>NC_081553.1:234878823-235552573 GCF_963082655.1 Stomoxys calcitrans | reverse complement strand
TTTTGGATAATTTTTTTCGAGAAAAAAATTCCTAAAGTTCCCGTTCGCGTTTGTATTAGTCTATATATTTTTAGGACACTGGCACTTTGGCTGCATTTACATTCGTTCATCTATAGCTCCAATTCTTTATTCACAGAATTAGATTTAGATGGGGAAACGTTTATATGTTCATTATGGCGATTTTATTGGGTTCTTCCCTTAAATAGTGTCGCGATTTGTTACGTTAAGATCACTTCCTTTTTCGCACTTCAAATCAGTTTCAGTTTTACGACAATATTTTTCTTCACGAACTCTGCCGGCACAAATTTCATTTTCTTTGTTGTGGCCGTAGCTGTAGCTGTATGGTCGTGCTGCGTGTTTACGTCACGCATTGTAAAATTGTACTAAGAAGAGCCATCGGCCACAGAAAGGACGGATGCATGCTCCTCAAGACGTTGATGTTGGTTGATGCTTTGCGGTTGCTGCTTGCTGCCTGTTGACTCTTGTATGACATCGGGTGCGTATACGTGCCTCTAAAAATAGAGTTTCACACACGACAAGATATACGAAGAATAATTAGCATTAGACAGACAGACAGACAAGGCACACAGATAGGGAGAAGACGACGACATCCAGTTATTTGAAATGTTTTTGTAGCCCAATTTGCACTAGGACTGATAATATAGGGAATGTGTGTCTTCTACACATGAGAAAATAAACGTCCCAAAAAGACACATCTTCAATTGTATTTGAACTCCTTCTTTGGATGATATTCAAATTCCTGGCCGGAAATAATTATCGCTAAAATTATATTCTCTTTCAATTTTTTTATGATCCTCTCCATTGCGAGTTTATTTGAGATGATTGATGCGTGAACGGTGGAAACGCCGGTGAGTATTGAAATATTATTAAATGGTAATGAATAACAAACCAGAAAATTCTAATAAACAGAAGTCATCTAAATTTTAGAATACATTTACTTTTGCTCGATACGATCATCTTTGGCTTTGACTATTTTCCTGAGCCGGTCAAAAAACGAGTTGCAAGCAACACGAGTGCATAATTGCTCTTCACAAACCTAAATTCAACAAAATAGGATAATAATAAAAAGAGAGAGAGAGAGAGAGCAGGCCACCGTAGCACAGAGGCTAGCATGTCCGCCTATGACGCTGAAAGCCTGGGTTCGAATCATGGCGAGACCATCAGAAAAAAATTTTCAGCGTTGGTTTTCCCCTCCTAATGCTGGCAACATTTGTGAGGTACAATGCCATGTAAAACTTCTCTCCAAAGAGTGCGACATGCACTGCGGCACGCTGTTCGGACTCAACTATAAAAAGGAGGCCCCTCTTATCATTGAGCTTAAAATTTGAATCGGACTGCACTCATTGTGAGAAGTTCGCCCCTGTTCCTTAGTGGAATGTTCATGGGCAAAATTTGCATTTTTGAGAGAGAGATCGAGAAACTCAAAAAGTCAGATTGGGGATTCGGTTTATATGGGATATAGCTTCCTTTTTTATGGACCTATTTGGGTGGTGTCTGTTGGAGCGTACATAAGTAAACAGTTCGGCCGGACCGACTCTTGAGAACCCGCCACCATGGATTCTGCTAAAAATATCAACAAATGAACCTAATTAAAACGCATCTGTATAAATTACGTACTTCTTGGAGGCGTTAAAGACAAATCGGGTTATATGGGAGCTATATCTTATATTTCAGCGGTGGGTTTCCCCTCCTAATGCTGGCAACATTTGTGAGGTACAATGCCATGTAAAAACTTCTATCCAAAGAGGTGTCGCACTGCGACACGCCGTTCGGACACGTCTAGTTGGAAATCATAATTAAACGCAACGTGTAAAATTTCAGCTGAATTGGATAACAATTGCTGCTTCAATGGGCACAAGATCTTAAAACGGGAAATCGGATTACTTTGGAACTATATCAAGTTATAAACAGATTTGGACCTTTCAGTTGGAAATCAAAACAAAAACTATGTGCAAAATTTCACTTAAATCGAATAACAATAACTCGTAAAGGTGGTCTCACGCGAACAGCTGAAAACAGACGTCCAGTTTGACGGTATGAAGTTGTCAGTGTGTTTACATTCACAGCATACCACCTCATTTTTTCACGTTCTCCTTGTTTGTGTTTCTCTTTCTCGTATTTTAACTGTAAACGTACACACACGAGCGCAAGTTTCGTTGGTTGTGTTGAGAACAATGCCATTTCTGAAATGACTTCTTGATGACGAAATAGCGGATCGGAATTTGTGATTGTTGTACAAATGAGACCACCTTTAATTGTTTCGCTATGTTATTTGCTTATCGATATTGATTGTATATGCTGGGTTTTATTTACCGGTCTAGCGGATTCGCTAGATTATGGTTTACTAAAACGTTCGTTCCGCTAAATGCTTTATATTTTAACGTTGGCAGCACTGACACATAACTTGAAACGCTGCAAGAAGAAAATTTTAAAACGCTGCAACAATAAACCTGAAACCAGGGGTTCATGTAAAATCAGGAGATATAGGTTTATATGATAGCATTATCGGGCTATATAGATATTTCGATGATTCTTACTATTAGAAGTCATAACAACATACACCGTGCAAAATTTCAGCCAAATGGGATAAAAATCAAATCGAAGGTCACGTTATATGAGCACTATATCCAATTTTGAACCGATATGGCCCATTTGCAATCCCCAACGGCCTTCACCAATGAAAAGAATATGTGCTAAATTTTGTGATGGTTTTGCTTGGTTTTGAAACTGGAATTTTCGAAAAACAATAAATTATTTGTGATTGTTATTGTTAATATTGTCACAATCTGCCTATTGTGAATCTTAAAATATGGCTGTATAAAGTTAGTTCACTGATATGAGAAAGCATATTGCACATTCACGCATTATTTTTTCTTCCTATTTCACATCTTTTTAGAATATGGCTTAAAATATCTCAATTTTGTATACCTATATTATTAATTTAATTTGAATGTGAACAACGCACATTGCAAACAAGAAACAAAAACGTAAGACTAGACTTCTGATGTGTGAAAGGCGAAAATCTAGAAAAAAAAATTACGTTATTTATAAATTTTAACATAAAATGAATTTAAAATTTAACGGTATTGTCTAATTTTGAAACATTTGTCTTTTTGGGACAAGACCATTCACGATACGACCATTCACAACAGTATTAGTACAACTCTGCCACGCTATTGTTAATTACGTATTTTTAAAAACACAATGAACACAGCCGTCAACGCCGGAGCCGGCTCCCATCTGTTTGCTATATATTGGTTTGGAATATAAAACGCATATGAAGCAACAAATTGCAAATTTGACGATAGTTCAGTGATAGATTCAATTATTATAGACTTTAAAGTAGTCGAAATAACAAATTTGATTGATCTATGGTTGGAATTTTTCCCTTTACAAATGAACGACAGCTCCCATATTCTCTTACCTACCTGCATTGGTGGTACCTGCTTTACTCCTTATTTTATTATTTGTTTGGTGTGTTTTGAAGTTACTCAATTTTAGTTACTAACTTTGTTTAATATTTATAAAATATTACTTTAAAGATCACATTAAATATTTCACTTTTTGTTTCACATTTGATTCCATAAACTTTTGTCGTCCGTACCACTGAGCGTCGCCCGCCATTCTGAGTGAGCTTGAAGTTGTTGTCAGCGAGAGAGAGATTTGACACAAGGCGTAAAAAGTGAACTCACCCTTTAAAGTCACACACACACACTTTTGTTAATATTCAGCCGCGTGAGAAGTGTCGAACCGCTGTTGCAAAAATCGAAATTAAATTAATTAATTGAAAAAGGAATATAGATTTTAATTCGATAAAATGGTAAGTACAAATGAAAGTATTCATATTCCAAATGCCGCCAGTGCATGTTTTTCATTAACACCAAAAATGAGCAACACACCCGTCAGCTGTTTGAAATTGTTTCATATATTGGGATAAAACATGGTCCACTGATGAACAATCACTAAAACCCAATAGCTAATGGAAGAAAAAGGATGTAGTCGTATTAAAAATATTGATGCCGGCTATATTATCCCTTTAGAGTCTGAAACATGTTTGGTCATTTTTTCAACCTAACCTCAAAGAGAATTTTCTGGCACTCACTCATATGTGAGACGGCACTAACAGCCGCCGCATGACAAACCTTAGCTTTTTGTTTACGGTTTTGTCCATGACTCACCCAAACGATTTTAATAATTACAATTATTTTTCATATAAACTTTATTTTTCAGCAACCTCAAATTGTTTTATTGAAGGAAGGTACCGATACCTCACAGGGCAAACCCCAGTTGGTGTCCAACATTAATGCCTGTCAATCGATAGTGGATGCTGTGCGTACCACACTGGGTCCCCGCGGCATGGACAAACTTATTGTTGATGGCCATGGTAAAGCTACCATTTCTAATGATGGCGCCACCATCATGAAGTTATTGGATATTGTCCATCCAGCCGCTAAGACTTTGGTTGATATCGCCAAGTCCCAAGATGCGGAGGTAAGGATGCATTAATATATTCGTATGTACACTGTGCATTGATTTTGTGTTGTCATATTGCCAGGTTGGTGATGGCACTACCTCGGTGGTTCTCTTGGCCGGTGAAATCTTGAAACAAGTCAAGCCTTTCATTGAAGAGGGTGTCCATCCTCGCATTGTAATCAAAGCCATACGCAAAGCTTTACAATTGTGCATGGACAAAATCAACGAAATGGCAGTGCGGATTGAAAAACAATCCAAGGAACAACAAAGAGCCTTATTGCAAAAGTGTGCCGCAACTGCAATGTCTTCCAAATTGATCCATCAACAAAAGGATTTCTTCTCGAAGATGGTTGTTGAGGCCGTTCTCACTTTGGACGATTTGCTACCCTTGAATATGATTGGCATCAAGAAGATTACTGGAGGTTCATTGGAAGAATCTCAGCTGGTTTCAGGTGTGGCCTTCAAGAAAACATTTTCCTATGCTGGATTCGAAATGGCCCCAAAATCTTATAAGAACTGTAAAATTGCATTGCTCAATATTGAATTGGAATTGAAGGCTGAACGTGACAACGCAGAAATTCGTGTTGACAATGTTAAGGAATACCAGAAAATAGTTGATGCTGAATGGCAAATTCTCTACAACAAATTGGCTAAAATTCATGAATCAGGAGCCAATGTTGTGCTATCCAAATTGCCAATTGGTGATGTGGCCACTCAATATTTTGCCGATCGTAATATGTTCTGCGCTGGTCGTGTGCCCGAAGAAGATCTCAAACGTACAATGAAGTCGTGTGGCGGAGCTGTCATGACCACTGCCAATGACATCAAGCCCAGTGTTTTGGGCCATTGTGATGATTTTGAAGAAATTCAAATCGGTGGAGAAAGATTCAATGTTTTCAAAGGTGTGTAAGATTTCTAGATATTTGCACCGGTATTCACCAAATTTAAAGAGGCTTTAAAGTAGGTTCAGTTGACATTTCTATAATGGAAATCTGTCAATTAAACCTACTCTACAGCTGTATTAAGTTTTGTGTACATGGGCACAAATATTCGTATTCGTGTTATATTAATTTTTTTTTATTGTCTTTGACATAGGCTGCCCCAATGCTACAACCTGTACCATTATTTTACGTGGAGGCGCCGAACAATTTTTGGAAGAAACTGAACGTTCCTTACACGATGCTATCATGATTGTGCGTCGTACAATTAAGCATGATTCCGTAGTTGCTGGTAAGTAAATCGTTTGTACATAGTATCTATCCAAGGGTTTTTGTGTGTTAAAAAAGAAATATTGCGTGGGGAAAATCTAAAATGACGTGGGCCTTGATTTAGTTAACGACAACCCACAAAATAGTTTTTGAGAAGCTTTTGGTTTAATGTATGGCAAACGCCAGGTCTACACATAAATATTCGCTATTCATTTTAAGGTAGAAGCCAGTCTAACGATTGACTAATAAATGAGCAAATTATATTAAATTAAAAAGTAAAGTAAATTAAAAATTAAATTAAAGTAAAATAAAATGAAGGAGGAAACATGATATCCGTTGTCTATTTAAAGCGCCAGTATTTAATCAAGAGTCGGTGCTGCCCGGTTCTCGGTAGCTTCCAGCTAAGATTCTTATGATAACAATGAACCACACACAGATAGGAGCTCAAAGTTCCAGCCCTTGTGGTGCTCATACGTTACGCCATGTCTGAAATTCCTTTGTATTACTCTAATATTTCGATCTGCGACCTTATAACTTTTTCTTCACTTTTTAAGTCTTAGCTATTTCAGTTGCTCTGTCGAAATCACGAGCGAATATAGTATCTCATTAAACGGATAGCTCTTAATGATGATAATAAAGCTTTAATTAGCCGATACTTCCTGAGCCCTGGATGCCGTCATTATTTATATGATTTGGCGCAAATATTTAATAAATTTCAGATAAAACTCCTTTAGTCCCTATATGCCCAAATGTCAAAATTGTTAGACAATTGAGGTTTAATTTGTCCGGGGTTCTGTTAAACATCCAGATCAAGGGTAAGGTGCGTGCAGTGCAGTGTAGGTACAGATGATCTAATGGGGTCAGTAATATAGTCCCTGGTTACAAGCGAAAACACTAGCACGTTGACATCAATGCCGGCCCAATACCAAATGAGGGAGCTGCCACGCGATTCGCATGACTTATACCAAGAACCTATTTTCTTCTTTCTTCTGCATCTGACTACCTGAAATTGCAGTAGAATGTTCGGACCAGGGATGATAATTTTGATACTTTGGTACTTTTTTTTGGATACTTTTAAACATCAAAATAACCACGATACCCCCGTGAGTCTCTTAGCCAATTTTCATAATATGTATTCGAAGACTCAAGAAATGAAAGAGTTTAAATTTTATGTTGTTGTAGTAGCAGTGTGTGGTACACTGAGGCGGCCTTTGCCGATAAAGGAATACATCAGGTCAATCCGGTACATACAACCGGCTGCCATGGGATTGTTTTTTTTTTAACAATCCCATGATAGGGATGATAGGCATTAGCATTATCTATCGGCTTTAGCAAAAATCCATTTATTATTCGTAAATTTTTTCCTGAATTTTACTAACAAACCTAAAAACACCAACAGAGGGTAGAAGTACAATTCCAATAATGAGGATATTACTTGCAGTAACGGCTTTTGCCCGCCACTTGGACAATAAAAAATGGCATTGAATTTAGTTGGATTAAACTTTTGATGCCAAGACGATGGATTTTCGATTAGAAATCGAATGAATGAGCCCCTCGTGAGCACAAATAGGCAAATTAAGAAATTGATCAAGTATATGACACGGTTATATCGGAATGTGAGCAGCGAATGCAACTAATTTTTCTTTATATATAAAAGTAACCTAATGAAAATTATCCTCTATGTGCCTTTAAGGGGTAAAATTTATTAATTTTCGGTCTATATAGGAGCTATCTCAAAATATAGTTCGAGTTTAGATTCGGCCATAAGAAGGACGTCCCTTATCAATGAACTGAAAATTTGAATCAGACTGCACTCATAGACATGAGGGAAGTATTCCAACTGTTATTTAAAGGAATTTTCGTGGTCAAAGTACACTTGCATGATATACGAGCGAAATGGCCTGCACACAGTATTTTTTATATGTATTCCCCATTGTTGTCTTTGAACGAACGGAAAAAAGGGAGGCCCCTTATCATTGAGCTTAAACTTGAATCGGACTGCACTCATTGATATGTGAGAAGTTTGCTCCTGTTCCTTAGTGGAATGTTCATGGGCAAAATCTGCATTTGCTTGAAATTTTGCACAAATACCTCCTATTAGTGTATGTCAGTTTGGTTTTTATGTAGCTCCCATATAAACCGATTCAGCTGCAAAAGCATAGCAATTCTTATCCATTATTCTTTGTTTGCCTTTAAAGTGATACCGGGCAAAGAGCTTGACGAATGCGACCTATTGTAAAGGGTATAAAAGATTCGACCCGGCCGTGCTTAGCACTATTTTACTTGTGTTTTTTTTTTAAAGATGTCTTTCTCTCTCAACATTGTGTTGTAGTTGTTGTTAATGTTAATCATGAGTATGAGTTTGCCGTTCGATTCCAGGAGGTGTTGGTGATGGTGCTCCCATAATATATATGAAGTTGTGCAAGCAATGCTGTTGATGATGTTGCTGTGACACATATGCCACTTGCCGCCACGACTGCTGGACCAACACCTCTCGAAAATTTTGTGTGTCTTGCCACATTATATCTGCAATGTTTCATTACGATTTTTATGATGAGAGACGTAGTAAATCTAGAAAATAATTTGTAGGGTTTTTATAGTCACCAACAAAGGAAGGAGGTATATTCATTTTGTCATTCCCGGTCATTTCCGACCCGATAAAGTATATATACTTGGTCGTCATAAAAATGTAGGACCTTCAACCATATCCGTCCGTCCTTCCGTCTGTCTGTTGAAATCACTCTACGGTCTTAAAAAATTAAAATAATGGGCTGAAATTTTGCATAGATTCCTTTTTTTCCATAGCCGGGTCAAGCTCGAAGATGGGCTATAGCGGACTATATCTTGACATATCCCGCATATTGACCGATCTTCCAATTTAACGCTTTTGGTCATAAAAGGAGCGTTTTTGAAATTGTTGAAATTTGGCAAAATGAGTTATGTTGAGACTCTTAACAATTGTAGTGAGTTTGGTTCAGATGGAATAGGCATGTTCAGCTTTTTTTACGCTTTCCATTGAAAGCCAGTATTGATCTTCTGCTCGAGATGATCAAAAAAAAATTGAACTAAGCCACATGTCTCGAAGCAAATCATAAAAGAAGACTCACTTCATACATGCCTGAGAATTTTGATAGGGAAAGAAATTCTTCGATTTCGTAAGGAAGAGTAAATAGCTTCCATTTTGACAGACTATCTTTTTTGAATTCACATGACTGCCTTTATAGATAGTTTCATAACTCCATGATAAAGGAAGATATAATTGTTAATGACAGTTAGTTCCTTCCTTTTATGATCGCATGTTGCCATTATTAAATAAAGGATTTCTTTTCTCATCATCCTCTCTTGGTTTTATCCTAATGCTAGTTCTAAGTTAAAATGGAATTGAATTAAACCATGAATTACAAAACTATCGTGAATTAACTGACCGTTTTAATGTAATAGATTAATGTCTTTTTGTAATCGATTAAAGGAGGAATGTGTCGTATAAACCGCTATTGTTACAATTAGATGGCAATACAATTTTCTTCTTCCTTTTCTAATGAGGGAACCTGCGAGCTCTCTTCCTCTTTCTGTATTTCGCCGTCGACGACAACGCACACCCTCGTGTCTCACCCTCGTCAATAAAATCACACTGGAAACCAAAACCTCCATCTCGTTATTTGACCCATTTAATCCATGTAAGTATGCATAACGAATGCAGCTATTGTGCATGACTGCTGGTAAAAGGAGCCTAAGTTCCCAGCTTGTTTGGCGAAATCGCTTTTTTCTGTCGGAACATGAGTCTCGATGTTTCACCCATCCCAGGAGCTTTCTTCAATTGAAGTTCAACCATCGCTAATTCAAACAGCTAAGACATTAAACAGTAATAATAGAGGGTAATGTTAAAGTAGTTGGTCTGCTATCAGACTCAAATGATTTTATTGGGTTGCCCAAAAAGTAATTACGGATTTTTCATATAGTCGGCGTTGACAAATTTTTGTAAAATGTAAAAAAGTATATTTGATTAAAGTTCATTCTAAGTTTTATTAAAAATGCATTTACTTTCTTTTAAAAAAATCCGCAATTACTTTTTGGGCAACCCAATAGTTCATTGTGACGCTACAGTTTTATTCTTGCTCGAGCACACCAAAATATTTTGGACCTTAGGCACCAAATAATTTTGTAATAAATAATTTTTATACTCATTAGGCCCCTGCCTGCTTGTAGAATATATTATCTCATAAAACAAAAATTATCTTCCTTCGTTTTTGAAGGATTTCTTTGTGTGGCTTCTAACAGATGCTGCTATGGGAACAAGCCACAACCACTTCACATTGACAATTTGCAATATTTCACTTATCGCTATTATAAAAATAGTAATGGCAATAATAGTGCATTGCACTATTAAGAGGTTGTACTTATCGCCTTTGTTTAGCTTTCATCATAAGCCCATCACAAAAAAACAAAGAAAATCATCTAAACGAACGTTTACTTATTTATATGCCAGGCGAATTTAAATCAAAACAAAAAAATTCTTGATAAGAATATAATATAATATATATATATAATATAAGAAAATGTTATGTTGCGAAAAAAAATATTTTATAATATAATAACAAACGCCATGGAAAATTTTATATAATTTAATATTGCACAGCATGTGAAATAAATTTAATTGATAGCCCCCTGTAAAGTAAGAGGGCTTGTCCAAAAATTCCGTATGCTAAGGATTCTCACAAAGAGATTCACTGCACACAGGGGATATTTAAGTAGTGGTGTCAGCATAAATACTCTCACTAAACGTTCACTGAGTATTATGCTCCCCACGACAAGGAAGGCCGAATGATGGTTAAACTCCTTGTCTTGTATTCAAACATAAACCACCTCAATGAGAATTTTTACAGCAGCGAAAATAAAATGTAAACATTAAAAAACGCCAAATTGAGGCGAGAAAGAACTCGTTGAACTTTTTGCAATTTTCTCCCTATCTACCTCTCTACCTACAGCCTTGCATGTGTGAGTTAGGACGCTGTGTTATTGTTTCGCACATCAATTTAGCAATAGCACAGCGGCTCAAAGAAGACATGGAGGCATATGTGGCCAAACTATTTTATCTTTCTCGTGTATTCGGCGAGGCCTTGAAGTGATTTGGCCTTTTATATTTCCCCGATCTATTGGATAAGCAAATAAAGGCTTTTGTGAAACTACCCAGTACCACCATTTTTGGTTTGCTTGTTTGCCATCAGGTTTACCTAACACAAAAGCAGATCTGTCATAAAATAACCAAAACCAGTTATACTTGGCAAGGAAGATTATAGAATGCAGCGAAACTTCCCCAACAACAAAAAATGCAAAAAATGATGCAAATGTGTGTCAAAGGTTAATGCCAACCTGTTTTGGACCATCTCCTTATTGCTTTGTCTTCTTTTTAATAGGTTTCAGGGCCCTTTTTATTGGTTATACAGATAAAAAAGGACAGTTTAAATAGGGCCGATTCGAAATTTGTATACACAGCTTTATTTAAGGTCAAAAAATAAACGCAAAATTTATTCGAAGAAATGCAAATCATTTTTATGTGAGTTGGTTACCCTATTTGCTCATCTTTTTTTTTTTTAATTCATTTATTCGGATAATGCAGCCAATTTAACAAATTACAGTGAACTACTCCTTATATTTAATATACAAAATATATTATAATAACGACTTAAAGACTAAGATCGGAAAAATTAACTACTCAGTAGTTTTAAAATAATACGAGAGAAAAAAGGAAAAATATTTGTAAATATTGCAAATACATCTGTCAAAACAGGTGTGTGTCATTCACAATAACCTTTTTTTTAAGTTAGAGGGTGTGCCAATCGGTAGCAATCTCCTATGGTGTGATGTAAAATTGTTGTAGGGGGTGTTTTTTTACACTGGTGAGAAAAGATTTACATTTTGCTGTGCCAAACGGTAACTTTCTCACTATACACATTTTTGACATTTCTGCCTGAACAACAACAAGCGATTTAAAATAAATATCAAAATTTATTGAAAATTATCCATTTCTTGCTTTAAAACAATTGTTTAGTAAACTTGCAATAAGAACAATCAAATACTTGGCCATTGTTCACAGATAAAAGTCTCTTTGGATTAATGATTTTATTGTACCAAGATTTTTTAACATGTAAAAGCCAAATGATTGCAGATGCTGACGCCTTCCAACAAATTTAAATGTTGCAAATATCTCAAATAAAATTATTTTGTTTTGGCAACTCCCAGGGAATTTTTAATCAGAATACGGCTGTATATCTTAACAGTTTACATGGATAGTGCCAATATATCCCAACACTACTCAATTTATTTTTATACCCACCACCGAAGGATGGGGGTATATTCATTTTGTCATTCCGTTTGCAACACATCGAAATATCCATTTCCGACCCTATAAAGTATATATATTCTTGATCAGCGTAAAAATCTAAGACGATCTAGACATGTCCGTCCGTCAGTCTGTCTGCTGAAATCACGCTACAGTCTTCAAAAATAGAGATATTGAGCTGAAATTTTGCACAGGTTCTTTTTTTGTCCATAAGCAGGTTAAGTTCGAAGATGGGCTATATCGGACTATATCTTGATATAGCCCCCATATAGACCGATCCGCCGATTTAGGATCTTAGGCCAATAAAGGCCACATTTATTATCCGATTTTGCTGAAATTTGGGACAGTGAGTTGTGTTAGGCCCTTCGACATCCTCCGTCAATTTGGCCCAGATCGGTTCAGATTTGGATATAGCTGCCATATAGACCGATCCTCCAATTTAGGGTCTTAGGCCCATAAATGCCACATTTATTATCCGATTTTGCTGAAATTCGGGACAGTGAGTTTTCTTAGGCCCTTCGGCATCTTCCGTCAATATGGCTCAGATCGGTTTAGATTTTGATATAGCTGCCATATAGACCGATCCTCCGATTTAGGGTCTTAGGCCCATAAAAGCCACATTTATTATCCGATTTTGCTGAAATTCGGGACAGTGAGTTGTGTTAGACCCTTCGACATCCTCCGTCAATTTGGCCCAGATCGGTCCAGATTTGGATATAGCTGCCATATAGACCGATCCTCCGATTTAGGGTCATAGGCCCATAAAAGCTACATTTATTATCCGATTTTGCTGAAATTTGGGACAGTGAGTTGTCTTAGGCCCTTCGACGTCATCCGTCAATACGGCTCAGATCGGTTCAGATATGGATATAGCTGCTATATAGACCGATCCCCCGATTTAGGGTCATAGACCCATAAAAGCTACATTTATTATCCGATTTTGCTGAAATTTGGGACAGTGAGTTGTCTTAGCCCCTTCGACATCGTCCATCAATATGGCTCAGATCGGCTCAGATTTGGATATATCTGCCATATAGACCGATTCTCCAATTTAGTGTCTTAGGCCCATAAAAGCCACATTTATTATTCGATTTTGAGAAAATTTGGGACAGTGAGTTGTATTAGGCCCTTTAACATCCTCCGTCAATTTGGCTCAGATCGGTCCAGAATTGGATATAGCTGCCATATAGACCGATCTCTCGGTTTTAAGTTTTGGGGCCATAAAAAGCGCATTTATTGTCCGATGTTGCCGAAATTTGGAACAAACAGTTAAGTTAAGCCCCTCCACATATTTCTGCAATTTGGTCTAGATCGACCAAGATTTGCATATAGCTGCCATATAAACCGATCTCTCGATTTAAAGTCTTGGTCCCATAACAGGCGCATTTTTAATCCGATTGCACTGAACTTTGACACACTGACTTATGTTATGCTTTTTGACATCCGTGTGGTATATAGTTCAGATCGGTTTATTTTTAGATATAACTACTAAAAACACCAATATTTTGTTGTATACAATTGAAAAATAACTTTTACTTATTAGTATCTGGTCCACATCGGAACATAGCTGTTATGGGGCATAAAGTATGAATTTTGCACCGGATTTTGAGGAAAGGTGGTTCACATATATATCCGAGGTGGTGGGTATCCAAAGTTCGGCCCGGCCGAACTTAACGCCTTTTTACTTGTTTTCAAATCTTATGATATATATGCCTTTTCTTTTCGCAACAAGAACATTAAGAATAAAAAGAGACAATATTATTTCAACTGGCCGTGGCAAACTTCTCACATATCAATGGGTGCTGTCCGATTCAAGTTTAAACTCAATGATAAGGAACCTCCTTTTTATAGCCGAGTCCGAACGGAGAGAAGCCTTTACATGGCTGCCATAGCAAATGGTTCAGTACCTCACAAATGTCGCCAGCATTAGGAAAATTTTTCTGATGTGCTCGCCACGATTCAAACCCATTCGTTTAGCGTCATAGACGGGCATGCTAACATCTGCGCTACGGTGGCATACCACCTCATAAAAGATAAGCTTTTTATATGGCTTAATACCTCTCAAATGTCGCCAAATATTAGGTGGTAATAGCCATACTGAAGATTGTTCCGATGTTTTGCAAATTTTGCACATGAACATTCAATTAAGGAACAGGGGCTGCGATGTTCTCACCAGAAATGGAACAGAAATGGAACGGCGTTCTCCATTTGGGTTGAACGACTGTTTTCCCACTGACCCTTTTATTGCATTTATTCGCTCATTAATCAGACAAGTCGTTAGACAATATATGGCTACAGTACTACACAAATTTCGAAACAATCCATGTACAATTTCTTAGGAATAATAGGAAATAAATAATTAGACAATTGAATACTACTCATTACTACTACCCTTTGGCTGCCAGAGTGATTGGGAACAATCATCTACGTCACCGATAAGTTGTTGTTTAGCTGGTATTAACAAATTTCCATATATCTATTATAGAAGTTGATTGCCGGCATTTGTTTTTTATTAATTGTAAATCAATCAATCCCTTGGTGACTACAATACTGCTGATATTTTCTATACTTTAATGCATAATCGAAAAAGAAAAAATAAACCTAGCAACTGTATTGAGTAAATGCAGTAGTTTCTATATAAAAGCTTTAGGAAAGTTTTTCAAAAAAAAAAAAAAAACACATAAAATTCAGAAAAATGCATGAAATCTTTATTTGAATCGATAGTACGGTCCATATAACTTAATGTTTGAAGATTATTTTATGCAAAAGTTGACCTGACTGCGCCTCAAATGGTCCATCCGCTAGGCGGCCAATTGACCGGCTCCCGACTGTGAAATAAAATGTTCACCGGACTCGCCAATTAATAAGTCCATTGTTACGCATGCTGTGTGATATAGAACACCGTCTTGTTGAAACCACATGTCATGCAAGTCAAGCTCTCGCATTTTGGACAAAAAAAGTTTACGATTTCCATCATCTTTGAAGAAGTACGGTCCAATGATGCCACTAGCCCATAAACCGCACCAAACTGTTAATTTTTTCTGGATGCATTAATAGATCTTGCAATGCTTCAGGCTGATCTTCACTCCAAAATCCCATTGAGCCATAAATGAGCTTCGTCGCTCAATGGAAGAAGCGCGCTATGAACTATCTTAACAGATAAATTATAGACCAAACGGAAAATGTTTAACAATGAAACAAAACATAAACCGTGCGTGAGTTGTTTATGCCAGTGTTGCCAAAAAGATAATAGCTAAAAAATCACCCTTTATAGACATAATACAAGTTGGTGAAGACAGTTGCAATACATTTAGTATACAGGCAAATTCACGCTGGGTATGTTTACAATTTCATATTATTCTGACTTACTGTTGACATGCCACTACTTTCACCCATCCACTTCATTCACATAACTGACGTGGCACACTCTGTCCACCAAATTTTTCAACAAATTTTCCTGAAACCACAAAACAACATGTCAAGGCTCAAATAAGCCATAGTTCAAAAAGCAATAGTTACATAGACCACATCCTTTTCTTTATTCTTATGTAGATGATGTTGTAGTAGTTGTATCTTACGAACGTTTCGCATCCAGAATGTGGGATGTCATTTTCGATTATAACTATTTTGAAAACAATGTGCTTTTATTTTGAATAAAAGAGGAAACGGAGCATCAGTAGCTACATTTATAGGACGATTATGAATGGTCGCGCGACTATTGTTGCATTGCCAAACCATGAAAATTAGTACAAATTTGGAAAATTTTCTCATCTTCATTCAATAACAATGTCCAATATCCAATTTAATGCAGAATAGAAACTTCTATAACCAATTATACTTACGTTGTAAGCCTCTGCAAACCAATGATAAATTTCTTAAATTAATATTTTATATGAAGCAAAATAAACGGTTTCTACTTTTTTGCAGGTGGCGGCGCTATTGAAATGGAGTTGTCCAAAATTCTGAGAGACTACTCTCGCACAATTGCTGGCAAAGAACAGTTGTTGATTGCTGCAATTGCAAAAGGCTTGGAAATTATCCCGCGTCAATTGTGCGACAATGCTGGTTTCGATGCCACAAATATTTTGAATAAGCTTCGACAAAAGCATGCTCAAGGTAAGTTTTTTATACAACATTCATTCACATGCAGCTTTTGTGATAGAGTTATCTCGGAATTTGAGTAGAAACCAAAAAAAAAAATGCCTTAAACAATTACATTTTTTTTAATTTAACAGGCGGCCAATGGTATGGTGTTGATATCACTAAAGAAGATATCGCAGACAACTTCCAGGAATGCGTTTGGGAACCCTCAATAATTAAAATCAATGCTCTTACAGCAGCCGCGGAGGCTGCCATCATGATTCTATCTGTCGACGAGACCATTAAGAGCCCCAAGTCAGGAGGAGATGGTCCCATGGCGGGTGCACCCATGGGTCGTGGCATGGGTAGACCCATGTAAAACACTTCGTATTTACACTATTTACTAATTCGTATTCATTTTATTTAACCTTTAATTAATTGTATGTCATCCACTTCGCCCAACTCACAACACAATCTCTCGCTAAACGTTCAATTTAATCACCCATCCCAAAAGCATTTACCAATTGTTTAACAACGCTTAAAAAGAACAACTGAAGGAAAATATATAATAAAAAAAGAGAATTTGTTATGAAAACCTTTGTTTGTTGTTGTTATTAAAGCCACGGTGCAGCCTGTGTGGCTCGTCAAGCTCTTAAAGGAGAGCGAGCTCGTTCCGGTCTATACGATCGATCGTGGTGGTCATTAATTAAAGGCGCCAATATCTCGTTTTGGGCACTACTTAAGAAAGAGCCGGTGCCACACGACCTCTAACTCAGACTCTTCACTCGATACCGCTGTTTGTCCGCGACTGCAGTTGCAGCTACTCCGTATGTAGAATTCCACTATTCGCAACTCGTGAACGCGCCGGTTAGCTCCCAGCTAAGCTTCTCGTGATAGCGAAGAACACCACACAGACCAGAGCTCAAAGTTCCAACCTGTGTGGCGCTCATAGTTATCCCGTGCCTTGTTTGAAATCATTTGTAGTTGCTACAGAGGAAGTTATTACAAGGTAATGGCCTTTTTGTCGAACTTGGAAATTCGATTGTGACATACACACATACATTGCAAATTGCCCATGAACACTCCATTAAGGAATAGGGCAAACTTCTCACATATCAATGAGATCTGTGCGATTCAAGTTTAAGTTCAGTAATACTGGGCCTCCTTTTTATAGCCGAGTCCGAACGGCGTGTCACAGTGCGACACCTCTTTGAGGAGAAGTTTTTAAATGGCATAGTACCTCAGAAATGTCGCCAGCATTTGGAGGAGAAAACCACCGCTGAAAATGTATGTTCTGATGTTCTCGACAGGCGTTCAGCGTTATAGGCGCACATGCTAACCTCTGCGCTACGGTAACCACCGCGACATACATAAAGGGACTATTGGGTAGTCCCATGAGTACCACAGATTCAGTGAGAGCTCTTATTTACTTAGTACTTAGTAAAAACCACTGAAGTGCCTAGCAATGGTGAGATTTTTATATAAAAATTTCATTTGTACATGGAATGCTCATGAACATTCCATTAAGGAGCTGGCGCAAATTTCTCACATACCAATGAGTTCTGTCCGATTCAAGTTTCAGCTGTATAAAAAGAAGATGCTTTTTATAGCCCAGTTGGAACGGGGTGTCGCTGTACAATATTTATTTGGGCGAAGGCTTTACATGGCATAGTACCTCACAAATTTCACCAGCATTAGGAGGGGATAACCATCGCTCATAAGATTCACAAATACCACCCGCATAATCGGCGCATGGCCCCATCCTTTCCCTTGCAAGACAGCCAAATAATTAACTTATACATAGCTATTAATAAAAATATTTATATTTAAGTATATAGGTATTTTAGTAACTTTATTTTTCCCATTTATTAAAAAAACAACGGTATTCCTTTACTTTAAAGGAATTATAAGACAGAATTCATATAATACATAAAAGTGGCCTCTCAAAGACTTGTACCAACCAAAGTCCTGTTGTTCCACTTCCAACCAGTGTGCTTAACAAAATGTTATTTTTAAATCAATATTTCTTTAAGAGTTGCATAAGTTCTATTTTAAAGTCCAACTTTTGTTGATCATTCATTTCACAAACAACGGGTATAAGAGATTCGAAAAAAGCCCAATCAGCATTATCATGGTACACGGCTGGGGTTTGCATATCATAATCTGCACATATGTTTTGTTGTTGTTGTATCCGTATATCTGCGGTGGAGCATCCTGGATTGGCCATCATATTGCTGTCGTCTTGTGGTTCGTATTCATCGCTAAACATTTGTGCAAAAACAGATGTGGAAATGTGGTTTTGATTTACTTCTGCAGCCTGGGGTGGGCATTTAGGTACTTTTTTCTGTGCTATGACTTTGGCTACAATTGGTTTTTTTGGTTGCACTTCGGTAATTGTGGCAGGATTACCGTCAGAATCGAGACCTTTGTACTTTAAAAAAAATTCAATTTCCTTCCTGACCTTAGTTGGTTTGGTTGTAGGATCACGTTCCATGTTCTTGCGAATAGTCTTTAGAGCTCTACCTTTCAATCCCTTGAAAATATTGTTTAACTTCTGCTTAGCTGAAAATCCACAAAATTGGAATTTCATTTAGATATACATTTAATGTGTTTGACATGTTCATACTACCTATGGTCATTTGTTCCTCTTCAGGTAGCTCCTTAAAGGTCGGCATTACAATATTAGCTATTTGAAGCCAAGCCTCTTCCATCTGTGCGCGTACATTTCCATAATTGACTCTGTTGGGGCCATAATCATATAGAATCTGAAAACACACAATATTCAATTAGAAATTAATTCAATTCATTAAGGCGCCAACTTACTTACCGGCCTTTCCTCAATAGCCTTTAAAAAATCTGGAATGTGCACACCCATATCTCCTTTGGAGGTTTCAACACAAATCATATCTCGGAACATATTTGAATGGTGGTTTAATTGTCGTCCTGATGTTGTTGTCCTGTTGGCTTGTATTTACGAATTAAAGGACGCTTTGTGGCAGTGACTTTTCAACGGCGTCAGTGGCTTAACCAAAATTGTGGGGCGCCGCCTGCTGCCACGACTCGACTTCATTCACTGCTTAGGGTTGGTATTGTGTTCTGAGAAGTTGCAAAAACTTTTAAATCTTTCAAGCAGGGTTCTCTGTTTTTTGTTGTGAAAAATTTCAACGAAATATCTTAATATATTCAAACATATTTACGGTAAATTTTCGGCACCAATAATAGCATTTAATTTTTCACACACATTTCATTTCTAAAAGTTATGAAAACAATTTAATTTAGAGTTGATTTCTGAACTGAAACTGGACAGAATATTCTACTTTGGGGAATTCTCATCGATTAATCGACTTTTGGTGTAAAAGAATAAAAGTCGACTTTCAGTAGATTAAAAAATCGAATAGTCAAAATTTCACTTCTTCTTTAAGGCTGGTACTATGTCGCTTTTTTGCTTGCTTTCTTGCTATTTTTAAAAACAGAAGCATTCGTCTTTTCACAAGTACAACTGTCAAAATCCATATAAAAAGACAAATATGTGAAAATTTAAAATGCTCTTTTTAGACTAAAAAGTGGTACTATACTCGCTTTTTGCGATATTATTCGCGGATTACTTTTTTTACCAGAAAAACTTGCTGATTTCATTCACTAGGACATTCCCTCATTACGTATGACAAAATTTTTATAAAAAAGTTATTTTATCATTGCTTTTTTCGTTATGTTTCAAAAAAGTAATCGTGAACAAAGGGGTTTCAACGGTGAAAAACGAACATAGTACCAGCCATAATGACTTTAAATGAAATGTCAAAGCGAAACTTAAGAACTTATATTCTTCAAACGTGTTTTATATTTGTATTTTCATCATTAGAACACTTTTATTGCTTATGTGTGGAATATCGGATCAAATAGAACATCTTTCTAGGATTTTAGAAAAAATCACAGCTGTGTTTTCAAGTCTTTGACATTTAGATGTACTGCAAAATCAAAACAAATATAAACAAATTGTACTCAGCTGTTTGCATGACTTCAATTTATAAGTGCATCCTGATTCCCGGCCTTATTCGCAAATCTTAAAGTAGATTTGAAATATGTTTATTTGACAGTTCTATGAAGGAAATCTGTATGTCTCCACCAAATGTAAATTAAAACACGTGTAATAAAAATACAGAATTAAAACAATGTAAAGTTATAACTGTACTGAGTATAACGATGACTAAGCACCGAATACCGAAGCGTCCACATCAGACGAACTCCAAATGCAAAGTGAGAAACATTTATTTAAACTTACTTATTTTGTTTGTTTTGTTGATATATGATTATTTCAGATGTGTGTCAGTGCTGCCAACGTTAAAGTACATTTAGCGAATCCGCTGGACTGGCAAATAAAACAACCCAACTGTTAACTTTGAGGTGACATCACACTACATGTTCTTGTCTTATGACATGTCAAATTTTGCTATTATTAAAATTGCACACATAGTGTGATACGAATGAAACTAACACATGAAAATCACTTTTAAAAATAACATTGTTATTTTTTTCGTTTAGAGCTGTGCTCTATTGCTTCTGACAAAAATATAAAGAAATCAGCTGCTTTTGTTGTCTGTTGAGTGAAAGCAACCCCATATTAAATTGTTTTCACATCTTTATGGTTTAAACAGCTTTCTCAAAACCTTTACAATTTGTCATGACGAAACAATTAAAGGTGGTCTCTTTTGTACAACAACCACAAATCAAAAGGTGCAATCCGCCATCTTGCTATTAAGCTGATCGACGTTTTGCCAACACACATAAAGAAATTTGTGTAAGTGTGTGTATACGTGTGCGTACATGAGCAAAGAAGATAGCAACAAAGGGAATTCAAACAAAAATATGTCATCTTAATACCGTCAAAGCTGGTCAGCTCCTAACAGCTGTTCGCGTGAGACCACCTTTTTAAATCCGCTTTGACAATTTGTAGCCATAAAAAATCAGCTTTTGCTGATTAGCATGTCATAAGACAAGTTCATATACTGTGATAGAGCCTTTATCATCAAAAATTGTGCTAAATTGGACGAACGAATGTGTCATTTTTGTCACCACCTGTTTGCTAAAGTAAATTTCGCTAGAATTGCGTATCGTCATTTAATATTAATTTCGTTTAGTACAAAAATAAAACAAGCCTATACCAGTTATCATTCCGTTAGTCATATAGTGTAAAAGCACCTTATGTTTTGTTGTTTGTTTCTTTTATTATTTGTCCTTTTTTTATAAGTCCGACCCGTTTGATCAAAATAAAAGTGTCCATGTTATTGGTGAGTCCTTGGTTCTTAGGGATTGTGAAAACAGGTACTTGTGTTACCTGAATTTGAAAATAATAAAAGCAAAGGTAAGTACACTGAGAACCTTTTTTTACTTGTATACCTATAAAGATAAATGACTGAACGTGTCCCAATATCTTGCTGTGCGCATATTATGTGACCCTACCTGTGGAATAAATGGTTTTTCATGTAGGCAATAAGAAAACACCTTTTACAGCGTGTCCCTTTGTAAGGACGTTTGTCAGGATATGGTTTTTAAAGGGCTCACAAAAACAGTGGGTGCTGTTCTATAAAAATTTTATTTACAACGTGCGTTAGCAGCAATTGCATATCCTATAAAACCAATCTCTACATATTTTGATGTAACTGAATAATTGTATTATTGAAATTCATTGTGTTTATAAATGTATTTCGTTTTGGTAAGTTATAAGGATATGATAGTTATATTAAAGCATATTTGCTCAAATAGTATGGCTAAATTTAAACTGTGGTTACATCTATCATCTTTGTCTTGACATATTCTTGCCAGGCTTCCATAGCTTGTAGGACATCAACTAGAATTTCAGTTTGCAACTCAACCAATTTGTGCTTCTGTATACCCATTTTCATTACGATATAATCCAAGGATTTTTCGCCCCCTACATTCTCTTCGGGTGGTTTGCGTAATTCATCCACTAGCTCAACAAAGTGCTGGAGAATTTTAAACCGATTGACTGCTGTGGATTCCATTGTCACATCGACCTTGCTTATGTAGCCTGTCATCAGTTGAATCTTTGCTGTTAGATATTCACTGCGATCAACCACATCGATTAATTCATTTTTCAATTGTGTCACCGCCAATTGAGTCAGCTGCAGCTTGTCATTAGCGGTGGCATTAAGGTTAGCTTGCCGAGTCCAAATATCATCTAAAAAGGGGGCATTTGTAGTAAATGTTTCTTGTTGATTGTTGGTGGAGAATCGAGCTTTATCTCCTATTTGTAAAGAAGTTTGCAATGACGTCTCCTTCGAGTTTGCACCAAAGTCAAAGCCAAATCGAAAAATAACATTCCCATTGGTTACCTATTGAAAACATTTTTTTTTTGCAGTACTATCAGGCCGTTTGCTTAACTTTTGGAAATCTTTATTTACCTTGTAACTCAATTGCAGAATGAGAACATATGCAAGAATACTACTTGTCTGCTTAAACATAATCTTTTAAATTCCAAGCTAAGTGAAGAACTGAAACCGTTTTTTTTTAATTTAGTCGCTCTGATCGATGCCACAAAAAGATGTCCGAGTTTTGCATTTGTATTTGCGATGTTATCAGTCCACTGGATTAAGGTCAAGACTGTTTGAAAGTGAGATTATATTTAGTGTTTATTTTGTTTTATTTTTTTATACTATTAGGACTAGGGAGAGAATTCAGTTCAAAAACATGTCCATTTTCAGTTCTGTTCAAATACATGTCCATTATTATTAATTTTGTACTTTGTTATTGTAGCAGTGTGTTGTTGTACGCTGAGGAGGCGGCCTTCATCGGGTCAATCTGGAACGTGCAATCGGCTGCCTCGGCGATTTTAATTTTTAACGTAACTGCAACATGTTTTACTACTTGAGAGGCTAAACGAAACAAATCTATGATTATGTGGTTAAACAAAGTCTATTTCCGAACAGCCTTCTCCAATATGAAACACCAAGCTTCGAAGTAATTTCCTACTCTTGATCTGTGTATACAAAATTCGATCTACCCTGTTAACGAGTTAGCTGTTGTTTTAGCCGGATCTTCTCCCATTCCTATGACATGTCTGAAATTGGATGTGTTCTACAGCAAATGCCGTACAGATAGGTGAAGAATAAATATAGCCTCATGCAAACTGATAGCCTTAATTTCTATACATTTTTGTTTAAATTTGATATGTGAAGCAACCTTATGCTCATTGACTTCTAGAGCCCTCAGAACCCAAGTCGGATTTGGTACGTACAATTCCCATATGCCCTGCAATACTCCAAACCCTTTTATAGCCCGAACCCCAGATTTGTTTTGTTGAACCCCCAGAAGACCTGTACATTACCTGATTTGTTGCTTCAAGAAATCTAGATCGAACTGAGTTATTTGATCTTTTTATTTACCAGAACCCATGGATTTGGGTGCAAAAAATCAGTTTGCTGTAAAGTTATTGTAAGTTTTTTCTTGAACATTTCATTAAGTTACGGGAGAGACTTCTCTCACATACATGACTGCGTTCGATTCAAATTCAGTCAAATGGTAAGGTTTTCCTTTTTTAGTCGAGTCCCACGGAGTGCCTATAAGCGACACATTCTGATAGAGAAGTTTTACATGCCTTTATCCATTAGTGCATATTGTCCTTTTTATCGGACTTTTTTATATCCTGCGCTACTTGTTCATTCATATGAAAAACGTCATATAGAAAAGAATTAAAAACATGTCACAATTTACAGTTTGCGGCTCGGGAGCACCACACAGGCGGGAACAATGAGGTTCGATCTGTGTGGTGTTCAGTGCTGTCACGGAAAGCTTAGTTGTGAGCTACCGGTCCACAGGTTGCGGATAGTGGAATGCCCCATACGGAGTAGCTGCAACGGCAGTCGCGAACAATCAGCGGGCGGCACCGGCTCTTGCACAAATCCTGAGTGCTTTCGATATGACAAGGCGCCTTTAAATAACCAAATCAGTATACAAATACTGATGCAAATTATGATAAACATAAAGCAGATTAACCTTATATAGGGTGCACTCCCATCATATCATCATCAGTGTTGTCGTTTTTGGAAGGTTCCTACCAAAAATGGTAGGTTTATCCAACATATAAATACCAAGTTATTTACTGAAAGAGTCGCCGGCGATAATTCAAAATGTGTTCGTTTCTTGTCGTTTCCGGGCATTTGTTAAGAGTGCAGAATAAAACAATGGATGTCGAGGTTCCAAATATTATTACAAGGGGTCTCATTTCTTTAAATTTTAGTAAAAAGGGCACTAGTTCTGATATTGACTATAACTGGTACAGGCATAGAGAGAGCACTTTAAAATTTCGTAGGTAGGAAATGCGGATTTTGTGAGCTCTCTGTCTTCAATCATAACACAGGACTAAAAGGCAGCTGCATACAAATATGGTAAGATCTGGTCTATACTCAGATCTTAAAGTATCCATGCAACTCACTGTAATGGCGAAAATGGGTAGTAAAGCGCATTACTGGGCTCAAACACTTAAATTAACTGATCGCTTTATCCAAACTCGGCACGGTTGTTCATTGAAATCGGGGCAAAAATACGACTTGCAAATGGAATGACACCAACTTTTTGATGGAGGATATAAAAACATACTGCATTTTTTGATTTGTAGACCTAAAATTTTGGTAGGAAATAGTTTTCTAGAGTTGCAACCCTAATCATCATTCATTTAATTAAATTCTAACATGTAAACACGTATTGAGTACGGCCAAGCTTTGGATACCACCACCACCATGCATATTTTCAAAATCCAATTTTATTGTCACTACCGTATCTATAGTTATACCCAAGTATGGGTATAAATCCGATTTTTATGGGAATAGGACCCTTAGTTGAAAGATTGATCTACTCGCATCTTTAACTAAATATGTTCCCATTTGGACCTTATTCTAGTCGGACATCGGGAGGCTAAAAACATCTCACTGTTACATATTTCATTAAAATTGGGTAATATCTGCGGCTTTTATAGCTTTAACACCCTAGGTTGGGTTAGGTGAGGTTGAAATCCGCCACATGCCACTATAGACATACATATAGGCTTCTTGTGCGCTCTTAATACTAAAAAATAACCTCGAAAAAGAAAATCTAAGTCAGGAATTCCGTGCTACTTACAAAACCACTAATTGTTTTCCATACCACGACCTTAAGCTGGTTCAGGTATTGTGTCCCCACCTAAGTACCGATGTCTGTTAGCCGCGCGAGCCGGGCAATTAGAAGTGGTCTCATTTGTACAACAACCACAAATCATATGCTACAATCCGCCATCTTGTCATCAAGCTGATCGACGTTTTGCCAACACACACAAAGAAATTAGTGTGCGTGTGTGTATACGTGTGCGTACATGAGCAGAGAATATGGGTGAAAGATGATAACAACAAAGAGAACGCAAACAAAAATTTGTCATCTTAATACCGTCAAAACAGGCCTGCTGTTAACAGCTGTTAGCGTGAGACCGCCTTTTTAAATCCGCCTTGATGGCAGCTATATTAAAATATGGTCCGGGAGGCTTTAAAATATGGACGACGGCCGCATACCCATCAGCCAAAATGGGTATGCGGTGTTTATTGGCTTAAGACCCTGAATCGGCAGGTTGGTCTATATAGCAAATATATCTAAATATATTTCGATCGGATTCATATTTAGCTCGGGCCTCGAGAGGCTTAAAAGAACGCAATTTTTCAAATTTCTGCGAAATCGGGCAATAAATTGGGCTTTTATGTGGTTAAGACCCTAAATCGGCATATCGGTTTATATGGCAGCTATATCTAAATATAGTCCGATTTGGACCATATTCAGTTCACATGACGGAAAGCTTACAAAAATTAACTGTTTTAAATTTTTGCCAAAACGGGTAAGAAATGCACCTTTTATGCTATATGGCAGCTATATGTAAATATCGCTCGTTATAGACCATATTCGGGTTGGACGCCTTGTGTAGTCAGCGCTAGTGATCACATCTCAATTTTAGTTTTGTAATAAATAAGTACTTTAAGCCTTGATATACTGCGTTTTATTAACCGATACGTGTACTACAAAAGGGACCGTACAACTCACTGCTTCAAATTTCAGTTAAATCGTAAAAAAAATTTAAGTTTTATGGGCATAAGACCCTAACAGACAGATCGGGCTATATGACAGCTATATCCAAATATGATCCGATATGGCCCATTCATGTATTTTTTAAGAAAATATGGGTCTGTGCCAAATTTCAGCTCAATATCTCAATTTTTAAGGCTGTAGCACAGGGACATCGTTAAATGGCCTCAGAATTTTACGACCCTCCAATAATCTGTACTTTGTAGGTTCGGAAATGGATATTTCGATGTATTGCAAACGGAATGACTAAATGAGTATATCCCTTCTCCTAGGTGATGGGTATAAAAAATACCTAAAATTTTAATAGGTTTTGAAAGGGAACTCTTTGCATTAATGGGTTAATAGCTTAAAAATAATGGGCTATGCCAGCATTAATACATGATTTTTTTTTAATTCTTGCCAGGATTCAAATCTGGAGGTTTATCGTCAAACACATTGGCATTTAAAGTTGTTTTAGCCGGATCTTCTCCGATTCCAATGACATGTCTTAAATTGGATGTGTTCTACAGCAAATGCCGTACAGATAGGTGAAGAATAAACATAGCCTCATGCAAACTGATAGCCTCGAATTTTGATAGCTCATGCCTAAATTGCCTTAATTTCGATGTATTGCAAACGGAATGACTAAATGAGTATATCCCCTCTCCTAGGTGATGGGTATAAAAAATACCTAAAATTTTAATAGGCTTTGAAAGGGAACTCTTTTCATTAATGGGTTAATAGCTTAAAAATAATGGGCTAGGCCAGCATTAATACATGATTTTTTTTTTTAAATTCTTGTCAGGATTCAAATCTGGAGGTTTATCGTCAAACACATTGGCATTTAGAGAAACTGATATCATGTCTATGTTCCCTGCATAACTTTCCAGTTAATTCCTCACAATCATTTTGAAAAGTTAGAATATTAAAGTAACATAAGGGACCATATGTCCTTATAGCCACCATAATTAGTGACTCTGCTGCAGGATTTGATGCCAGAAATAAAACAGCCGGCCGTTGAATTTGATCCGAGTTATACCATGCGGGTAGGCTTACATTCGTTATGCATATGTATGTATGCGGGTTTGTGTGTGTTTATAACACAACGATTTTATATTTTTATACGTACATATGTAGGTACCTATAACAGATATTTGAACGTATTCCACATCCTATGTATGTGCATATGTTTGCACGTTTGTGTGGTGCTGTGATACCATGGCACTCAACCATCCATTAAAACTCACAGTAGATAGTGGTAAACAAGGCAGCTGATAGAGAAAACATGAAGCCATCTGCCGTCGTTTAAATCGTTTTGTCCGGGTATATCACCCAAATCCACACATACATACAAATGTTGTATGTAGTGCTAGTATCTTTGTATGTGATTTCTTTGTGTTTATGTACGGCTTTTGGGTTTGTAAACAACCAGCAGCGCAAAAGACATTTAGAGAGGCCTAGGTGGATTCTTGAAACGTTATTTGGTATAAATGTTTCGAAAGGCGACAACAACATTAAAAGTATCAACAAATTATACCCATGAACGAACAGGGGCAAACTTCTCATATATCAATAAGTGCAGTCCGATTGAATCTCAATGATAAGGGACCTACTTTTTATAGCCGAGTCCGCACGGCATGCCGTAGGGCGACACTTCTTTGGAGAGAAATTTTTTAACAAATAGGGACCATTTTTATACCTTCCACCATGGGATGTGGTATACTAATCTAGACATTCCGTTTGTAACACCTCGAAATATTCCTCTAAGACCCCATAATGTACATATATTCATGATCGTCTCGTCGTTCTGAGTCGACCGCAATAGCGGTCGAGTTCGTAAAGTTAGTTGCTTGAAATTTTGCACAGATACTTAATATTGATGTAGGTCGTAGTGGAATGCAAATGAGTCATATCGGTTCAGGATTGCATATAGCTCCCATATAAACCGATCTCCCGATTTGACTTCTTGAGTCAGTGGAAGCCGCAATTTTTGTCCGTTTTGGCTGAAATTTTACATGTTGTGTTCTGTTATGACTTCCAGTAACTGCGCCAAGCACGGTCCAAGTTGGTCTATGACCTGATATAGCTTCCATATAAACCGATCTTCCGATTTGACTTCTTGAGCCCTTACAAGCCGCAATTTTTGTCCGATTTGGCTTAAAATTTTGCATGCGGTGTTCTGTTACGACTTCCAACAACTGTTCCAAATACGGTCTAAATCAGTCTCTAACCTGATATAGCTCCCATGTAAACCGGTCTGTCGATCCTAGAAGATTTAATTTTTGCTGGTTTGACAGAAGTTTGGTGTGGAGAATAAAATTGTGCTAAATTTATTTTGTACAATGTTTAACAGAATCTATGGTGGTGGGTTGCCAAGATTCGCCCGAATTTAGCACGCTTTTATTTGTTATTTATTCATAGGAGGCATGATTAAATGATGTGTCATTACCTATTTCTATTTGGAGGCCACTGTGACGCAGAGGATAGCATGCTCGTCTATGACACTGAACACCATGAACGAATCCTGGCAAAGAAGGGGCAGAGATTGGTCAACTATGGTTATACTGTCCCCTATGCTGCTATAACTTTTTACTTCTGCTCAATTCAAAATTATCATGAACAAATTTTTGGCATTGGTTTTACTGGCATTTTTTTCACACTTTTAACACATTTTTCAATTGTGAAGGCCCTACTGGAGTTAGTTCCTTTATACGCCATCCCTGTTGTACTTCAAATAGATGCCATGCCACTCAAGGTTTGTATGTTTAATGGGGTTCGATATGTTTGTATGGCGGAATATGTATTTCGAACTCTCTCTCTGCTTCGCTGCACATTACTCTGTATGTAATTGTGTGTGAAACTCATTGCATTGTCAGATATCAACCAGTTTGGTATATACATACAGCGGTCAAAAAAAGTATTCATCATTCAATGTTTTTTTTTTAATAAGTCTACAAAAGACAATTGGAATAAAAACATATTAAACTAATGATGCAGTAGTGCTTGTGTGATATATATGTACACAATTTCATTGTTTTTAAAGAAAAAAATAGTATTTATTGGAACAAAAATGGCCATTTTACAGCTGAACACAAAAAATTAAACAAAAAAAGTATTCATCATTGCAAAAAAACAAAAAAATAAATAACATAATTTAAAAAAATTAATACTTTGTTATTCGACCACCGCGTCTTATAACTTCTTTTAAACGGTTTGACATCGATTGGACTAATTTAGCGGTTATATTTTGGTCTATATTAGTCCATTCCTCCATTATCACCTGTTGCATTTGACTCTTGCTCGAAAAATTGCGCGTTCTCAATTTGCGTTCGAGATGTTCCCAAAGATGTTCAATTGGGTTCAAGTCGGGACTTTGAGGAGGAGTTTTAATGACTTTGGGGCAGTTATACAGCATCCACATCTTGGTATTTAAAGCAGAATGTTTGGGGTCATTATCTTGATAATATTGAAAGTTATTACCAAGCCCAAGTTTTACAGCACTATCTTTTAAATTCCTCTTTAAAATGTCAATGTAATACTTATGATCCATTACTCCATTAATAATTTCAAGATTTCCCGCTCCTGAAGCCGCCATACACCCCCAAACCATTAAACCACCTCCACCATGTTTTACAGTAGCAACTGTGTTTCGTTCTTCAAGCTCTGTATTTGGTTTTCTGTACACTATGACCCTTCCATCGCACCCAAAAAGATTAAACTTGCTCTCGTCTGCAAAAATGGCTGTTTTCCAAAATGATTCGGGCTGTTTTACATACATTTTTGCGAAGTTTAGCCTTTTCACTCGGTTTATTTTATTTATAAAGGGCTTCTTACGTGCAGTTCTTCCTCTGTAACTATGCCTTTTGAGTGTATTTCGAATTGTTTGTGTAGTAACTTCCTTCCCTAAGTATTCCATAGTGTTTTTACGAAGAATGGTCGCATTTGTCTTCGGAGTTTTCTGAACTTGCCGCACTAGCCAACGCACATCTCCAACTGAAAGTGCTTTTGGTCGACCAGATCTTGGTTTATTGTCAACAGTTTTCGTTTCTGTCCACTTTCTGATGATGGATTGTATAGTAGATCGTGGTCTATTTAATATTTCACTGATAGTTTTTTGAGTTAAACCATTCCTGTGGTGTTTTATTATCAAAACGTTTACCTCATCAGAAACCTCGTTTTGCTTACGACCCATTTTGACAAAAACTATATTTTCAATGAAATTAAATATTTGCTGTCAAGGGCAAAGCCTCCTTTACTAAATAAAACAGAAAAGGGGGATTCCCAAATAATATTTGAATTTTACTTTGATGATAGCACATCAATGATGAATACTTTTTTTGTTCTGTTTTTGGTGTTATTATATAAAATTGCATTTTTTGCGCTAATTAAATTTATTTTTTGAATTTATTTTAAAACATATTACGAAAAATAAACTATTGCATAAAACTGCATTATTTGTTTACTTTAAATTTTCTTCAATTACCCAAAATAAGTGAATTTATTATCAATTTTGCTAATGATGAATACTTTTTTTGACCGCTGTATGTGTACACATGCACCAAGTAAGGATCCCTACTTAATGCTCTACATCGACATAGTGACGGTATGGACGGACGGACATGCAACAAAGGCGTTCATAATACATTCATTTATCTAAGAGCTCTATCGTTTAAGGCGGCCTTTTGTGAAAGACTAACTGCACTTGGTTTCTTCGTCTCAAGGTATAACACCACTATGAAAAGATTTATACCTAATGAAGTGCATGAACATATTTGGTGAGATTCTGAATGAATAGTCGCTTCATCCTGTGAACAGGTAGAGTTTTTTTTTGTAGTACCACTACACTAACGATGCTGGCTGGTGTTCTGCTATAATAACATTGATTGTATTTTCCACCTTTCAAATTGTGGGGTTTTTTTAAAGGAAAGCGCTGCTGGAAACTTTTTCAAATGCATACGTTTTTACTTGAGTGGTGTTTTGCTCATTGACAGAAAAAACAAGTAAAAGCGTGCTAAGATCGGCCGGGTGGAATCTTATATACCCCCCACCATGGATCGCATTTGTCGAGTTCTTTTCCTGGTATCTCTTTTTAGGCAAACATATGATAAAGGGAGAGCATTGCTATGATATTGGAGCTGTAATATCAAGTTATCGTCCGATCGGACTATAATTGAACTGATTGTTGGAGACCATAGTAGAAGTCGTTGTGTAAAATTTCAGCCAATTCGAATAAAAATTGCGCCTTTGAGGGGCTCAAGATGTAAAATAGGGAGATCGGTTTATATGGGAGCTGTATCAGGCTATAGACTGATTCAAACCATAATTGACACGTATGTTGAAGTTCATGAGAGAAATCGTTTTACAAAATTTCAGCCAAATCGGATAATAATTGCGACCTCTAGATGCCCAAGAAGTCAAGATCCCAGATCGGTTTATATGGCAGCTATATCAAGTTATGGACCAATTAAAACCATATTGGGAACACTTGTTGGATGTCATAACAAAACATTTCTTGCAAAATTTCACCCAAATCGGATAAGGATTGCGCCCTCTAGTGGCTCAAGAAGTCAAGGTTCAAGATCGGTTTATATGGCAGCTATATCAGGTTTTGGACCGATTTGAATCGTACTTAGCACAGTTGCTGAAAGTCATAACAAAACACCTCATGCAAAATTTCTGCCAAATCGGAATACAATTGCGCTCTATAAGGGTTGAAGATGTCAAGACCCCAGATCGGTTTACATGACAGCTATATCAGGTTATTGACCGATTTGAATCACACTTCACACAGTTGTTGGAAATAATTACAAAACACCTCATGCTAAATTTGAGCCCAATCGGATAAGAATGGCGCCCTCTAGTGACTCAAGAAGGCCAGATCCAAGATCGGTTTATAGGGCAGCTATATCAAAACATGGACCGATATGGCCCATTTACAATCCCAACCGACCTACACTAATAAGAAGTATTCGAGCAAAATTTCTAGCGGCTAGCTTTACTCCTTCGAACGTTAGCGTGCTTTCAACAGACAGACGGAGGGACAAACATGGCTAGATCGACTTAAAATGACGATCAAGAATATATATGGGGTATCAGAGGAATATTTCGAGGAGTTACCGGCAGAATGACGAAATTAGTATACTCCCATCCTATGGTGGAGGGTATAAAAATTAGAGGAAAAAGTAGGATAGAGATTTTATTGAAGTTGAACAATTCTAAGCTCGTAGAGCTTTGTTGTTTGACAATGGACATAAAGGTGGCTTAGTGTGTCTATGAAAGATTTCCACTACTACCCGATCTATCCCCGACAAAAAAGTAAGAACAAAGACCTGCTTCAATCGAAAGCGACCGTTTTTGAAAAATGCTTTTGTGGATGGGTTCATTCCTCTTCATCTATCGAAATGTATCGGTTTTTATATCTATTGTACCTATATTCATAATCTATTCTCTAATTCTCTTCGCCTAAGCAAAATATTATCATGATCGGAATCAGAGATGGTCTATCGAAAACTCTGACGTATATGACATATATTTCCGACGTATAATACATACATTGATACCGCCGTAAACCTAGTCAAAAATATAGTTTTTGACACAGATATCCACTATTTAACCAGCCATTTTTAAACTTAGGAGAATTTATGATTATGGCCACCCTTGTGTATAGGTTAGAAGGTGCGCCTGTGTCTGAGTTCGAATCCTGGCGAGAACATCAAAAAAGTGTCAGTTGCGGTTCCCCCTAGCAGTGTGTTGTGTTCTATCGTTCGTCTGCTTGATTCTGTTCGTGTTCTGAGGCGAGTTGGCTGGCGGTTGTACGCACCGGATTGACCCGATGGAATCCTTCATCGGCAAGAGTGTACGTGTTCGTCCTTTATTTTCGTCAGAGGAGAGGCAAATCCCAAAGTGCCTCCTCCGCGCGCTTCTGGTCCGTGCCGGGATTGAAAGGAACCCCGGACCCTGATTCTGTTCGGTTTGCCAGAACGCCTTCATTTTCAGTTGGTGTCGGTGAGGTGTAACCGGCGCATGGAGTAGGTGAATTGCCGACCTTGTTCTGAATATGTTGCAAGGTGCTGTGCGAACATAGACCACAGTGGGTCATCCGCTACGTCGGATAAAATTCGTCCTACGTTTGGGGGACTTTAATTTTGATATGCATAGATTCACTCTTCCCACTTTCGTCATGCATCATTTTATGTGTGTGCTAGAAAAGGGTCCGAAAACACTATCGGCATATGAAATGGACAACAGAAATTATTTATAGCAAATATTACCAAAACTTTATTATACCCTCCACCATAAGATGGGGGTATACTAATTTCGTCATTCCGTTTGTAACATCTCAAAATATGCTTCCACGACCCCATAGAGTATATATATTCCTGATCGTTATGACATTTTAAATCGATCTAGCCTCGTCCGTCCGTCTGTCGAAATCACGCTAACTTTCGAAAGAGTAAAGCTAGGCGCTTGAAATTTTGTACAAATACTTCTTATTGATGTAGGTCGATTGGGATTGCAAATGGGCCAAATTGGTCCATGTTTTGATATAGCTGCCATATAAACCTATCTTGGGTCTTGACTTCTTGAGCCTCTAGAGGGTGCAGTTCTTATCCGATTTGGCTAAAATTTTTCACGTGGTGTTTTGGTATCATTTTCAACAACTGGGCTCAGTATGGTTCAAATCGGTTCACAACCTGATATAGTTGCCATATAAGCCGATATCCCGATTCGACTTCTTGAGCTTCTAGAGTGCGCAATTTTTGTTCGATTTGGCACGTATCGCTAAGAAATGACTTCCAACAACTGTGCCAAGTATGGTCTTAAACAGTCTATAACGTGATATAGCCGCCATATAAACCCATCTCTCAATTTGACTTTCTGAACCTGTTATTTTGAAGGTGGTATTTTCCATGACTTCTAACAGCAAATTCGAATGAACTTTCCGAGTTGTCTTATCGACTTAAAACCGAATTCTGAAAGAATTCAAATGTGTTTTGCGAAGGTTCAAATTGCAAATGGGCTCTGTAACAATCCATTAAGGATTTCCCTTTTATACACGAGCCCGAATGGCTTGTCGACACTTCTTTGAGGAGAAGTTTTTATATGGCAAGTACTCACAAATGTCGCCAGAATTAGGAGGGAATAACCTCCATAGAAATTTTTTTGTAATGTTTTAGTCAGGACTCGAACCCATTCACTCAGCAACAAAAATATGCAAAAAATCTAGCTCAAAAAAGACAAACATTCGACAAAGAGTTCAGACAAGGTTCAGAATTCCTTCCGAAGTGTCGGGAACAAGCACAATAAAGAAGAAAAAAAGAAATCCGACACAGATTTCAGAAATTGTTCCGAATTCCATCAGAACTGTCGAAATGATAATTCCTAATAGTTGAAACAGATAAAAATGTGCCAAAGGAAGCACAAACAAAAATACAAAAACATCCGATGCGATCCGACCCTGAATGTATCCTATAATAAAAATGTATCCTATAAATTTCATCCGATTGGGCTAAAATTTTGTACAATGATTTTTCTTTTGACTTCCAACTGACTTTATTAAATTTGGTGTTATTCGTTCGGTGCATTGGTATTGTTTTCTATACAAATCGATCTCCTGATTTTTACTTCTCATTTTCGTTTGAAATATAGGTGATGGGAAATTAACGAAAGTATCGATTTTTATTATAAGAATTATCGAAAATATCGAATGGTATGATTATAAATAGTTTGCCAACCCTAGACTACATCCCCGTTTACATAAGTGTCAATATCTCATTCACGAAACTTTTCAAATCTACGATTTCTTTTCAATAACTTCTTCCCAATAAACAAATGTTACATCCAAACATATTTCTCATTGTCATTGGATCGACTCACTCCACCTTGGTGAAACAAATAACTAAAACAATCAATTACATGATCGGCCAAAATATGCCAACATAAATAATAGAAAAAAAAATTGAAAAAATAATCATAATTGATAAGACAATCTATGTCTTATCACTTCAAACGATAAAAATGTTTGGAAGCATTAAAAATTTCAGAATTTATTCACTTTTGCTCGATACGACAACCTTTAGCCTTGACTATTGCGCTTAGTCGGTCAAAAAACGAATTGCAAATTGCTTGAATATAATCTTGCGGTATTTTAGGCCATTCCTGTACAATGGCTTTCTTCAGCGCATCTACTCTGTCATATTTTCGCCCTCGCTCTCTCAAATGGCCCCAATGGGAAATTCCATCGGATTGGCATCTGACATATTGAACAGCCACTGTGTGGATGAAAAGAAGTGAAGAACATGATTTTTTAGCCATGTGACTATGCCGAGTCACATTACTATTGAGTTGCCCAAAAAGTAATTGCGGATTTTTTAAAAGAAAGTAAATGCATTTTTAATAAAGCTTAGAATGAACTTTAATCAAATATACTTTTTTACACTTTTTTTTCTAAAGCAAGCTAAAAGTAACAGCTGATAACTGACAGAAGAAAGAATGCAATTACAGAGTCACAAGCTGTGAAAAAATTTGTCAACGCCGACTATATGAAAAATCCGCAATTACTTTTTGGGCAACCCAATAAAATGCCCATGGCTCCAAAGCCGTTTTATTTTCTCCATATCAAGTGTCATTTACTTTGAATCCAGTCTCGAAGAAAATGATTGCAAAACTTGAAGTGGAAATTGTTGGGTGGTCGTTCGTAGACTCAAATTCTCGTATATACAACGCTCGGCTAAATAAAGACGATCATGTGGATGTCGGCGAATTGCTAAATTGAGAAACTTTTCTCGTTAAAGAACACGATGTTCGGAAATTCATCACGTTTTTGCAGCTTGCAACTCGTTTACCGACTCGTAGCAAAAGTCAAGGCTAAAGGTGGCCATATCGAGCAAAAGAGAATGGATAACGAAGTTAACCCTCCGATGAGTGACAGTTCTGAATTTCACGGCCGTGTGAAAAGGTCCCTACGGACCTTTTTTGTAAATCATGTTTTTTTTCACATAAATTTTTTTTTTTGATTTTTGGTTTTGTTTTTATTGTTTATAACTAAATTCTACATACAAAAATAATTTTTTCAATTTTTTTTAATTTTTTTTGCTTGAATTTTCTTAAGACTATTATAAAAAAATTAAAAAATCATTGTTGTTGAGCGTGTACTTCTTGTGCCCTGCCCTGTGGGCAAGTGTTGCAGCGATGTAAAAGTGTGCTATGTTCTCCGCAAACAGCGTTGCCGCAGCCGAAGCAGTATGCCCGCGTTTTCCGCTGCCGCCCGTACTCAGAACGGCAAAGCCTACATGACGGTCTACTTGACCAAGAGCATGATGTTCGGAAATTCATCACGTTTTTACAGCTTGCAACTCGTTTACCGACTCATAGCAAAAGTCAAGGCTAAAGGTGGCCATATCGAGCAAAAGAGAATGGATAACGAAGTTAACCGATTTCGCTGAAATTTGTAAAAGTGAATAGTTTTGGGCCTCCCAACATGCGACCTACATATGGTTCAGATCGGACTATATTTAGACAAAGCTGCCATATAGACCGATATCCGGATAAAGGGTCTGAAGCACATAAAAGCTTTATTTTTTATCCGATTTCGCTGAAATTTGAAACAGTGAATAGTTTTGGGCCTCCCAACATCCGACCTAAATATGGTTCAGATCGGACTATATTTAGACAAAGCTGCCATATAGACCGATATCCGGATAAAGGGTCTGAAGCCCATAAAAGCTTTATTTTTTATCCGATTTCGCTGAAATTTGAAACAGTGAGTTGTTTTGAGCCTCCCGATATCCGACCTAAATATGGTTCAGATCGGACGATATTTAGATATAGCTGCCATTTAGACCGATCTGCCGATAAATGGTCTGAAGCCCATAAAAGCTTTATTTATTACCCGATTTCGCTGAAATTTGAAACAGTAAGTTGTTCTGAGCCTCCCGATACCCGACCTTAATATAGTTTAGATGGGATGATATTTAGATATAGCTGCCATATAGACCGATCGGACGATATTTAGTGACTTATGTTAGAATTTTCGACATCCGTATCCTATTTGGTTCAGATCGGTTTATACTTGGATATAGCTGTCAAAAAGACCAATATTTTGTTCTTAAACATTGAACAGTGACTTATATTTAATAGACCACTCAAAGTTCGTGCCGAATTTGGGTGCATATATTATCCAATTTTCACAGAATTGTGGCGAAAGGGGGTTTACAGATATACCCGAGGTGGTGGGTATCCCAAGTTCGACCCGGTTTTTTTTTTCAAAATTTTATTCCATACAAAAATGTCGAAATTTTATTTATATAAAAATTTTCGTATAAATATAACTTTTATATTCTTTTTCCAAAATCTTATTTTTACGGCTATTTTCAATTATCATAGAAAATTTTATGGAAAATGGGAAATTTTATATTATCCCAAGTAACGAAAAGCCTTTTGACCTGCTAAAAAAAAACATGGTTAGGTATTCGAGTTTATTTTCGAGGAGGCATAACCATTCATACCTATAAACAACTATGTACGAGTGTTTGTAATAACACATGATCATTGCTTGAATGGTGAAATGTGCTACGCTGCAGGAGGCGAAAGAGACAAATGAAAGGAAGTGCCTTTTTTCATGTGTTTTCTCCACAACACGTAGCGTTGCTTGGGAGAATAGCTTTGTGTGATCACTTCACTTGCCTGGCTGTACTCTCAAAAGATCCTTTTGTCGCTTCAAACAGATTTTGTATGGATGTTGTGTATCTATGTGTATGGCTGAAGGCAGTGGTGTCATGCCTTGAAACAAAACAGATTTTTTCACTTTGCATTGGTCTCAGGTCTCAAATATCTCCAGCCATCCGTGGTGCCTCTATGACTTTATCAGTCTGGGTTTCTGGGTAAGCAGAAGTGTCCACAAATACCAGTGCACTTCATACAGCATGTACTTTGTTCATAAGAATAACAGTGACCACCAAAAAAGATGCCATTATATTAGGGGTTGTTTTTCTATAAAAAAATGACCTTAATGTTTGAGTTAGGTAAAAATCTAAGTGGTACTAGAAATTGTAAACAAAAATTTTTTTAAAAAAATCCTTATTAACCACCTAATAATACCATCATAATATCAAGAATTATTTTTCTAAGGAAATCCCCAATTTCTACTAATTTATAGGTTAGTAAAAAAAATTGTGCTTTTCAATAGTAATCAATCAATTAAAAAAGTTCCACCTTCTGGCCATTTTTCTATATATTCGGCTTACAATAACTTGTAATCCTTTCATTTTAGGGTTATAGTCTACTGGGCAATATAACTGATAATACTGGGAGTAATATTTTACATTTATATCGTGGGAGATTTTGGCTAAACTTTTTGCAAAAATTAATTATTTTAATTTATGTTAGCTTTTTATCAGACGAATCAGCCTTTGTTTAGGTCTCACAACTATATATTTTTCAAACTTTGTATCTTGGATTATTATGACATACAACTGTATGCTAAGCATGGTTCGAATCGGTGAATAATCTCATAAAGCTTATACATATGTAAACCAATGTCTGAGGTGAGATTTCGAGCACCTGGATATATATATGGTTATTGGGCGATTTGGGACCATACTGAGTCCATTGTGATGCCACAGTAGCGACAGACCAAGGCCTCTGGTGAAAATCAAACCCACCATTCCCGCATTGGCAATACGAGCACGCTACCAACTCGACTACCGGGGAGCCAATAGGGACTTAGTCTTTTAATCAAAGTTAAAAATACTATAATAATGATGCATGTGTTATTACCACCATACTCTCTTCGATATTTTACTAATGTATCTAACACCTACAGACTTCGTTTCTTGGGGAACCTCTAGTGAAATTCGATTTGGAACATTTCTTTCATTGAGATCATCCTCTTTAAGTGAAGATATTGTGGACACGATGCAATGAGTTCAGAAAAATACGAAATTTACCAAAATTTAAGATACTTGTTTTTATGCATATATTATTGGCGGTACTGTGAATGTGAATTACATTGTAATCACAGATTTCATTTCTTTGGAGACTCATAGTTAAATTTGATGTGGGATATTTCTTCCTTTGGCACCATGCCCCTCAAGTAGAATATTGTAGAAGATTTTGGTTAAAATCGAACATATGCTAAAATAACACTTAAAGGTGTCAGCAAATAATTTTTGCATGAAATTTACAAATTTATATTCGAATTTCCTTAAAAAGTTTTGCATCTACATGTATATATAGTCTATTTTAAAACTTCTAATGAAATTTGTTGGAGAATATTTCTTTCTTTCTCAAAAAATAAGTTTTATGTTCAGAAATTCAAGCAAAAAAGTTGAATACAATTTTGTGTTTCTCGCCGAAATTGTTAACGAGGTTTTCACGATATAGATTTGTTGTTCAGTAACTTATACGCAAATTTGGTAAACAACGTTTTTGAAATCATCCTCCTAAAATGATTTTTTTTTTTTGGCGTTTGGCACCAATTTTCGAAAATGTACAATACTTAACAATTTTAGTGATTACTGGCGCTCAGGCTAAGTTTTGGGTTTAAATGTAAATAGGGACTTATAGTATAATTTTGTGGTGAACATTTTTGTAGAATATTTTGATCAGCCAAAAGTTAATTTAAAATGAGTTTTAATGCTTTTTTTAAAAAAAGATACCAAAAATACCCCTTAAGTGCGTCGATTGAGGGTTAAAATGTTGCACAAAAATATTTCTCGCAGCCTTGCCAGTAATATTGCCGAAAACACTATACACCTAAAATGCCTCTGAGTCCCTTCAGGCAGACGGCCCACTTATAACTTTTCCAAGGACCCTTACTTGACGGTTCGTTGGTCAACTTATCTATATTCCTTCGCAAAAGTTTGGAACATGAGATTGAAATGTATGTTTGTTTTCCTTTAAAGTTACTGTAATTAACAATAGTGTCGATAGTTATCGATATTTCTTTGAAAAATATCGAAAATATCGAATATTGCGAATTTCGATAGTTTGTCAGCTCTATCCACAACGCGCTCAATCTGCTTATGCCTTAATACTAAACAAGTGACCAACAAATTGTTTGAAAATGAACTTTTAAAACATTTAACGTCAAAAAACCACATTTAATTTGTATTGTTTTGAAATATTTTGATAAATTTAGGTTTCTGCATCTATAATTGTCTCTCACTGTACACAGTGTTCATATGCTTTGCCACACAGCAAAAAAATGCTTGTTCTTGATTACAGAAAGTAGACCCACAGGAAGGCAGATGATTGTGGTAGCCTTATGGCATATGGTATATTTCAAATAATGGGAACAACAAAGTCAAGTTTCATTCGTGATTTTTGGTTATATGCGATTGCCATCTGTTATTTTCAGCTTTCCTTAAATAAATCCCAACTTGAAGGTGGATACCTATTTTCTATCATCAAGTAACTCGGAGATCGAAACGTATTTGATATTTTGTTACCCTCTGCCTGGCACTCAGCTGCCAATCCACTAACGGAATGAACATTGACAGCAATAGTGTCACGAATTACAACAATCATGCAAATAATTGCAATAAATCTTTAATGAGTTTAATTAAAAAAGTCAACAAGTGTTCGAATAGTAAATAACCGCCCGTCCAATGGCCCCTTCCTTAATTCTCTCCCTTGCATATTTTTAATTGTTTTGTTCATTGTAAAATATATGAAAAAAAAATTAAAATAGTATTTGCAATTTCAGCATGGATTACGACGTAGAAGATACTCAAAACAATGACTTCAAGCGCCCTGCATACAAGTGGACCGACCTAAGTGTTCAGTATGTAGTCGTATGCTTGCGTACATGAAAGTGGGTCGTGCTTAATAATCAAATACGTGATAGTGCTGCACTTGCCAAAATGAGTAATGCCAACGTTATTTGTCTTTTATCATAATCTTTGTTTTCATTAAAAAAAAATTGCATTGATATGAATTCACAATAAAACAATTGGCAAAATGTATTTTTCAAGGAAATCCATCCCAAAGCTGAAACTTTTAAAAATATTCTTACTTAAAAAAATATATTTTAAAGTAGCTTATGTCTTCCACGACCATATGTCCTTTTCGGATCGACATTATTTGTTTAGCGTTGTGTATTCTGAAGATAGCTGTAACGAAGTGTTACCAAGTTCACACTGGTATATCTGTCAAATTCGAAATGACAGCTATATGATATTTGTTTTATAGTTTTAATGAGCCATGTTTTTTATAAGCCACCAAAGGTATTTGTTTCTGGGTTGATTTAAAAAGAAAATTATTCGTAATAGTTTGAGTGCCTTATATTTGGCTCGAAAACCACAACCAACTATTGTTGGCGAACTCAAACGTCTCAAAGTGATATCAAACACCATAATGATACTGGCAGCGCTACAGAACGTCAGGGTGATGATCCAAAACAAAGCTGTAACAACTCCTTAGATGGCTTGGCGTGTCAAAGTTCGGTTAAAGTATCTAGAAATACTTTATTGTGAATTGTTTCGTGACAGCTGTTGTGCTTTTGTGAATATTACTAGAATTCGTATAAAAGCTAGCAAATGCTGTTGGACGCAACGTTACGGTGAATGAACACATTTCGAACCGAACACTGATTTTGGTAATAAAATTCAATGATTTGCAAGCGTTGCTCGTTAGTAAGTCTATTCATGATGAAATGTCAAAGCATACTGAGCATCTTTCTCTTTGACACCATGTCTGAAATCCCACGTGATCTGTCAAATACTAATGCATGAAAATCCTAACCTCAAAAAAATCACCCTTTATATGCGAATCTAAGAAATATAGAACGTACCGTTTTAGGAGTTAGAAGAGGGGCCTTCTGGATATTGTTTTATTTTCGATATATTTAAGACCTAAACTGATTGTTAGCGCATGGGGAGGAAATTTTACGAATACGAAGCAGAAGGAATCTTAAGGAGTGACTTGACCTGAGCCCAGCTCTAATATTGAGGGATAAAAAAGGAACGACAACTAGGACGTCTTGCATAGATTTCTTTATCACGTCGATTAGTCTTAGATAGAAGGACGGACCTAATGGATCACAAACTGCGCATGGACTAAGAACTCATGATTTACGAATCTGACCATAAGACGGATAGAGTTCTCTCTAGGAGATCTGGAGAAAGCGTGCTCCAGTGCGATATTTTCGTTTTGAAAAGATGAGAATAGGTATATTCAATGACTGTCCCTCCGATTGTGTTGGATAGGAACTGCACCATCGAAGAGATAGATGACGAAGTGAGGAGATTAAGTATGTCTATTAAGGAGACGATGGACCAAGGTATCCCAGTGACAGGGAGATGGAACGCTTGAATTGCCAGCTAATATCCTTTCGTTGATGGCGCAGAAAAAGGTACTACGAAGAAGATTGTGCAGGATACAAAAGGGGCAGTAACTGTGAGAACTACGATTAGACTGCTCAATAAAATTAGCCGGGAGAGGATATTTTTGTTTAAGCAGGAAAGATTTATCAGGTTCTTGGGCAAGATAGTGGCAGGAAAGGAACATGTATCGCAACCTAAGGAGATTCAGGAGCACAAAGGCTGGAGGAAGAATGGGAGTTTGACCGACCACCAGGGTCGGCGCGTTTACACGGAGTAGGTAAGAGCAGAGGTGTTGACTGATACGTTTTCGGGTATGCAAGGTGGTAATGATGGTGATGATCGATTTGATGTGAGGGCTGGCTCGTTGCGGCCAATAGTTGAGTTTGGGCAGGGTGTCAGTGCTGATGGTATGGTTAATAGTGACCACCGGATGCCTTCTAAAAGAGTGGTGAAAGGGACGGAAGTTGAGGCGGTCCTTAGAAGACTAAATTGTAAAAGAAGTAGTGGGGACGATGGTATCCTTGGCTATCCTGTCTAATCAATGCCTAAATATAGACCCCTGTTTAGGCAGTGATCCCAATATTAAAGCCAGGGAAAGATCTAACTAGTCTCTGTTCCTATAGGTCCATCTTCCTGTTCTCAAGCCTGGGAAAGTTATTTGAAATTTTTATTTTGGAGCGGACCAAGGACGCGATCGAAGAAAGGAATGTCCTCAGAGGACATCAGTTCGATTTCCGTGGGGGCACCTCCACGACACATGCGTTGATGGTATAGACGACAAAGGTATCTGATGGTTTTAGGTGGTGCAGTGGGACGTTAGCCATCAGCCGAGATTTTGAGAGGGCGTTTGACATGGTGTGGTATAGGTGTCTTCGCTTGATATTGGAAATTACCGTATTAACCCTATATTGACGAGGATGGTGACATATTATCTTCATGATAGAAACTTCCGAGTGGCGGTAGAAAGTTCTCTCTCTGTCTAGTGAAGGAGGCACAGCGCTCGGTATTAGGACCAATGCTATATAACCTGTACTTAGTGGATATGCCTCAGCCGCAGGAGGAGGATTTGGTAGTGGCTTACGCTGACGACATACTGATTACGGTCACTCATCCTAGACCGGCGACTGCTCAACGAAGACTAGAGAGCTACCTCGCTGTTTTGATCCCATATTTTTGGCGTTGAAGACTCAGGATTAATATAGATAAATGCAGATCCATCATATTTAGTTGTAGAGGGATAGGACTCTTTAGGAATGTAAGGCGATTCTCTCCATCGGTTAAGACAGGAAATGCGGTGCTCAAGAATTCTAAGATCATCAGGTACTTGGGAGCTATTTTATAGGGGAACATGTCCTTGGTGAAGCATTTAGATGACGCGATTAGGAAGGGCAGGGCGGCATATGCGATGTTGTACAGAGTTATGAGGATGAGGATTGAGTGGGAGAGTCAGTATACTCCCAGTTAGCTAGACCAACGATTTGTGCATTTCCGATTTGGTGTTCGGTGTCCTCTTATCAGATGGAGCGCATTCGTAGATATGCAAGGAGGATGTTTGTCCACTACATGGGTCTTAAAGGAATGGTTATATATGTAGGTCAGTGGACTAGGCCTTCGAACAGGACGGTCTACGCTGCTTGCGGTGTTGATTGCATAGATGTATTTGAATCAAAAGAAAATATTTTCACACAACAAAAATTGTGGCTCGTGTTATCTACATATGTACCTTGTACTTTCAAAAACATTTGGTTATTAGATCTAGTCATAATCCTTCACTTGAAGATACACTGGAAAGGAAAACAGAGTAAAGAAGCCTGTACGACTTCCACTGCTGCAGAAAGGCGTAAGAAGTTAGCTCAAGAATGACATTTTTATACCCACCACCATTGGTATACTAAGCAAGACATTCCGTTTGTAACACTTCGAAATATTGATCTGAGACCCCATAAAGTATATTTATTCTTGATAGTCTTGACATTCGATCTAGCCATATCTATCCATTCGTCTGTCAAAATCACGATAGCGTTCGAACCAATAACTATAACAATAAATAATCGGTTCAAATTTCGATAAAGCTCCCATATAAAGCAATCCCCAGTTTTTTATTCTTCAACCACAAAAGGTCTAAATTTTCGTTCGATTTGGCTGAAATTTGTCACAAAAACTTTTGTTTTAATTTCCAAAATCCATGCCAACTATGATCCGAATCGGTCTATATACTGATGTAGCCCTCATATAAACCAATCCCCGGATTTGACTTCCTGAGCTTCCAGAAGCCTCAATTTTTACCTGATTTGGCTGAAATTTGGCACAAAGACTTATATAATCCAAGTATAATTCTGATTTCTCTATATAGACCGACCCCGAATTTGATTTCTTGAGATCCTAAAAGCTTCAATTTTCATGATTTTGATAAAATTTGGCACAAGTCTACGTGCTGATTATTACCCATATTTTCGATAGGTATATGAACTGATATACTATACTGCTGATTTACAGTTGTTTTTTTTTTATCAACAAACAGGTCTAATTTATTTGTAGTTATTTTTTGTTTTCTTTGTTTATTTTCATTTCCATTCATACGGAAATACTTTTGTGGATGAAGAAATGTTTTTATTTGTTTTTTGTTCTAGTTTTTTTGGCTTTATCTAATTTGCGTTCACTTAACTATGTCGTGAGATAAATCTATGGCATAACATAACCAGTAAGGAAAGACAAAAGTCGGGCGGAGCCGACTATTTAATACCCTACACCACCGTGTCTGCGTACTACTTTAAATGCATGAAACCCATGTTAAATTATAGTCAGATTTTTATTTTGCATACCTATTGACATTCTGAATAGAACCTTGTAAGATTTTCTTACGAAAGGACCTAATTTGGGGCTACTAGAGCCTTAAGGGCCATATCATATGAAAAATATATACGGGAGCTACATATATAGGACATATCGGATGGAAGACATATATGGGAACTATATCTAAATCTGGCCCAATTTTTATGAAATTTTCCACATGTATTGGGACATCAAAAAAAAAAAACATGTGCAAGATTTTGTAAAGATCGGACCAATATTGTGGCTTCTGTAGCCACATATCTATAGTCCATATCGGTTAGAAGATATACATGGAAGCTATTTATAAATCTGAACCAATTTTTATAAAATTTTGCACACATATTGGAATGTGAAATAAATAGAACAACTTATGCAAAATTTTTTAACGATCGGACCACAATTGTGGCCTCTACAGCCTCAATAGACCATATCGGATGAAAGATATATATGGGAGCTATATATAAATCTGAACCAATTTTTATAAAATTTTGCACACATAGTGCAACATCAAATAAAAGATCTCATTCAAAATTTTGTAAAGGTCGGACTAAAGTTGTGGCTTCTGCAGCTTTAATAGTCATATCGGATGAAAGCTATATCTGGGAGCTATAACTAAATCTGAACCTATTTTTATAAAATTTTGCACACACATTGGAAAGTCAAATAAAATATATCATGCAAAATTTTTAACGATCGGACCAAAATTGTGGCCTCTACCGGCCATATTGCATGAAAGATATATATGGGAGCTATATCTAAATCTGAACCGATTTTTATGAAATTTTGCACACACTTGGAACATCAAATAGCACATCTCATCCAAAATTTTGTAAAGATCAAGCGAAAATTGTGGCTTCTACAGCCTTAATAGGCCACATCGGATGAAAGACATATATGGGAGCTATATCTAAATCTGGACCGATTTTTTTTCAAAATCAATAGCGTTCATCCTTGTACGAAAGAAGTGACTTGTGCAACATTTTGTGACAATCGAACAACATATGAGACCTGTACCTTGATTACAAGAATACATAGACTGACGACACATAGCTAAATCGAATCAGGAAGTGATTCTAAGCCGATCGGTATACTTATCGATGGGTCCACCTCGTCTCCTTCTTAGCGTTTCAAACAAATGCACAAAGTTATAATACCCTGTACTACAGTGGTGTTGTAGGGCACAAAAATACATTTTAGATTTATGAATTTTTTTTTAATTTTTTTCTGATTATTTTTATATTTTGCGAACTTTTGAAAAACAAGTAGCATGATGTAGATTATGTCAGAGTGTTAGTTGAGGCTAACATTAAATGGTCGAAAATGAAAAATAGTTTATTTATGTAGATAGTACGTTGAAAAAATTCACATCGTCCACATTATTTTAATGTGCTCATGAGCAATTTATGGGATTAGAAAATGATTTTAAGTTGATGAAGAGAGTTTTGGAACATTCTTTAACTTTTTTTTTTATAAATATTATTTACTTTTATTTTCTTTCTTTGTCACAAAGATCATTGGAAGGTCATCGGACGCGTTTAGGCCCAGGTTTCAATTTAACAGGCAAATATTGCCATCTAGCCCATCATATGACTTGTTATTACTATTTTTATTTATTTATTTTTAAATAAATAAAACGAAATTAGCAACGCTACCAATCGCTGCCTCTTACTCTGGCAGTGGCGACTGGCCAAGCTTGGCTCTATACACAAAAAAAGACACAACACACATTAAAACCGGATTCCCAAAAAAGTGCTGAACACGTTTTATTTCATCAAGTTTATGTGTAAATTGTACATAGATACACAAGTAGACATATACTCGTAGATGTGTGTGTATACAATGATGTCTTATATGTTTATTTGATATCAATAACTACAGTGGAGTCTTGATAGTGACATGGAATTTTCCACTTGACCTATACATCGCAAAAAATGGATTTTTTGGGAAATTTTATTGGTCTTAAATATTTCATGAATCAGTTTATTGGACAGAGAAGTCTTGATCCTTATAAACAAGCTAAGATAGTATTTTTTGTCTCGAATTCACCTATGTTGAGTTAAAACGACTTTTAGGCAGTCTATTTATTGTCTGAAGCGTACATGTTCAAAATGGAAAAAAATCAAATTTGAATATTAGAGTATTCAAGCAAATTCTGGTACATTATAAATAACTTCAAAACTTTGGTATGAGAGACGCTGCATCATCAGCCACATCGGATGAAAGCGGATCAATCACACCGATAACTATTAAAAGTCCAATAAAGCGTCTGAACCTACCCGTTTTAATATCTCTACAAAAAGGCTGCTATATTAACCAACATCCAAATTTGATTTCCCAAAGGTTCTATGTAGTTACAAACTTTAGCCAAATTTGGTGCTCAAGAAGTCAACTCATGAATGTTCAGTTTATAGGAGAGCTGTATCTATTTATGAACCTCACTGTATCGAATTGTGTGTGTGTGTGTGGCATTTAGAGGGGATAGATGTACTTAACATATCGATTTTCAGTCAAATAGGATGAAACTTGATAAATTCCATAAAAAAAACATAAATACACCGATAGAAAAATCGATACGCAACATGCGTATTTCGATGCCATATGGGAAAGCAAGCCCGTATGGTATTAAAGCAATAATATTGTACCTAGTATGAAATAATTAGTACCATTCGGTATTACATTTATTAGCAAACATTTAATTTTTCCCTTTGGTTTTGAAGCCATTCTCGTAATGACTGGATCATTACACTCCCTTATGAATTAAAACAAATACAAATTAATTCTGCGGGTCTGTTTCGGTTTTCAAAAACGCAAAATGAAAGATTTTCTTGCCGTTGTGTCCAAAGAGGGTGAAAAAGGAGAAGAGTTGGCATTAGAGCGAAATTCGGGATCACCAGTGACAAAAGTTAAAGACACAATATGTTTGAATTGCTTACGTTATTTCGTTTTTCCTTTTATTTCCAACTTTCGGTTGCAAAGAATCAAAGCAAAATACGAAAAAATGTTCGAACAAATGCCCGAGTCAAAACAGAAAAACCCGAAAATGTTCCAATTGGAATACATCGAAAAGGTTGTGTCTTTAAAGCTAGTTTTTAAGGTATTCGGAAGACTAAGCAGAAACCCACTCTTCTTCTTTTTCACACTCTTTCGTTGTATCTTGCAAAGCTTGACATATGAAATATATGAATATGAAAATGCATGCTCTAATCAAATTTCTGTTTACTAAGATGAACTTCAAGCGATATCAAACCATAAAAGAAGAAGATTTAGAAATATGGAAAAAACATTTTTAAGTTATGCGAGTTCGAATATCGCAACAGGCCCTTTATTTTAATTTTATTTCGTTTGTATATGAAAAAAATAAATTAACTTATTAACCATCCCCAAATGTTTTAAATGAGCAATTGATTTCACGTACATCGATTTCCAGAATTGGCATTTGAATGAATATACCAGCACACGATAATAATCTTTCACCACATAGGTTTTTATGATATATAATAAATAGATATCAACCCTTGAGTTTCGTATAATATTCATTTTCATTACAAAAAAATAGTTTTTACGCACAAAAATTTTCTACATTTTATAATGGCAACTACCTATACTTTAAGTACAATCGCTTTCATTCAATACCTTGAATTAATACCAAATGGCATTAAAAATATTTTCCCATAATGGGAACAAAATAATACCAGCAGGAATTGACAAAGTGCAGATCAGTATTTCTAACTATTGTATAACTATACCGCCTTCCTATGGTTTTAAGTACATAAAACAATTTGTCAGGCATAGCATGTGATATAAATGAACAAAATCAAGGTTTCACTGTTTTCATATGTGTATATATGAGTGTGCCACTTCTTCTAAAAAGTGTGTACATGCACGTATTAACGATGTCATTTCGAAACTGTTGCAGTCAATTGTACTAAATTCAATTGCAAAGAATAAGCTGACATTGGACAACAATTTTGTGACCGTTAAGCGTTTTAAATCCAAGAATATCAAAAAAACGCTCACACACCCCATACGCCACACTTCAGTACAAGGCCAATTGTCAAAAAGGAATCCGAATATTCAAAACTTTTGAATATAAACAACGAAAAATACATTCCTTTATATTGCAGTTTTCCTTTCATATAAAAGGTTTGAAAAAAAACGCAAGGTTCTCTTAGGCCTAGTACTGACTTCGACTTTTCACACGAACAACTGTCAAATCGCACTATAACAAAATGGTGACGAAGATAATATGAACACATTCCGTACAAGTGGTACTGAGTTCTATGAGCAAAATAGTAGCGACATGTCGCTGCATCAGGATAAATTTCGCATAATTTTAATTGCAAATGTAATAAAATGTTCACGAAAAGGGCCGACCGTTGTCTTTGTTGTGTGTGTTGTTGTTTGTGTTCTGACAAAAAAAGGGTCCGTCGGATTTCGCAATAATTTAATAGTCATTTTCGTTGTGAATGTAATCAGTATCAAGCTTAAACTGAAACAATGTTTGTCCAAGCGTTAAATATATGAATTAAAATTAAGTTTGTATATCCAAATTTCCAACATATTAAGCCTAGTACATTAACTTTTCACCCCAAAAACATGACATCTTAATACCGTCTAACCTGGCCAGCTGTTAACAGCTGTTTGCGTGAGACCACCTTTTTAAATAGTAGCGACATGTCGCTGCGTTAATACAAATTTCGCTTCAATTGAATGCAAAATTAATTAATTACTGGGTCTTTGTGTGTGTCGTTATATGACTTTTGTTTGTGTTACATCGTTGAATAAAGTAAACAATTTTAAAATATTTTATTGATATTTTTTTTATAAATTTTTGAATGTCTTTATGATTAAAGTTCACAGTTAAGACTGATGTGCAAAACCCTGTAGACAAGATTTTTTAAGCTACGACTGCTCCCACAGCAGCTATAATACAGCCTTTCGGGTTTGTCAAATTCGTAACCTTTGTTCTCAAGCATAACCGCAAAAGCGCAATCTATAGGCGAATTTTCTCGCTTATTTTGTATGGAGAAAAATGCAAACTAAGCGGCTTGCCATTTCTCATCTATATATCGCCTGTTGTAGAAGACATTGTTGGTAAGCGTGTAAACTAGAAAACGCATGGTATCATCATTCAATCTGAATGACAACGACTAAAAGAAGAAGAACGCATAGCAAATGCAAATTTTGTCCATGAACATTCCACTAAGTAACAGGGGCAAACTTCTCAAATATCAATGAGTGCAGTCCGATTCAATGATAAAGGACCTCCTTTTTAAAGCCGAGTCTGAACGACGTGCCGCAGTGCGACACCTCTTTGGCAAATGTACCTTACAAATGTTGCAATTTTTTCTGATGGTCTCGCCAGGATTTAGAGCCATGCGTTCAACGTCATAGGCGGACATGTTAACTTCTGCGCTACAGTGGTTTCTATGAATAGGCCGGACATTTAAGATGTAGATGTTTATAACATAGAACTTAAAATATTTAGAGGTTGTAAGTTGTCGGAGGCCACCGTAGCGCAGAGGTTAGCATGTCCGCCTATGACGCTGAACGACTGGGTTCGAATCATGCCGAGACCATCTGAAAAAATTTTCAGCGTTGGTTTTCCCCTCCTAATGCTGGCAACACTTGTGAGGTACTATGCCATGTAAAACTTCTCTCCAAAGAGGTGTCGCACTGTGGCACTCCGTTCGGACACGGCTTTAAAAAGGAGGCCCCTTGTCATTGAGCTTAAACTTGAATCGGACGCATTCATTTATATGTGAGAAGTTTGCCCCTGTTCCTTAGTGAAATGGTTCCTGGGCAAAATTTGCAAGTTGCCATAGCCTGAAGTACACCCATGGAAAAAATAAGCACGGCCTTTTCAAATTGACCCCATTGGGTTTTAGAAGTGAATCAAATGTTATTAGACCAACAACAAATGTTCATTAGTCAACAAAATTTTTTTGTGAACGAAACGTTGGAAACCGTCTACAGGCCTTTATACACGTATTCTGACTATGTCTAGGGCACAGTTTTTGTTTTAAAGATTGCAAAAAGTTTTTTTTTTTGCTGCCGAGAATCGAATCCCTGTTTCGTCTATACCATTATTGTGTGTTTTTACATGCCGTACCATATTGCGCCACATACCATGTCTTGAGAGTCATTTAAACTTAAGGTTGTTTGTACTGATGATGTTGATAAGGGTCGGTGTATAAAATCAATAACGTGCGTTCACAAATCATCTCTGCATGTTGACAATGTTTTTAAAAAACTCCTGTTCATGATAATAACACCATAGGTACATGAGTTTGCAACGATTTTTTTTTTTTTCACTGTAGAAAATTTCGACAGAGAATCGCTTCTGGGCAGTGCCGAACATTTCTGCTGTAGGTTTTTTCTGAAACTTTGTACGAAAAATCCTACAAGAATCAAAGAAAAGTTTTCCAACATCAGTTGATATTGATTTTTCTCATTCGTTACAACCTAATATACATCAATACTTGCCAGGGAGTTGCAGTCATGTGGAAATTTTAATAAACGGTTACATCGCAGTGCATCAAATGCTTGCTTATGTATGCGTTGCTGCAGTTGCCTGCCTGCATATGGATCAACACACACACCATGTGTGGGATGATAAAAATGAAGAGCTGGTAACCAAAGGGACGGACATTACGAGGGATAAGTGTAACTGGAAACTACGGACAAAGTGGTGCTACCACTTAAGAGCCCATGTCAGGCAACAAGCAACATAACCATGGAAATTTACATAATACAGACACACGTACATACATACGTACATACATTCATATAATTTCAATCGCTTTCATAAACATGGGTACGAACATTTATACATATGTACTACGTATAGCGTATGGCAGATAGCATGGTATATAAATAGCTACGTATTTACAAACGGTATGGATTGACATGGCTATATGTATACGAGTATTCGTACATACTACATACTCACACGCTTACATCTAGCGTATAATGTAGCTATAAATGTGTGATGATTATTACGAACCCATATCATATTCTTGATTGACTCGAAAAAGTCTAAGAATGGAAAAAATCGATGTGGTTAGGGGTTGATTGTGCCGGTCGGTCGGTCTGCTTTCTTTTCGAAGCGAAAACCGATGGGAAAAGTAACAGAAATTCTCACACTCAGCTTTCTCAAGTGGCTACTTGAGAAGGAATTCTACGTGCAAAGCAAACATGTGAAATTTTTGTCGTCATTCGGGAAAATACGTTACATGTTATCCTAAGAGCAATACATGGGATAATTTTTATACCCACCACCATTTGTAATACCACGAAATATTGATCTGCGACCCCATAAAGTATATATATCCTTGGTCGGTCCTATGTATGTATTTTAAGTCGGTCCTACCATGACCGTCCGTAGGTCTGTCCGTACCTCCGTCTGTCGGAATTACGATAGCGGGGGTCGAACGAATGCATATATCCCTTGCACATATACTTCTTATTGGAGTAGGTCATTGGGGATTGCAATTGGGCCATATCGGTTCAGATTTGGATAAAGCCCCCATATAAACCGATCCCCAGATTTGACAACTTGAACCCCTAGAAGCTTCAATTTTTCTCCGATTCGAATGAAATTTAGCACGGACGGTCTTTTTTTAACTTCCAACATCCGCGGTAAGCATAGTCCAAATCGTTCTTTAACATAGTATAACTCTCAAATAAACGAATCTCCTGATTTTACTTAATTAACCCTTGAAAGCAGCAATGTTTAACTGATTTGTCTAAAATTTTGCACATGGTATAAATTTGGTTATGATTTCCATATGAACCAATCTCCCGAAACCAAGAAACATAAATTAAAGCCTGATTTGGCATTATTTTGGTGCATGCGGCAAACATATGCCCTTCAACTTAGTTCATTTGTGTATATTTTCATGGTGGTGGATTCCTAAGATTCGGTCCGACCGAACTTAGCAAGTTTTTACTTGCTTCATTTTAAACTGTCCCAATGTAATTATGATAATTTTCAAGTTTTTTGCCTGTTAGGGCGAACAACATTTATTTTACAATAAAAGAGAGAAACGAATGAAGAAGTATGATAATCTCTGTGAAAAAAGTAACGATTTTCATACAAATGGAGTACAATTATCTCCTTGAATTTTCCCATGAGAAACAATTCTAAACAAATTTTGGGAAACTCATTGTTAATCCAATGCAAATGAAAGTCCTAGGAATGAAGAAAAGTCGATGTGGTTAAGGGTTGAATGACCTTACTTCGCTCTAAACTGAGGCGTTGGATAGACACATGACATGCATGTTAAATTTTTCACTAATCTGAGAAAATACGTTACTTTTTTCCCCCCTTGAATAGCAGTGTGCGTGTTATAGAGGGTATGTTTTTTTCCGTTGGAATAAATTTATGTTAATTTCTGTAGAAAAAGAAATGATTTCATAAAACTTAGTACTGGGTATTTATGGATTTTAGAAAAACCAATCAAATTTTAATGAAGTTTAATGAAAAATAAAAATTATGGAAAATTTTTCTTTGATTTTTAACAATTTCCTTACATGCCCTTCCCTGCACACTAAATGTGTGAAGTGATGTGGTGTAAGTAAGTTTTTAGTGTTTTAACTATGAGTTGGCGATGCATTTTTTCAGGTGGGTTCGTCCCAGTGTGGTAGTAAGCAAAATTTCTGAATCCATTCACTTCTGCTCGATATGACCGCCTTTTGCCTTGACTAACTATTGCTCTGAGTCGGTCAAAAACGAGTTGCAAGCTGCATGAGTGTAATCTGCCGGTATTTTGGCCCATTCCCCTACAATGGGTTTCTTCAGCGCATCCGCACTGGCATATTCTTTAGTCTTTACCTGTCTCTCTAAAATTGCAAAATCATGCATCCATCAGGTTGGCATCTGGCGAATTGGACGGCTACTGTGTGGACGAAAGGAAATGAGAAACATGTTTTTTAGCCATTCTTAGTTTGCGCTTGCTTTAAGTGACGGTGCCGAGTCTTGTTGGTCATTTTATGTAACGGTGTCGAATGTCCAAAATGTTTACCCGATAATAAGTCGCATTTACTTTGACACTTGGGTACAGGAAGGCTCTCCCAAAGAACCCATAGTACGACAAAGAATGTCGAAATGCTACTGAAGCCAAGAATGCGGCATACAGAGCGACCCTGCAGAAAAGGAGTGAAGAGAAACTGTAATTCCACAGAAAGACAAAGGAAATGGAAGGGCGTGAGTGTGAGCGAATGAAGTCCGAAAATTCTACCAAAAAATTAAACATCAAAACGATGGCTTTGATGCAGGTACATCCTCCTCCAGAGACGAAGAAGGGGATCTGGTAACTGACACAGAGTGCTCAGGACAGGAAAGAACATTTTATCCAACTGATAGTGTCCGACGATGGCGGCGAAGAAGATACCGCAGGACCAATCGCTGTTGGTATAGAATGTTAACCTGTTAGTTAGAATGAGGGCCAAGTAGCTGTGACCTGACTGAAGAATAACAAGGCAACAGGAGCCGACGGGTTGCCCGTTGAACTATTTATAACCGGGCGAGACACCCTGATAAGGCGTATGCATCACCTTTTCTGCGCGATCTGGCTAGAAGAACGCATACCCGATGATTGAAACTTCACTATACTATGTCCCGTACACAAGTACAGAGGAATAAGTATCCTCCCTACCGCATACAATATACTCTCGAGCGTACTGTGTGAAAAATTGAAAACCTTAAGTCAATGAGATAATTGAGCCCTGTCAATGCGGCTTTAGACCTGGTAAATCCACCCTGGACCAGATATTCACACTGCGCCAAATCTTGGAAAAGACCCGAGAAGGACAAATCAACACCTACCATCTCTTTGTTGTCTACAAAGCCGCCTTCGATACTCCTTTACGTTCAAGGTATTTCAAGTCATGTCTGAGTTGGTATCCCTGCAATATTAATAAGACTCTGCAGGATGAAACTTGCTGAACCACGTTCCTCAGCAAAAATAGGAAAGAAACTCTCTGAACCATTCAATCCAAACGAAGTTTCAGACAAGGAGACAGCTTATCGTGTGGTCTATTTAATATTCTGCTGGAGAAGATTATACGAGATGAAGATTATACGAGATGCAGATGTGACGACGATAGCATATTCGTCATACAGGTCGTTGGCTATGTCATGTTGTCAAAATGGATGAAGAAACTCCAGCAAAGAAGTCTTTTGAAGGCATTTACGGGAGTATACGCAAACCGGGACGGCCAAAAACCTGATGGAAAGATCAAGTGGTTTTTACAATAAGCGCAGAAGATTCGGGCGCTTGGAACGCTATTCTACATTCTGCTAATGGGACAAATGTTCTGTCATAGCCAATTAAAGTAAAGAAAGTATTTACTTTGACGCCATGAGCTATGAAAACAAATGGAGAGCGTCCATCGGCAGTCACAGTTACCCATACCGTCGCTTGAGATGGAAAATTATTTCGGGTAGCCGTTGAGAGGCTCAAATTCTCATACGTACGCTCGGTTAAGTAAACACAATCATTTTGGGCAGTTTTCGAATTCCCAATTCTAAAAACTTTCTCTTCAGAGAACACGAGGTTTTTTGGTTTGGTGTAAGGCTTTACCTTGAGTTTGTTTTTGTACCCTCCACCATAGGATGGGGCTGTACTAACTGCCCAAAAGTAATTGGATTTTTTAAAAGAAATTAAATGCATTTTTAATAAAAATTAGAATGAACTTTAATCAAATATACTTTTTTTTATACTTTTTTCTAAAGCAAGCTAAAAGCAACAGCTGATAACTGACAGAAAAAAGAATGCAATTACAGAGTCACAAGCTGTGAAAAAATTTGTCAACGCCGACTATATGAAAAATCCGCAATTACTTTTTGGGCAACCCAATAAAATAAAAGGTATTTGAGAATAAATAACGAATATGACATAAAAATTTGCGTTCAGTTCTAGAAGGCGCGTTTCTCCTAAAAATACGTCAAATGGGTTGATTGACCCATTATGGGACTCAAAGGTATTTAAGAGTAGAAAATGAATCTGATATCAAATTTTGAACCCAAGTGTTTGGGGATATGCTCTAAAGCACCACCTACACTGAACTTCACAATGGCAATATGGAGTTCACATCAACGGTATTTAGGACTAAAAAACGAATTTTATAACTATTTCCAGAGCAAAGTGCCGGTGAGCGCCCCATCCCTAAAACATCCTCCAAACGGTTCACGTTTACCGACCACGTCAAGGTGGGGCTCAAATTAAAGGGATTTGGCAGTAAAGCATAAATTTGATATTCATATTTAAGTCGAAATGTCTGAGGTGTCATCCCTCTCCGAAAAAGCACTTCTCACAACACTAATTTTCAAAAGGAAAAACAGATCTCGGAGATTGGTAATGCGATTTGCTCGAAATTTCTTTGCACTCTTACAGTCCTCCAAAACAAAATATGGTTCCTTTTGTTGGGGTCGGGTGCCTCGGGGGTCACCCAAAAACCCTGAAAATTGATACATAGACCAATCACGACAATATAGGGCTCAAACGAAAGGTTCTTGAGAGAAAAAAAAACGAATTTGATATCCAATTGAAGAGCCATGTGTTTGGGGATCGCTCCACTGCAAAATGCCTTCCTAATCGGACGTATTTACCCACCCATTGCAAAATGTGAACTACATAAAAGCTATTTGCGAGTAGAGTACGAAATTGATACTCATTTTTGGGACAAAGACCCTGGAGTGGACCTCCATCCTCAAACAGAACCTATTTACCAATCATGCCAATATGGGGCTCATATAAATTTTAAATATAATTTTGTTTTGTATTTGAAAGTGGAACACAAAGCTTTTATTTACTTTAAGGGCCAAGTGTCTGGGGGGCCACTCCACCCCCGAAACACCCCGTAAGCAGGAAATATTTCAAAAGTGGTAAGGACTCAAAAGAAAGGTAGAGTAAAATTTTTTGATATTTTCCAGGGTCTCTAATCACAATTTATATTTCAAGGCGTCACTAATGTAATGACTGATAACAAAATCCCAAAAAAAAATAAGAATTCGGTTTTCTACTTAATCAGATTGCTTCATTATTCGGTTGGTTGTTTCATTAAAATATAAATTTAAAACTTCGTTTTCGGTAACAATCGTAAGGTACACATAAGACATCTGCTATTTTTGGGATGGGGGATACGGACACTTGACTTTTCATTACCAACGATTTCCTCTACGGGCTGAAATTTCGTCGTATTGGTCATTGGCACCGTATTGCCTGCTGCCTTTAAGGGAAATCCGCCTTCTGGCCACACCGACACCCGAACACTCATTTGCCATACCATAACACCTTGGATCTTGAAATTACCCAAGTGCGTGAATATATACACGTACATATTTTTTGTTTTGTCTGAGCGAGTATATGAGAATGAAGGCACATAAATACATACATATGATGTGCTTTATATACAGATAAAATATTTATATATTTGTATGTTGAGTGTTTTTTTTTTTCGTTACGTTCATAAGATTGTGTTTTAAACATGGCCTGTACATGCAAACATACCACACCATATGCCATATACTGTGATCATATATTTTCTATGTATAAACAGAAGTATGTTTGTCTGAGCGAGCAGTAGTGGTCTTTGGCTGATAACCCTGACCCTACTTCAATTCTCTGTTTTTAGTTTTTCAACGAATTTGTTTGGGTTTGTTTTTTGTTTTCATCAGCATCAGATGATTGAAGAAAACCAGAATATCCGTGGCCCAGAGACTTGCGAGTGAGTATAGTTTAGAAATCAGACAGCTAACACGACGAAGACAAAGACGCTGCTGAAGATAAGAAGAAGCACAAAGCCATAGTTCCAGTTCGAAGTTTGTGTAGCAAACAAAAGAAACTTGAAAATCGACTTCATGTGGATGGAGAAAACCACCAAAAGGAAAAAAAAAAACCAGAGAACCCACTTTGCATTAACCCACTGTGGGCAGGTGGCTGACGGTTATTCTTGGAGCCATATAGACACGTACATTGTATGTACAATACATTGTTTTGTGTTGTATGCATGAAGGCTTGTGGTGTGACAAACGTACTTGTATTTGTATGTGAACGTGCTGGGGGAAGTGTAAGCCCCAAAATTCAATCCAATAACAAAAATAAAATAACTGCTGTACGAATATTATTAGCTAACAACTTAAGCAAATACTTGTACAAATTTAAAGCAAACAAATGCTGGCAAACTTAAGACAAAGGTCTTTACTTTTTGTTTTGTTTTTTGTATCGAAATTTTCCAAGTGGTTTGGTTTAGAGACGACTTTCGCATTTTGGTTCAGGATTCCCACCACCTACCAAGCAGAAACTCTATGAGAACCCAAACCCACTAATGCTGGTGACATTTGTGAATGTTTTTCCCATGCAAATCTTCTCTACAAGTGTAGGTTATTTGAATGAAATTGTAAAGGGTGATTTTTTAGCTATTATCTTTTTGGCAACACAGGTTTAAACAGTTAACGCACGTTTCGTGTTTTGTCCCACTATCAAACATTTTCAGTTTGGTCTATAATTTAACCATGAATCGTCTTACAAATGAACAACGCTTGCAAATTATTGAATTTTATTATCAAATGAGTGCTCCGTTAAGAAAGTTCAAAGCGCGCTTCTTGCATTGAGCGACGAAGCTCATTTCTGGCTCAATTGGTACGTAAATAAGCAGAATTGTCGATTTTGGTGTGAAGATCCGCCAGTCACAAGTCACAGTTTGGTGCGGTTTATATCCTGGTGGCATCATTGGACCGTACTTCTTCAAAGATGATGCAAATCGTAACGTAACTGTGAATGGTTAGCACCATCGTGAGATCATATCCAACTCTTTTTTGCTCAAAATGCAAGAGCTTGATTTCAACAAGACGGTGCCACATGTCACACAGCAGGCGTAAAACTAAACATTGAGAGGCGAGTTCGGTGAACAATTTATTTCTCGTTCGGAACCGGTCAATTGGTCGGTTCGCTAATTTTCGGTTGTTATTTTCCAGCCAAATATAACGCAAACTTCTTCTTTTTTCTTTAATTGGCTATGACAGAACATTTGTTCCACTAGCCGAACGTAGAATAGCATTCCAAGCGTCTCGATCTCCTGCGCTCATTTTAAAATCTCTGATGCCAAGTTTCGATGTGTCTCCCACCACTTGATCTTTCCATCGGGCTTTTGGTCTTCCCGGTTTGCGTGTACCACCGTGTTTGCCTTCAAAAGACTTTTTTGCTGGAGCGTCTTCATCCTTTCTGACAACATGGCCTAGCCATCGCAGCCATTGTATTTTGATGCGTTTAACTATGCTATGGTCGTCATACAGCTCGTGGTTCATACGTCGCCTATATTATCCATTAACGCAAACTGATCCATATATTTTACAAAGAATCTTTCTCTCAAATACTTCAAGCATTGCATCATCTGCTTTCACAAGTACCCATGCTTCAGAACCATATAACAGCACGCGTAGTATCAGTGTCTTGTATAGTGTAATCTTCGTCTGTCGAGAGATGGCCTTGTTTCTAAACTGCTTACATAGTCCAAAGTAGCATCTGTTTGCCAGTATTATTCTTCGTTTTATCTCAAAACTGGTGTCATTCGTTTCGGTTTCGGCGGTGCCGAGGTAGATAAAGTTACTGACTATCTCAAAGGTATGGTTCCCAACTTTCTCCATTTTCTTTATCTGATCGATTGTACAAGGCGTTTTGGTAGTTGAAACCAACCATTTCGTCTCATTTCCATTTATTTCCAGACCCATTTTCACTGACTCTCTTTCGATTCTTTCAAAGGCCTATGACCGACCTATGATATCGATGTCGTCGATATAGGTGAGTAGCATATGTTCTCTTGTGAGTAGTGTGCCATATCGATTCACATCTGCATCTCGTATAATCTTCTCCAGCAGGATATTAAAGAGATCACACGATAGGCTGTCCCCTTGTCTGAAACTTCGTTTGGTATTAAATGGTTCGGAGAGATTCTTTCCTATTCTTAGGAAAGAGTCTTAGTCTTTTTAACTTTGCAGGGCTACCAGATATGGCTTGAAATACCTTTCAACGTAAAGGAGTATCGAAAGCAGCTTTGTAGTCAACAAAGAGATGGTAGGTGTTGATTTGTTCCTCTCGGGTCTTTTCCAGGATTTGGCGGAGTGTGAATATCTGGTCCAGGGTGCATTTACCAGATCTAAAGCCGCATTGATAGGACCCAATTATCTCATTGACTTTAGGTTTTAATCTTTCACACAGTACGCTCAAGAGTATCTTGTATGCGATGGGGAGGAGGCTTATTACTCTGTACTTGGCACATTCCGTCTTGTCTCCTTTCTTGTGTACGGGACATAGTATGCTGAGGTTCCAATCATCGGGTATGCGTTCTTCTAGCCAGATTGCGCAGATAAGCTGATGCATATGCCTTATCAGCCTGTCGGCTCCTGCTGCCTTGTTGTTCTTTAGTCGGGTCACTGCTACCTGGCCCTCATTCTGACTAGGAGGTAAACACTCCATACCATCACCATTTATTGGTTCGGCGGTATCCTCTTTGTCGCCATCGTCGGACAGTAGCAGTTGGGTAAAATGTTCTTTCCATATCCTCAGCATGTTATCTGTGTCAGTTACCAGATTTCCTTCTTTGTCCCTGCAGGAGGATGTGCCTGCACCAAAGCCATCGATTTGATGTTTAATTCTTTGGTAGAATTTCCGGACTTCCTTCTGACTCCTGTACATTTCAATTCGCTCTCACTCACGTCTTTCCATTTCCTTTTTCTTTCTGCGGAATAGACGTTTCTCCTCTCTCCTTTTCTCCCGATACCTCTCCTTCATCTGGCGAGTTGTTACTGATTGCAGAGTTGCTCTGTATGCCGCATTCTTGGCTTCAGTAGCATCTCGAAACTCTTGGTCGTACCATAGGTTTCTTGGACATTTACGTGAGAGTGTAAAAAAACAAACATTCCAAAACATCTGAGCGATGTTTTTCAAAACGACCTAATACTATGTTCAGACGAAAGCTGATTTGCATAAACGACTCGTTTCCCTTTGCAATTCATTGAAAACAACTGGTTTTGCCTTTACAAATTATGAGGGCAAAACGACTCGTTTGCCACAAAAACGAGTCGTTTAAAAGGGAACCAATGTATGTGAATCTTAAAAAATGCCTATGAGTCATGAACTGAACGTACCCATCTGCCAAAATGTCAAATTACAATAATTAAAAACGCGCGGGCTAAAAAACTAAAAAAAATAGGAAACAAAACTTCCTTCAAACTCCAGAAATCTTCCAATAAATAATTATCAAATAAATTTGAAAAGTTAAACGAACAAGTCGGCGCGAATAGTTCAGTCGTTTTTGAAAACACAATAAGCAAAACGAGTCAATATACACATGGATGGTATAGAATGTAGTTTTGAACAGGTTTATTTCACAGATTTCCTTTATAGAACTGTCAAATAAACCTATTTTAAGACTTAATTAAGTTTTGATAATAAGGTCGAATTGAGTTTATTAAATTGTTCATAAATTCGAACATGTATTTGTGAGCTCAAGAAGTGGAACTGAACTTTTTAATTAAATTGAACTTAAAATCCAAATTTCTTTAAGTAGTTCATTCAGTTGTAAATTTCACAAAAACGTATCGTCAACTATGATATGTCATTACCCATGTTTATTAAAGTTCTACTAACTCCAACTGAATTGTAAACTATTTTATCTATACTCCTGAGTAGTTAGTTTCATTTGTACAAAGATAATTTTCCAAATCTTAACATATGACGAAATGTAGAGTCCGCATGAGGTTCGTTAAGGTTTTCCCCACAATCACAATTCATTGTTGCTAGCCATCCCATGTAGCAATTCACTAAGTTGATAGGTCGGTTGATTCGTTTACAATGCGGGGGCTGACATGAACGGGTTGTGTGACGTCTACTCTCTATCTGAGAGTGTGTGTGCGCGCAACGAGTTAGAAAGCACTCTCTTTGTACGTCACGTAAGTGTCAGACTGTCTGTCCGTGTGGCCATGTTACAAATACAAACAAAAAAAAATTAATAGAGACGCTTGTTCGTGTTTTTTTTTTGTTTTGTTTTCATTGTTGCCCGTCCGTCGGACCATTGGTTTGTTTGCCTGCTTGGTTACTTGGTGCTTGCTAAGCTCTAGCTAGCTGGCACTGTGGGACTGAGGTTTGCTTCGAAAATCTATTGATTTTTTTCGCGTAGTCGTCTTGGATTTATTTGAATACATTTTGTGTAGTCCATACTGTGGTATTGTCTGACCTTACTACCAAGGCATTCGTTTGTATTCACATACTACACGTACATACATACAGACAATAGCATGGACTTCAAACGAAAAGTTTGTGGTTTCTTTGCCTTTGCGAAATATTCATTATTCACAGAGCTCAGCGAAGGAAAAAGTGCTCAGCTTGGACAATGGGTTAAAGATTGCCTGCCTTGAATCACCCAACAATCGGCATTAGAATTGTCTTCGATTTTTATTCAATGACACAGGAAGTACGGCCGCCCCCAGCGAGCTATAATTTTCGGAAAAGTATGATTTTCTTTGTGGAATGGGGAGTAGAATAGAAGCAGTAGTCAGTAGAATGTATGTGAATTGAACTATGAATATGCATGAGTAGCAACCATTCACCAATTTTAATGTTTCTATATTTCCTATGAATTTGAAGTTGAATGCGACATGTATCTATGCGCGATATTCGAACAAAGAAAAACAAGTAAGAGCGTGCTTAGTTCGGCCGGGCCGAATCTTATAAACCCTCCACCATGGATCGCATTTGTCGAATTCTTTGCGCGGTATCTCTTTTTAGGCAAACCAAGTCGGATTTAACAAGGTAGTTTCACGCGAACAGCTACACGGGAGATCGCTTTATAGGGGAGCTGTATCAGGCTATAGATCGATTAAGAACATATTGGGCACGTATGTTGGATTGGATTAAAAATGCGCCCTCTAGAGGCTTAAGAAGTCAAGATCCCAGATCGGTTTATAAGACAGCTATATCAGGTTTTGTACCGATTTGAACCATACTAAGGACAGTAATTGGAAGTGATAACAGAACTAATCGTGCAAAATTTCAGCCAAATCGAATGAGAATTGCGACCTCTAGTGGCTCAAGAAGTGAAGATCGGTTTATATGGCAGCTATATCAGGTTATGAACCGATTTTAGCCATAATTAGCATAGTTGGAAGTCATAACAACACAGAATTGCGCCCTCTATATGCTCAAGAAGTCAAGACCCAAAATCGGTTTATATGGCAGCTATATCGAAACATGAACCGATTTGGTCCATTTACAATCCCAACCGACCTACACTTATAACAAATATTTTGCAAGCTTTACTCCTTGGAAAGTTAGCGTGCTTTCGACAGACGGACGGACGGACGTGGTTAGATGGACTTAAAATATCAGAACGATCAAGAATATATATACTTTATGGGGTGTTACAAACGGAATAATGAAATTAGTATACCCCCTATCCTATGGTTGGTTTAGAGTATAAAAATCGCACACACACATATGCATACATAAACCAATATGTACGCCAAGTACCTATGGTCAGTATCAAAGATCGGTATAGATTCACCAACTACAACATTGGAATACCCTACAATTAATGTCATCATTTCCAAAATTTGGAATCCACCGTAGAGCAGAGCTGAGCATGTCCGCCTACGACGCTGAACGCCTGGGTACTAAATCCTGGCGAGAACATCATAAACGTTTTCAGCGGTGGTTTTCCCCACCTAATGTTGGCAACATTTGTGAGTTACTGGACCATTTGGTATGGCAGCCATGTAAAAACTTCTCCACATAGAGGTTTCGCACTGCGGCACGCGGTTCGGATTCGACTATAAAAAGGAGGCCCCTTATCATTGAGCTAAAACATGAATCGGACAGCACTCGTCGATATGTGTGAGGTTTGCCCCTGTTCCTTAATGGAATGTTTATGGGCAAATCTGCATTTCCAAAATAGTTGTTATTGTTGTTGTAGCAGTGTGTTCTACACTGAGGCGGCAGCCCTTGTCAATGAAGGATTTCATCGGGTCAATCCGGTACGTACAACCGGCTACAATGGGATTGTGCAAAATAGTTTGACCAACGTCAGTGTTGTATTTGCGGTTAAACATATATACACGGGAATCAAACCCAGATACCCTTAACCTATTTTAGACAGGTGTTGCGTTTTCGCATCAGTGACTTGGTGAACATAAACATGTATGTATGTATTGGCTGTATGTTGCTAACTTATATTGAAACCAGTAAGGAATGGCAAAAGTCGGGTTGAGCCGACTGTATAATACCCTACACCTACCCTGTAAGTGCAATGTGGGAGCTAGATCCAATTCTGAACCAATTTTGATGGACCTCGGCGGATGTTTTTAGATGGGTTATAAAGCAATTCGTATCGAATTTCGAGCAAATATGTTCAAACTGTAATAATTGCCACATTATTGAAAATTACCCAAAATCTCACAGCGCTTGTAGGGATCCTAAAAGCGCAAATCGGGCGATATACATATATAATAGCTATATCTAAATTTGGCCCGAATTCTTTGAAATTCACCAGTAATGTCTAGAGTCATAAGAAAATCCTTCCTACCAAACTTCGGGAGAATCAGTTCAAAAATTAGCACTTTAGTGCAATACATCTCAAATCGGACGAACATATATCTATACCTAAATCTGAACCGATTTCGAGCAAACTTCTCAGATACTGTGGCAGTCTTCGAGAAAAGCGTTTTGCAAAATTTTGTGTCAATAAATGCGCTTGCTGTGACTCTAGAAGTTAAAATCGGGCATTATATATATATGAGAGCTATATCTAAATTTGAACCGATTTCCATGATATTTGATTTCAAGTAATATCGAGAGTCAAGAGAAAATCCTTCCTGCAAAATTTCGAGAGAATCGGTTAATAAATCACTATTTTATTGAAATATTACTGCAAATCGGACGAACATATATTCGGCAGCTAAATCCAAGTCTTAACCGATTTTTTCCAATTTCAATAGGCTTCGTCTCTAGGCCGAATAACATGCCTGTACCGAATTTGAACACGATCGTATGAAAACTGCGACCTGTAGTTTGTACACAAATTAACATGGACAGACGGACTGATAGACAGACGGTCACAGAAAGTGATTCTGAGTCGATCGGTACACTTATCAATCGGTCTATCTCTCTTCCTTCTGGGTGTTACAAACAAATGCACTAAGTTATAATACCCTGTAGCACAATAGTGGTGTAGGGTATAAAAACAATTTTTACGGATTACTCTGACTCTACGGAATAATATAGAAAAAATATATTGGTACAAATTTACATGTGGTATTTTTATAATAAATGTTCCTAAAATAAGCAAAAGAAATTTTTTTTTTCAGAAAAAATTTGGATATTTTTCCAACTTTATATTTTGATAGAAAAAGAGAAATATGTAACAATATTAATTTTAGTATATTACAAATTCCAATAGAAGATGGGAAAATCTTAAAAAAATATATATATGTATACATACCTATTTATCGTGACGATAAGTCACTAAGTTTATACTCGTGTTTTATTGGTATTATCAATATTGGCAGTTGCAGTATAATTTTTTTTGAGATAACTTAGTAATTTGAATTTATATTACACTCATTATAAGTTGAATTTCCATTATATATACAGCTGTTAAAAATATTTGCAGTTGTAAAGGTCATAACTTGTTGTTGGCCAAACCAAAAGCAAAGCACTCAAGTCAACTGTCAAATCGGTTGCCAACTTGAGGTAGTGTGAAGTAACGTCGTTGTGCGCAAGCAAAAGTCATGCATGCCCTGCTCAAGAAATTAAGTGCGTCACCATTATGACGATGTTTTTAAATTTAGGAAAAAAACATATCTACGTAAGCACTATGGTCGAATTTAATTTATACAAATAAGAAAAAAAAATAAACATTTGTTGTTAAAAGTCATGCAAACAATGATACATTTCAATGTACATACATACATATATATATAAAAGTATCTAAAAATCTATTCACATGTGTATGTATATACATTTGGAATGAGTCACGCCACCTGAGGAGAATGATTGCGAAGCATCTCCATACTTCTGGGCGATTATAAATAATCAGATCGTTTGTCCGTCCGTCTGTTTGAACATTTGCACGATCGACTGACAGACCAAGTGACTGACAGCCAGTTGGTTAATTAAGCAAATTCTTAATGATGGAAAATAAAACGAATCGTTAATCATTTACTTTTCACTCTTGACTCTTTGCGTTTCAAGCATCTTAGGGAAGGGTAGCAAAAACAGAAATAAAAAACAAACCAAAAACATCAACAAGACAATGTTGTGTGGCAAAACACGTGGTTTTAGAAAGCATTCTTTTTGTATAGAGGGCAGCGGTTTATCAGTTTAGATATGTATTTCATTATGTTATGTATTTGTCTAATTTCGACAGGGTAGCGATTTATGAAATCATATGAATGAGTAGAGAAGTCAATACAGACTTAGCTTTCACGTATAACACAAATGTAAGCTGGTTATGTATCATGTGGTTCCAAGCAACCATACTGCAATGTCTTATATCAATGATATTTGAAACCCCACACCTAGCTTTCACTAGTTTTACTGCTTCAAATTATAGGTGTCTTAAATGTCATAATATTTTAGCATGAGAAGCGATTTTCTTAATTTGCTATCTAAATATTTGACTATGAATTATTTAGTGAGTGACATGTTGACGGACGACGCGTGTGTGAACAAATTTAAGTATTCAGAAGTCCTTGTAAAGTTCAAATGTTGGCCAACATAATGTGAATAACATAGGTTAAAATCCCGTCTACACTACGGATTTAAGACTCTCGTCAGTTGATTTTATTAAGGGAATATAGATGGTCGAGCCATTAAATCCGGATTTAAAGAGCAGTGTAAACGGAGTTTTATGTTATAGTTTTCCAATTTGAAGTTAGATGTCGTTAAGCATTAAAGTATTACACAGCAAACTTCGTTATGAGAAGAGCAGCATTGCAGTTTGTGTCAAATGTTGTACGAAAATGTTCATGAATTCTGAAGAGCATTTGTACCCAAATAAAAAAATTGACTGAAAATAAAAAAATTGACTGAAAATAAAAAAACTTTCTGCTTAGTATTAGTAGTTGATTTTGCTGCTAATATAGCAGTAGTTCTGCTATTACAGCAGTAGTTCTGCAATTTCAGAGCAGCTGTCTGACTGCTGCTCGACTATTAAGGGGATACTAGAAGAAAAAGTAAAATACAAATGCAAATGTGTTCCTCAGTGGAGTTTATAATCACCATTGAATGTATGCTTTCCATATTTTTATACCCTCTACCGTAGGATGGGGATATACTAATTTCGTCATTCTGTTTGTAACACCTCGAAATATGCGTCCAAGACCCCATAAAATATGTATATTCTTGATCGTCATGACATTTTAAGTCGATCTAGCCATTTCCGTCCGTCTATCTGTCGAAAGCACGCTAACTTTCGAAGGAGTAAAGCTAGGCGCTTGAAATTTTGCACAAATACTTTTTATTAGTGTATGTCGGTTGGGATTGTAAATGGACCAAATCGATCCATGTTTTGATATAGCTGTCATATAAACCAATCTAAGGTCTTGACTTCTAGACGCATTTGTCGTCCGATTTGGCTGAAATTTCGCACGTGGTGTTTTGGTATCTCTTCCAACAGCTGTGCTAAGTATGGTCCAAATCGTTTCATAACCTGATATAGCTGCCATATAAACCGATCATGGGTCTTGATATCTTCAACTTTTAGAGGGCGTAATTCTTATCCAATTTGGCTGTAATTTTGCACGTGGTGTTGTGGTGTCACTTCCAACTGCTGTGCTAAGTACGGTTAAAATCGGTTAATAACCTCGTAAGCTGCCATATAAACCGATCTTGGATCTTGACTTCTTGAGGCTGAAATTTAGCATGAGGTGTTTTGTTATAACTTCCAACAACTGTGCTTAGTTTGGCGCAAATCGGTACATAGCCTGATATAGCTGCCATATAAACCGATCTGTGATCTTGACTTCTTGAGCCTCTAGAGGGCCCAGTTATTATCCAATTTGGTTTCGATTTTGTACAACGGCAAACGGTTTTTTGACCTTCAACATACATGTGCATTTTGGTCTGAATCGATCTATAGCTTGATACAGCTTCTATGTAAACCGATCTTCCGATTTTGCTTCTTAAGCCCCTACAAGGTGCCATTCTTATTCAAATGACCTGAAATATTACACAATGACTTCTACAATGTTTAGGATTCAATTCATGTATGGTCTGAATCGGACTACAATTTTTGTTTTTTTACTTTAGACACAAAAGGCCATGCCAGTCATGTACACATTTGTAGAGGAATAACAAAAAAAAAAAGCGAACGAGCTCAGCCACATTTCGAAATGTATACCAATGGATGGATCATGTAGCTTCTTTACTGTAATATTCCACAACTTACAAATCACAAAACTAGTAGCGGGCAAACATAAAACATAGCATATTTTTTCAGCAGAGTTTCGTACTCAAAGCAGCAGATTTTGTTTGCTAACCGAAATGTTTGCTAATTCAGCAGTAATGTCTGTTTTCCCATTTAAGGCAGACAAAAACTGCTGTTTTAGCAAACATTTTTGCTGTTTAGAAAATCAAATTTGGTTGAGTGTAGATTGTGGGCAATTGCACGTATAAAAGGTTTATTAGTTGCGATATACCTACCTATTATCCAGTTTCTTTTGTTTTCGCTAGTTCGCTACCTTGTCGAAATTAGTTTTTCTCCCTCTGTAAAATCAACTGTTTGCAGTGAGTTGGCGAATTAATGGAGGAACAAAATTTTATTGGTCCTCGCCATTAATGCTTGAAAATAAGTTATTTTATAATTTCAACCATTGGAATATATAGGTCAACGAGATCTAAACAGGATTTCAGTCAAGGATTCATTCTATAGTATGATATGTTTTCTACACGTATCCTGAGATGCAGTGGTTGTCACGTCCGCCTATGTCCACTGGACGGATGGGTACATTTAATGATGAGAACATTAGAAAAGAAGCGAAGGTTGTTCCCTCACTAATGGTAGCAACATTTCTAAGGTATTCATTCATTCATCCGTGCAAAATTTCTCCCCAAAGAAGTGTCGCTCAGCAACACGTTCGGACTTCGCTATGAAAATGAGGGAAAACTCGTATCATTGAGCTAAAACTTTAATCGGTCAGCACTCATTAATATTGGTATGACGAGAAGTAAAATCTCCTCCGTACCTAAATGAAATGTAGGCCGCAGCATGACACCCCTCTCAAACTTTTTTTTTTGCCTAAAATACAGGATTGAGGTTAAGCCAATCGACACCAACATACAATTTTTTTAACTCATTCTTACGTTTTCTTCTATTTTATGACATTTTCAATCCATTTTATGTTTTCGCAAGTCACCTAACCTTCTATTAGTGAATCCTGCCCAAAATGAAAAGAAACAATCGATGCAATAATGGCTCAAAGTTGGTATGACCATTTAAAGCAAAATATATATCTATCCACTTAAGTATTTCACTAAATATAAGTTATCAAAAGCAGAGTATATTTTGCAATGGGGGGTTATATCTTAATATTAGATACACATTCCATTTCGCAAGAACTTGTTATTAGCAGAGGACTCCCATACCCAGTCTATTCCAGTATACTTGCTTGCTATTACTTTCATCATGTAGAAAGAAAACTGGGCATTTTAAATGCGCAATTGCAAGTGTCTACATGTTTGTAAGTATGTTCAAACATACACACATGCATACACACATACATACAACCATTGTAGTATTATTAGGCCTTATCGTTTGCTTCTATGTTTTGCAAAGAAATTGTTATAAAAGTGACCTGGAGTACAAACTGACTGACAGCAGTGTTACCACATTTTAGAGATAACTTTTGTTTAGAAATTCTGAAGGATTTTCAATAAATGATAAGAAAATCAAATTTTATTAATGGCTGAAAATAGAACACTTAGGACACACACTATTTTTAACCTAAAGATGGATTTTAACTTCAGTTTTCGCAGTGAAACTCCATATAAAAAAATTGTGGAAAAAAATGTGCTCAAAATTTGTCTTTATTGAGTGAAAATTTGAATTTACTAAAAGCGTGGACAAAACGTTTTTTAACTCGGGCCAACATTATTTTCGTTGCATTTTCATTCATTGCCTTTTAAATAAATAATAATTGTTAGCAACTTCTACTTTTAATTTTCTACTTCTACTTCTACTTCTATTTTTAAACCCACCACCATAGCATGGGAGAATACTAATCTAGTCATTGCGTTTGTAACACCTCGAAATATTCATCTAAGACCTCATAAAGTATATATATTGTTGATCCTCTGTACGTTCTGAATCGATCTAGCCATGTCCGTCCGTTCGTCTGTTGAAATCACGATAGCGGTCGAACGCGTAAATCTAGTCGCTTGAAAATTTTCACAAATACTAAATATTGATGTAGGTCATTGTGGATAGCAAATGGGTCTTATCGGTTCAGATTTAGATATAGCTCCCATATATACCGATCTCCCGATTTGACTTCGTAAGCCCCTGGAAGCCGCAATTTTTGTTCGATTTGGCTGAAATTGAGCATATAGTGTTCTGTAATGACTTCCAACAACTATGCTAAGTACGATCCAAATCGGTCTAAAACCTGACATAGCTTCCATATAAGCCAATCTCCCAATTTGACGTCTTGAGCCCTTACAAGCCACAATGTTTGTCCGATTTAGCTGAAATTTTGCATCTAGTGTTCTGTTATGAACGTCTAACATGTGTGTCAAGTACGGCTCAAATCGGTCTAAAATTTAACATAGCTCCCATATAAACCAATCTCCCGATTTGATATTTTGAGCCCTTACAAACCGCAACTTTTGTCCGATTTAGCTGAAATTTTGCATGTAGTTTCTGTTATAACTTCTAACAACTGCGCCAAGTACAATCCGAATCGGTCTAAAATCTGATATAGCTCCCATATAAACCGATCTCCCGATTTGACTTCTTGAGCCCTTAAAAGTCGTAATTTTTATCCGATTTGGCATGTAGTGTTTTTTATTACTTTCAACAACTGTACCAAATACGGTCCAAATAAGTCTATAACCTGATATAGCTCCCATATAAACCGATCTGCCGATTTGACTCCTTGAGTCCTTACAAGCCGCAATTGTTGTCCGATTTGACTGAGATTTTTAATTTTTTATGCGGTGTTCTGTTAAGACTTCTAATTACTACCAAATACGGTCCAAATCAGTCTATAACCTGATATAAAGCTCCCATTTAAACCAATCTACCGATTTGACTTCTTCAGTCCTTACAAACCGCAATTTTTTTCGATATTCAATCAAAAAATTAAATATCGATAGTGCCATCGATATTTTCCCAGCTCTACTAAGAACAGCGTCCGCAGGACGACACTCTTTTGTTTGGATAGAAGTTTTTACATGGCTTGCATGGAAGCACCAGGAAACAAAGGGATAACCACAGCTGAAAATATTCGAAACCAGGCGTTTAGCTTCATAGGTGAACATGCTACCCTCTTAATAATAATCAGAAGCAGAGCTTGTAATTCAAATGATGATGCGTTATATAGGCCAAGTGATTTAAATAGGTCGATACTTTTGATCGTCAAAGTAATTGATATTTCGGACACAATTTTTCGACAATCTCCGACAAATAAATATCAGCAACGTGTTACCTTATACGTTGGGTGGTTTCCGCGAAATATGTATCCAAGAGTAGATCTAGTGTTTCCTCACTATACTAAATAAAGTTTTGTCCTTCTTTTAAAGATTCCAACCATAGATAAGCAAACTTAAGTCCTTAAATCACATGGCCTTAACATTTACGCCTATTGCAAAATCTTAACTTGTAATTACCAGTATAGTAAGTTAATCGCTTGGGGAGAGCTAATCATCGTTCGAGAATGACTTTCCGTCCTAATGCACACATGGAAACAACTCGTAAGTATGTATCTTGAATACACAAAGTCTATACTTGATATGCTTGTTTGTATCTATGTTATGTATATATGTATGTACATGTGTTGGGTACGTCGTCCGGTGACGACAACAACAACGTTGAAAACAATTTTTGTGCCTACGTGTGTTTGTGAGTTTCAAATTTGTTTTCGTTTTTGTTTTCCATGATACGAGTTACGAGCAAATAATAAAAATAAAACCAATTTAGATAGCACGACGACAACCAACCTATGTGTGTATGTATGTAAGTATGTGGCTATGGACTTGATGTGTTGTGTGCTATGGCAACAACATGACTGCATGTTCCCCGTTCTCCCGGATCAGCCCCATTTTTATTTTTATCGAAGGTAGTAGAATTCCTCCTGCAACGAGAAAAACATTAGACGGACGATTTATGTATGGTTTGTTTTGGCTTCTAGCTGTGGGTCTCTCTGTCCATACATTTTTGGACTTGTTTTGGCTTTGGATTGTTTGTTCTGGTGGATTGGTTGGATGGGTGAAGATACGCAGTATTAACTTCGGTACCACCGCCCCATTCATTCATAGCAAAATATGTAATAGAAACTTTGTATGAATAGAAGAATTCTATCCAAAAATATTGGAGGCCTCAGTGTTATACAATTCAGTGTAGGCGGGTTGCTTGCTTTCAAAATTTGGTATAAAAAAGGTTTTCTTTTAATGGCTTTGTCTTAAAATTTCGTTTAATAATGGAACATCACTTCACTTATATGGTGGACCCATTAAGAAAACAATCAAAAATCACATGCCTTTTATTAACGGCCTTATGCACCACAAATTTAATGTAGCCTTAAAATAGGTCTATTAGAAAGTTCTATAAAGGAAAGCTGTCAATCTATTACATTAAGATTTGTAAATACCGTTTTAAATATTTAAAGCATATATTCCATTGGAAGTGTTGGTCCACATGAAGTCTTTGGAACTTTTATCGAGCCTCCTTATCAAAAGCCATGGGAGATTGGCTTTCAGCTGAGACGACTTAAATCGAATAACCATGTAAATCGAAGTTCGTGGCAACAATTTGTTTGACGACGTAAATCGAGGTATTACTGTATTCTACATTTGTATATCGACGTGCAGCATTTAGAAAAAGCATTTAAAACTACGTTTACATTAGATTTAGTTAAAACATCTTGATTTAACTAATTCCAAAATCAAAATGTGGTAATTTAAGAGACATACACTTTAAATGACTTACATGTGTTACACAGAAAAAAATATTTGACCGATTAAATATGGTATTGATTTATACAAAACTTTTCAAACAAGGTTTTAATTGCTTTAATATTTTTTGACATAGAAATTCGAATTTCTTTTTTTCATCACGGCTAGTGATTGGTAAACAAGGCATACGTGAACATATTTTTATACCATCCACCATAGGATGGGGGTATACTAATTTCGTCATTCTATTTGGAACACCTCGAAATATGCGCCTGAGACCCCATAAAGTATATATATATATATATATATATATATATATATATATATATATATATATATATATATATATATATATATTCTTGATCGTCATGTCATTTTAAGTCGATCTAGCCATGTCCGTCCGTCTGTCTGTCGAAAGCACTCAAACTTTCGGAGGAGTAAGGCTAGCCGCTTGAAATTTTGCGCAAATACTTTTTATTAGTGTAGGTCGATTGGGATTGTAAATGGTCCAAATCGGTCCATGTTTTGATATAGCTGTCATATAAACCGATTTTGGGTCTTGATTTCTTGAGCCTGTATAGGGCGCAATTCTCGTCCGATTTGACTGCACGTGGTGTTTTGGTATCACTACCAACAACTGCGCTAAGTATGATTCACATCGGTTCATAATCTGGTGTAGCTGTCTTATAAACCGATCTTGGATCATGGCTTCTTGAGCCAATAGAGCGGGCAATTCTCATCAGATTTTGCTAAAATTTAGCATGAGGTGTTTTGTTATGACTTCTAATAACTGTGCGAAGTATGGCGTAAATCGGTACATAACCTGACATAGCTGCCATATAAATCGATATGGGATCTTGACTTCTTGAACCTCTAGAGGGCGCAATTGCCATCCGATTTGGCAGAAATTTTGTACAACGGCTTCTCTCATGACCTTCAACATACGTGTCTAATATGGTCTGAATCGATCAATAGCTTGATACAGCTCCCATATAAACCTATCTCCCGATTTTGCTTATTGAGCCTCTACAAGGCGCAATTCTTATCCGAATGAAGTGAAATATTTATGATCCGAATTGGACCATAACTTGATGTAGCTCCAATAGCATAACAGTTCTTATTCAATATTCTTTGTTTGCCTAAAAAGAGATACCGTGCGGAAAAAATAAGGATGTGAACAAAGAGAATGGACGAATTCCAAACGCAACAAATTCGAAGTAATTGTAGAATGCAAACGTGGCAGGGACGTAGCCAGGATTTTATTTTGTGGGGGGAGCCACCCCACATTTTTTCAAAATCGAAAATTGCCAAAATTTTTCTGTAACTGAGAAATTGGTAAAGATAAGTCACTATTGTGTGCTGGAACTGACCCATCGGCGGTGACGTTCGGTCATAAAGTCAGAATTGAATTTTGTACTGATTGCCAACACACTATTTATAGGCCGATCCTAATCTTTCACACCCTCCTAAGTGTGGTTGTCTTTACGAATATCAAATTTTTGTAGTAAGTTTCGATGAATCAGCTTCGCGATTTTGATGAAATTTTTTCATTTGCGCTCATTTTTGCTCTCAAACTAGTTTTATGATTTCAACAGGTTATTATTTGTGTCTGTCTATTGGTTTTAAATGACTTTTATCTCCATAAAATTGTATGCAAACAAACTGGAAACATTAAGCAACTACAATTTTTAATATTTCAATCAAATAAATTTTGAATGATGTCGCTAAGTTGTTCTTCAAACTTAAATCGTCATAAATCGTCCACTATTCACTAATAGAAGGTTAGGTCACATACAAAATGTCAAATCTGCCGATTGAGAATGTTATGGAAAAAAACGTAAACAAAGAATGAATGTAAAAAGAGAACAAGTTGACATCCTCAATGCCAAGTACTACCAAAAATTAATAAAAATTTATATTGGCTGATCGCTTGGCTTAACCTTATTCAGTGAATACTGTCATAAATCTATATTGCAAATTTTTTAATCAATAACACAAATTTCTTTATAGGTACGATTTCAGCAAATTTTTTAATTGAATGTACAAATTCCTTAATTGAACTTAGTTTTTAATTCTTTCTATGTGCATGTACGTGCATATCACATCATAACATATCACATCCATACACAATTCTTGACAAAATTTCATTTTTTGTTACATTTATCGATTTTTCAGTCATCAAATCGGATTTATTTGGGACTTACAAAATAAATCCAACTTTTTTTTGTATGATAAAATATTCAAAAAAAAAAAAAAAACAGGATTTAGCTCGTAAATGAGGCTATTATATGTGTTTTAGGCTATTATATGTGGACGCATCACTAATGGTGAATTTATAAGATACATCAAAGGCTTATTCATTGAGTGTACGTGCTGCTTACAGTTTTTCCTAAAAACGAATCATCGATTGCGTCGTTTTTTTACTCTTCTTTACATTGGCTTTATTTTCTTCTCTTTTTTATATTTTGTTTTTCAACATCTGTCTAGTACTGATTACAAATTTCTGTTTAAACTTTAAATTGACGTCAATAATGAACAAATAAAAATGATTTTGATTTTTTGCTATGACTGATGGTCATGTCTATGTGACGCTTGACTACGCATCATGATGTACCGTATAAACTCCCTATAAAAACTAATAAAGAAATTTGAAACAATGAGTGAGTTACGGCGTTTTCAAGCATAAAAATGACTCTGAATATTTACATAAAAAAAACATGGATTTTTGCGGTGTTTTTACAAGACAACTTTATAGTCTTACTTCACCTAGCGACATTACGAAAAAAGATTTTGTTCACGAATCCAAAAGTGGCTGAAGTATTCTAAAGTTACCAAAACTACTTTGTTTTTTAATTTTTGGGAGTCAATTATGCGATTTTGAAGTAATTTTCTAAAGTTTTCAAAGAAATAGAAAAGAGTCTTACTTCATCTAGAACCATTACAGAAAGAGATTCTCTTCACATAAACTTCACTACTGCATACTCAACTCAAAAAATTTTTTGGTTTCCAAAATTAAAAATTTTCATAAAGGGTTAGTTAGCCTTGCTAAAAATATGCAAAAAAAAAAAAATAAAATGTGAAATTTTAAGTAAGTTTGTTTATGTTACGATTCGTTTTCGAATTTCAAACTGCGGAATGCTTACAAATGTTCAACATTCGTTCAAATGAAGGAATTAAAACGTTTAATGCCTTGAAAACGACTTTAAATTTTTACGCCCAAATAACATGGATTGTTGCCATGTTTTTCAAAGAAAGCTTTACATTATTGCTTCTTCCAGCACCATTACCATAAAACCATATAAGAAATTTTCTTAACGAATCCAATAGTGTGTGCGGAATTGAAAAGTTCGGAAAACTAAGAAAGTTATTGCAATTGCAAACTCACCTTGGATTTTTTTGAATATTAATTATGTTATTTTGAAGCAATAATCTAAGTTTTCAAGGAAATAGAAAAGAGTATTACATCATTCAGCACATCTACGGAAAGAGAGGTTCTTCACGAATCCAACAGTGTCTTCAAAGTTTTGAAGTTCTTAAAACCAAAAATGTTACAGGAATTTCAAACTCGCTTAGAATTTGTTGCATTTTTCGGATATCAATAAAGCAAATCTCTTTTTCGCGAGTTTGTTTTTTTTTTGGAGAAAAGACTCAGGCATTACACTAAACCGCATTTTTTCGCATTAACTTTACTACTGTATACTCAACTCGAAATTTTTTTAATATCAAAAATTGAAAAAAAAAGAACATAAAAAATTACTGACTTCTAAGTCTTTATGAAATGTAATAAATATGTTCCCATAAACATTCCATTAAGGAACAAGGGATATTTCTCTCCTATCAATGGATGCGGTTCGGTTAAAGTTTAAGCTCAAAGATAAGGAATTTCTTTTTTATGTTGATTATTACGAAATGCATGCCTTACAGCGACACCTTTTCGCAGAGAAGCTTTTAATAGGCTGAATATCTCAAAATGATCTCTAGCATTAGTGAGAGAATGAGAATTTTCTATGATGTTCTCGCTCGAAATTGAACCCAGGCTTTTGTCGTACATGCCAACCTCTGTGCCACAGTGGCCTCCAAACATTCATCACCGAATCTTAAAAAAGTCGTTTTGCATAGTACAATGCGTTTCGCAATCTTTTTCCATAGACAGAAATACATCGAATGTTTTTAAGCGTGTCAGCAGATGATGATTTCTCGCAGCAATTCAAGCAATAATCTGGCTGGTTCTGTCTAATTATCTTGTTCTTTCTTTTGCCATTTGTAAATAATTGTATTAACGCATCTATATATAGCGTTTGCGATTATATAACAAATGGCTTTAATTTGATTGCTTAAAATTAATTTTAATGATTATTTTTGTACTTGTTTTGGAAATTTTCCAACACAAGCTTCTACTACGCTGTACATAAATAAATGGCAACATTAGAGTGGCATTAGCAAAATGTAGAATCTATAAATTTACGAGAATATGTTAGAACATCTTGACAGAAACAAAAGAACTCAATTACAGCTCAATTGCCAAACCAATCAGAATAATTGGAAGAAAGGCATCTCTATACTTGATATGCTAAAGAAGATTTTATATCACGTGACATCATTACATATTCCATCTACAAGGTATATTATTTGGGTCTGGCATGTTGCACTTATGTAAAAGCTTATCGCTTTTGATATCAGTAATAACTGTTTGAATTTCTTAAGGCCAAAACAGAATGAACGCGTTATGCCAAGGTGGATTTAACAAGGTGGTCTCACGCGAACAGTCGGCCAGGTTTGACGGTATTACGATGTCAGATTTTTGCTTGCATTCTCTTTGTTGTCATCTTCCTTCTAGCATATTCTCCGCTCATGTACTCACACGCGCACAAAAATTGCTTTGTGTGTGTTGGCAAACCGCCGATCAGCTTGATGGCAAAATGGCGGATTGCACCATATGATTTGGCGCTGAGCATCACGTTACAAAAATGCAACTCTGCATACAAATTCCACAAAAGTAACGCGGAAATGTTAAAAAATTTTCAACTTTGACACTTGAAACAGCGTCATTCGGTGCCGCCACCCTTAAAGTATTGTTTTTGGTTGTCAAAATTAAAAATTGTTTAGCTTTTGCGAATTGCTTTTTTAATATTTGTTTGCAGAGTTGAATTTTTCAACGCGACGCTCCTCAACGCGCTAGGCCTTAAGTGATTGACACTTTATGTTATCAATGAGTAATAACATATTGAACACGAGATGACGCAGGTGTGCCACAAGCTTCTGTTCTTTCTCCTCCGCTTTTTCGTATTTTCAATAACGATTTAACGGATCAGACTTTGAACCACCAACTCATGCACAATGGGGCCTATGACAGGTTTTCGAGGCAAAAAGTCAAAATTTCAAGTAGAGAGTTTGAACAAAATAACGAAATTCTGTTATCATCTGAATCACTAAAAAATATAAACAAATCAATCTGGTAACACTTCACAACGGTATACTGAGCTGTCAAGGACGACATATTTTCTTTTGCATCTTTTTCTGACATTCAACATAAATTAACTGTGACAGTATTTTAGGCACCCAACAGACTTGAATATAAATGTTTCAATTATTGTTTTAAAATGGAAAACCCTTGTATAGGGTTTCAAGTTCAATGTGGTAAATATATTTTTGAGTTAACATATGATATCCTTTTTGGTGTAGATTGTTTTGTTATCTGTGTGCTGTTTGGAGTAGAACTTTCGGTATGGGGTGCATCCATGAATAAATAAATATATGGTGAAGGGTATTAATGCATACTTTCATTCTGTGAAGAATTTACCATTGCCCATCCGCGCCTTTCCATAAACAATTGATTTCAGATGGCGTAAAACTTAAAAATGTAGATATTTTTATGTTTTGTCTGGAGATTAATGCAAAACCTATCAATGTAATCAATAGGATTTCATCGAAATTTATTAAAAATATCGGCGACAACCAAATGACAGTCCGGCACGGGATAACTGTATGCACCACACCGACTGGAACTTTAAGGTCCGATCTGTGCTCATCGCTGTCACGAGAAGCTTAGCTAGCGGGCGCGTCCTCAGGTAGCGGATAGTGGAGTAGCTGTAACGGCAGTCGCGGACAATCAGTGGTATCGAGCGGAGAGTCTCAGTACGAGGCCGGGTGGAGTGCCTATGATGCTCGATACGACAAGGCGAGTTATTGGCGCCTTAAATAACCATTGGCCATTATGTTCCTGCGGCGGTCATTCTTATAGACCGGAACGAGCTTGACCTGGATCGCCACCTACACATGCAAATGTGGCTACAACAACAACAACAACCAAATGACAGCACTAACAAAAGCGATTTAAAAAGTTCTGTGCACACCTTAAAGAAAAGTGGCTTCAAAATGGCAGAAAAAAAGCGTTTCCCAAAAAACGAGAGAGTGTGGTTACCTATTGAGACAGCCATTTAACTAATAAATAGCGATGTTGTAAGCAAAAAGAGGTCGTCCATATGTATAAGAGAAAGATTGCTTTGAAATTGTCGTCGGAACACGGACACAGTACCCAGCTCTTTATTCATGCGGCTTCTGTTGGGTCCAATATATATAGGAGCTATATCTAAATCTGAACCGATTTTGATAAAATTTTGCACACATATTGGAACGTCAAATGGAACATCTCATGCTAAAGGTTGTAGCAGGCCACCATAGCGCAGAGGTTAGCATGTCCGCCTATGAAGCTGAACGCCTTGGTTCGAATCCTGGCCAGACCATCAGAAAAAAAAATTTCAGCGGTGGTTTTTCCCTCCTAATGCTGGTAAGATTTGTGAGGTACTATCCCATGTAATACTCCTCTCCAAGGAGGTGTCGCACTGCGACACGCCGTTCGGACTCGGCTATAAAAAGGAGGCCCCTTATCATTGAACTTAAACTTGAATCGGACTGCACTCATTGATATGTGAGAAGTTTGCCCCTGTTCCTTAGTGGGAATGTTCATGGACGAAATATGCAATTTGCTAAAGTTAGTAAATATCGGGTCTTAATTGTGGCTTCTACAGCCTTAAAAGTCCATATTGGATGAAAGATATATAAGGAAATTGTGACTACTACATCTTTAAAAGTCCATATCGGATGAATTGTATATATGGGAGCTAAATCTATATCTGAACAGATATGAATCAAATTTGGTAGATATAGTTTAAGGCCCTATGTAAACATCTGTACGGAATATTGAAGGCCTCAAAACCTTGGTTTTGGCCCCACAGTGTCATGCGCGGATGACTGCAATCTCTAATTCATTTGCTTTCGACCATAAGCCAAGACGACATTCTCAACATATTGAGCACATGTGGCGAATTAGGAAAGATGCATCTGTAGCGTCATTTCCAAGAGGAGTCGAATGAATAGATTACATTTTAGCGCACGTAAAATTCAGTTCTGTTTGTTGCATCAAAAACGATGCAGCAATTAGATTTTCAGAGCCAAAGATGAAATAGAACCCTCATATATGGGCAGGAGCTACAAAGTTTTTTCTTAAAGTTTCTTAAACGAATTCACAGAAGAGCTATGGTGTTAATTGGCTACAACAGGGCGTTCGAATCTATTCTTTCCCTTGAGCATCGTTGGAATGAGCGTACGGCGTTGCTGTCTTCTCGTTACTTTGCCTTCGTTCCCGTTTGGCCTTTTATTCCTGAGCTAAGAAGATTTGTCGGGGGTTTTCTATCCCCAACAAACCTTCAGCTCTGGAATGTGGAAATTCGCTGCAATAATCCAAGGCCTTTTTTGAATGGTCTGTTGATCGAACTATGCCACACCGAGAAAAATGATTTTCGCCTAAATGGGATTGGCTTGGAATTGACTACTCCCCCTTTCCCCACCGAGTCCTGTATAATGGACGGACATCCACTGCTTGTTATGTTTTCTATACCCTTTTTATCTAAAAAATGCCACTCCAATGTTCTTTAGCTTTGGCCACAAAAATAAATCAAAAAATAAACAACTCAATCAATTTTTAAATCATATTGTTTTATATTTTCAAATTATCAATGGGGTAAATTTTCCCAATTTTGACGTGAGAAAGTTATCGCATTTGCTACCGCCTATCCCCGCTCTTCCCTCGCTGCGATGGTAAACTTTTTTAGTGGTGTTCTTTTAGATATTCTTGTCCAAAACAATTGCTAGCACAAACTGCGCAATAACCCAAATTTCGAAAAGCCCACAGAGATAAGCAGCACTGAAGAAGTGGAAGGTGGGGTGCAAATAAAGCGCGTGTTTTGATGCTAAAAATTTAAATAATTCGTAAACAAAACAACATTTCAACACTTATACATACTAGTGTGAGTATGTATGTATGTATGGTATGTAGGTATATGTTTGTATGTATGTCAGGACAAATAAATAATTCGGGAATGTGTTTTTTATTTGCCTCTTTAAGACCTAACGCAATCCAGTGAATTTGATATTAAGAACAACAAACAGCATATTATAAAGAAAACAAACAACATATACGAGCACCATCATTTGGACTATTGTTTAAAAACTTTTCACCTGTACCTGCCTCTTTGTCTAGTGCGTTGGTGTGTTTTTTGTGTAGATCTCTATGAGGCACCACTTCGCACAAGAGATGAAAAAGTCAGGGAGCAGTCTTTGAGTTTAAAACAAATTAGAGAAAAGATTACAGATTTTCTTTAATTTTCATATAAATGAATTCAAATCCCAATGGAAAAATCAAAACATTTTAAAGAATAGACCGTCATTTTTTCAAAGCAATATTCTGCTAATATGGCGGTTTCCCTTTATACCCACCGCTCGGCGGGGGAGGAGTAAACTATTCAATTTGTGATTCCTTTACATTACATCAAAATATTAATTTATGATTGAACAGGTTAGGTTGGGTTAGGTCAGAGAAAATAGTACGAAGACCTTCTTGTCATCAGCATACGTCTGTTTTAAGACCTTAGTTTGCTAGGAGCTTGAGTAATTTTGTACCCAAATGCGAACAATTTGCTCTTAGACCTGAAAGAATCTGAAGGTAGCAAATTTGAAATTTAGATAAAAAAAACCAAGTAAAAGCGTGCTAAGTTCGGCCGGGCCGAATCTTGGGAACCCACCACCATGGATACTGCTAAACATTTATACAAAATAAATTTAGTTGTCGGGCATAATTTTATTCTACATACCAAACTTCTATCAAACCCGCAAAAACTAAAGCTTAAACGGTTTACATGGCAGCTATAGCAGGTTAAAGACTGATTTTAGCCGTATTGGAAGTCGTAACAGAAAATCGCGTGCAAAATTTCAGCATAATCGGACAAAAATTGCTGCTTGTAAGGACTCAAGAAGTGAAATCGGGAGATCGGTTTATATGGGAGCTATATCAGGTTAAAACCTGATTTGGACCGTACTTGGCACAGTGGTTGGAAGTGATAACAGAACACTATTTGCAAAATTTGATCCAAATCGGACAAAAATTCACGCCTAAAGCTACCCGCTTCAAATTTTGCACAGATACTTAATATTGATTTAGGTCATTGGGGATTGCAAATGGGCCTTATTGGTTCAGATTTGGATATAGTTCCCTTTTAAACCGATCTCCCAATTTGACTTCTTGAGTCCCTGGAAGCCGCAATTTTTATCCGATTTGGCTTAAATTTTGCCCATAGGGTTCTGTTATGACTTTCAACAACTGTCTTAAATACGGACCAAATCGGTCTTTAACTTGATATAGCTCCCATATAATCCGATCTCCTGATTTAACTTCTTTCGCCCTTGGAAGCCACAATTTTCATCTGATTTGGCTTAAATAGTGTTCTGTTATGACTTCTAACAACTGTGGCAAGTAAGATCGAATTCGGCCTATAACCTGATATAGCTCCCATATAACCGATCTCCCGATTTGACTTCTTCATCTGATTTGGCTTAAATTTTGAACATAGTGTTCTGTTATGACCTCCAACAACTGTCTTAAGTACGGTCGAAATCGGTCTATAACCTGATATAGCTCCTATATAAACCGGTCGCTCGATTATACTTGTTCGGTTCCTAGAAGCTTTAATTTTGCTTTTTGTTTTATCAAAATTGTCAATTTACATACCATTCATCATTTTTGCTATCACACCTATATGATATTTTCGTATGACATAACCTAAAAATTTGACAAAAGCTGATTTTTTTATGCGTAATAGTTGTTAAAGTTGTGAGAAATCTGGTTAAATCATAAATTTGTGAATAAAATTTAATTTGGGGTTGCTTTCATTCGACTGACAACAAAAACAGCCGATTTCTTTATGTTTTTGTCGGAAGGAATAGAGCACGCTCTAATCAAAAAAAAAATCATGTGGTATTTTGAAAAGTGATTTTCATATGTTAGTTTCGTTTGTTTCACATGGCATGTACAACTCAACATGTGCCAAATTTGACATGTCATAAGTCAAGATGGGCAAATAAAACGCTCTTCCCGCTATATGCTTTATACTTGAACGTTGGCAGCACTGACACCACTTGTGAAATAATTAAAAATCAACAAAACCACCAAAATAAATCATTTTAATTTTAAATAAATGTTTCTCGGAGTTCATAAATGTGATTTTAATAAAATTCTTAGCAATTTTGCCACTTCAGAACGTTTAATCATGGAATAAATATGTTGCGTTCTTCCACTTTTAGTTTTGTCATTCAAATTGAATGATGACACCATATCTTTAAAAAAACGGCGTTGGTAAGCGGCGATAAGATTAGCCGCTTAGCTGAACGAAAATAGGATTTTTCTTCACACAAACTAAGCGAGAAAATCTGCTTAATGGGTAAATTAAACACCTCTAATGAGTGCTGTTCGATTCAAGTGTAAGCTCTATGATAAGGGGCCTCCTATTTATAGCCGAGACCGAACGGCGTGCCACAGTGCGGCATTTCTTTGAGAAGTTTTTGCATGACATAGTACGAATAACCAGCGCTGCAAATTTTTTCTGATGTTCTCGCCAGGATTCGAACCGAAGAGTACTGCGTCATAGGCGGACATGCTGACCTCTGCGCCTCCATTATAGACTTAACGAAAAATATTTTCGTTAACACTTTTGGCATATTTTGTTTTCCTAGAAGTTGCTTTGAGTCATAAATTTTTCCATTGCGACATATGACGAAACCCTATCAACTGGTTTGATAAGCAGATGACTTGGGGTTTTTTTTTGGAAATGTATAACAGATCCCTTTCCTTATATTCGTGTCTAATCGTGTCAAGATAAATGACATTGGACACTTATACCTTCCATGAAGATTCCAGGGGCAAATTTCTGACATATGAATGGGTGCTGCTCGATTCATTGATAAGCGACCTCTTTTTTACAGCCGAGTTTGAACGGCGCACAGTGTTGCCACATTGAAAAATCTTTGAATAATTCTGGAAATTTTGAAGGCATAACACAGTCAATGTTGAAGTGTTTTCCAATAAGTATGCAAAATTTGGGAACCTTGGAGCCCAGAGGCTTATTCATGGGGCTTCGAGCATCGGGTTTGAGCATGACAAATTTTGAATTGCTTGCCAAACAGTCATTTATTTCTAACCCGCATAACTTTTGACTAAAAGGTCAGATATCAAAACGTCGAAAATCAAAAAATACGAAGTCAGCCTACAAGATTTTTAGACAACTCCGGAGGAGATTTTCACCTGAATTTATTGAATATAGCAATTTGCAAATAAAATTAGGGGGGAGAACGTTATTCCTTCTAAATCCGAACATTATTTATACATTTGGGATAAAATCGAGAAAAAATTAAAACTATTTTTTTTAAATGACGTGTAATGTTGAGTGCTATAAAATCGGCACGAATAGGGATATCCTTAAAATAATAAATAAAAAATAAATTCATAGACAAGTGAAAAATGTGTAAAATGTTAATAAAAAATGTCAAAAGTTCTCCGTTCCATGTCGCTTGGGTTTTTTTGCGCACTCACATATAAATGACTGAGAATTTGGCATTTCTCCCATCTGTTGGAGCTTTTTTGCACATTTCCTTTCTCCATGAGAAATATTATAAAAAGCGTTCCAAATGGCCAAAATTAAGTACAAACTTCGCTTAAATAAGCCATTTTAGTTAACTAGCTGTTTCTCACACGCTTATAACTAAGATGTAGAAACCTTTGGCAGTTAGGTACTAGACGTGTGGGGTTACTTGAAAGTGTTAAGAACTTAGGAATCGGTGCTTTGGGACGGCCTTATATTAATTGATCAAATCGGGACTTCCGTAGTATTATTCGAATCTACATGTAGGTCTCTTTAAAATGTAAAAAAGGAAAATAACACCTATGGGAAGAAAAAAAGTTTTGAAAGAAATAATAATGTTACATTTTTTTGCAAAAAATGCAAAATTTTAAATTTTTTCAGAATTGGAAGGGACAATGTGCACCGAAGGCCACCGTAGCGCAGAGGTTAGCATGTCCGCCTATGACGCTGAACGCCTGGGTTCGAATCCTGGCGAGACCATCAGAAAAAATTTTCAGCGGTGGTTTTTTCCTCCTAATGCTGGCAACATTTGTGAGGTACTATGCCATGTAAAACTTTTCTCCAAAGAGGTGTCGCACTGCGGCACGCCGTTCGGACCCGGCTATAAAAAAGAGGCCCAAATTTTCAATCGGTTTTCATATGGTTCCACAAATTCAAAAATACCAACGATACCTTGACTAAAATTTTCACAAAAAATTTGTTGTGAGTCCAATAATTCATAAGCCGTTGGAGATATTTCAGACATTTCAGCATACTTATTGGAAACGATTATGTTTAGTTTCCCAGGCGTTCAGCGTCAAAGACGGACATGCTAATTTTTGCACTATGATGGCCCCATATGCAGATGTAGGACGCATATTAACCGATCCTCCGATTTTATTTCTTCGTAAACCCATTCAGCAAAATTCATAATAATGCTTATGCCTTACCTATTTAGTAAAAGGGACAGGAGAAGGTAATAGATGATTCGTGTTATTTTTCATCATCTCTTCATCACATGAAAATATTTAATTCAAGTCCAATAAATTCTAATGATTTCGCATGGTTCCACTTTTATATGTTTAAAGACGTAGTTAGCTGTGAATAGAGATACATATGTATGTCTATTTACCTGTAAGCACTCGCATTTGCGGGTATAAAAAAATAATAAACACAATTGCGCATACATTAGTATATAAGGCAAGTACCTACAAACCCAAACACTCACACACACACACACAAAAACGTTCATACATTTTTAAAGTTTCTCGCATTTGAACAATTTCCACAATGGTTGCGTGTTTAATGCGAAAAAAAAGCTTACGCGAATATACATACATGCGTACATATATACTTTGTCTTTATATAGGCATAAATATGGTTTGACATACGCACGTTCGTCTGTGTACATATCTACATAGGTACATACAACTTACGTGTATGCATGTGTATTCAATTGAGTTTCTTTACGCTTTCAGCAATGGCCTCAATGTAAATAATATGAAGATTGTATGCGAGCTTACATGCATACAAGTAGCCACCTAAGAGTATAAAATACAAATAAGAAAGAGGATGACTGTGGCAGGGCTGAACATTGATTCTAAGAAAACTGTATGCCATATAGATCTGCTTGTAGGTGGTCCCTAGTGGCGCATAAGTCATCATGTGCGCCTATAGCATTGATCGCCTTGGCACTAGAGCTGGCAAACTATCAATATTAGCTCTCTTCGATAGTTTCGATATTTTTTCTATTGTATTAACTATCGATAGTATCGTCAAATTCTTAAATATTTTATCGAATATGCATTTTTTCAAAGCAAACACATAATAAAGGGGTAAAGTCGACCGTGACGATCTAAGAAGCCATATTACATTTCTTTTTTTAGCAATTGTGGATTCTAGATGAGCAAGAAGTCCAACATATAAATTCCTTAATTTTGCTGTACTCGAACCATTGACGGATGTCACAAAATAAGCAAATATAGATCAAACTCGTATCATTTTGTTTAATTTTAAAGCCTTAAATTTAAAACAATAACGTTTGGCTTTTGAACTGTTGAACTGTTGGTACATGCAATATTTTTTTAATCAAAAAAAAATAAATTTCAACAAAAAAAAACCAGTAAAGAAAGGCAAAAGTCGGGCGGCGCCGACTATATAATACCCTACAATTATAAATTCAGGCAATAGATATAAGTAAATATATGCGAGCTACAGCTTAATATCTTCTTTCTCGCATATTCTCTGCTCATCTACGCACACGTATACACACACGCACACAATTCTTTGTGTGTGTTGGCAAAACGTCGATCAGCTTGATGACAAGATGGCGGATTGTAGCATATCATTTGTGGTTGTTGTTCAAATGAGACCACCTTTAATTGTTGCGCCATGATGGGCGGCAAGGGCGGAGCACCATATCTCAGGGGCGGCTCTTAATTCCAAAAAACGATCGGGACAGTATGGGACTGAAATGAATGATATTTGGCAGTAGAATACTTAATTAATTTCCAAATTTGGGGCCCAGAGGCCCCCAACTTTAGTATGTAGCGAAGCAAACCGGGCCAGGGAGTATTTGTTTATAACCTGATCAACGCAACATAGTGTTTAATGAAAGTTGTTTGGAAGTAAACTATAAAATTGACATACAGAATGGGTTCAAATGTCTAGGCGGTCGGTCGGCCCAGCCACAAAACTCCTGAGCTGAAAAGTAAAATAATTCAATTAACCTTGTTCTGCAAGGTTGCCACTTGTCATGAAAGAACAAATGCTACTGCCACCATACATACATCAGGCTTGCTTTGGTTTTGTATAGAGTGGCCCTGTAGAAAAATGATTTAAACTCCGTTTACACTGCCCCTTAAATACGAATTTAAGGCTCTCGTCAACTGATTTTATAGAGGGAAAACTGATGATCGAGCCACTAAATCCGAATTTTAAGAACAATGTAAACTAGGTTTTACTTTAATAGTTGAATTTTGGAAACACTTTTTATAAATGTCATATCTCGAAGATGGGTGAATCGATTTTGCATACATAAATAATGTAAACCAAAAACTCTCACAGTGTGTTTTCTACGCATTTGTATATACACATTGTAGGTATGTAGTTAGGTATGCATAACAAATTATGTCTATCCTCAATTTGGCAAAGAAAAAATTAACGTTATCATTCATTCGTCATTTGCCAGTCTTTCGTAATTTTTGTTTAGTTTGTGTTTTCACGTAGGCCCCTCAACGAGCACAAAAACACACGAAAAAAGACACCAACAAAAGTGTGGGATAGATAGACCGAAAAAAACACTAAGCAAAGAGGTAGATTAGTTTTGTTTATTTATTTTCCTTTGTTTGGTAGAAGAAAAAAATTTTAAATAAAAACTCATTTAGATAATGCAAATATCTAAATTGTGGTTAATTGTTGACGTTGTGTCAAAATTCAATTTGATCACCGCACATATGCATGTACAGAGCAGAATATATGTAGAGACTTCCATGTGGACGTACAATGAAGGCAGTGCTATTATTTGGCCATTAATTTTGTAACAGTCGGTAATTATGATTTGGCAACCACCCAGGGTGTACTCAACAAGGTAATGTTAAAAACAAAAGAACGTTCCATATACTCAACAAGATAAGGTTAAAAGCAACAAGTTCTTTGAATGATTTTTTCAAAAAGCAAACACTAGTCATAGAAAAACACCACCTCCAAAATGTCAGTCAAATCGAGTAATAATTGCGCCCTCCAGAGGCTCAAAAAGTCAAGCTAGGAGATCGGTTTATATGACAGCTATATCAGGTTATATACCAATTATACCGATTTAGACCATACTTGAAACAGTCGTTGGAAGGCATAGCAAAACGACATATGCAAAATTTCAACCATATTGGATAAGAATTGCGCCCTTTAGAAGCCCAAGTAGTCTAATCGTGAGATCGGTTTATATGGCGGCTATATAAGGATGTGCACTGATTCAGACCATACTTGAAACAGTTGTTGAAAGTGAAACCAAAACACTTCATGCAAAACTTTGGCCAAATCGGACAAGAATTACGCCCTCTAGAAGCTCAAGAAGTCAAGACCCAAGATCGGCTTATATGGCAGCTATATCCGGTTATGGACCAATTTCTACCATTCTAAGCACAATTTTTGGAAGTCATACCAGAATACTTCATGCAAAGTTTCAGCCAAATCGTATAGGTATTATGCCCTCTAGGGGCTCAAGAAGTCAAATCGGGAGATCGGTTTATATGGCGGCCATAACATAACCGATTTGAAACATACTTGGCACATTTATTGGAAGTCATATCATATTTCATTCTAAGTTTCAGCCAAATTGGACAAGAATTACGCCCTCTAGAAGCTCAAGAAGTCAAAACCCAAAGTCGGTTTATATGGCAGCTATATCAAAACATGGACCGATATGGCCCATTTACAATCCAAACCGAGCTACGCTAATAGGAAACATTTGTGCAAAATTTCAAGCTTTACTCCTTCGAAAGGAAGGAATATCATGACTATCAGGAATATATATAGATATATTAGACGCATATTCCGAGGTGATACAAACGGAATGACGAAATTAGCATACCCCCATCCTATGGTAGAGGGTATTAAAAGAGAGTCAATATAATCGAAGTGAACGAAGCCACTATTATCATTGGAGTCTTCAGGTTTCTCTTTCTTCTTGGCTTTAACACAGGATTCACTTATATAAGGTTGTGTCACTTGCGAAAACATTAACGGCCCCATGAAAATCATCAGGATAGGCAAAATTTGCCTATTGTGAATTTTAATAAACGTCAGTAAATTTTTTTCTGACCAAATAGAGCATATTGCATACCACGCATGATATTTTCTTTCTATTCAACGTCTTTTTAAAATACGGCTTAAAATATTTAAATTTTGTACATTTTATTAATTCAATTTAAAATTAAATTGACCAAACAAAAATTCGATTTTAATCGTTTGGGGTAAGACAAATAGTTGATTATGATATTGGTTATAATCTATGTAAGAAGATTGATGCAATTAGACCCATCTCGCCATTTAAAAATATTATGAACCGATTTTCCCGGGGTCTACAGAGACCCAGGGAGTTTTTGTTTTCTTCAATCTCGGCGATATTGGGGATGTGTCTCTGGGAAGGCTCTTGGGTACGTGGATAAAACGGCATACTTTCGACGAGGGACGCGATGAAATTCGACACACTCGGTCATGGATCCGTGCCAAAGTAAATCGGAATCAGATATTTAGTTATATGCAGCTATATTGACTGACCTTCCGATTTAACAACCTTAGCTCTCAAAAAAGTAAAAACGTCGTAAGTTCGGTCTGGCCATTGGAAACCCACCGCCATAGATTTTGCTAAAAATTTACGCAAATCCTAGCAAATTTCTCTCATTTCAGACAAAAATTTAAGCTTCCAGTGGTCGTAGGAGACTAATCGTGCAATCTGTTTATGTGGGAACTATATTAGGTTATAGACTGATTGTTGGAAGTCTTAACAAAACACTACGCACAAAATTTCAGCCAATCAGATAACAAAAACATGCTTTTAAAGAGATTGGAAAATTGACTATCCCTAATTAATTCCATTTTATTTTCTTGCGCTATTCCTACTATCTGCTTAAGTTATCCTGGTAATTATTAATTAGATATTTTATAAGGAAGTACCATCTTTATGATGGCAAACACAAACTAGGTACTACCTGTGTATTTTGAAAATGATATTTCATTTATTTGATTAAAAAATAGTTTAATAAACAGTCGAAAGAAAAAGAAACGGCTTCGTAGCTACTGTATGCGGTGACTATGCGGATGTTAGGTTTAAGCTGGTGTTCCAATGAACTATACTCACATGCCACATACATTCTTACATGTCATACATACATCCATGCATGCGCAGTCTGTCTGTATATGATCCATCTTCCGCATTTATGTTATGTATCTACCTACAACCTGTTTCTACATTTTGTACGTGAGGTGAACCATCGACTAAAAATCGGATTTTTTGTTTGCCTTGTTTCTTGATCAGAATGAAAAAATCCCTTGAAGCAGCATCAATCAAAAATTATAGGAGACATATTGCTATTGCGGAATCGAAGATCTGCTTGCTGGCTGACTTACTGGTTGCCTGATACCCGTTCAAGTACAAAAATGGAGATGAGATGTCGATGAAAATGGATTTAAAACTGGTTGCGAACAAAGATACCAAAGCTGAGTCAATCACCACTGTCTGGGTACAAACATTTACAAACGATCGGCAGGCTACGATGTTCAGTCATGATAAAAGTCTCAAACTCTATTTGTCTAGATTTAATGCAGAATGTCTATTATGTTGAAATTTATTTGAATGGTGTGATATCTCTTTGTAAATTCCATTCAATGAATTTCACATGGTAGGAAAACACTTTTTCAACATCAACATTCTATAGAGAATTGATGGAAAGGCGTTATTCCAGCGTTTTCATTAGATATGGGCTTAGATAACCTAATCTAGTAATTCCGTTTGTCATATCTCCACCAATCCATCTGCAACCCCACCAAGTATGTTTATATTTTTGATGAACATTCCATTCTAAGTCCATCTTCGTATTTCCATCCATCCATCTGTGCAAATTACGATCGCCTTCGAGCATGTGATCCTTACTGTGAGTATTATTATGTTTAGGAACCATACCATATCGTGATGTATAATGTAGCCTACATCCTGTACATCCAAACTATAATGTAGCCTACATCATGTTTAATTGTCTTAGTATACTGAGGGTCAAGTTTCTTGTTTGACTTGAATGGTAGAAAATATATAGGACGCTTTCCAAACAAGAAATTTAACTTTAAAAATTACTCGTGGTATTCCCCAGAGTTCTATTCTGGGAGCGCTACTATTTTCACTATAAGGCCTGTGACGATTTCCACGGAAGTTTGCGAATACAAATTGTAATCAACTCGTGCAATGCATAGGTTGATTAATCGGATTTAGTGGAATTTTTATATCATTTAAATTACATTGCATTGGCAAGACTTAAACAGCTGTAACAGAAATGTTCAAGTGGTTGTACCTTATTGCATACGCCATACGTACATTTGTGTCACAGACATTTTAGCTGCTTTAGAAGAAATGTTTAAAATTATCATTTTGACGGACATCATTCGGTGCACTCGCACTCAGCCACAAACCACAATTTGCTAAATTCAGTAAAAAACAAGTAACAAGTCGTTAAGTTCGGCCGGGCCGAACTTTGGATACCCACTACCCCGGGTATATATGTAAGGCTATATCCAAATCTGGACCGATTTGGGCAAAGTTGCAGAAATTTTTCGAAGAGCCTAATACAACTCACTGTCCCAAATTTCGGCGAAATCGGACAATAAATGCGAATTTTAGGGCCCCAAAACCTTAAATCGAGAGATCGGTCTCTAAGGCAGTGCCTAACACAACTCACTGTCCCAAATTTCGGCGACATCGAACAATAAATGTGACTTTTATGGCCCCAAAACCCTAAATCGAGAGATCGGTCTATATGGCAGCTACAATATATGCAAATCTTGATTGACCTAGACCAAATTGCATAAATATGTCGAGGGACTTAACTTAACTCGCTGACCCAAATTTCGGCGACATCGGACAATAAATGCGCCTTTAATGGGCCCAAAACCTTCAATCGAGATATCGGTCTATATGGCAGCTATGTCCAAATCTGGACCGATCTGAGCGAAACTGAAAAAGAATTTAGAAGTGCCTAACACAACTCACTGCACCAAATTTCGGCGACATCGGACAATAAATGCGCCTTTTATGAACCTAAAACTTTTAATCGAGAGATCGGTCTATATGGCAGCTATATGCAAACCTTGATCGATCTAGGCCAAATTGCAGAAATATGTCGAGAGGCTAAACTTAACTCACTGTCCCAAATTCCGGCGACAACGGACAATAAATGCTCCTTTTATGGGTCCAAAACCTTAAATCGAGAGATCGATCTATATGGCAGCTATATCCAAATCTGGACCGATCTGGACCAAATTGCAGAAAGATATCAAGGAGTCTAACGCAACTCTCTGTGCTAAATTTCGGCGGACAATAAATGCACCTTTTATGGGCCTAGGACCCTAAATCGGCGAATCGGTCTATATAGCAGCTATATCTAAATCTGGACCGATCTGGGCCAAATTGAAGAAGGACGTCGAGTGGCTTAACATAACTCACTGTTCCAAATTTCAGCAAAATCAGATAATATTAGGCCTGGCTTTTTGGGCCTAAGACCCTAAATCGGCAGATCGGTCTGTTTGGGGGCTATATCAAGATATAGTCCGATATAGCCCATCTTCGAACTTAACCTGCTTATGGACAAAAAAAGAATCTGTGCAAAGTTTCAGCTCAATATCTCCATTTTTAAAGACTGCAGCGTGATTTCGTCTTAGATTTTTACGCTGATCAAGAATATATATACTTTATAGGATCGGAAATGAATATTTTGATATGTTGCAAACGGAATGACCAAATTAATATACCTCCATCCTTCGGTGGTGGGTATAACAATTGTATGAATAGAGCAAAAGCCAAAATATGTTCTTAATCTAATCTTAATCTTACGATTGCAGTCACCGGAATAGTTCTGCATATATCAACTCAAGCATACCTTGTGGATACGAGATGCATATTTACGGTGACGACTGATTCAAGCCATATCAGTAAACAGTTCAAAATTGAATCCTGATAATGCGAACTTTATTATTTCTGCAGAGAAAATTTGATAAACTGAAACCAGGTTATTTATTGCATAGACTTACTTTCTCTACATCTAATAGAGAAGAAGGCTTATCCATAAGATAGTGAAGTCGAATATCTGAATGTAAATTTTGTAGGGCCCGACCCGCTTCGCTGGGCCCGATAATGCTTTCCTAGCGAGGACTACTCTAAATTTGGACATTTCTGCGTAATTTCAGTTGAAAATGTGTTAATGTGTTCCAATTTTCCTGTGGTCCTATTTAAGGGTGTGGTGGACCCCCAAAGACTTGGTATCAAAAGTAAAAGTCAATTTCGTGCCCTACTCCCAAAGACCTTTCGTTTTAGATCCATACGCCATGGTCTGTAAATATGTCCGATTTGAGGGGTTATTTGGGGATGGGGTCACCCACGAAACACTTAGTCCCGCAATTGGGTATCAGATTCGTTTTCTACTCACAAATACCTTTTTGATACCCATATTGTAGTGATTGGTCTATAAATCCGTTTGGCGGCCCTCCTAGGCACCCCGACTCGGATTCTGATACAAAAGTTTTATTTTAGGTTAATGTCTACCCTACCATCTCCGAGATGTAGAGTTTTTGAAAATTATTGTTAAGGCCCGTCTTAGAGTGGTTAAGTTAAAAAATAATACCGCAAAGAACCACTAGAAGTCGTAACGAAGATATATGCTGTATGATCAATTTTGACCACTCTGCTCTCTTTCTGTTCGTATTGGCTTCTCCAAATTAGCGCCATTTACTGGCTGTTTTCAATTGGATCAACTAAATACTTTGAAAACAGCCAGTAATTTGCGCTAACGCCCATAACATTGATCATTATGTGGTAGTTGTCTATAAATGACTATACGACTACCTTTTAAATAGTCATCTTTTAGTCCTTTTTCAAATCAAATCAAATTGCCATATTAAACGATTTTCTGTGGTAAAGAACTAATTTGCCAATCTATATATTTGGTGCGGTGGCGATAGTTCTTACTATTAAACCATGTACAAAAAAGTGTTGCCCAGCAGCACTTCGTTTGGTTTTGTCTACCGGTGAGCTAAGGTTTGCAACTTCTCCTATCACGCTGAATGTCATAATTTTTGGGGTATGGCGGCCTAGATTTATTTGTGTCCCCACACACTAATTAAATCACACAGTGTCTAGTTAGGTCCTTGTGATTTATCGCCTGTTTAGAGGTGAGGTGGTTCGCTAGATATGTGTGCATGAAGATACCAGATTCGTAGTCCACAACGTTTTACCTTTAATTTAGCCGTTTGGTAGAGGGCGCCTATATGAAGGTTGTGCGCCACACTCCATTTGCCATTTGCCACTTGAGCACATGACGCACTCTACTCAAATATATCTATCATTTGCTCCCCCATTGTTTTAATTGGAGGTAAAGCGCCACCTAGATTCTTGGACACAAAGTTTAATGCCATATTTGTATTTAGCTCCCAAAAGCCTTTATTTGAGTTTCATCAAGCTATGATCGAGTAATATTCCCATTTGGAAGGCTTATCGGGAATGGGGCGACCATCAATTACATGGACCTCATTTTTTATGTCATATTCGTAGTCTACTCCCGAATACCTTTCATTTGAGTCCTATATTGGTATGTACGTCCAATATGTCTGTTTGGGGCAGTTTTTTGAGTTATGCGACCCCTTGGATACTTGAACCCAATTTTCTATACCATTTTCACATTCTCCTCTCCAACAGCTTTCATTTGATAGCCAAATTGTCCCTATCGGTCCACTTTTGATTTTGGGTGGTGTTTTTGGGGTAACGGGGGAGCATCTGCCCCTTTCTAATTTCAACAAATTATAAAGCCTATACCTCCTTCCTGACCATATTCGTAATCTACTCCCGAATAGCTTTCAATGGAGTCCCATATTGTCATTATCGTCCAATAAACCTATTTTAGGGTGATTTGGGGTCGGGGTTGCCCCAGTTACTTGGACCCATTTTTTGATATAAAATTCGTATTCTACTTCTGAATATCTTTCATTTGAGTCCCATTTTGCAACGATCGGTCCACTTTTATTTTTAGGTCCTCGTTCCGATATCAACAAATTATTTATATATATATATATATATATATAGATACTCTACCATATGGTTTGCAAAACCCAGTAACCCCTTACGTTTAAAAGCTGGCATCAAACCTTTTTCTCGATGCATTAAAACGTGTTTTGAAACATTTTAATGTGGTTTATCTCAAAATTTGTTTCTTTCATTTCTTTTTGTTTTTAGTCGGCTAGATTCTAATGTGTTTTGTTGTACAGGATTACATTATTATTAATTTGTATTAAAATAAAAATAAATAAATACTCCTTGCAAACGTTTCCAACACTAGAAATTTTATTTTGCCTTTTTATTGAGAGGTCATTGTAATTATATACCTACCTACCCATCGTCTATCGAAAGCAGCTGATGGTACTCCGATGACCGGTCCGGTCGTAACAGGCTCGTCCAAATAACATTGGCATTAGTTTGAAACAAATCTTTAATCTCTCTTTTAAACCATTTGGGGAGGGGTGGTGTTCTGGGATTAGTCATAGTCGTAGGATAAGGTAAAAGGTAGAAAGAAGTATTAAAATAACACAAAATAAATACTTCTGGCTAAGTGTGTGGTTGAGGGATGGGGATAAGGGATTTTGTTGGTGGCTAGTGGATGGTATAAGGATGTGATAGGGCACTTGTTTTTCTTTCTCTCCAGAATAGATGGATTTTTTTTTTGTGTTGTGTACGAAATTTCAATGGGCGGATGCAGCAATTTCTTTTGTTTTCGTCATTACTTTAACTGTTTTTGTTTTATTCTCCATTTTGTTGAGTGTAGTTTTTACGTTGGTATGCATGTAAGTTCGTACATATATGTATGTGTGTGTTTTTACTCTGCACTTTACACCAAGAGTAATAGGGATTGATTTATTCAAAAGGTGGGTAATTTTGTTTTGTTGCTGTTGTTGTTGTTGTTATTCATTTGTTCAGTAGGACTTGTATGTTGTGTTGTATTTCGTTCATGATAATGAATCTACAATTTATTCCAAGTGTTTGGTTTTTTTTTGTTTCTTAATATTTCAATTTTTGTTTGTTTGTTTGTTTGGTACTTTGTTCATTTAAAAATACTTAAGGCATTTTATATGTAACTTGATTTTCGTTTTCACTTATGTTTGTAGGAAGGACATAAGAAGGATTATACATTTCATTGAGTTGAGTTCAGTTTATCACCCTCTATGTGTGTATTGGTTTACTTGATCAGAATATTGAGTGTGTGTGTTTATATGAAAATATATATGCGTGTCGAAAGGGAGGTGGTAGGGGGGGAGGTGACAGTACGAAGCTATCGGAGCAAAAATGAAATTGCATAGCAACTCCCTTGGGAAAATTTTCAACAATTAAGAGACACTCGCTGCGATGTGTGTGTACAAGACCATTAAATATGATGTTCTACAACTTTAAGAGAAAATTTGTCATATGAATCTTGAATTTACCTAACCAAAATCTTTAGGCATATCGACCATATAAAATATGTTGTAAACATTATAATTTCATCATATACTACATACATTGTGTTTCCAGCACTTGACATATGAGCAAATGGTTTTACTCTTTGTGGATACAGTTTAAATATTTTACACTTTTTTAACTCATTAAAGGATGTTGGAAACAAATGAAACAGAATATTGAATGGGGGAAATTAATACTGAATACAACAATGATTTTGTGCTGTAACATATTTTTACTCAGACAGAGAGAGAGAGAGAGCAATCTCTCCCTACGGCTTGTTATATTTTAATCAAATAATATTTTATTTCCCCAAATTTGGCAATAAGACCACTTTCGCTCTAAACGCTTATTGTGTACACCACATAAGATTATATAATAATGCATGATTTGAACAAATGATATACAAGTTTGATGGGTTCGATTTTAAACAGGCTATTGATTTCAATTGAAGGGGATTGGGCAATTGTGTATGCTTTCAGCTCCTTTATTCCTGGACTTTGAGCTACTTGAGAGTGTCTAAGAGGAGAATAGATAATAAAGTGATTGACAATGACACTTAAACCTAGGCGTTTTTAAAAAATCTTAAACTTCTCAGAGGAGTCTGGAAATTCCAAAGTTTGCTTTTTTATTTTACTCTTTTTTTTCTTAATTTCATCACATTTAGGATTGATTTTCAGTTGATTAAGGTATGATATTTTTATTTTTTGTTGTTTGAAGACTTCAAGCTTAAATTTCTCTCTTCCTTCTTTCTCGGTTTTAATATTTTTTGTTTAACCTCTTGTTTAGAAAATAAAAAATTATAAAATCCTTTTTTGTTTGGGTTTTAATGATATTTTTGTTTTTCATCCATTAAGTAATGTGTGTGTGTGTTTGTTCTGCTTAAATTAATGGTACTTGGTTTTTTTTCCTTTTCTCTATGCAAGATTGATTATAAACATGCTGCCAATGTTCTTACAGTTATTTTTGGTTTTTACTATGTCTTTATGGTTTATGGTTATTTAAGTGTGTGTGTATGTATGTGTATACATAATAATTATATTTATAAATTTTGTTTATATTCTGTGTTTTGTTTTTAAGATTCTCTTAGATTATATACATACATATGTAGGTTTTTTATTCTTAATAATGGCACACCAAACGCACACAATTCGTTTTAATTCATTGTATATAAGTGATTTGTTTTTCTCATATGAAACTCTTCTTCAAAACAATGCAAAATTGTCCAAATTGCCAAGAATAGGTCCATGGGAATGCACAAAAATAACCACCGACAAAACAAGGAACCTAATTGAATAGATAGAAATGGCTTGGTAATTTGGCCATAACATTTCTCTATTTCGTAACATAGCTTTTCAAAGCGATCCTGTCAGGGTTTTGTTATGTCTTATAAAATTTCTGCATGCAATATCGTGCAGATTTTTCAGCTTTAAACCTAGTACTAATTTCGCCTTTTCACACGAATAACTGTCAAAACGCACTATAAAAAAATGGTGACGAAGATAATGCGAACACATTCCGTACAAGTGGTACTGAGTTCTATGAGGAAAATAGTAGCGACATGTCGCTGCATCACGATAAATTTCGCACCATTTTAATTGCAAATGTAATTACATGCTCACGACATGGGCCGAATCAACTCTGCTTCAATACTGTTGTCTTTGTTGTGTATTGTTGTTTGACTTTTGTTTGTATTCTGACGGATTTCGCAATAACTTAATAGGCATTTTCGCTGTGAATGAAGTCAGTACTAGACTTAAGCCGTTTAAATTATTCGAAAGCGGATTGATCTATCTGCGTCCAGCTTTTAATTGTTGACAACATGGGCAATTATATGAGAAATACATGTACTTATGTATATTTTGTATTCAAGAGTTGTTTATGGGTTCTCTTTACAAGTATATACAACGCTGTTTTCTAGATTATAAACAACTAGCCATATGGTTAAGGCGCTATTACACGGCATGTAGAAGTCTTATGACATGTCACTTTTTGTATTCACACATGTAATTGAAAATTTTTGTCAAAATTGTCAATTTATATACGATTCATCATTTTTGCTATCACATCAGTGTGTTATTTTCGTATGACATAATCAAAAAATTTGGACAAAAGCTTTTTAATGTGTAAAAAAGTTGCGAGAAAAAAGAAAACAAAGAGAATGCAATCAAAAATCTGACATCTTAATACCGTCAAAACTGGCTGGCTGTTCGCGTGAGACCACCTTTTTAAATCCGCCTTGTGGCGTTGCTTTCATTCGACTGACAACAAAAACAGCTGATTTCTTTATGTTTTTGCCAGAAGGAATAGAATAGGAAAAGTGATTTTCATATGTTAGTTTCGTTGGTATCACACGACATGTACAACTCAACATGTGATAAATTTGACATGTCATAAGACAACTACAACTACTACCCTACCCGAGCCGCTTTTTGATAAAAATTACTATACCACTATTCCTGATAGAACCGATTGGAACTACGATATCCCTGGTAACAGAAGTTACATAAACTTCTATACGGATGGTTCCAAACTAAACGACCAGGTGGGCTTTGGGGTGTACTCTAAAGATCTAGAACTGGTCATATTGAAAAGGTTACCCGACCACTGCAGTGTGTATCAAACACAGATCCTTGCAATCAAGGAAGTGGTGGAATGGCTAAGATATAATGTCATTACGACGATTGGCATAAAAATCTTCTCAGACAGCCTGGCAGCCATTAAATCCCTAGAGAATGTATTTCTGAACACAAATACATTCTCTCGACTGTCGCAGATCTCTCAACGAAATGGCTGAACAGTTCAAGATGCACCTGTTCTGGGTGCGGGCCACAGAGATAGCCCAGGGAATTCTATAGCAGACGAACTTGCGAGACTAGGAACTACCTTACACATTTGGGTATGCGACATGTAAGCCAAGTTTTCAGGACCAGGCCCGAAGGGCAACGAATGATAGATGGTCACAAAGAGAGGGCTGTAAGCATTCCAAAACTATGTGGCCTAATCTAGACTTGAAGAGATCTACTGCTTTGTTTTCATTGGCTAGAACACACGTCTCAGTCATTGTGTCCGTCATGACAGGTCACTGTCTAATCGGAAAATATGCTGACAGACTAAAGGTTGCCAGCAACGACTTTTACAGAAACTGTGAGGACATCGAACATCTTCTGTGTGTGTGTCCCGCACTAGCAGTTCGAAGGAGTTCCACTTAAGGTTCTCATTTCTTTGAGAACCTGTTTGATTTAGTGGATGTGAACAATCGCAAGTTATTGAGCTTTTTAAAGCGTTCTGGATGGTTCAACGGTAGGAACTAGAAGGCATTTCCCTTCTTCTGTTCCTGTGATATCACAATGGACGAAAACGTCTAAGTGATGGCAGACTACCACTTAAACCTAACCCAACCTGAGGCAACTACATGCCGTGTAATAGAGCCTTTAGTTTGAGGAGAGAGTGTTTCAAAGAGCAAAGCAGATAACAAGACAGATCAAAGATCAACTCATTTTTTTTACAGCTTTGGCCACAAAGTGTTGTAAGCCCTAAAAAGTATTAGTTGTAAAAGTTAAAATTCGATATTCACATTGTTTTGGCGTTTAGTCAGAGCAACTTTCTACTTTTTTATCATTGCATCGAATAGTGTGTATAAATAATATATTCCAATTTAAACATCAACCTGTAGTAACAAAAGCTAAAGCTGGCGATTAAACTTATGCAAGAGAATGGACTTTCATCTGTAGTTAAATATTATTCTCATACAAACCCTCTAGATATTTCAATTGAATCATATTCATTGCTTTACTATAGTATGCACTATTTTTTTTTCCATAGTCACTGCTCAATCAAAATGTGGTACATTACTAATAATTATTGTCAGTATTGTTCGTTTTCAATACCAAATGTTATTAATAGCTTTGGATCATGCATACCATACGGTATTGCTTCACTACCAAATAGGATTAACTCGCTTTTAATACCATTTGGTAGTGAAGAGAGCACATTTTGCATCAAATTTTCTTTCGGTGTAATAATTAATTTTGGGGACATTTATTTTAACATATGTTTTTTTTAGCACCAAACTCTGGGGGAGAAGGAAGCCCTGCTTTAATTCAATCTCTTATCAAGCTGTAATAAAGCATCGAATCCTGGTGATTAGGTCAATCAAAATTCATTCATCCACCACCATACCAGACAACATAGTTTGTATGTGATGGACTTTGATTGTGGCAATAAATTTACCATTTTGTATTCTTGTTTTAGGAATTAAAACATTTCTACACTACTATAAGGCATACCGTTCAGTAAATCCTATGGTTTGGAAATTATTATTCTGCAATTCTGTGATTTAAAGTTTGCTTGGAAGGATAGTTTTTGTTTTGGTTTTTTAAGGGATGTTTTAGTATTTTTTTTCTTTTCACAACCATATCATATAAAATTTTTGTAAACAAACTAGTTTTTCGAAAATATCAGGGCTTCCCCAGACCAAAGGTTAGCACTGCGCTCTTTATGGGGCCAGAATATTAACAACTCTGCATTCTTTTGATGAAGATATATAGCCAATCCCACTGATTGTGTGTCACTTAAATTAAGCGGGTTTCATTCGCTTGTATGTCCAAATCAGCTGACTCCATTTGAGTGAGTCACGTCACACATTCGCGTGACACAGAATTAGTGCGATTGGTAGATAATTTGAAGATTTCAGGATGTATTTGGATATATAATCTATTGATCCTTTAAATGTATCTTGTGTTCCATTAATTTTTTTTTTTTTTTTGTTAATTAATTATACGTTAAAAAAGATCTTTTTGTCTTTTGAAATTTTTGTTTTTCTTTTAGATAAAATTACGGTCCTACATTAAGTGTTTCTTTTTTTCCTTTTTTAAATCATTTTATACGATTAGCAATTACATTTAATACACACATTCATTCATAGGTGTGTCTCTGGTGCACACACTCTTATGTATATATAGCTTAAAATTCTTTTGTTATTCTTACGGTAGTGTTTGTTGGGTTATTCGGTTAGTTAGTTTCATATTGATCATCTCATTGTTATTTATTTATTTAAACTAATTTTGTACAATCGCATAATGTGACGGCAACAAACGGCTTTCTTAGGCCATTGCAGGCCTGCCTCTTCTTTTTTATGTTTTATCTGGTTGTTGGAAATCCGATCAAAATTTTCCAGTGATAACTGCATGCATTTTTGCTCGCGATTGTTTTCTCTGAGGCGATTACTTTATATTTTTATTTAAATACAAAAATCACAGAGAATTGTATGATTACATTTTTGACATTTGTTTTTGTTTCTTATTCTTTCCATTTTCACAGATTTATTTTTTTAATTTTTTAGTAGCCATTTTGGTACTATTATTTAATTTGCTATTCTTTACATAAGAGATTCCAAAGTCTATCGCTTTTCAAATATTTAAGCGCATTCATGTGACTCGTAATACTTTTCTCTTTGTTATTATCGATTTTCCCAGCTTATACGTCCATCTCAGCTTATTATATGTTATATACATACTTTTTATTGTTGCTGGGAATGTTTTTATTTCCTTGCTAAAAGTTGGTGTTTTGTCTTTAATTCCCTAGGATTGCAAACGTAAAAAAAAAATCCTATGCCCATTTTGGCATACATGGTAAGGTGGCAACCTTATTTTTTTGGTACATATTTTGTTATAGGTTATGGTTTATTTACTTTTAATAGGGCATCCCAATTAAAAACAATCGATCTTAGCACCAAAGAAAATAAAATACAATATTTCAATTACCTTTGCTTTGCTGCTGGTAAAATGCGTTGTTCCTTTATATTCTTTACATGCCCCGTCCTATATCCTCAAGTAGATTTAAAATTTGCAAAAATTGAGACAAAGTTGGACAAATAGAGATTGTTTCTCGTTTTGTGGACTTGTACATGCGTTGACATACGTACTTATTGCACTTCATTTCGTAGTGTTGCCAATAGCAATAAACCAAAGTGGGATGTATATATATATGTGTGTGTGTATGTATATGTAAACTTCTTTGGGTTACATCATATCAAAAGAAAATAATCACATGTTCATACAAGAGGAAATGAAGGAGATGCATTTGCCGGGGACTTGAGGTATGTACCTACTGATCTCGCTTTAATAATTCTTGTGGCGTTGAAAATAAAAATATGCAAAAAAGGAAAACAAAACAATTTTCTTGCGAAATAGTACATGTCGCCTTTTTGGTCGATTGCCAGATTACACTATTGCCAAGAACAAAAATAAAAACAAAAGCAAACAAGTCAACGACTGCGAGTATTAGACAATTGGAAGTTTCTAGTTAACCCATTAAAGACGAATGGGTAGAAAAATACCCAAGAATAGAAAGAATGGCTAAGAAAAATTCCAGCTCGAGTTAGTAAAGAAGACGAATGAAAATGCCAAAAAATGTCCTGTCATATAAGGTCATGTTTTAGGGGAAAATTGGCTTGTCGAATTTTGATAATTTTTTATAATAAAAAAAAATCAAACAAAATATTTTCCCAAAAAATAAATAAAAAATAGGAGTGAGATTTCTGGAAACCTTTGAAATGTTTTGTTACATTAGATGGTTTCTATTAAAAAAAATATAAATTTATGGCGAAAAATCATTAAAATCCTATTTTCTCCGCCAAATGTTTATAAAATATATTTTTTGTTGTAGAAACTTAGCGGCGTATAAAATAAAAATTAAATTTTTTTTTCAAAAACTGGAACAATTTTTCAAAGATTAAAATTTTTTAATTTTGTCTTCTTGCTTTGGCTCGAGGTCATCGAAAAATTTACAAAAACAGGTGTTGGTGTTTTATTTAATTGTTTATTTCTAGTTATTAAAAATATTTCGACCACCGCCGGTGATCTTCATCAGGGTTTTAAATTTTGAAACAAAACAATCGACTTGTCCTTTACAGTGCACAAGTTCGATAATTTTTTTATTAATTTTGTTAAAAAATATAGCTATATAAATATATATGTTCTAAATAATGAGTATATGAAATTTCATTAAAATCGGACAAGGGAATCGAGGGTCTGGCGTTAATGGGTTAAGCAAAATTGTAGAACAATACTGATGGTTAAAAAAAAAAAAAAAACACAAAAAATGTAAAGCAAATAAGATACAACCAAAGACGAGGTCAAATCAAAAACGTAATTTTTCAATGGAATACGTATAGGATAAAACCACGAAAAAGATCTTGCCGCTGCCTTCAAAACAATTTCGGAATAAGGAATACTTAATTTTTTATTAATAGATTTTATTTTATTATTGACAATTGAGGTATTTTTGCGAGTGACCACACTTATTTGTGAAAACCATAGATGGCAATCTTGACAACAGATGTTCTACATAAGCATCGTTATCCTGGACCGATGTCATTTTCATATAAATTTTATTGCACTGCACTATATAGTACTAAAATAAAGCCCAGCTAATATTGGAAGAGCTTTCGTTTTTGACAACCCTGTTTTTCTCGGTTTATTTGTGTTTTGTGTGGGCGGGTGCTCGAAAGTTTTCAGAGATTTTTACTGGAAGACATTTGCATATATCATTTGCCAACAGAAGGGAGCAAACAATATTATGAGTTTTTTTTTAATTGAAAAGTTGTAAATTTCTTCTAAAGATTTTTACCAGCAGCAGCTTGCAGCCTTGGACAGATGTTCTATATAAAAAGCCGGCTTATTCCCACATAGGTACCTGTACATGAGTTTTTGTACGAAAATTGATTTAGAAACGTACTATGAATGACGGCTTCCTATCGTAATTCGAAAAAAGTTGACGATTTTTGTGAAATAATCAAGCAATCTGAAAACATCTTCAAGGTAAACAAAAAGTAAAGCAGAGTTTACATGGCACATCATGATCGTACTCATCGTGTGTACTTATTGATTATAGCTTTTGTCTAAAACGGTACATCGATTGTTTCTTTTCTTTGATTTTCATTAATTTTTCATACTTTACTTCTCATTTCTTAACTTTATTTGTCACAGAACGTGTTGTTTAATATCTGTCAATTAATGATTACACATTTCTTTGTAAACGGTAATCGATAGACGTCATTTATCGAAAAAAAGAATAAAATGATTTTAATTTTTCAGCCATAACTGATGGTTATGTGTACGTGTGACGAATACACCTTTGTTTACACCAATACTATTACAATAACCATACATCAGATGTGCCATGTAAACTCAGCATAACAGACGGTGCTTCTTCAATGTTTTGTTTTGTTTATTTTTTTTTTTTTGCCCTGGCAAAATAACTTGTGCGGCCACATTAAACCATATCTTTCAGTCAGATGGAGCTAGAAGATTTTCTTTCAGATATCCTGCCGCACTTATTAAAGTGACAATCATTTTTTTTTTTGCTTTTGTACCTATGTAGGCAATTTGATAACTTTGTATATTATTTCAACTATTTCCATATTTAATTTATTTTTTTTAAATTGCATTTCCTAATTTTTACTTGACTTACAAAAATTAATAATAATTTATTAACTATAAGTTATTTTTTTGTGGGCAATAACTTGCACATTTTTATTTGAAGTTTCAAATAACAATTCATCGAATACGGATGTCATCAGCCAAAAAATGTATATCTCTATCATAAAAAGTACTTTACGTATGCGAGAATAAGGCGGCTGCTGTATTATTTGTTCCTATTCAAATGTATAACGAAAAATCCGGTTCTTAATTTTCGGAAAATTTTTATGACTGACTGCATGCCTCTCAAATGTCGCTTGCAATAATCAGTAGATATCGCAGTAAAATCGCCGGTACCTAAACTAAGGGCTTTAGCGTCATTGGCAGACGGACATGTTATCGTGTGCGTCACGGTGGTCAATTTAAAGATCACATGAGGAGACTTTTATGAATTTTATTATCAAATTGCATGCTATATGTCGTGCACCCTTCTAATTTAGACAAGACGAGACCCATTTCTGGTTGAACGAATACGTGAACAAGCAAGCAAGATTGCAGTGTTTTCAATAGCTGTATTCTATTAGTGTACCATACGATGCAAATGTCGTTTTATCGGTTTTGATTATTTTATCAAATGTCTGCATGGAAATTTCGTTTATGTACCCACTGACGAGTATGCCCTTGTAGATACGTAAACAACAATGGGCATACAGATCAAAGAGGTTTAAGAAAGAGAACAGTTGGCTTTAACCCAATTTACGGGATCATAAATGACAAAAGTTAAAGACACAATGTGTTTGAATTGCTTACGATATTTCGCTTTTTCTTTTATTCCAACTTTCGGTCGCAAGTAATCAATGAAAAATACTACAAAAAATTTTCAAACAAATACGCGATGGCTAGGTTAGGTAAAAGTGTCAGTCCTTTACAGACTCACGTAGACAATTTTAGGTTCATTGTGATACCACAGTAGCGACTGACCAAAGCTTCCGGCGGGAATCGAACCCACGACCCTTGGCCTGGTAATCCGGGGCGCCCAAAATACCCGAAACAAAAAATCCCGAAAATGTTGCAATTGAAATACTTGGAAGGTGTTGTGTCTTTAACGCTTATTTTTGCACGGTATTAGGAAGACCAAGCTGAAACCATCTCTTCTATATCTCACCCTCTTTGATAGTTGGATATTTTTTATTAATCCATAAATTCAAATGTTTCAGATGATGTAGCGCAGTTTTTTTTATTACTGTTTTTTTTTTTTTACAGTGGGACCCCATTAACACAAACTCCATAACATTTTTCTCCATCTATTTAAACAAGGTTGAGCCATATTACTTGTAGACATATTGTTGCAATTCGTGTGCGAACCAAATGAGCAGGACAACATATTGAATATATTTTAGGATACGCCGTACAAAAAGGAAGTTGGAATCGTAGATTAATTTAGAAACTGATATACCACTTTACGATTTATTGTAACCAATCTAGTTGGGCCCAACGTTTACATACATAGATAATCCAAATAGCAATCTGTCATCGTAAAGTAGATAGTTTGTAAGATACCCAAAATCAACAAACAATTTGCAGTACATAGCAAAGTGAAAAAAGAAAAGCAAACTGAAAATCAACGCACAAGTATAGGGGCCGAAAAAAAAGTGCTAATGATGAGTGTAAACACAAATAAAAACACAAGTTTGGGGTTTTTGGTTTGATTAGGCACAGACCTTCACAAAAGGTCTGCACCACAAGAATTTATTTGAATATTTCATTTTTTCAGACTATTTTTTGTTGTTGTTGTCGTAGTATATTCGAATAACGATCAAGTTATTTTAGAAATGTCGGATAACAATTTAGACTTTTGCCGAATTGAAATGTTTATTGTTGTTGTTGTTTTTTCTTCTTATTGTGTGTAGTTGCGGTTGGGTGGTTTTTTATATGTTCAATCGTCATACTATATAAATATGTACTCGTATATTGTTTTGTATTATATTTTACAATTTTTTTGGTATCTTATTGTATACCTAAAGTAGTATACAAAAAAATGTTTTTTTTTGTTTTAATTTTTGTTTCACATTGTTTCTTTGTAAATAATCGTTTTCCAAATGTTTTCGTTGGGAAAAAGAAGAGAAATACACGAGATTACATTTCGGACTTCTTTTCTCAACTTCAATGTTTTTACTTGTTTTTTCTTTCTTTCTTTTTTTTAATAATTTTGCATGTGTGGGCGTTTTCTAAAAAAAAAATCACAAACAATTTTGTTAAAATCTCGTAGAGAACATATACATTGTTTTTAGAATCAATTAGACAATGAATTTTGAATGCATTTATCAAGTTTTGGTTGTTGTACAATGATAAATGGGATGGGAGGGGGGATTTTGCTTTTGTTTTGTTTTTTTTTCTTTAACTCATGTATTATTATCACACATAATTGCATACATTTATTACTTTTTAAAGAACAATTCGAAAAAAAAATCAACCAAACCCAAGGGCATTTGGGCCAGAGTAAATTTGTATACTTTTATAAATGCATTAAAATAAGATATAGAGGAAATCTCTTTAGAAATCTGGCTCAAATATCTGACAATTAAATTTCACTTTGCCTAAATGCTTTTGGGCTTGATTGTGTTGTTTTCTGTTGTTGTTGCTTTTTCTTGCTTTCTTATTAAATTAATATTGGAAGTACATGATAATTAAAAAACTAAAATAAACTCAAAGGTTTTTCGGCGATTATTGTTTGTGTGTGTGTTTTTTTTTAATAAACAAAAAAAAAGAAAAGAAAAAATATATCTTTAATATTCGAGCATACTTGGGAATACACTCATTTGTTGCTGTTTAAAATTGCTTACATTATTGAGATGGCAACAACAAATGTTGTTCAAAGGGTCTTGCTGGCCCAGGCGACAGTCAAACAAATGCAACAAAGTGAACTCTTAGAGTTCAATTACCAGTAGTTAGCTTTTTTTTGTTTGCTTTTCACTTGCGGTTAATCAATTTTAGAGAATCTCAATAGTGTAGACATTTTTAAACCTACTAATATACACATTTGTATGTTCTGGGTTTGGGGTTTTTTTTTATTAAGCAGTAGTTTTTGTTTACTTTTTGAATTTTTTAATTTTTTCGGTTTTAAACTTGTCCAACTTTGCACAATTCAATTAAAATAAAATATAATAATTATAATCTGTGTGTTTGTGTACGTGTGTGTGTGTGTGAGTTTCTGTGTGTCTGTGTGTGTATTTAAGTCTTTGTTAAAGCTTGTTTTCAATTTCGTTATCAATTTAAAATAAAAAAGAAAAAGAAGAAATAAAAGCTGTTTACAGTTAATTTGATTTGATTTTTTTTTATTGAGGGGGGAAAGACAGACAGACAGACAAGTAGGCGGATAGGTATTTAAAGAGCAGGAAATTCTAAAATCAATAAGAGCTCTACAACAAAACAGAACAAGCCAACAGATATGACCTTATGATTCAGTTGCCCTCTTAATTAAAAAAAATATTTCATTTTGTAGAATTTTGTACTTTTGGTGTTTAAGAGTAATTACTTTGTTTAATTTTAAAGAGTTTTTATGTGTGTAATATAATAGTAGTATTATAATAAGCAACACAAGATCACATGAGGAGGCTTGTTTGTCTAAGCTCAACAGAAAAAGAGAGGGAGAAAAAAGGAAATGAAAACAATAGTATACAACTAAATATACATATGTAGAGAAAAAAGGCAGAGATAGACCGCCGATGCTTAAAGGCTGCATCAGTCGCAAGGGAACAGGAAAAACTTAAATTAAAAAATGCAAAATTCTTTGTTTTTTGAAATATTATTTGAGGGAGCACTGCTCCCTCTCGATTAAGATTGCATACAAATATCACGTTTTAATAATTTCATTTAAATAAAAAGGTTAAGTTGCTTGTTGGTCGCTCGATTTCCAATATTTTTTTTTTCTTTTTATGAAAAAACTTTAAAATGTACAAAAGTTCAATAAAACAAAAAAAGAAAAACAATACCAACAACTTGCTTGTTTGCTTTTATATTTTAAAGGAAACAAATTGATTTTGTACAAAACGAAGTGCATGTTCTTCTTAGGTTGGCTTGACATTATCTTCTTCTTCCTCTTTGTATTGGTGGTGAATAGGGAAGAATTGAGTGTCTTTTGGGATCTTTCTCTATTTGGCCGTCTTCTTCATACTCTTACGAATATTCTCTTAGCAAATTAAATTACTTTTGGAAAATTAAATAAAACAACATTTTGTTTTGACTTATATACACAGAAGATAACAAATTCAAATTTTTGGCAACAGCATTTTTCATAGTATGTATGTGTTTTTGGGTGGGCAGGGAAGGATGGCAGGCATCTCCCTTCCCCCCTCACCTTCTTTTCGATTTTCTTTTGTCTTTTTCGTTTTTGTTTTAAATACATATTTCTATATACATATCTCAGTGGTGCGGTGCAGTGCAGTTTTTTCAACAATCATTCTCTCTCTCAATTTTAGTGTTTTTGTTTTTCAGTAGCAGTATGGTTGATGGTAGTAGTAGTACTTGTTGTTTTAAGTTCGGGATAGTTATGGTATGGTAGTAGTAATATGAACATTTGCTTCTTTTTGGATTTTAATAATTTATAGTATTATAATATATAAGTATTAAATGCTAACACAAAAAAAAACAAGGTACTGGGTTAGTTTTAGTTGATTTCCTTTTTGTTGATTTTTTATGAGAATTTAAAAATTACAAGTCATATATAAATATAATAGTATTTATATAGTAAATAGTATACAAAACAAAGGATATAAAATGGTGGAAAGGGAAGGGGGAGAGGTGTTGATAATCATATTAATATGAGGAAGCTTAAATATATTACACATACATTTTATCATTGTTCAGTGAAATGAAGGGGAGAACAAATACAAATAATTTAAAGTTATTATTAAGTATTAAAAATAAATACTTTCAGTTGCTCTTTCTTTTCCATTTTTTGTAGCAGTTATTCATTGTCCAAATAACTGCTATAAAAATACGGAAATAAATTAAAATAAAAAAAAATAATTAGTTTAACTTAGAATTTGCATTAGAAAAAAAAAATAAAATAAAAAACAGGCGAAAAGAAGAGATAAGGATATATCTATATATATATATTTCTATATAAATTTACAAAATTACATTATTCCTTTAATTAAGCATAGGCCCAGGGCCCTTACGTTTTAAAAACATTGGGTCCTGCCTTCAAAAAGATCACACTTAACAAATGCCTCTAGTAGTCACACCTTTGCCAATAGAGAGAAAAGCTACGCAGCTAATAGAAGCACTCGTTTTACAAGCTGTTTTTTTGGTAAGTTTTAAATTTACAAAGGTAGGGAAAAAAATACAAATTCTAACGTTAAAAAAAGAAAATAAAAACAAAGATCGATTAGTGACTGGGAAGTGTAGGATGGGGGGAAGGGGATCGTGGGGCGGGGATTCCGATGGACTTGTATAAAAAATAGCATATAAATAAATACACGATATGACTGCTGTTTGTAGCATCCGTTCACTACAAAACTGGTATTGCAAACAATATGGAGAAAATCATCTTCTACACAATATAAATAAATTTCTTAGGTTTTATCTTTTGAATTTTGGAAGAAAATTAAGAAAATACACATAATGGCTGACAGATAGATAGCTGGTAGGTAGGTAGGTAGATAGATAGATAGGTACATTCATACATACTACTAATATAGTCCAAACAGTCGAAAAATGTAGAGTTGTTTTATCTACTTAACATTAATAAAAGCTGTATTGCGTGATTGGATGATGCTGATGCTGCTGCTGCTACTGGTACTATTTGATATTGTTGCTGCTGATACTGCTGCCTGCAGTTACTGGCGATCAAAGCGGCGCTTATGGAACGAGTAGGAAGAGGAGGAGCAGACTGTAAGGCCTTGTATTTGAGTTGGTTGGGTTGGCACGGTCGGTTAGTTCGCAATTTCGAAACCACCCTCCGTTCCATCATCACAGAAAGAAAAGAGCACGTACGAGTGTATGAAACTAACGCACGAGCTCAAGAGTTTTTGCCATTCAAGGAATTAGCCTCAAGTCTTAGTTGCTGGTTTCTTGTTGCTGTCGTCGTTGATGTTTGTTGTTCAAAACATACATACATATGTTGTTTGCTTGTTCATATTTGGTGGGCTAATGTTTGTTTTAGTTTTTTTCTACTATGAGTTGTTGATGCGACGCTTTTGTTGGTTGATTTTGTGGTTTGGTATCCTGCGGGATGCGGGATCATTCGTTGTTTTTTCCAAACTGGTTCTTCTGCTATTGGAAAACCGTTGTCTTCATCTTCATCATCATCATCATAGTTGATGTTCTATTCTAATAGAGATTATATCACGGTCAAAACGAGTTGCCATACAGATAGGTAACTATTAATCTGGTCAAGGATTAGTCGTCGTTTGCTTGTTTATTTTTTGTAGATCTGGGTGGTGTGGTAATGCCTTTGCTTGTTGCTGTTGTTGTTTTGTAGGTATTTTGGTTTTTGTTATAGCACTTTTGTAGATTTTAAAGTTTTTGTTTCGTTACTGCTGCTTCTTGCTTAATTTTATTTTGTTGTTTGTTTTTGGTTTATGTTGGTTTTAAATAAAATTATTTTTTATTTGTAATTGTCTCTTCACAGATACGGAATTAATTACTTTTTGTAGTTTTCATTTGTTTGTTGTTGATATATGAGAATTTTGCATTTTTTGGCATGTTCATTGTTTGCTATTTTAGCGTGTTCATTTGTATGTGGTTGTTGTTGTTGTTGTTATTATTATTATTGTTTGGATTTTTAATTAATGCTGATTTAGTGTTACTGAAGTTTATTGTTATTTTCGTTTAAGTGTGACTTTGTAATGTTCTTGAGATCACAAGCACTTGTAGTGTTCAAGAGAGACAGAAGTTGAAAAAATAGTATTTCCTTATTACTTTGACGGATAGTTTGTTTGGTTAGTTTCTTGTTGTTGTTGTTTTCGTTCCTTTTTTTGCTGGTTGTCCTTTAATGGGCTGATTTTGCTTAAGTTTTGTTGGCAAAAAATGTGATGAATGCCGCTGGGCGGTTACGATTGCACGTTGAGCAACAATTTCAAATTGTGCGTATCGAAGTCGTCGAGGAGATTGCGTTTCGAAGACTTAACAACGTGTCCTCCAAAGGTGTGCGCATCGACGGCGTTAGAGTGATGATGATGGTTGTGGTGGTGGTGGCTGCTATGGTGGTGATTGTGCGAGCGAACGCTTAGCACACTATGTAGGCCGGGACCAGCGCTGCTGTCGACCTTCTCTTCACTTTTGCTCAGTGTCCAGTGCTCAGGAGGTTTCGGCAATGCTGTGGGAGCTGGTGCATCGAAGCACTTGCTGCCGGCGAAGTGCGTCAGGGCGGTGGGTATGAGTGGATGAGTGGGTGAGATCTTGCCACCGGCACACAACAATGGGCTCGAGTGCTTCGAGCGGGGTTTGCGGGCCGAATTGGGGTTGCTGCTGACACCAATGGATATTGGCGAAGATGGACTGATACCGCCGCCCAATATCGAAGCTGGCGATTGGCGTGTCGCTTGTCCTCCCTGAGGTGAACGTTGCCCATCACGGTGCTTTTGGCCACTTCCTCCTCCGCCAATGCTATACCGTTTATTTGCACTGCCGCCACCTTGATTGGTATTGTTGTTGCTGAAAAAGCTGCCAGCATCACTTACATGCTGCGGCGATCGCCTTTGCTGTTGCCAATTGCGTTGATGTTTACGTGCAGACGCAAAATAACTGCCACTGCTTCCATTGCCTGATGAACCCAGTGATGAAACACCGGAACTACTGCTACAATTGGAGCTGGTGGAAACTGCTGATGACATGGGGCATCCTGGAGGCGATGAGCTTAGCTGATGCTGGTAATGGGTATGGTTATAATTTGTACTGCTAGCAATACTGTTGGAATGTGCACTTAAGGGTGGTGTTGATGGTGGTGAGTTACTGCTGCTGCCATAACCACCGCCACCGCCTCCGCCTGCTCCACTATGCGACACTTTTTTCGAACGTTGTTGTTGTATCGATGCCGCTGCGGTCGCTGCTGCTGCTGTTGTCATTTTAAGATTCTTACTAACGCTATTGTGCGAGTATGTCATAGTACAATTGTTATTGTTGTAGTTGTATCTTGTATTTGATTCGAATTCTCAATTATGCTGCTAGTTTACCGCCACTTTACTGGATGGGTTGTTTGTTGCTTGAGTAATTGGTTTGCCTTTGTTGTTTTTGGGGTTTTTTACGTTTTTTGTTTTGTTTAAATTAATGCTTAAGTTTTAAATATCACACACAATAAAATCAACGCTTATTTAAAATATAAATGGGCATTCCTTGTCCTTTTGTTATTTCCTGATGTGAATCTGGAACCTGCTATTCGTCGTCCTCATCGGCAGCAAACACCACTAACTCTTCCTGCCCTTGCACTTTTCTTCAACTCTTCTCCTTCTCTTCCGCTTGCTTCTGGACGTCGTCGTCGCTTCAGTATTTACAGTTGTATTTATTTATATATATTTGCAGGATTTGTGTATTATTATTATTAGATTTATGTATAAATTATTATGTATTATACTCTTTACTTTAAATATTAATTAATCAGTCTGTTGATTTATCTTTTAAATTTCCTTCTTTACTCGCAGAGTCAACGGGCTCTTCTCGTCTTCTGCCTTTTTATTATTTGCTGATGCTGATGGGCGTCGTTAACCTCTTTCTGGCTCTATATCCAAAGCGATTTCTTCTTTTTCTACTGCTTTTACTCTCTGTGGTATTCTTGTTGTATTTTTTTCTATTGCGCATTTATTTGTGGTCCTACGTGGCAATTTGAAAATATCAAGCAACACACCAGACGAGGACGCGCATCGAAAAGAAAATGAAAAAAACAAACAAAAAGAAAACTCCATTAAAGTTGAAACACAAAAGGCATAAAAATAGGAAATATGTGTTAGTTTTTTTATTATGAAAAATGCTACTCTGTCATCCCCTAGACAGCATCCATATTGCAAAGACATTGCGATTGCAAGTATTTCCATCTAGCGATTTCCCAGTTGAACTGCAAGAACAGCAGTTTGAAGACTTAGAATTTAAACTACAAGGCAAGAGAAACCACAATAGCAATTCTATAATTTTTACTTTTTGCTTTCCTACCTTGTTTCCACTGGCAGTTTTAAAATTTAAAAATGAGATTTAATAGCTTTTAAAGAATACTTCAATTTTTGTGTTTAAAATTCTCTGAATAAATTCAATTTGTTTCGCTTTTATAGCTGTTTACAGTTACACGGGAATTGGCGTCTTTTTTCCTACTATTTAGACGACGCTACCGCTGTCATGTAGCCTGCAACATTCGGCCAAATATAGAGTCAGAAAAGTAGTTAAAAAGAAGCTTTATCTTACGAAAGACTGGACTATATATCGATTGTTGTCCATTGCGACCGGTAATTTGGCACGAAAGAAGACTCAAAATACCATTGATATGTCGCTGCGCCAATACAAATTTCGCTTCAATCAAAAGTGATTGTATTAGGAGACAGTGATTGCCCGCCCCTTTAAGTCTTGTACTGACTTTAACTTTTTGCCCGAAAAACTGTCAAAAAGCATCCCGCAGAAGTGGTACAGAGTTCTATGAATAAAATAGTAGCGACATTTTTTGTTTACATTTTTTCATAATGACATTTTCAATCGGCAGATTTTACATCTTTAATGATGTTCATGGGGCCTATCCACTCTATGTTTTCGCAAGTGCCCAACTTTTTTTTTTAGTGAACCCTGGGTGTTCATGTTTGAAACCAGAAAAGAGTACTGTGCTTTACAGGATTCACTAATAGAAGGTTAGGTTACTTCCGAAAACATAAAGTGGATAGGCCCCATGAACATTATTAAGTATGTCAAATCTGCCGATTGAAAATGTCATATAGGAAAAAAGGTAAACAAAGAATGAATGTAAAAAGAGAACAAGTTGACATCATCAATGCCAAGTACTGCCAAAAATTAAAAAATAGTATGTCGGCTGATCGCTTGGCTTAATCTTATTCACTGAATCCTGTGTGCTTTAGTAAAAAAATTTTAAGTAATATCTATTAAATTGCCTGTCCTAATATTGCGAACGATCTAATGAATTTAAAAAAACCCGTCAAAAAGATCGTCTTTCATAGTGAAAATTCATTGATATACCGACTATTTTTTTGAAAGTAGTTTCATGGAAGAATTAGGAAGGTATAGTCACTTGCCCAACAAAAACAAATTAACGATACAAATTAACGATACAAATTTTTGACGTTTCTGCCAGAGAAAAAACAAATCAAGCAGGCTTTATTAATTATAAAAATTTATTGATAATCTCCCATAGCTTGCTTGTAACGTTTAATAAACTTGCAATAAGCTACAATACATACTTGGGCAATTTTTACAGAAAAAGGTCGTAGTAAGTTAATGTATTTATTGTACCAAAATTTCATTAAAATATGAAAATCGAATGAGTTCCAAGAACGACGAAGTCCGCCAAATAATTCACACAGAGGTTGGAAATGTCTCTATAAAATATTGTTTTGCCAATTTGTGGCAAAATTTTAGCAATTTTTAAATGGCAATAAACATTTTTAACAATATCATAAACAAATAAGTATGTTTTTGTTAGGGGCTAGAAATCGCCGCACACAAGCTGAAATAGAACTGTGTTTATATTATCAACTAGCGACATACAACTCTGCTCAATAAAAATCAAAATTTATATCTCCTCTGTCAAAAATCTCCCTTATTCCTGTGCTGCAATTCTGTAAATGATATCAAAAATCTTTTAGTTAAATATGTCGACACAAAAGTCGTTTGTATTGGGTTGCCCAAAAAGAAATTGCGGATTTTTTAAAAGAAAGTAAATGCATTTTTAATAAAACTTAGAATGAACTTTAATCAAATATACTTTTTTACACTTTTTTTCTAAAGCAAGCTAAAAGTAGCAGCTGATAACTGACAGACAGGATTCACTAATAGAAGGTTAGGTCACATGCAAAACACAACGTGGATAGGCCCCATAAACATCATTAAGGATGTCAAATCTGACGATTGAAAATGTCATCATATAGGAGAAAACGTAAACAAAGAATGAATGTAAAAAGAGAACAAGTTGACATCCTCAATGCCAAGTACTGCCAAATATTAAAAAAAAAGTATATCGGCTGATCGCTTGGCTTAACCTTATTCAGTGAATCCTGACTGACAGAAGAAAGAAGCAATTACAGAGTCACAAGCTGTGAAAAAATTTGTCAACGCCGACTATATGAAAAATCCGCAATTACTTTTTGGGCAACCCAATATTAACGATTATCTTATACTCTCATTCCTAGTTAAGGTGTTATCAGACTATATGTTCCTGTCTTATGACATGCCACTTTTTATGTATCGTTGTTATTGCATTTAGCTGCCATTAGACGGAAGGACATGTCATATTATATGTCACTTTCTGTATTCATAAGACTTGTCTTATATACGTCAAACACAAATAGAGCGCGCACCAATTGGCATGTAATCTCGTATGTGTTGTACTTTTTTTTTATATATATGTATGTTCAATGAAATAAAATCACGATTTAATCGAAAAAGTTGCATATTTATTCCATATTAAATTTTTTGTACGTATCACATGATGTGTACAACTTTCGGAGTTGCTGTTTTTGAAATCACATATGGCATTTCTTATCATCCATTGGCAGCTTTATGTATGTCAAAATTGCCAATTTAAGTTTGGTACTATATTCGGGTTTCGAGTGAAACTCCATATAAAAAAAAAATAAGCGGAAAAATATTAATGAAAAGTGTTTGATGAAAGAAAATTGCTTATTTAACTTATACCAATGAAAATACTACAAAATTTAATTATATTTACAAATAAAAGCTGCATCCGTTTATTTTTAAATAATTTAAAGTAATCAGCTGAAAAATTGATTGGTGCCATATTAATTTGTATATGTAAATGGCTATATTTTGGCCAAAGAAACCCAATAAAATCAAATGTGGTAACCTTGTCAAACCACTGAAAGAATGATTTTGGGAAATTTTTCATCCAAAAAAAGAAACGTAGTACTAGCCATTAATTTACTATGGGTAGGTTTTAAGTTCGTGTATTGTCGACAGTTTTCAAAAAACATTTATTCCTTTATAGAAGCCCCAAAAAAGCGGATTTTACAATAAAAAGACATATAGACAATTCTATCATATGTTTTACGAACAGCAAATTGTGTAGTTTGCATACACAGATAAAAATAAATAGCCGTTTTAATCACGAAAATGATAAAATCAATTACTTTTTTTGAAAAAGATGGATGAACATTTTTTCAATTAAAAAAATTATTATTATTATTATTTTGGCAAATTGTGTAGTTTGCATACGCAAACAAAAATAAATACCCGTTTTAATCACGAAGTTAATTTTGATCCAATTCATTTTTTAGTTGAAACTGCTTCAATCAACAAAATGATAAAATCAATTACTTTTTTGAAAAAGATGGATGAAAACTTTTTTTAATTAAAAAAATTGCACAGTCAATTAAAAGCATGATTTGAAATGAAACTTAGAAATAATTTTTAAACTGGTTCATTAAAAACAATTATTCATTATTTTTTAATGCCTATTGGATATTAACAGGGATGACGTGATTGCATTGCAACCTGTGGACGCACCGAATAGCTCTCAGCCAAGCTTCTCGTAATAACAATAACCATAGGTTAGTCTGGCAAACGAATGAACACATTTCATGGTAACCTGGCCATTCAACCTAAACTATTAACAATAAATTGTAAAAAATTTTCCGGAGAAATTGGTTCACACTTCAGTTTTTTCAGCTGAGGGTTGTTACTCTATCATTGTCATTGTTTCCGTCGTGTCAGGTCACTGCCTAATCGGATAACTTGCTGACAGACTGAAGGTTGCAGTAACGACTTTTGCAGAAACTGAGGAAACGAAGAGACTATAGAACACCTTCTGTCCGTGTTTACTGCACTGACGTAATTTCTTTGAAAACCTGTCTGATTTAGTAGATGTGAACATTCGCAAGTCGTTGGGCTTATTAAAGCGATCTGGATGATCCAACGGTAGGAACTAAAAGGCAGCTTCCTTCTTCTGTTCTTGTGGTATCACAATGGACGAAAACGTCGAAGTGCGTCTGATGGCAGACTGCCACTTAAACCTAACCTAGCTTATGGGAGCTATATCTAAACATTTCTATATCTAAACATATCTAAACGATTTGACCCAACTGCTGTCCAAACTGGCCCCTTTCAATAAGAAGTATTTAGTAAAATTAATAATAAGATAGATGCTAAAGAGCCGTTTTGCCATTAACATGCATAATTTGATCATAAATAATGTAAAAATAGCTTTTCGATTCGGGATAGCTTTGGATAGTACTGAGTGCCTATGGCACTTGATATAACAAGGCGAGTTATTGGCGCCTTTAAATAACCCATGGCCAGTCTTTTGGATAGGAACGAGTATGCTCAACTACAGTAGCTCGACGAGGTTAGCCACCTCCACATGAAAATGTGGCTACAACAACAATATTAGAATCGCGTCTAGAGATTTAATAAGCCAGCCGAAAAACTGTTTTTATGGGAGTTTCATGCTTAAACACTATCGGCCTTATTCACAAAACTTAATGTAGATTTTAAATATGTTAATTTGACAGGTTTCCTTTGTAGACTGTCAAATAGACCTAATTCAAATTCACATTAAGCTTTGTGAATAAGGCTGTACCTATGTATGCAGCAAAATTTTGAGCGGCTAGACTTTTTGAAAAATGGACGGTTCTAATAATGCGTAACTGATAGGAAGCAAAGTAATGTACATTTTATTATGTCTCAGATCAAATTTGAAATTTTAAAAAATTTCCGATTCAATAAAAAATTATTGAAAAAAACTGAATGTTAAAAAGGACACAATTTTCAATCAATTTTGTTTTTAGTTTTTCAAATTCATTTAAAAAAAGTGATTGATTCAATTAATATTTGATTTAGTTGAAAAAATTTAATTAAATATAATTTAATTGAACTCAAAAATTGTTTCATTGAAAATTTCTTTAAATCAATAACCATTATGATAGCAACGGAAAAAAAATTTGATTCATTTAAAAAATGGTTATTTAAATTTTTATTTTTAATTAATAAGAAAAAATTATAGTGATATTTTTTATGTATAGTGTTATCATAAAAAATAAAAGTAGAAGAGCTTTATTTGCACACAATTGTTGTTTTTTAAGTCTATCAAAGCAAATGCTACGAAAATTATATTTTTTTTAATGTGTTGCCTCAAGTCGAGAAATTGTTCGTGCTCGCTTTTAAATTTAAAATTTCCACTTAGTACGATTTTTTTAATGGATTTCGCTGTGAAAACTTAGGATTCGAAAATGTTTTAGGTAGGTTATTATTATATAGAGACAACCATGGAATCCTACCCCTAAAACAAAACAAAAGGTAAACGAAATCTTGTTATTGTTTGCACGCAGTAATACATTTCTCATTACAAAAGGGAATAAAAAAAAGTGAGAAACAAAAAGAAAAACGGCCTCCGGCATCATCATCTACGTTCGAGTTTTGCTCGAAATTCGGCAACGTAGCATTTGTATGCCTGTAAGCCGTGTGTTCCCTTCGAAAACATTTGAGCGTGTGTGTGTGCGCGTTGTGTAGTAAAAACTGCTACGTTGCCAGTTTTACTGATATACTTTAAACATGATTTGTAGCTATTTTAGTTAGAGAAGAAGCTAAACGTGGATTTCGTGCTCAGCCAAATCAATTCATCTCAGCAAACAAATCAATCATTGTTGCAATAATGGATGAAATTAAGAAAAAAAAAAACTATAGACGGGACTTACTTGAAACTTTGTAAACCATTAGCTTCCCGTCGTTGTTGTTTTAATTTGGTGGTTTTAATATTTATTTTGCTTTTGCTCAATAGCTACGAGTCGTCGTTTTATCGAAACATAAAACACTTGCGGTCTCTTTCTCACACGTATCTTGTAAATTTGTAATAAAATTCCCAGAGCGTGTTGAGTAAAGTAAGATGGCTATAGCTCTTGTATTGTTTCTTTTTGCATTTACAAAAATAATAAAGAAGAAATCACCTTCGACGTTACGTAGTTGGGAAATTTTTCGAATATCACAAAAAAAATTTACGAAACTTGAGGGAACTTTTCTCTTAATTTTTACAAAGTGTTCTTTTTCTGTATGTTTATTCACACGCAATATAATAATTTTGCAATTTTGCCTCCTCCATTCGTCATTACACACGAACACTGAACTTTTCTTAGGTCTTGCTTTTTCGGTTTTTGGTATACAGACAATTGTTTTTTCTTCTTGTTTTTATTTTTCTATCTCAACCTCAATTTGAGGGTACCGAAGAATAACACATGAAATTCGAAATCGCACTTTGATCTTTCGATATGAGGAGAATTATTGTGGTGGCATTAGATTCTGTCAATATTGCAGATTTCCAGATTGATTCTGTTATTGGAAATATATAACAATTATTATCGTACAACTGACACACACACGAACAACTAGGTCTCACGGCAGGATATTTTCGCTCAAATTTCCGCTGGCCGACGTTTGGAACACGAAGAACAAACAGCCGTTGAAATGTTTTTATTGAAAATAATTTCAACGTCTGCACAAATTGCCCTTTAGAATGGCTTGATTTGTTGTACTTTTTTTATTAAATTGGGTATGTTTTTTTTTTGTGTGTTGATTATAGCTTCTCTCGTTGTACTATTTTTTGCTTTTCTTTTCAATTTATAGATACATAAATACATACGAATATGTATATAAATATCTCTCTGAATGGATGTACACACAAATATGTGGTTGACGTTTAATGGATTATTGAATTTAATTTGCTTGTTATCACTTATTAAAAATTACATTTAATTGATAATAATTATAACAGATAGATCACTATTTGAATTTATCTTAAATATTTTTTTTTTGGGATTTTTACTTTTTTTTGGAGTAAATCCTGTAATTTCTCCTTCTTGTTGTTTGTTGTATTCCGGGCCGTTCTTTCCGCGCAAATGATAGAGAGAAAATATCAATCGCTTGGGTAAGCTGCTGAAAATTTTACTTCTTGTGTGTTTGTGCCTTGGCAGAATCAAGAAAGAAGTCACTAGCCCAACAGCAACGAAATTAATGATACAACCCTGTTGACATATGGAGATGGTGGCTGTCAAATTTCTGTACACTATCAAATTGACATGCATTTTGAGGTACAGCAGCCAAAAGATTAAAAAAATTATGATTAAAAGTGTAAATTATAACATAGAATGTGTGGGAAAATAAACAAACAGACATTAAAATGTAATTGACTGACGTTCTAGTCAGATTTGGATACAACTCTGTAATTGGAAAATTCCATCAGCTGGGCTAGTGACATTACCTTGTAACCTGGTATAAAATTGACTAGGATGCAACTCTGAAATCCCAAAAATTCATCAGCTGGGCTTGTGACTTTACATTGTTTACATATGTGTATAAAAAGGACGGATGTATGCTACAACAGTTTTCTCTCTTTGATTTTAGAATTTGAACGAAAGACCAAAAGACCACAAAGTCGTCGTCAATCCAAATCCACCACTAAAGCAGCGATTGAATTGAGGTGAAAAAGATACAGATACACACATAACAGATACAAAACAGAAGAAACTAAGAGCGTGTGTCGAATGATAGCAATCTTCTGTGGTGAGATGTAACAATGACGTTGGGGTTTGTTTTTTACACTGGCGGGAAAAACAATGTGCTAATCGACCGTTTTTTTCTAACACTGACAAATTTTGACGTTTGTCAAAAATCAAAAGTAAACATAATAATACAGGAAAAAAGCCAAAAATAATTGATTTTTTGCGTAATGAATATTTTTCAAAAATATCCATTACTGCCAACAGTTATATTGCAAATGGGAACGTTGCAGTATGAAGATATATTAGGTCTTGCTTTGGAAAAGAGGAAAATACGGCCAGTAAGACAAGTAATGTTATTCCAAATAAATCGGTATTAATTTTATAGCGGTAGAAGCAATTACTTCACGAAATTGTATGCAAATGCCAATTTGTATCTATAAAAATGATAAAAGAAAATCATGTCAGGTTAACAAACTATTGACACCGTTGTAGAAAAATCACTAAACGGCGGCGCCATCATTTTAATAAACGACAAACACAAAACTGTACTTTTGTCCATTATTGTTAAATAACAACCTTTCAGTATCCCCTTGTCAATGACAATAGACAATGATTTTATGCCAAAAAAAAGTTTAAATTTAATGACGTCTGTCCACAATGTAGGCGGCTAAGTTATGCCGCAAGCAAGTTGGTTACTAAAATGCAAATGAATTTAAAATTACTGACATGGGCCTTTGAAATGAAACGTCAAAATTTGCTGTGCTGTCAAAAATCTTACTAGCCCCTGGGCTACTCAAAAATTATTCACCCCACTTATGTCATATTTTTACTATCCCTACAACTTTGTTACCATTCGACAAACAGCGTAAGGTTTGGTATTCTATTCTACTTTAGGAATGGTCACTGAAATGTGAAATTTGTCGCGAGCAGTAATAATTTTGACAGTAAAAATTTGTTTTTATTTTCATACCAAAATACCTTTTTTATCTTCACTTATAGTTTTATATTTTTTCGCAAATAAAAAAAATTATAAAATGTAAAAACGAACCATTGTAACCAATAAAACAAACATGATGCTGACAATTGTTCCAAGTGTTGCCACTAAAATTTCTTTTTGTCATTTTCCTCACTGTGAACAGAGTACTACTTTTTCGCCTAATTGCCTCCAGGGTTTCGCCGACGTTTTTTTAAATAGAGTTTGACAGCATTCCGCTTGAAAAGCTGAACAGAATACTCAGCTTAAGTCGAAAACATTTATTGTAAAGCAAAGTATAATCACTTATTAAATTCAAATTGCAATCAGTTTTCGATTGAATTTGTTGTAGCGGTCTGTTGTAACCAATAGTCGACAGTTTTGTTTCTTAAACTCAAATTACTAAGAATATGTAAAACTTTTTTAAAAAAAAATTGGTCAATAATATTCTCGGTTCTCCTTGTAAGCAACATATTTGAGCCCTATAACAAAAATATTAAATGGAAAAATATATTTCGCTTTTTGTGAGAGGGAGTCCATCAGAAAGTGTGAAAGTGCTTGTTTTTAAGAAAAAACTAGTAGAGGTATCGAAAGCGTAGAAAAACTTAAAATAATAAAAAACAAATAATTTTTTTTGATAAAGGACAATTTTTAGTTATAAAAATTATTGAATTATTTTAATAATATTATTTTCTTTATTAGACCTGTTCCGGTTTTCAAATTCTCATAACGCAAAAAATTGTTTTGTCTATATATTCTAAGTCTTCTATTTTAATATTTAAAATCACTTGAGGTTTCCCTTACTAAAAAGAAGTTTGATAAGCATTCGAATATCGACCTTGCAAGCACGGTTGCCAGATGTTTTCGAGACAGATCCCTAAAATTCCCAACAAATTTCCCCAAACATAATGATTTTCCCCTAAAAAAATCGCCAAGAGAACAACATATACTGCTTAATGTCTTTTTTTATAAAAACTTAAAACTTTTCTGGATTGTTGCATTTTAATGTTGTCATAGCTAAATTTTAGCCGATAGCAATAGCGGTTAACAGGGGCTCACGATATCAAATCGGGATATAGTTTTATTCGGTTTTTATGGGATCTATTATATCAAATAATAAAACGATTTCGACCATACTTGGCATGATTGTCAGAAATTGTAACAGAACACTGCAAAATATTCAGCTCAATCGGATAAAAATTGCAGTTTCTAGGGGTTTAGAAGTCAAGTCGAAAAACTAATTGATATGGGAGCTATAACGAAATTTGAACCGATATAGGACAATTGCAAGTTGCCCAAAATTTCAAGTGATTGCTTAATTCGTTCGCCCTCTATCATGGTTTCGACAGACGGACGGAGGGACGGAAATGAAGAGACCGACTTTGAATGTCAAGACCATCAAGAATATATATATACACCACATAAATATTTCGAGGAGTTACGAACGGAATGACTAGATAAGTATGCTCTTCGAAGGTAGTGGGTATAAAAAGTTATTTTAGTATTTTAAATGCCGTGACCTGAGCTGACCTTAAATAGTTGGAAACCTTTTCAGCTTTAATACGATGGACTAAGGCTAAAGCCTATGTCTATCATATTCATGTGTAATTTCTCATCTCTGGAGCAAACATCAGTGTAGGTTAATATGATTTCTATTAAATCACATCTAATCCGGGGGTATTGGCCAGGAATCAAGATAATGAAAATTCGCATACCCAAGAAAAATAATTTTAAAGCTATGCTGACGAAATTTCCCCAATTTTAACCTTTTTCCCCATTAAAATACCCGTACCCCAAATGAGAAAATGTTTCCCAATCACAAAAAAATATTCCCTAATCTGATAACACTGTTTGCAAGGTTTACAAGAAATAAGGCAAACAAATTCTTTCGTTTTGCGTTTTCGATGCCGCATTTAGGGACCATAAAAAATTGCATTTTCCAGTAGTCGGCATTTGAGTGCAAGTTCTTATGCGTTCTTCAGATGGCAGATCGGTTAAAACAAAGATATATCAAAATATTGTCCGGTATATCCTATTTTAGAAATGAATCTGCCTAGGGACAAAAAAAATATGTACTACGTTGGAGACCTTGACGCAGAAGTTAATTTGTCCTTTGACTCTAAACCCCAGGATATTGTTAAAATTAAGAAATTGAGGTATGAAAATTAAAAAGTCAGCCCTTTTAAAATTAAGAAATTTAGCTGAAACTCGGTATAGATTACTTTTCCATCCATAGTCAGGTTTACTCTGATAAAGGGTGACCATTTTCGAACTTCATCCATATATAGCCCTGTATAGCCGATCACCCGATTTGCCGTTTTCAGCTCTTAAAACGAGTATTTTTACCCAATTTGTTTGAAATTTGCAACAGCGGGTAGCGGTGAAAACTTTCAGCCACTAGGGAGGATGATTTTCGGGCATACTCACAATCGATAATGACACGTAGTTCCAGACCAACAACTGTAATTTAAATGCGTGATTTTGTTATCGGCAAACATTGTGTGTGATGTTGTAGCTGGCTAGTTGGTAAAACAGTCCTTGGCAAACTGATTGCGAGACAAAGAAGAAATCATAACGTCCTGGCGGTGTATCTACAAGAATATCAGATCAGTGTTTATGAATTTTCAAGCACATCTTGCCCTATTAGATCTAACACAGTTTATATTCGGATGTTGCTGTCTGTATATCATCCGATTACAAAGAAAAGAAAATGTCATGTATATACCCATGGGTCATATACTACAAAAACCAAAAAACTCAATTTTACACAGAATGGAAATAATATATAAACGGCAGTCGAAGTCGAAAACTTGACTCATACATACATACATCCGGCACTGGACAACTTCAAGCTCCGATCTCTGTGTCAAGAGAAGCTTAGCTGCGAGCTACGGGACGCGTCCACAATCAGCGGTATCGAGCGAAGAGTCTCAGTGAGAGGCCGCGGGGTCGTGTATAAATACTGTGTGCCTATGATGATCGATATGACAAGGCGAGTTATTGGTGCCTTTAAATAACCCAAGGCCACCCAGTTCCCGCTGCCATCGGTCCTTTAGACCGGAACAAGCTTGCTCACCTATAGAAGCTAGAAGAGGATCGCCACCTCCACATATGGACATGTGGGTACAACATACATACAAAATAGGGGGAATGTTTTTATAATAATAAAGTTTTTAATCAAATGTAGAAAAATTTTACATTAAAATTTAATTGGACTGATGATAGCTCTCGAGAAACCAAACTGTTTTATCCTCTCGCCTTACAGACTTTAATAGTCAAAATGTATTCAAACTGAAAAATTGCAAAATAGTGATAAATATTAGGCCTGTTCGCGTACTTTTCTAGTAAAAATTTTCAGGAGAGCAAAAGCTCTTTAAAAAATTTGCAAGCAAAAGTACGCGAACGGCTTCCAGTGAAAAATTGCAGAAAACATCTGATTTTTGTTTTGTTTTTTATTTGCTTGCTTGGAAAACATTTTTTTAAATAAAAAATGCCGGCGATATGTGCGAGGTATTTTCAATAGCTTAACGTCAATTTAATGACCCGAGAGTGAAAAGGCTAGGAGGGGAGCCATTCGTATATCCGTGATCTCCGTGCCGCTGGACAGCCATCACAAATTAACGTGTTATCCCATGGCAGCCGGTTGTACGTACCGCATTGACCCGACGGAGTCTTTCATTGGCCCGATCGAATTTTTCAGTGCACAACACACAGCTACAACAACAACTACGCACGAAGCTACGAATGTCATCCGTGGCACCAAGTCGCGCAAAGCGCTGGATCTGCCTAGAGTCGATTAACTTACAACTGTCCTCAGCCTATCTGATCACTATTATAGTATCCAATGTTTAGAAGATGGGTAGTCTGATCCCGCTACTGAAACCTGAAAAGGACACGAGCAAGGGGGAGTCGTACAGACCGATCCACTCAATCCCATGGCAGCATCGTCCCTCCTTAACAAATTCAAAGGAACGGTTTTGGTTTGTTCGTTGCTCCCCGATGAAGATGATGCCATCAAAACACTTAAGAAATAGGTAATTACTCTTTTCTTTGCGTCTGGAAGTATAAAATGTTTTAATTTGTCAAGATTTTCCAAACAATTCCTCAAATTTTGCACTTACCTTCTAATGTAAAACAAGCGATTTGATTGAATTTGGGTTTGGTATTGTCTATTAAAATATTATTTAATAACTGGCACCTAGAACAATATATTTATATTCCTTCCCTGCCTATTCTTTCATTTTATAAAAAAGGACGGAATTATGAATGTACAAATATAAATCAAAGAGCGTAAGATAATCTTTCTTAATAATCTTTAATAATCTAATAATAATAATCTTTCTAATAATAATAATCTTTCTTACGCTCTTTGGAATGGAGGATTAACATTTAACATATTGCACTACATGTTCTCAATTTGTGCGGACGTTCATTTTAACATTTTAATGTTAAGTTGTATGTTAATGCTACTGTCGGTTATCGATTTTGAGAAATTGAATTTATATCGAAAATTATATATTGATAATTTAGTGAAGGTTATTATTATTATTATTAATTTATTTTTTAAAAATCATGTGACTTGGTGCTCGTTAAGCTTATTGTCAGGATCCACTGAATAAGCTTAAGCCAAGCGATTAACCAACGTATTTTTTTTTTTTTTAATTTGGCGGTTCTTGTGGCATTGAGGATGTCAACTTGTTGTGTTCTCTTCTTACATTAATTTTTTGTTTACATTTTCTCCTATTTGATGACATTTTCAGTCGGCAGATTTGACATACTTAATAATGTTCATGGGGAATAATTGGACGAAGTTGATCACTGCAAAACTGGAACTTGCATCCGCGGAATTTGTATTTTTCATTTATTTCGCACAACTCTAGGTTCTAGGTTGAGAGTCCTTTGTTCACATAGTGGATTTTTCTTGCAACTACGAATGAACATGTTTTAATAGCTCCATGCATCATGAATCAAAGTTATTTACAATTAGAAACGATTAATTACAGCACATATGTACTTCATTAGCGGAAAATTATAAAAATTCGGCCGAAATTATAAATCGATATTTGTCCCATCTTCTACACAACTAGTTTTCAGTGGCGACCAGAGAATTGATTTTTTTGATCTGCGTTATACTCCAAAAAAAAAAAATGGATATTAACACATAACGCAAACTGAAATCAACACAGCAACAGCCCTCGGTACACTCTCATGAGGCATATGAAAAGTCATGACACTCATTTGCACGTTTGGATGTTTGAATGATTCGTCGTGTAACATCGTTTGCCTTCATCCATTTCGTCATTATTATGTGTTATTATGACATAATTAATAGGTTGCACCATAAACAGCTGAGTACAATTTTTTCTCGCGAAGTACACTATCTGTCAACGAGTTTTGATTGTGTGTGTGTATTATAGTTAAGAACCATACCATACACAAACAACGAAAAATGGTGCAAACTAGTTACATACTCAAAATCAGAGCTGCACTAATCACCAATTTTGACCTATAGTGCACTCAATATTTTGTTGTTGGGCAACTGCCAACAACAAAATATTGTCAGTACTTGGCTTAAGCCAAGTACTGACTTCATTCACAGCGAAAATGCCTATTAAATTATTGCAAAATCCGGCGGATTCTTTTCTGTCAGAACACAAACAACAACACACAACAAAGACAACAATATAGAAGCAGAGTTGATTCGGCCAATTTCGTGAGCTTTTAATTAAATTTGTGCGAAATTCATCCTTATGCAGCGACATGTCGCTACCAATTAGCTCATAGAACTCATCACCATTTTTTTATAGTGCATTTTGACAGTTGTTCGTGTGAAAAGTCGGAGTCAGTACTAGGCTTTATCGCCATTTATTAATGATATTAGGGGTTTTTTATTTACCCATAAAGCGGATTTTCACGTTGAGTTTGTATGTAGAAAAATGCAACATGTTAATTCAATGGTAAACGTTATGGAATGGAAAATTGCTTAGGATATTAATAAAATCACACGTAGGAACTCTGAGAAACATTTAATATTAAATGTTGGTTTTCTTGATATTTGAACAAAGCATATACCGGGAACAACGTTTCACTTTTACGTTTACACAGAAAAAATACAGGCCCTAAATTTGACCGTTTGAATATGGTATTGACTTATAAAAAATTTTTCAAACAAGGTGTTAACTGCTTAAACAGTTTTTGTTTTTCTTTTGTATCAAGGCAAGTGATTGGTAAACAAGTCATATGTTGAACATATTTTTAATTGTACGAATTAAATTGTTATTTAATAGTATGAATTGTGCAAGAATATATTTAGCCAAATTCTGAAAACTCTGGAAGTTGATTCTCATTTCTCTGGGAGTTGATTCCCATTTCTGAAAATGGGAGTTGATTCCCATTTCTTCTTCGAATTAAATCCTCCTATTCTGATTGAATGGGGAGAGAAAAAATTTGGTTGACGGAATTTCGAATTTTCGAAAACAGCTGTTTTGTTTCAGCTGTTTTATTTTGGCTAAACATTTGACTATTATTTTTTGAAAAAAGGAACATAAAATAGAAAAATAAGTTACAAAGGTTGTTAAAAAAGTTTACAAACATGTTTAGTGAATCTACTGGATGGTTCTTGAGCAGAACTACTTAGTGATCAGATAAATTTTGCTTCTACTTACGGTGCTTTATCTAAAAGCCTACTTTTATGAAGCTAGAACTTGAAGATCTAATCAACATTTTCTGGAGATGGTCGCTTTTCTTGGTGGTTGATACGGCTGCAGGACATAGTGCTGCCGAAAAGGTACTTTTGGATTTATTCCTACTCTTGTGGAGTAAATGCTGCCAAAAATGGCGCCAAGTATTTTTGAATAATTGATGGTATAAAGTTATGTAACTTGCCCACAAACATTCCATTTAGGAACAGGCAGAAGACTTCTTACATATAATTGACTGCTGACTGATTCTACTTTAAGCTAAAATATAAGGGACCTCCATTTAGTATCCGGCTCCGAACGGCATGTCACTGAGCGACAATTCCTTACACATAAGGGTTTATTCAAATACCAATTCCAGAATCCTCGTTTTTTTTTGTCAATAAAACTGAAAAACTTATACAAATCTTCTATAGTGGGTACATAATTAAACCGGGAGAACCTAACAAAATTTGTACTTGTAGAATGCAAACGTGGTATATATTGGGTTGCCCAAAAAGTAATTGTCGGTAATATAGTAGTAATATAGTCGGCGTTGACAAATGTTTTCAACGGCTTGTGACTCTGTAATTGCATTCTTTCTTCTGTTAGTTATCAGCTGTTACTTTTAGCTTGCTTTAGAAAAAAAGTGCGCGAAATTTTGGTTTACATTTGTTTGTTTGGCCTCAATTTTAATATGGGTACCACATGTATTGAAAGAAATTCATTTAACAAACCGAATCAACGCTTGTGATATGCACCTTAAACGCAATGAATTCAATCCGTTTTTAAAACGAATCATAACTGGAGAGGAAAAATGGATTGTTTACAACAACGTTAGCCGAAAACGATCATGGTCCAAGCATGGTGAACCAGCTCAAACCACTTCAAATGCTGATATCCACCAAAAGAAGGTTATGCTGTCTGTTTGGTGGGATTGGAAGGGTGTGGTATATTTTGAGCTGCTTCCAAGGAACCAAACGATTTAATTTTATGTACTCTCTTTTGCTCAGAATTTCGATAGTTAAGAATAATTGTTTTTGTAATTCTTTCGAATTTAAAGTTTGTTTTTACTCTAGACTGTTAAAGTGATTCTGTCAAAGTCATAATGGTTATGTACATGCTAATCGAAAGCATCATTCTTATTCGACTGTTTGAGATTAAAGTTGAAAACCCAAAAAGTCGTTGTTTTACTTCGAAAGGCATTTAAAATTATAGACGAATGAAACCATATTATTCGCTCAGACTCGGGAAAATCTTTTAGACTACCGCAGCTAGAGAAACCCTAAGACGAGTACTGTGCTGTATTACCTTATTCATGTCTAGGTATAAAATTACAATCAAATAAAATTAAAATTATAACAACATTAAGGTAAAGCCCATAGCAGGACAATGACTCTGCCCAAGAGGAATCTTCTCTTACAACTTTTTATAAAAAAAAATTAAATTTTGTTTCTAAGAAGAGCATACTCCTATTATTTTGAACACAACTGTATGTATATGTATTCTTTATCGACCAAATAGTTCTTATCGATGTAGGTCGGTTGGAATTGGTCCATGTTTAGATATAGCACCAATGCGACTATACCTTTTGAATTTTCAAAGGGTTCTGCTCAGACTTTCAATACTGTTGCCTATTATAGAATAGTATAAACTGGTCGATAACCTGATATAGCTCCCATATATTCGCTCTCCCGACGCCTCTAGATGGCGTAATTAATATTCAATTTGGTTGGAATTTTACACGTAGCGGTTTGTTAAAACTTGCTTATGCTTTTGTAATTGTAGTGTAAATGTATCGTAAATGTAATGAGGCAATTATGCTTATTACCAAACGTAGCATTTGACATATCAAACAAAACAATTTTTTTTTTACCAAAAAATAAAAAAGACTTGAAGTTGAGAGGAATCGGCGTTGAAGAACTTCAGGCATAACTCAAGGGCAGGTTGGAGAGGACGGCCCTCCACGCAGTGATGCTTGAAGTTCAGACGTTTCAGGAGACAGGGACTGGATTGGGACTATTCTGCGGCACACACAACATTTCAGGGAGAGCTACAGCGGTCAAAAAAAGTATTCATCATTAGCAAAATTGATAATAAATTCACTTATTTTGGGTAATTGAAGAAAATTTAAAGTAAACAAATAATGCAGTTTTATGCAATAGTTTATTTTTCGTAATATGTTTTAAAATAAATTCAAAAAATAAATTTAATTAGCGCAAAAAATGCAATTTTATATAATAACACCAAAAACAGAACAAAAAAAGTATTCATCATTGATGTGCTATCATCAAAGTCAAATTCAAATATTATTTGGGAATCCCCCTTTTCTGTTTTATTTAGTAAAGAAGGCTTTGCCCTTGACAGCAAATATTTAATTTCATTGAAAATATAGTTTTTGTCAAAATGGGTCGTAAGCAAAACGAGGTTTCGGATGAGGTAAAAGTTTTGATAATAAAACACCACAGGAATGGTTTAACTCAAAAAACTATCAGTGAAATATTAAATAGACCACGATCTACTATACAATCCATCATCAGAAAGTGGACAGAAACGAAAACTGTTGACAATAAACCAAGATCTGGTCGACCAAAAGCACTTTCAGTTGGAGATGTGCGTTGGCTAGTGCGGCAAGTTCAGAAAACTCCGAAGACAAATGCGACCATTCTTCGTAAAAACACTATGGAATATTTAGGGAAGGAAGTTACTACACAAACAATTCGAAATACACTCAAAAGGCATAGTTACAGAGGAAGAACTGCACGTAAGAAGCCCTTTATAAATAAAATAAACCGAGTGAAAAGGCTAAACTTCGCAAAAATGTATGTAAAACAGCCCGAATCATTTTGGAAAACAGTCATTTTTGCAGACGAGAGCAAGTTTAATCTTTTTGGGTGCGATGGAAAGGTCATAGTGTACAGAAAACCAAATACAGAGCTTGAAGAACGAAACACAGTTGCTACTGTAAAACATGGTGGAGGTGGTTTAATGGTTTAGGGGTGTATGGCGGCTTCAGGAGCGGGAAATCTTGAAATTATTAATGGAGTAATGGATCATAAGTATTACATTGACATTTTAAAGAGGAATTTAAAAGATAGTGCCAAGATGTGGATGCTGTATAACTGCCCCAAAGTCATTAAAACTCCTCCTCAAAGTCCCGACTTGAACCCAATTGAACATCTTTGGGAACATCTCGAACGCAAATTGAGAACGCGCAATTTTTCGAGCAAGAGTCAAATGCAACAGGTGATAATGGAGGAATGGACTAATACAGACCAAAATATAACCGCTAAATTAGTCCAATCGATGTCAAACCGTTTAAAAGAAGTTATAAGACGCGGTGGTCGAATAACAAAGTATTAATTTTTTTAAATTATGTTATTTATTTTTTTGTTTTTTTGCAATGATGAATACTTTTTTTTGTTTAATTTTTTGTGTTCAGCTGTAAAATGGCCCTTTTTGTTCCAATAAATACTATTTTTTTCTTTAAAAACAATGAAATTGTGTACATATATATCACACAAGCACTACTGCATCATTAGTTTAATATGTTTTTATTCCAATTGTCTTTTGTAGACTTATTAAAAAAAAAACATTGAATGATGAATACTTTTTTGACCGCTGTATGTGCCCTAACGATAGACGCAAAAGAAATTCTGGGAAGGGATTTAATGTTTTCGAAATCAGTTGTTGTTGATGATGATGTTGTAGCCACATTTGTATGCGGATGTAGCGATTCTCTTCAAACTCATTCCTGTTACCGATCGCCGCGGGAACGTTATGGCCATTGGATATTAATAGACGCTAAAAAATCGCCTTGTCATATCGACTATCACAGGCACTCAGTATTTAAGCAAGAGCCGTTGTCGCCTGGTTTCTCACTGTCCCTTCGATACCAACATTTACTTTTCACCACAAGTCTGACTGACAACCTTTTCATGGTGGGCTCCCCAATTAACCTTCATTATTAAATTAAAATAGAATAGGAGAATAGCAGTTTTCTAAACCTTCGTTTTTGGTTTTGAAATTTCTTCAAACTTCAAATTTTATCACCTGACACGAAAGCGAAATGTACATTTTTTTTTACGCAATTCCACTTTCCGTTTTCGGTCGACAGACGTTCGGTAATCGTTAGCATGCGTTTTCATAAAGCAAAACAAAACAGCTGACACGTTTTCCTACATTTATGGTATGTTTACAGAGCATTGCCAGACCTTTATGGTTTTCAGCATTTATGGTCCGAGTTGGAGTATTACCTGATATAGCTCGCATATAAACAGATCTTCCGATTTGATTTTTTGAGCCCCTAAAGGATCCAATTCTTATACCATGGGCCAAATTTTGCACCTATGATCTCACATTGTTCCCATATAAACCACCTACTCTTTAAAAAAAAAAACTTGACTACATGGTGAAGGGTTAGCAAGACTGGGCCCGGCCGAACTTAGCGCGCGCTCATAGCGAAACAATTAAAGATGGTCTCATTTGTACACCAACCACAAATCATATGGTGCAATCCGCCATTTTGCCATCAAGCTGATCGACGGTTTGCCAACACACACAAAGAAATTTGTGTGCGCGTGTGCATACGTGTGCGTACATGAGCAGAGAATATGCGAGAACGAAGATGGCAACAAAGAGAATGCAAACGAAAATCTGTCATCTTAATACCGTCGAACCTGGTCGGCTGTTAACAGCTGTTGGCGTGTGACCACCTTGTTAAATCCGCCTTGGCGCTCGCTCAGGATTCACTGAATAAGGTTAAGCCAAGCGATCAGCCGCGTATATAAATTTTTTTTAATTTTTGGTAATACTTAGCAACTTGTTCTCTTTTTACATTTATTCTCTGTTTACGTTTTCTCTTATTTGATGACATTTTCAATCGGCAGATTTTACATCCATAATGATGTTCATGGGGCCTATCCACTTATGTCTTCGCAAGTGACCTAACCTTCTATTAGTGAATCCTGGCGCACGCTTTTAATTGTTCATATAAAAATAATGCCCGTTCTAATCCAACAAATCTCTTAAGTGTATCAGATGATGCGTACAACTTGCAAAGATGCTAAATACATGTCATCTGATAACAGCTGATGGTAAGAAATTAAAACGAGTATATGATATAGACAGTTGGTATGAATGTATGTATGTTTTATTGACTAATTGTTTTTTTTTTTGCCTTTGTCTCTTAGAAAACTTGAATTGAATACAGAAAGTTAAAAAGTTATCATATAATTGCATGGTTTTATATTAATATTTGCCTTTTTAGGTTGTGTGTGTGTGTGTTTTTGTTTTTTAAGTTATGTTTTTATTTTGTTTTATTTATTTAACATACATCACAGCAAAAATTTATATAAATTTTATTTTTCGTTAATATCCTAAGTTAAGGGGTGGGGGCATTTACATAAAATTAAGCAATTACGAACCATATACATGCATATGTATACATATGTACATATGTATGTACATGTAAAAGTTTACAAACAATTTCAGGTTATTGAAACTATAAATGGTGTTACTTTACTAACTGAAAATTGAATCAAATGAAAAACGAATCAAGCAAAAACGATTCTCTGTCGTGATTTTTATTGTTCCATTGTTGTTGTTGGTTTTGAAGATCTTGATATACCCAATTGCATTTGTATATATCAGGCATTTAGAATAAACTCAAACTCAAGACGACATACTATTTTGTATTTATATAGATATATATATAAGTCTAAATACATGTAAATAATTATGAGTGCACGTATAAAAATTACCTTTTTGTTATTGTTGTATATATAAGTATGTATATATATATATATTTGTTGTTGCTATTATTTTATTATTATATATTTTTTTGTTATTAATTTGTTTTTATCATAAAACAATACCCCATTTACTTGGATTGAATTAAATTGAATAATATAATGTTTGTATTTGTTTATTATTTTTTCTTCTTTTTATTGTTTTGATTAAGTTATAATTACGAATTTTAAAATCTAGAAAAAGCACAACACGTTTACAAATGGTCTTTTGGAAACACCATTTAATCTATAGTTTTTTTTCTTGTTTTGTTAGTGAGTAGATAGAAAGTAATATGAACTTTTTTATCTGTTGTCTGTCGGTCTGTTTGTTGGTAGTTTCTGTCTTTCTTTTTTTTCTTTGAATTACTAACGCTTTGTGGTTGCGGTTGCAGTTTTGTAGTAAAAATGTTTAACTATAGGTAATCAAAGTAGAGCTTACATACACATACATAGATATAAAAAAGAGCAAACGACTTAAACTATACAGTGCGTATGAGGGATGAGTAATTCGAATAATCGTATTACGCATACGCCTTAGGTGAGAAGGGGCCCTAATTTTTTTTTACTACAGCGGTTGTTGGTTTTGTTTTGGACATGGAAGTGGGAGTGGTAGGAGTTGAGAAACTTTGATTAAGATCAAATCGTTGACTTCGTAAGGTTATCTTTAGTCTATAGGTTACAGTGTGTGTATATATATATATATAATGTCTATATATTTCTTCATCTTCTTTCTGGTTTTGTTTGATGTTCATTTGTTATTATTCATCATACAGGTATTAATTAATACAGGTGTTTTATATTTCTTTTATAGCACAAATAAAAAAGCATAAAAGGTTGTATTATTTGGCGTTAGTTCTTCACAAGAGAATATTTCTAATGTGTGTTTCTGTTGTCGTTTTTTTTGTATGAATATTTTTTTTTTGTTCCTATTTTTATATACTTCATTAAGGTTAAAGTTTTACATAAATACTAAGTTGCAAATGGAGGGCAGGATTCATTTACTTGTTTATTTGTTTGCTTATAGTATAATAATTATACATAGTCTTGTATGCAGCAAGATGTATGTTTGTATGTATGTACTTATATATGTTATGTTGTTATCAAAATCCTTTTGACAGGGATACTTTTCATTTGCTATTGCTACTCATTTTTTTTATTTATTTTTTTTCAAATTCGAAAGCCGAAGCCGCGTTTTCTTCTATTTAAAATTGACAAACTCGGACATTCACTCGCTTTCTGCCATTGCTCTTCAGTGGTGTTAGTTTATTGAGCACTGTCTTTTGTTGCAGACATTTTTAAACTGGATTAACAATTATAACCCTACTTTAGTATGCGTGTGTAGTTTTGTAATCTAAAAACATCAAAGCACGTACTCTACATAAATATTAAATACATATATGTATATTGAAGACAAAAGTGCAGTAACAAGAATTATTTGTACATCCACCTAAGTATTAGCAATTTCTTTTAAAAAATATAGCTTTTATTTTAAATATATTGTAGTAAACGAGAGTGTGAGAAAGATATTGAGAGAAAGAGAGTGAATATACCGTTAAACTTGTACTCAACCTAGGTAGATTTAAGAAGGTAGCGGCTGATAAAATTTTCCAATTTCAGAGTTGTATCCAAATACAATATTATGTCAAATAGTTTGTTTAGAGCGTTTGTCGAATGATAGCTATCTCCTATGGTGAGTAAGGGGTTGTTTTTTACACTGGTAAGAAAAAGGAATTAATTTTGCTGTGCCAATCAACCATTTTTTCTAACACTGACAAATTTTGACATTTGTCAAAAATCAAAAGTTAACAAGATGTGCGCACTAGCAGTTATCTTTCAAATGGGAACGTTGCATTATGGAGATACTTTAGATCTTGCTTTGGAAAAGAGGAAAACAAGAAAACAATTTTATTTTAAAAACATCTGTACTACTTTTTTTAACGGTTGAAGCCATTACTCCAAAAAAAAAAAATGAATGCAAATGCCAATTTGCTTCTATTTTTTTCTATTGTTAACATTAAAATGATGAACCAAACTCATGCCGGGTAAACAAACTATATTGACGCTGTTATAGAAAAATTACTAAACGGTGGCGCCATCATTTCCATAAACTACGAACACAAAACTGTACTTTTGTCCATTATTGTCAAATAACAACCTCTTAGAATCCCGTTGCCAATAATAATAAAGAATAATTTTTACTTAATTTATGCCAAATTAGTCATTTAAATTTAGTGGCGTCTGCCACAATGCAGGCGGCTAACAAAGTTGGCTAACAAAACGCAAATGAATTTACTATTACTGACATGGGACTTTGCTCAATGAAACGTAAAAATTTGCTGTGCTGTCAAAAATCTTACTAGCCCCCGGGATACTCAAAAATTATTCACCACACTTAACGTCATATTTTTACTATCTCTAAAATGTTGATACCATTCGACACACATCCTTAAGGCTGGTACTATATTTCTCGCCGATTATTATTTTTAGATAATAGATTTAAAAGCAAAAAACTGATTTAATTCAGCAAGACAGTTCCCTTTACTTATGGTAAAATGTTAATGAAATTTTTATTTTATCATTGTTATTTGTGTAGTGTTTCAAGCAAGTGATCCCGAAAAACATAGGTTTTCATTGGTGAAAAACGAACATAGTACCAGCCATTAGATTTAAAAGTTGTTTAACATTTTGTTTGTTTTTGCACATTTTTAATGTTTAATTTTATGGCTGCTGCACGTGGCAATGCAAATAAAAACTAAAATGTCAATTTGACAGTGTACATAGGTTTGACAGTAGAGAGAGAATTTCTAGTCCCATTCCCACAAGGTTGTTTCATTGATTTCGTTGTTGTTGTGACTTTATGACTTTACCTTCTTAAATATACCTAGTTATCAACATGGTGTCTCGCACAAGTCGACAAGTGAATCAATCAAGCACTAAAAAATCAAAGGTGAATTAACAAAAACTATTAAACAAAAGTAACCAAATAATCAAAAATTTTCAATTACAAATGTAAGAAGCAAACAAAACTTGAAACAAACCTAGATAAGGCAAAACAATTTTCCCTTCGTAAGTTATATTCAAACATACATAAATACATACATCACAACATTTGTGTGTGTGTGGTGATATAAGGTGCCTTCACATCAACTGATAGTGCAGTATTCTTTATAAAAATAACAATTCACATCAGTTTCATAATTCTTAAAGGAAATGTATCAATTTTCAGTCACATCTTCTTATATGAGTTTTAAAAATAGTATGCAGGTAGTATCCGGCACACATATGTACATACACACACCATATGGTTCATTCCATAATACAACGAACATTAAATAAAAGTTCTGGACATTAAATTTATAATTCGAAGAATAAAAAATAGTCTGGAAACGTTTTGTATGCTTAATTTGGAGAAATGGGAGGATTTGTTATAATCGAATTAGAAAATTGGATTGTTGATATCAGAGAGGTAGCCAGGATTCATATTAGAACTACAAAACAATAATAAACAATCATAAGTACGTAAGAATTTTGAGAGGGCCTCGGGCTCGATAGAAAACACCATGGCTTGAGGCAACTTCAATTTTCAGTTTGTAGGAGAGAGAGAGCGAGCGAGCAGTATAAGGATTCGCTTGTTTTGATTCCCTTCACACCGGACTCATTATTAGGCAGCCACCCTCCACCGTAAAGGAGTTATGCTTTCATAATTGCCATGAATGAATTTTACAAAGAATTAAGAAAAACTAACTTCGAAACAATAATATTTTCAATGCGCAAATTTTCAACTGGTAATGTACATAAGATTTTAAAGCATAAAAAGGGGTACTTTTTTGGTCGAAAGAAATATTTTGTCGCCAGTTAATTTCTGACAAATGTAAAGAAAAGTTTTTCATTTGAATGCTAAACTTAGGATTCGATTCATGGCAAGAATATCGAAGCAAAGGAAAAAAGCGCTCAGCAGAAACCATTCAAAAATGTATAAGTTTTTAACATCAAAATGGGTTTAAACCCCGTTTACACTGCTCATTAAATCCGGATTTAAGACTCTCGTCAGCTGATTTTATAAAGGGAAAACAGATGATCGAACCATTAAATCCGGATTTAAAGAGCAATGTAAACGGGGTTTTTCAAATTTCTCTAAGCTTCTTAATATATGCTGACGACATAACGCTAATGTAGATGAAATGCATGTTTTGAGTTGTAAAACTTCTCAACAAAGTTGTATCGCTCTGTGACACGTCGTTCAAACTCGTACATAAAAAAGAATGTCCCATATCACTATGCTAAGCGTGATTTGGACAGCGCTCATCTGTATAAAAGAAATCAACCTTGTTGTTTTTCGCTTAAAGGCAAACCTTATTTGTGTGTTATTATGCCCATCCTGTGGGAATATGAGGAAATAGTGTAGACGAATTGCGTAAAATTTCTCTTTCTCCGAAAGAAAGATACTTTAATAAATATTTTTTTAAAATGACAAATATCGACAATTAGTAAATGTTTTTTTTCATATAGTACATATACTGCATACACTTCTCTCTTCTTACTTTATTTATTTATATGTACAGTTTTCCTTGCATTCAATGGAAAGTTTATGCATTTTTAGGAAGACTACCCCTTGTTTTCACGTATTTGTGAGAAGCTGAAAGTTCTCCCTATAAAGCCTAGTACTGACTTCATTCACAGCGAAAATGCTTATTAAACTATTGCGAAAACCGACGGACTCTTTTTCTTTGTCAAAACACAAACAAGAGTCAAGCAACAATATACAACAACGGCAACAGTATTGAAGCTATTTTGCTCATAGAACTTAGTAGCACTTGTACGGAATGTGTTCGCATTCGAAAACGTCAACATCACAATGAAACTATTCAATTGGTTGATTAAAAATAGAATTTGTATATTGAAATGAAAAGTAGTTGTCTTGGGCATAGCGAAAAATTCATCATTCAAATCCTAATCTTTTTTTCAAACAACATAAAAATCTGGCTATAAAATAATAAACGCTACAACATTTATTGGCATTCGGTTCTACTATGGAATGACTGTTATATGATGCACGATTTTGTTATTCTAAACAAGACACTAAGTAAAAAAGTTTTTGTTTTCATAAGTTTTTTGTTTGTTATTAAGAATTTAGGGTTTTTCGAAGTTAGCTTAATTTCAGAAATATTTAAAAATACATCATAGTTCATTTTGTTTTGATTTTAATTTAATTTGTTGAAAAAAGATTGCTTTTTTGTTTACAGTTTGGTATTATTGTTCGTTAATTTGTTTAAAATGAAACTCTATTAATCACGATTTGTGTATGGCTGCTTATTGGCTCCATCGCTAATTGCAAGAACACAAACAAGTATATTCAAGTTAATTATATAATAATAATAATAATAATAATGTAAAAAACGACAAAAATGCTAGACTAAAAGAGAATAGTGTCTGGTCAATGCCACCAAATGTCAGAGTAGCTCCATCGATCGCATCGATGCACAGATGTAAGGAGATGGACTTTACCTGGCTTTGACTCTCAGTTAACCAGACTTAATAGTACATATGTATGTGTTTTTGTTGTATATATTTTTTCATTTAAGTGAATATGTGTGAGTGCATACCATCACATTCTACATAGTATGTATGCTGCATGCAACAATTATTTTGGAAAAAAGTCTTTAATAGAGAACATATTTTTTTATGCATTAACTTTTCATTATTATGCTGTTTAAGGTGAAGCAAGAATAAAAATCAATTGTCTTTTAAGTCACTTCCTTGAGCTTCTCATAGTAAAATCTATAAAGTATTGGGTAATTTCATTGACACATATTTTTTGAGATAGGCATGCGTGTGGACATTCCACTACATTCTTAATCATCCGTCTTCTCATACAATTGGTAAGGAGAAAAAGTACGTGCAAGGTATAGGGGGAAATAAGTTAATATGCCATTATCAGTTCTATGGCCCGTCCGCGTCTTGTGTGCTGCAATTATACTCATAGATAGCGACCTCTCTTTTGACGATGATAACACTCGCGGCCCAAGGTACTGACGTGAGTGTTAGTTAATAGTTTAGGAGATTGTTTGGAGAAGTCTGAGAGTGAGAGTAAAATTCGTTGTTTGGATTTGCTGTTTTCGACAAAATTGCTTCATTGTCCTCTAGTGGGCTGTTGTTGTAATAGTTTGACCATTTTGCTGAACCTGACTGGTATTGCTGCTGGCATTGTTGATGTTTGATGTTGTTGCCTGGACTGATGCAGTGTTGTTGGCGTTGTTGGTGTTAGGAGTCACTGGGACTGCGGTCGTTGATTGATTTGCAGGTAGTTGTGACGATTGCTGTTGCTGTAGACGCTGTTGGTCTGGGTTATCGAAATAATCGGAAGCATTGCCACGACAAATGGGACAAGTTCGATTTGACTAAGGACAAGGAGAATTTATAATTAGCATTGTTTCATAAATAAACTTTAAATATCACATTAGCTGTTCAATTCTGTAACTTATACATATAAATAAATGTCTTACTGCCAAAACCACTAACGTGTTTGCACATGGCGGAATTATTTAAAGGTTGTCTCATTTGTACAACAATATAAAAACCATATGGTGAAAGCGCCATCTTGTCATTAAGCTGATCGTTTTTGTGCCAATAACACACAAAGAAAGAAGATAACAACAAAGAGAATTCAAACAAAAATCTGACTCTCTTAATACCCGACAAACTGGCCGGCTGTTTTCAGCTGTTCGCGTGAGACCATTGTTTAAATCCGCCTTAGTGTTCGCATTGGAATACTTCCCCAACTCATTGAGTGAACACTTGTTAGTGGTTATGGCAGCTACATTTTATAAGACGTTGAGTATAGTCAACAGAATGTTCCTTAGAGCCGCTGCATACAGTTACTGGGTTTAACTCATCGACAGAGCTTAACCAACATCTGCATTGGGTAATTCGCAGTGATATGCTTTGATCTATTACTGGCATGAAATTTATCGCATAAGTTACAGAATTTCAATACAGGGTCCGAATTACCACATACGTGATCGAGTGCGCTTTCGAATCTAATGTAATTTCTTCTCGTATTTAATATATGTTATACTCCTATTTTAAACATTTAGTGTAAAATTTTTTATATATTATGACCGACTTAAACATTTGCGTTCTTAAATTTCAAAATTCTCTTCTATAAAGAAATACATACATAATTCATAATAGAGAGATTTCGAACAATTTTACTCATTCACGTATGCGGTAATTCGGCCCCAGTTATTCCAAAGCTACACTTTGATTTGGCACACCCACCCTTAACCATTTGTCAACACATTTTGCATGGAATTCATGTGAGCACGGCAGGACACGTAGTATTTGGCGTATTTCAAAATCGCACATACAAACGACACAAGATGTTTGATCGCCTGGAAAAGAAATTAAAAATTATTTATAGGTTTAAGGTTATGTTGAATGTCTTGTTCACCATAAAGGTGAGTTTTCTCGGAGGTCAGTTGGGCTTATTGTTGTATATTAAGCCTAGTACTAAGTTGAATTGTCTATTAATTGTTTGGGAAATATGACGCATATGTTGCAGTTTTTATGCAAAATCAAATGAGTCGATATATTACATATTTACTAGCCAATTTGAATTTTCAAAGCACTACATTTGCCAAATAATAGAAACAAAAATTACGATTTTGCAAAAAAAAAATCCGGACTCTAGACCAGCGATATCCAGCCCCTTACGGTAGTGTTGATGGCTACTCACACGCATTCTCAACATGTCTCAACAACGACTGAAACAAAGAGCATGAGAACGCATGTGACTTGCCATCAACGCTACAGTAAGGAGCTGGGCATAACTGCTCTAGACATAACACTAACAAAAGTCGTGCAACGAGACACAACGAAAGCAACTACATTGAACCAGAGTTTTTTGTGATTCAGTTCGTGAGCATTTAAGAATTAAATTAAAAGTTAAATTAATAATTAGTTTTTAATTCAGTAGTGGCCAAAATGAAAATGTTCTTTACGCTGGATTTTGCATTATTCACACGTACGCTTATGCTTTTTGACTTTTCTAGAGGGCACAACAAACAGATTACTGCCTTAGGTGTTTGTCCATAGTGGCATGGTCGGATTAATATCCGCAATCTCTTTTCAATCTAACCTAACCCGGTATAACATAGTAGCCATAGCATCTGTCATCTGATAATTTATCTGCAAAAATTTAATCTGTTTGAATTCAATGAAGCTTCATTGCGTTCGGTTAAAATGAACTAAAGCCGCAGTTGTCTTATGATATGTCACTTTTTGTATTCACATGTAATTTAAAATGTTTTTCAAAATTGTCAATTTACATACGATTTATCATTTTTGCTATCACACTTGTATGTTATTTTCGTATGGCATAACCTAAAGGTTAGGTGGTGAAATCATAAATTTGTGAAAATAATTTCATTTCGGGTTGCTTTCATGCGACTGACAACAAAAACAGCTGATTTCTTTATGTTTTTGTCAGAAGGAATTGAATACGTTCTAATCCAAAAAATTTCACTATTTTGAAAAGTGAGTTTCATGTGTTAGTTTCATTTGTATCACACGACATGCACAACTCTACATGTGCCAAATTTGACATGACAACTATAAACCGTGTAATAGAGCCTTAAAGGCAAACTGCGTGGTACCTCTCAATAGTAGACCGCAGCGACTGCAATATTCAGATTCAGTCATAGACGAAGCTGTATTAACTCTAAGTGCAAGGGTTAGAATTCCAAGAACAACCCCTACCCTATATGTGTTATTGTTGAAAATATTGGAAAATAAATATAGATCACATCATGAAAACATTTCTTAATTATTACATAGTTCATAGTTTCTTAATTATTACGCTGTTCTGAATTTCAATTGTGGACCGACACACTGATCCAATCCTTAGAACGGTACCGGGTTGACGGGGTCCTTACAGACTGAATAAACCATATGGTAAGGAACAGTTCGATACATTGTGGGTCTTATGACATAAATATATGGGAGAAAGTGGCACTAGGCACGCCACAGGGGGGAATTTTATCGCCACTCTTATGGGTGACCACCATAAATGACCTATTACGGATGCTGACTGAGGAGAAATTTGATCTGCTGCGCAGACGATGTTATAATACTTCTAAGATATAAGGATCCGAATTAGCTATGCCGAAAGGTTCTTGCAGATGACATACGACTGGCCTAGACCCAGGGGTCTCAATGTTAACACAGAGATAACTGAAATCTGCCGGTTCACGAGAAAGACGAAGGTGGGCCTATTTGATGCAAGTCGTTTCCTCAATACACCGATTTTGACATATGACAAGGTAAAAAATACTTGATCTTGGATAGATTAGCGAATTGGAAGTGTCACATTCAAGAGCTTACTGAGAAGGCTCACAGATGTTGGGCACTATGTTGACGAGCCATGAGCTGGAAATAAGAATCCTAGGCTCTACAGGAGCTTGAATAGACCAATTTCTATTTACACCTCAGTAGTTTGGTGGACTGCGATGGAGAAAATGCGCAACGTAAGGATAATACAACAGGTGCAAAGAAAATTTTGTCTTGTCATAGGCGGAGCGATGAGGATCACGCCCACAAGGCAAATGTAAATGCAAATTTTGCCCAAGAACATTCCACTAAGGAACAGGGGTAATCTTCTCACATATCAATGAGTGCGGTCCGATTCAAGTTAAAGATCAATGATAAGCGGCCTCCTCTTCTAATAGGCGAGTCCGAATGGTGTGCCGCAGTGCGACACCTATTTGGAGAGAAGTTTTACATAGTACCTCTCAAATGTTGGCAGCATTAGGAGGGGAAAACCACCGCTGAAAAATTTTTTCCGATGGTCTCGCCAGGATTCGAACCCAAGCGTTCAGCGTCATAGGCGGACATGCTAACCTCTGCGCAACGGTGGCCTCAACGGCCACAAGGGCACTGCAGAGTATTGTAGATATCCGGCCGATTGACATACATATTAGGTGTGAGGCAGTCACTGCAGCTATAAAACTTAAGGCGATGGTAGAATGGATAGAGGATAGGAGCAGGTCATACCATCGCGATATATTCGAGGTGACGAAAGTAAAGCCGGATGGAAAGGTGAGATGACACTTGAGATCGAAGATTCGAACCTAGGCGTTCAGCGTCATAGACGGACGCACTAACCTCTGCGCTACGGTGGCCTCTGCATGGTGAAGTACACAATGTTCTTTTATTGAATTTGGTTTAAAGCCACATTTTCAATTTCAAAAAACAAAAGGCAGTCAGGTTTGAAAAAATTGACATGGATTTTCTCGGCATCCTGACAGTGCCCATGCAACAATAAATATAAACCTAAAGACATTGCTGAGTATTGAGATCCTACTAAGATCCCCTCAAATTGATCCCCTTTACCAAGATCCCCTCAAATTGAACAAAAATTGAGGCTCAAAAAAGGCGAAAGGTCATTTTGACAGACGAACAGACAGAGTCTAGAACGACTTAACGATCAACCAATCTATATTTCGATGTGTAACCAACGGAATGACGAGAATAATAGCACATTTCAAATTAGTCACTAAAATATTGAAATATCATGAAGTTCTTTTACTCGGAAAAATATGCAAAATGGACCACCTTGGATGATATATGAAAATTATTCTCTCATTTTCTGCTTGCAGTGAAAAGAATGTCGAAGTTTTCAAAACATTTTTCCAACACTCTTATCAACCCCTAACTTCTAAAAAGTTAGGGGTTGATTAGAGTCTAAAGTTTCAGACTCACTCATACAATTTTATTTTATTGGAAAACCATAGTAGCTTAGGCGACGCACATAAAGAATCTGACTCCGTTTTCTTTTAGTGTACATACACACTTGCCCCAGTAAAATTAAACCGAGACATCATAAGACAAATTGGTTTTTCCATAACTCTACGGCATCATCTACTCGCACAAGTGCCCTACTTTAAAAAGTCGTCTGAAAAGTACGAAAAGTAATCAGAACTTTTGACTTTTCCTTGTTTGGCAAAATGCGGCTTGAAGTCTTTTTAGAAATATTAACAACAAAAAATCGAAAGCTTACATTAGGTGTGATATAAAAAAAGGTAAAAGCGTGCTAAGTTTTGCCGGGCCGAATCTTATATACCCTCCACCATAGATGGCATTTGTCGATTTTTTTCCCGATATCTCTTTTTAGGCAAACAAAGGATAAAAGAAAAGAATTGATTTTATATTGGAGCTATATCAAGTTATGGTCCGAATCGGACCATAATTGAATTGAATGCTGGAGACCATAGTAGTAGCAGAAGTCATTGTGTAAAATTTCAGCCAATTCGAGTAAGAATTGCGCCCTTTTGGGGACACAAGAAGTAAAATAGAGAGATCGGTTTATATAGGAGCTGTATCAGGCTATAGATCGATTCGGACCACATTTGGCACATATGTCGAAGATCATGGGAGAAGCCGTTGTACAAAATCGGATAATAATTACGCCCCCTAGAGGCTCAAAAAGTTGAGATCCCAGATCGGTTTAAATGGCAGCTATATCAGGTTATTGATCGATTTGAACCATATTTGACACAGTTGTTAGAAGTCATAACAAAACACCTCCTGCAAAATTTCAAAATCGGATAAGAATTGCGTCATCTAGTGGCTCGAGAAGTCAAGATTCTAGATCGGTTTATATGGCAGCAATATCAGGTTATGAACCGATTTAAAGCATACTTAGCACAGTTGTTAGAAGTCATAACAAAACACGTCGTGCAAAATTTCAGCCAAATCGGATAGGAATTGCGACCTTTAGACGCTCAAGAAGTCAAGACCCCAGATAGGTTTATATGACAGCTATATCAGGTTATGAACCGATTTCACCCATACTCAGCACAGTTGTTGGATGTCATAATAAACCACCTCATGCAAAATTTCAGCTAAATCGGACAAGAATTGTGCCCCCTAATGGCGCAAGAAGTCAAGATCCCAACTGATTTACACTAATAAGAAGTATTTGTGCAAAATTTCAAGCGGCTAGCTTTACTCCTTCGAAATTTAGCGTGCTTTCGACAGACAGACGGACGGACATGGCTAGATCGACTTAAAATATCGATCAAGAATATATATACTTTGACGAATATTTCGAGGAGTTCCAAACAGATTGACGAAATTAGTATACCCCCATCCTATGGTGGAGGGTATAAAAACTGGGTGCTTTAGAGCCTAGTCAGGATTCACTAATAGAAGGTTAGGTCACATGCAAAAACACAAAGTGGATAGGCCCCATAAACATCATTAAGGATGTCAAATCTGACGATTGAAAATGTCATCATATAGGAGAAAACGTAAACAAAGAATGAATGTAAAAAGAGAACAAGTTGACATCCTCAATGCCAAGTACTGCCAAATATTAAAAAAAAAGTATATCGGCTGATCGCTTGGCTTAACCTTATTCAGTGAATCCTGGAGCCTAGTAATACGATGGACGATTAAAGTCGCTTTTAATTTAAATGGGGTGCATAACATATTGAACCAACTGTTCTGTTTGTTCTACATAAAGTCGATATGGCAGGGCCAACGGCTGTTTTTCGAAAGATACATGATATATATATATGTAAATCTCTTACCATTGTGGGTCTCAGGATTAAATTTATAGCTAGGAAGTTGCTCAATTTCGTTGCGCGCTAAACCTCGAGGCTTCGCCTCTCCCAAGCGTTCAGCTAAACTCAACAAAGCTTCGTAGTTCTCGGTTTCATTGGAATCGGTTGAATTCAGTTCGTGTTGATTGTAAGGGGATAATGGGAACATGGCACTGTAAAGTAGAAAACAGAACAAAACGTTTTAGAACAGAGATTCTGCGGCAGGTCTTGGTTTAGGCAGGTTTAAAACTTACAGGAAATTAAGCAAAAATCCAGGATTTATAATGCCCGTTGTTTGAATTTGAACAGGTGTGGGTTGTGGACCCAACGTTTGAGGGGGTAAAACATGCCTGTGCGGGCCGTGCGGATGATTTGCGGTCCAGAAACGTGTGATACGTCTGTGTGGAGGGAATGTACGTCGCTGCAATGGTAAAAACTTATGTATAATTGGCTTTACTCCACAAATTGGAGGGGGTTCTGAGAGTCACTCACCTCTGCAGATATTATAATTGGCTGTGGCTGAGCTGAGAGCTGGGAGACTTGTGCCGCGGCAGCTGCGGCCGCCGCCATGGAATGTGAATGATGTGCAGCTGCCGCCGCAGACATCGATGTTAAGTGTATCGGGGTTGCCTGCAGCTGTGGAACGGCTGTAACACTCTGAGTATGATGATGATGATGGTGATGACCGCCACCAGGGTCCAATGACAAACTGGCTACAGCAGCTGCTGCTGCATCCGAACGTTGTTGCTGAGCTAGATGTGTTGAGTTTTGATAGTTGGCAGCGACAGCGGCTGCAGCCATACCCATTAGCTGTGGAGCCTGGGTGGTGACTTGTAAAGCACCAGCGGAAAAACCGGCAGCATTCGATGTGAACTGTGCGTGGGGATGTGAATTGCAGGCGGGTTGTGTTGTGAAAGGTTGTGGATATATGCTATGAAGATGGCAGGGAGCCAAACGTGGTTGCTGCGGCGGCTGGGCAGGATAGGTACATATGGACGCCCATACGGGCTCAGCGTGTCGCAATGATAAACTTACCGGAACTTGATTTATATCTACCATCAGAGGAGGTGGCGGTGGCAGGGCTGTTTGATTTTGTGTCTGATTGTGTGGATGGGCAGGCGGTGGGGTGTGTATGAGGGCAAGAGAGGGGGCGGAACTTGTGTTTACAACAGCCGCCGGATTTAGCTCCCAATGGGGGCGCTGTTGCTGTTGTTGGTGTTGTATGAAGTGCGAATTTGTTGGACTGTTTTGATGGGGTTGCTGCTGCTGCTGCTGCTGCTGGGGTTGCTGCTGTTGCGGCTGGTGTTGTTGATTTTGCTGTTGCTGTTGTTGTTGATAATGATGCTGAAGGGGATGCTGCTGGTGGTGATGGTGTTGGTAACCGTTATTAAAATAGTTATTTTGATTTTGAGCTAAAGAACTGTTATCACGAAGACGTGGTCGTCGTATTGGTGGGCTTCCTTGCTGCATCTATAAAGAGTAAGATGTGTTTTAATAAAACCATCCACATCTTCCATTCTACATATATGTACATGTATATGGTGTAGATAAGGGTGGGTCAATTTATAAGGATCGAAAATACTCAGCGCTTATCTAAGTTGTAATCTATGACAAATTCTAAGAAGTTTTGCTCAAGAAACCATGGATCTAAAAACAAAATTGAGCTTAGGGTTTTTAACGACGAACTTTTGTTCTTCGACCAATAATAGGCAAATTTGCGATTTTGATTTTAGACGAGTGGCGGGCAAATACACACATACTACTACACATTATTGGGTACGTAAATAACGTAAATAATGTGCATATATGTAAGTTCGCCCAACACTGTTTCGACCCATGGTTTCTTGGACAAAACTATCGATTGTGACAAACGCTAAAAATTTACCCACTCTAGTGTACATACAATAATTTGCTATTGCCTCCTACCTGCATACGGGGCGAACGTCTTTGATCCCAAAGAGCGGGTGGCGATTGGCTTGGCATTCTGCCCGAAATACGTCTTCTCTTTCTTGACGGACTGTCAGATTTCAATATATTTGAACTTAGTGCGCCGGACAGTCCCGAACTGGACGGTCCTTCAAACAATGAACTACCTCCCGCTCCACCTCCAGCTATTAATGCCGAAGCTGATGTCGACGGACCATTGTATTGAACTGACTGATTATTGTTATAGTACTGAGAAGAGCGGTTATATGCATTGTTATTGTTGCCACCATTACGACTGTTGACCAAAGCGAAATGCGAGTTGCTCGCTTCACCATTTTCCATGACACGGGAGCTGCTACCTCCCGCCCCTGTATCATTATGTTGCTATTTTCAAAAACAAAAAAAAAAGAAACACAACGAAGCGCATTAGCGTCCAAATAAAGCTGCATTTAAAGGCAACAAATCAAAGTACTCACCAAATTGTTGTTATTACTATTCCTATCACATAAACCTGAGTTGGATATACCACCACCACTGTTACCGTTGTAATTTCGACTGTGATTGTATCGATCTGTATGCTGATGGAAATCGATTCCACGATGAGAGATCATCATGCTGCCCCCGGCATTGTTGCTTGAGTTGCCATTGCCATTGTTGCCACCACCCCCTCGTCGAAAATTGTAGAAATCGTTGTGGGCATTGGAACCCCCACGTCGGCCGTTTTGATAATTTTGACCATGAAATTGCTGTTGCTGTTGGGACAGGTTGGTCTGCTGTTGTTGGTGGTTATTGCTGTTGTCATGCCGCAAGTTGATTATCCATTTGATTATTCATGAAGAAAGCATTGATTTTTTTTTCCAAAAAAATAACATTTAGAAGATTAGTAAGAACGCTCATATTTTGTTTTATTTTTGTGGATGATTATGGTGATGATGATGATGATGTGTGACAGATGGTGTATAGTGGCTAGGAGTAATTGTATTTTGTCAAATTTTCGCTTTAAGTGTGTTTAACATAAGATAAATGCAAATTTGCCCATGAACATTTGAGTGCTGCCCGATTCAATTTTATTAAGCTCAATCCTCCTTTTTATAGCCGAGTCCGAACGGCGTGCCGCAGAGCGACACCTCTTTGGGGATAGGTTTTTACATGGCAAAGTACCTCACAAATGTCGCCAGCATTAGAAGGGGATAACCACCGTTGAAAAATTTTCTGATGTTCCTGCCAGGATTCGAACCCAGGCGTTCAGCATCATAGGCGGACATGCTAACCTCTGCGCTACGGTAGACAAGTCTAAAAGTCTCAAAAAACAGAATTGTGTTTCTCACGTCTAGACACTTTCGAAACCCAAACATTTTAAGGACCATATTCACAAAATTTTATGAGACTTCAAAATAGGTTTATTTGACTGTTCTACAAAGGAAGTCTGTCAAATAAACCTGTTTAAGAAAGACAAAGACCAAAGAAAGAAGAGAGTGAGAAAAAGGTATTTGCAGAAATGAGCCTCAGCTGCATTTTCTTTTTATAAAATGAAGTTTGCAGGACAAAACAATTCCTAGCAACAACTCCGTTTTAAAAGTACCATGACGCGTTGGCAAGCGTGTCCACACTCAGACAAATTTTTATCGTAGTTCATGTTCAAATAAAACTAACTTTTCATTAGTATAGATGAAAAAGTAAAAAACTCAGGTGGTGTTAAAATTTTGCTTTTGAAAAAGCAAGGAATTTACCACGCTCAGAAAAATGCATATCCTAAATAGGAATTAATCACATAATACTCGTTAGTCTATGATATTTACCCACGATTAATTAAAAATTCCTAAAGAGTGAGAAAATAAACGTTGTACGAATAAAACTAACTACTGGTGAGTATAGATAAAATAGCTTACAATTCAGGTGGAGTAAGTAATTTCCCTTAAACGATCATTTTTGAAGTAAGCGAGAATTTTACTAAACATTAGCAAAAGCATATCATCGTTGACAATACCTTTTCTGAAATTTATTACTGAATGAACTGGGCGCCCCGGTAGCTGAGTTGGTAGCGTGCTAGGATTACCAGTACAGGGGTCGTAGGTTCAATTCACGCCAGAAGCCTTGGTCTGTCGACACGGTGGTATCACAATGGACTTAAAATTGTCTAAGTGAGTCTGTAAAGGACTGTCACTCTTACCTAACCTAACCCTAACCTACTGAATGAACTACTTAAAGAAATAAAGATTTTTAGTTCAATATAACTAAAACGTTCATTCCCTCTCAAGCTCATTTCTTGAGTTCACTAATACACGCTCCAAAATAAGAACAATTTAACAAACACGCTTCTAGTGGTGAGACATTGTGTCTATAAGTAGAAGACGACAAAGCTAAACAAAATAAGCATGGCCTTCTTTGATGAAAAAGTAAGAAAATGTTTTGCTTTTGGGTTGTAGTAAATATTGAAATGGGAAAATCGTTGAAGACTCGAACAATACTGATGTGGATGAATACGTATAGCGTCTGCTTTGTAAACAGAAAGTTCTTGGTTCAATACTCAGCTGGGACAAAAGGGTTTATAATTCCAATGCTTCATATTAAATTTGTATTCTTCACAAAATAGTTGAGCAATTGATGGCGAGGGAATGGGAGACAGGCGGAAATAAATGGGTTGTGTAATAAAGATATGTCTAATTGAATGCTCAATAACTTTATCATTCATTTTCAAGTTGAAAGTGGACTAATACTATGTATAACAATTTCGTAGATATAAAAAAATTGTTGAACTCGCAACAAGCATATAATTCTTGAGCGCCATAGGAAGTTCAATATTCCAAAATTTAGTTCATTTTAAACTAATGTTAAGGGTCAAAATTTTTTGAGTGCAAGCATAGGTTAAAGGCATATTGCCGTCGACGATACCCCTTCTGAAACTTATTGCTGAATGAACAAATCAAAGAAATTTGGAATTTAAGTTCAATATATGTTTACAATTTTTATTTCTTGAGTTTAAAATAACTTGCTTGGACGTAACCATAATTTAATAACTGTTACTTAGATTTGAACTAAAATTGAATGTGCTAACTGTGGCATTGTCAATTCCAATCATATATTCTATTATTTATTTTAGCTACTTACAAACGCGCGGAATAATGTGGGACATACTTTTAAGGTACGAAATAATTAAACCTCATTTTGCTGGCTCGTGACTCGAACTCGGGACCTTTGTATTAAGAAGCAGAAACACATGCTTTGTGCCACCAAAGCTGATACACTTTTTCTGGCAAAATGGCAAACATTTTTGGCTCACTTCCACTGCTGATAATATTGTATCTATAAAAAGAAATTGTCAAACCTAAACAAAAACACGGCCATCTTTGGTGTAAAAGAGTTAGAAAATGTTTCGCTTTTGTGTTGTTAGCAATTAGCAAAGAAAAAAATAGTCGAAGATTCAAATAAGTAAAAGCGTGCTAAATTCGGCCTGGCGGAATCTTATATACCCATAGATCGCATTTGTCGAGTTCTTTTCCCGATAACTCTTTTTAGGCAAACAAAGGCTCAAAGAAAAGAATTGCTATAATATTGGAGCTATATTAAGTTATGGTCCGATGTGGACCATAATTGAATGTTGGAGACCATAGTAGAAGTCATTGTGTTAAATTTCAGCCAATTCGAATAAGAATCGCACCCTTTAGGGGCTCAACAAAAAATAGACAAATCGGTTTATATAGGAGCTGTATCAGGCTATAGACCGATTCGAACCATATTTGACACGTATGTTGAAGGTCATGGAAGAATCCGTTGTATAACATTTCAGCCAAATCGGATTATAAATACGCCCTTCGGGGGCTCAAGAGGTCAAGATCCCAGATCGGTTTATATGGCAGCTATATCAGCTTATGGATCGATTTGAACCATATTTGGTTCAGTTGTAGTAGTAGTTGCAGTAGAAATCATAACAAAACACGTCATGCGAAATTTCACCCAAATCGGATAAGAATTGCGCCCTCTAGTGACTCAAGAAGTCAAGATTCAAGATCGGTTTATATAGCAGCTATATCAGGTTATTAACCGATTTGGACCATACTTAGCACAGTTGTTGGAAGTCCTAATTTAACACTTAGTGAGAAATTTCAGCCAATTCGGATAGGAATTGCGCCCTCTAGACGCTCAAGAAATCAAGACCCCAGATAGGTTTATATGACAGCTATATCAGGTTATGGACTGATTTGCGACACCTCTTTGGAGAGAAGTTTTACATGGCATAGTACCTCACAAATGTTGCCAGCATTAGGAGGCGAATACCACCGCTGAAAATTTTTTCGGACGGTCTCGCCAGGATTCGAACTCAGGCGTTCAGCGTCATAGGCGGACATGCTAACCTCTGCGCTACGGTGACCTCAGTTGTTGCAAGTCATAATAAAACACCTCATGCAAAATTTCAGCCAAATCGGATAAGAATTGTCCTTCTAGTGGCTCAAGAAGTCAAGTTCCAAGATCGGTTTATATGGCAGCTATATCAATACATGGACGGATATAGCCCATTTACAATCCCAACCGACCTGCACTTATAAGAAGTATTTGTCGGCTGGGACAAAAGGTAAAGTTTTATTTAATTTATAATTGCATTGTTTCATACATTTTTGTTAAAAACAGCTGAGCAATCGATAGCATAGGGGTGGGCGACAGGCGGAACTGGGTTATCTTTTAAGTTGTGTCCCCCAATCACCAATTAGATGCTTTGAAGTGTTTGGAAATAGCTATTTGTTCAATAATTTTAACTTTCAGTTAATGCAGTGCAAGTTAGTTAATATTTAACCACTGGGAAGTAGAAAAGTTTGTACATACTAATTGTATGTAAAAACAATTTCGTAACTGTTATGAAATTATTGAACTCGTAGCGAGCACATAATTCTTTGGCGCCATAGGAAGTTCAATATTTCTCAATGTAAGTTAATTATAACTGGTGAGTGTATAAAATGTGGGGGGCAGAATCCTAGATATATTTATTTACAGGTAGTGGCAGTTGCCCAACAACAAAATATTGAGTGCACTATCTGTCAAAATCAGTTATTAGTGCAATACTGATTTCCGTCCAAACATTTGGAAGTGACTTTCTCACTCCAGAATTGTCAATTTTTAGATCCTTTTGAATGATAGTTTGTGGAGATTTCATGATTTATATTCCCAGTCAGGGAAAATTTTTGCATATAAAATCTTCGACTATTAATCTTGATTTGAAAAAGATATAAATTAGAAAGAAAAATAGAAATAAGGCGCACTCTAACTGGTAAAAAAACATTAGGCAAAAACAAATATTTATTTTTATTTTCTTTTTCCCGTACCGAGACACTAATTAGTATAAAAAATGATATGGCCTCAGATTGTTTTCAACTTCCTTGAGTGCAGATTTAGTGACTCGCACGATAGAAAATGTTTGCAGGGTTTGTGTATGTTACTACAATAGTTCTCGCCATTTTTCGTTGCTTGTGTGGTTCTTAACTATAATACACACACACACAACCAAAACTCGTTGACAGAAAGTGCACTCAACTGTTTGCGGTACACTACCTGGTAATTATGTCATGGCAGAATCCACCTTGGGGCAGAGGTTAGCATGTCCTCCTATGGCGCCGAGCGCCTGGGTTTAAATCTCGGCGTGAATATAAAAAAAAATCCTGCAGTGGTTATCCCCTTACTAATGCTGGTTACATTTGTAAGGTATCCTGCTATGTTTAAACTTTAGGTAAACCACCTAAAAGAGGCTTATTTACAAGTCAATGGAGAATGACAAATATCCATGGCGAATACTCTCATATTACTTAAGTTTTCTCAGAAACGCGGCAAAATATCTTTATTTTACTACTACTACTTAATTTTCCCATGAACACTCCATTAAAAAACATGGGATACTTCTCTCATATCAGTGAGTGCAGTCCGACTAAAGTTTATGCTCAATGATAAGGGGCCTCCTATTTTATGCCGAGTTCGAACGGCGTGCTGCATAGTGGCACCACTTGAAATTCATGTGAAAATAACACAACGGATTTGGTCTAGAATTCAAATTGAAGAAGTGAAGCTTTATAAGATATGGACTTAAAGTGTAAAAACAAGTAAAAGCTTGTTAGATTCGGGTGGGACGAATCTTATATGCCATCCACCATGGTTAGCAATTGTCAAGTTTACAGGCTCCTAGCTTTCATTCTTCGAAAGAATGACGGTTAGACGGACATGGCTAGATCGACATAAAATGTCATGACGATCAAGAATATATACATATGTATAATTTAGTGGGTCTTAGACGAATATTTCGAGATGTTACAAACGGAATGACGGTTCTAAAAATATGTAGTATATGACTGCAGAACCATTCAGCGAATGCGCATCAAAAAATAATTGGTGCATTTCATACGATTAATTTTAGTAGTAGACTTAAGAGTTAAACCCTAGATTTGATCAATTTAATTTCAACTTCGTTAATTCAATTTCATAGCGAAACTCAAAGCGATAAGCTCCGGGTCTGTAAGTGTTTAGCAAATAAAGATTGTTCTTCTTCGTCTTCTTACAAAAAAAGGGAACAAATTTATACTTAAACCATAAGAGTAAGATAATAAAAAAGAAAATTGATAAAGAAACAAAAAATCATGGTTTCTTGCGATTGTTTTCTTAGCATTAATATTAAGAGAAATTAGCTTACAAATGGGATGTATTGTGTGTGGAAAAGGAGAAGGGGGGATGATTGCGAGTTCCAGTGGTTGGGAGATCTCAAGCATTGTTGTTACTCTGCGGTCCACTGTTACTTAAGAAGTGCATGTGGGTGGGTACAAGACATCTTATCTTACCCAAGGGTATTCCATGTATCAATGTTGTTGTTGTTGTTGTTGTTACTGCTGTTATCCTTGTTGTACCAGGATGCACCCGAGCTGCCATTGCTGGCATTGCCATGAATTAGGCGTTGATTGGTGGTTTGTTGCTGCTGACTTTGGTATAAGTGCTGTTGTGAATGGTGGTGAGGAGAGAAAAGCATTCGACCTCGATGATTGCGGACTGATGGTCCATTGCGGGAAAAAGGTCGACGGGTGGTACCCGTGTGATTGGAATTGATCATGACTTTCTGTACAAGTTACGTGTGGCCGGGCGTCTTTCTACAATCGGCAGCTCGTCACTGTTTCGTGCGATGGGATGCGAATGTTCCTTCCTTGCGTCGAAACAATGGCTGATGTTGGATGGATGATGGCTTGTTGAGCTTGAATCTTGATCTTTTTTAAGATGAGGAGGTAAATATTTTTTTTTTGGAAGTGTAACTGTAATTTCAATACAAAAACATACATAATATATTGGGTTTTATTGCAAAATTACGATCTCGTTGTGGTGTTTGTGCTTTAACACACACACACACACACATACAGTCTTATTTTCGTTTTCTTTGGTTTTGTTTACAACACCCTTGTAAGTAGATAAATGTAAGCTGATATGTTGTTGTAGGTACATGCACATACATATGTATGTATGTTCATACACTGTGGTATTTTGTATACACATATATATGTATATGAATGTTTGTATGTATGTGAATATATATATATATATGTATATATATGGAAGGTTAAAACTAAGGAGCAAATGAATGCGATTGCAATGTGAGGAAAATAAGAAGAGATACACTGTAACCCCTTTGGAACCTTTATTAAAAAGCACTCTAATGTACATCAGCTATGTAAATAGGTATGAGCTAGCTGTACCATACGCCCCGGTTGCACATCATCTTCATCCAATGCACACTCACTCAATGCGATGCATATCAATTTTCAAATGCATTGGAACTCAAACTTCATACGAGTATTATGGTCATGCAATAAAGAACTTTTGAAGCAGAGATAGTACGAGAATTACGAGATAATCAATAGTCACACAATCAAAAAAGAGTTTACAATACATACTTACTTTAGAACGTTTACGGTTAAAGATGTTTGCTAGGCTATATAGATAAGTGGTATTTGTACTGGTAGTGGTGAGGGTGGAGGTGGAGGTGGAAGTTGTGGTGGTTGTAGTTCTTTTTTGGTGGTTGTGGTCGTGGCATTACATAATTATGTATATATCTACACATACATCCAATGTACATACATGCACCTAGATATGCTCACGCTCAATGAAAACATAGCAGAATTTAGATCTTTCGGCTTAAATCGATCTTGTTGGCCAAAACGTGAAGGAAATCATTTGATGTTTGGTTTCAACTGAGTTGGACTTTGAACCCAATTCGTCAACCAAATTGATCCAGCCATTTTGGTAAATATTCCCTCATATAAACAGCCAAGATGGTAAGCAACACAGTTATACGGTACTGTGTAGTGCAACAAGCATACAGCCCTTCTACCATGTACTGGCACTAACAAGGCTAGAACATCTGATATTTCTTATCTCAATAGATCAAAATTTTAAATTAATGACTTTTGGGGGTCAACTAGGGTGATCAATAAACCAGATTTTTGGTAAAGCCAGGATTCGAACTATTCAACAACATTTTTTTTTTTTTTGAGATTTTAAAAAACCGGTTAGACCGTTTTTTATAAAAGTTAATCTTATGGAATATTTATAAACAAACGTTGAGATGGAGTTAAAAGTCCGCCAGCATATACTTTTTTCTGTTTCTAAGACAAAATTTTTAAGCGGAGACAACATCTAAAAGAAACATTTCGCCAACATTTTCTTGAATAAAAACTTGTCGACAAAGACGAAATTTGAATGCAATTTTCTCTAAGACAACATTTGTTAAAATTTACTTTAAAAAATTAAATTTTGTTGAAAATTTGTAAGGCAATTTTTTCCAAATTTTAAACTTTTTGGGAATCTTTTAAATCGAAAAATACAATTTCGATAAGATTGCTTCAAAAAATTATTTTTATTAAAAAAAGACCAAAAATCGATCAAAAATTTTTTATAGAACAAATATTGATGGAAATTTCCCAAAAAGCCTAGTACTAAGTTCATTCGCACGAAAATTGTTTATAAATTGATAGGGAAATATGCCGCATTCTATTGGACAACAAATATGCGGAACATGTTCGCATTTTCTTGTCCACAATTTTCAGTACTTGGCTAAAGACAGAATTTCAACAGTCCAAAAACCCTGTTTTCAAAAACCTAACTGATCACCCTTGTAACAGAATTGAAAAAAATTGATCCAGCCAATTTAATAACTTTTCCTACATATAGACACCCATTTTTGTTTTATTGTTTTTCAGCCATGATAACAAGTGCCTCAGTTCTAAATACTGAGTTGTCAATTTATCTCAAAGGGAAAAGCTAATCTTCCGGGAATTATTTTCGAAAGTCAAATTTTCAATGAAATATATGTAAAAATTATCACAAAATATGGTTAGGTAACTATCACAAAATATGGTTATGGTAAAATATAAGTAAGAAACCCTTAATTTTTCGCAAGAAACCAGTTTATCAAAAACTCAAAAGATTAAATTTTTCAAAAAACAGCTCAAAAACCTGTTTTAAAAAACCGAACTGATCACCCTAGTTGCAACAGAATTGTACCAAATTGATCTAGCCAATTTTATAACTTTTCCTAAATATTGACAGAAATTTTTGTTTTATTGTTTTTCACCCATGATAGTAAGCACCTCAGTTCTAAATACTGAGTTGTCAACAAAACAAATAAGAGAAAAATTTTATTATTTGCGGACCCACAGTTTGTTATAAATCACTCAAGGCAAAGGTTTATTGCTACTATTGAACTTATACCAAGCTACACCGTTTATACGATAACTGAATGAATTGATAAACGCCTAGAGAATTGACAGACATTGGCAGCTTTCCAAATGTATTCACGCGAATGGAAAAAATTGCCTAATCTCGGTACTTCGTTACATCAAACGCAAGATGTATGTATTTTGAATAGATACATTTTAGAGAAAATGTAAAGCATTTCATTTTGCAATAAATACGAGCAATTCAGCACTGAATAGTTATGTCCAAATTGAATCGCCGTAAATTGCAATCTTATAAAACTATTCGGTTAATTGTAATTCTATCTAAGGTGCATATATGTATATTATGTGTAAGCGGATCTATTAAGCTATTGGAATTAATATTTGGAAAATGTACAACTGATCATAGCTATTCTAGACAATTTCTAACATATGCCAATGTCAAAAGTGTCATATGCCAGTAAGACAATTGTCATGATATACATAATACAGACTATACCAGACTTGCTTTTTCTAAATCGAGTTGGCAAAAAGCAATTCTGCTTTAGACTACAATTTAAATTCAAAGTTCAGTTTCTCTGCTACAGAGTATTAAACAGAAGACTCTTTAGGACTTGTTTAATTTTCTGTATTTGGTTCTTCTCTAAAACATTTTAGAACGATCATATCTGCTACTATGTTCTTGAGCTCACCCCATCACATTCACTATGTTTAACAAACATAGTCTGTTTTACTTGCCAATCTAGCGGATTCTTTAGCTCATGGACAAATAAAACGCTATACCCGTTAAATGCTTTGTATTTTAACGTTGAGCGCCTCGGTGGCCGAGTTGGTAGCGTGCTTGGATTACGAGTGCAGGGGTCGTGGTTTCGATTCCCGCCAGAAGCCTTGGTCTGTCGCTACGGTGGTATCACAATGGACTAAAAATTGTCTAAGTGAGTCTGTAAAGGATTGCCACTCTTCCCTAACCTAACCCAACACTAACTCTCATCAAAAAAAAAAAAAAATCACACATAAATATTTCTCGGAATTCATAAATACGTTTAGTCTTTGAAGAAATAATAGTCAATAAGCAAGATACTCCACTTAGTGGTTAAATAAAAACCCAACCTAAAGGCCTGACGATTACGGGATGGCACTCTTCCCGGATACTGAGGGAGCATTTTGCAACGAAGAGATAGGGTCAATAGTTACTTCGACCGCCGGAGGTCAAACCAGTTTCTATGCTACGTGGCAGGATTGTCAACGCGGACAGAGTGGTTAGAAAGCGGAAGACCGAGGAACGCCTCAGTTCTCAATTCTCTGGATCCTAGTGATAAACCAAATTTTATTAGATCTCAAGAGAGATGACGTGAGAATGATCGCATTGGCGGGCGACATCGTGCTACTGCATATGCGAACGACGTCGTACTGCGAAGCAAATTTCTGTCGACTATCAGCGGTATTGCGGAAAGATCACTAGGAAGACTGTCGAGATGGGCTAAGAGAAATGAGTTGAAAATGACCCCAGGAAATACAGAGTTGGCCCTCTCCACTCAGAGATATGTGTTAACGGAAGTGGAGAGCGAAATATCGTAGCGCAGAGGTTAGCATGTCCGCCTATGACGCTGAACGCCTGGCTTCGAATGCTGGCGAGAACATCAGAAAAAATTTTCAGCGGTGGTTATCCCCTCCTAATGCTGGCGACATTTGTGAGGTACTGTACCATTCGGTATGGCAGCCATTTATAAACTTCTCCACAACGAGGTGTCGTGCTGAGTCCGCAGCACGCCGTTCGGACTCGGGTATAAAAAGGAGACCCCTTATCATTGAGCTTTAACTTGAATCGGACAGGACTCATTGATATGTTAGAAGTTTGCCCTTGTTCCTTAATGGAATGTTCATGGGCAAAATTGGCAAATAAATTTGCATTAGTATTCTATTCGAAAGTGTCTTGAAAATGGAATACGGATGAATGGGGTACTTGTTTGGTGGAAGGCTGTGGAGACCTCAGTTTTCACCGATTGCTCCAAGATGGAATTAACGATTGGATTGCGAGTACGTTCTTTCAGGCAGAGGTCTGTGCCATAACGATAGCCGCAAAAGACATTCTGATTCAAAGATACTCTGCCTTCTTGCAATTTCTTCGTATATTCTGACATATATCGAACATTTTCTTTTTCATTCACACTTTGTTTTCTCACTGGGCTATCAATTGGCCAGACTGACCTCCGAGTAAATTGACACTTTCATGATGCGCTACACATTCAACCTAAACCATTTACAATCATTGAGTAGGTCTGCTGTTTTAATAAAGCACATTTTTGGTTTTGAAATATATCCAAACTTCAAATTTTAACAGCTAGTACAAGAACGGAACGTAACTAGGCCATAATTTGTTGTTATGGCTTAGCTCTCACCCATATGTAATAGACGAGTGAGAAAAAATCATTCCCATGTGAGACATTCAGCCTTAGGTAAAATGATGAATGAAAATTTGTGCACTTTTTCCAAAAGTTTTTCTTAAGTCGAAGAACTACTTAATTAGTAACTGACTTCACCATCCCTATACATCAAACGAAAAACATATTTTCAATAAAAAAAATATATATTTCTTAACAAAGTGGCCACATTCGTTCATAAAATTGAATCAACACACAAATGTTATTAGATCAACAACAAATATTTATAAACCAACAACAGTTATGTTGAACAAAACGTTCACAGCCGTTCCCATTCTGACAACCTCTAGAGTACAGTTTATTTAAAGATTACAAAAACATTTTGTGTGCCGATGAGTATCGAACCTGTGTTTCATTAATCGTATTGTGTGTTTACAAACGCCTTACCACATTGCACCACGGCCGGTTATACACAAACAATGTTTTAAGAGTCATTTAAACTTAAGCATGTTATACATACACATTTCGAGGGGATGGTGTTCACAACGGTCAGTTCATGAATCAACAACGCGTGTTAACAAAATCATCCACTCTTGTTGACAGTAATTCCAACATATTTTTCCTATCAGTGTAGTAAATATGAACAATCTATACGTCTTGACCACTGAATTGTCTTGATCAAATCCAATCGAATCGAAATAAAACCCAATATGATTTATATTAGTAAATAACCGAACGGCGTGCCGCAATGCGACACCTCTTGAAGAGTCGATAAACGAAACACGAGTTTCAGCGTGGGGGTAACCTAAATTGGGGGCATGTACTCATTTAAGTAATGAAACAGTGCGAGCGTTTTATTAAGTTTTTTTTTATGAAATCCACAATGGAACCTATCGCCTAAAGGTGGACATAAAGACCATTAAGCCTTAAAACCACTTTCCATATGTTTAAAACAATAAAATATCTGTCGTATGTGGAGTTTTATTGTAATTTGTGATAAACTTGTGTTTCCGTTTTTACTAACAAGAGAAGAAAATAGTTGTGTAGTTATCCTTCAAACAGATGCAGTGGCACCTACGGCTGTAGAAAGCATGTTTAGTTATGGCTGTATTTGTTTATGAAGTACATATGAATGTGTGCATGGGTGTGTTTAACAAGATTTCTAAGTAAATTAGATTTTAATTTTCTGAATTTGCAGCTAAACCACCAGGACAAAAGTACACGATCCAATAGTAACAATATCAGAATGGGGGAGAATATGTGAAACAAATAAATAATGGGAAGGTTAAGTAAATAGAGGTTAAGTAAATAGTAGTTGACCTCTAAGAGAGTCACCAGACAATGGGAACACACAAAAAGAAATTATAATTAAAAGAAAAAGAAAAAAAAAACAAGAGACACTATGACCAAAAGTAGAGAGCAAGAGATTAACAGACAGACACAGATAGAGAGAAAGAGAGCAAGATGGAGATAGAGTAAACAATAAATAAGAGGTGTTTATAATAGCAGTTTCACAGTAGCGACATTCGTAATGAAAAGAGAAAAGTAAAACAACCAAAAATTATGGTTTTTTAATTTATTTTTGCAAATTTGTATATATATTTTATAACCATAAACATTTCATTTTGTAACAATAAGCTTATTAAATATATAGGTATATACATATACATGTATAGTAAGTAGTAAGTAGTATGGTATGATAGGAATGTAAAAATACAAACGAATACATTACTAAAATCAATATTATTAGGCTTTCTTTTACTTGTATCATTGTTTTATCCATTTTTGCTAATATTAATACAGTCTATTTATGTATGCGCATAGGTATGTTGTGAGTGTTTTTTTTTTTTAATTTCGATTTAAACATTTAAAATTCATTTTTAAGTTCTTTTATGAGTTTTTTCTTTGTTTTTTTTTTTAAGCCATTAAGATCACATTTGGTTAATCAGACTTTTTTTAAGAAGCTACAAAAATCATAACAGTGGTGGCAGTATAATGGGTGGATGGGCTTTTCAAAAACATAAACAATAACATGGAGACCCAAATATCAAATTTCCGAAATGTACATACATAGATACATGTCGTCTATATACTGATTAGTTATCATGTCAAATCCAACTACGATTACATTACACACTACAGTATGGCAGTTATGGAAAAGAATGCAAATTAAATTACATACATACATTTCAAATACAAAAAAGAAAAAAAATGGTTTTTTGCCCTTAAGATTTATTTGGTTTTAGTGAAGGCAGTATTTCCGTATCCATTAACAAAAAAAATGTTTAAACATGTATGTACCAAATTCAAGTCATGGAACAATATTTTTCGAAAAATACTTTTCAAAACGCTTTCCAAAAAATAGTTGCAATGTATGCATGTATGTAGAATGTGCGTGTTTGAATGAGATATTGTTTAGTACCATTTCCCCTTTACGTAAGCAAAAAATAACGTAAGCGATTCTGTTCTGAGCAATGTAAAGATTATTCATGGTAAGCAATACTCCCATTAAAGCTCTTTCTTGTAAAGACAAACAATTGTCGTTTTTAGAAAAACACTCTCGGAAATCTAGTTTTTTTGTCAGCCAGAGTTCACTTATACAATATATAGGCAGGCCAACGTGACGCAGGGGTTAGTATGTCCACATATGATGCTAAATGTCTACACAGAAAAACAAAATTGTCCAAAATTTGAGATTTTCCCCCATTCATAGGATTTAAGCAATGAAAACGAGAACCAAAACTTAAAAATTAAAGATGCTTTCTTCAAATTTAATTTCCTATTTACTAACGGACATGACCATCCGTTTCAAATTTAGATCGCGGAAAATCAAAAGTAAACAAGATGTGCGCGCCACATAATAATACTGGAAAAGTCGGAAAATAACAATTATTTCCGTAATGAATATTTCTCAAAAATAATTTCCATTACTGCTAGCAGTTACAATGCAAATGCGAGCGTTGCAATATGGAGATATATTAGGTCTTGCTTTGGAAAAGAAAAAAGAGGAAAACACGGCGAGTAAGACAAGTGATGTTGTTTTTAAGACATCTGTATTAATTACTTTCCAATTTTAGGAAGCTTTGTGCATGGAACCTTCTTTACGAACCATTACTTCACGAAAAATTAATGCATATTCGCTTTTATTTTTTCTATTGTTTACAAGAAAATGATGAACGAAACTCATGCCAGGTAAACAAACTATTGACGCCGTTATAGAAAAATCACTAAACGGCGGCGTCATCATTTCAATAAACTACAAACACAAAACTATACTTTTGTTCATTATTGTTAAATAACAACATTTTAGAACCCCCGTTGTCAATGATAATAAACAATAATTTTACTTATTTTAAGCCAAATAAGTCGTTTAAATTAAGTAACGTCAGCCCACGATGTAGGCGGCTAACTTATGCAGCACGCAAGTTGGTTACCAAAACGCAAATGAATTTGCAATTACTGACATGGGACTTTGCTCAATGAAACGTCAAAATTTGCTGTGCTGTCAAAAATCTTACTAGCCCCCGGGCTACTCAAAAATATTCACCACACTTAACGTCATATTTTTATTATCCCTCCAACTTTGCTACCATTCGACACACAGCCTTAACCTACAAAATTAAACATTTAAAGCCGCTCCTATTTGTAAGGCTATTTTGCGTCCTTAACTACAGTTTAGTATTATCTTGTCCCCAGGTCAATTTCCTAACTTTCAACGATATATTGACCTTCATTTTAGATTTTTATCTTGAAAAACAAGAAGCAAAGTTGTGGATTTACTGACCTATTCCATTTAAAATAAAAAATACTTAATATGAAGAATAATATTTTTCGCCAAAGGGAATTTTTCCCCAGAAAGTTGGAAAATTGATCATGTTTTAATTGCTATCTTTGGCTCGATTCTTGAAAACTAGGACAGCGGGGGCCATCCCCTTACCTATGTTGGCGACATTTTGCCACTAATGTGAGCTAAGTGGTGCGCGATGATGTGAGCTAAATGCAACCCCCTTTAGGAGATCGAAATGAATTTACCATGGCATAATTACCAGGTAGTGTAACGTAAACAGCTGAGTACAATTTTTTCTCGCGACGTGCACAATCTGCCAACGAGTTTTGCTTGTGTGAGTGTGTGTGTGTGTATAGTTAAGAGCAACGAAAAATGGCCCGAACTAGTAACATACACAAAATCAGAGTTGCACTAATCACTGATTTTAACAGATAGTGCACTCAATATTTTGTTGGTGGGCAACTGCCACTACCCGTATATTAATATATCTTGGAATTTACCTAAAATTAGAAACGAGCAAAACTCTTTGCTATGATACAAGTATCCCCACTATTCCTTAATGTGTTCGTTGGTAAATTTGCATTTATTTTACTTAAACCATCTTCAAACATACAGGGCATTGCGTTGGCAAGTGGAATGTTAGCAATCCGAGAAGTGAGAAAAGTAGTAGTGAAATATGTATGAAATTTTTGAATGTCATAGTGAGGAGGAAACACATTGACCGGAAGTCGATTTCACATTTACCTATAATGGTAATTAGAGCTGGCAAACAATCGATAATAGCAACATTTGATATTTTCGGTAGTTTTAATAAGAAATATCAATAGTATCGATACTATCGTTATTTTCCCATTTCCTATATTTCAAACGATAATGGGAACTAAAAATCAGGAGAGCGATTTATACAGAAGCAATATCAATGCACAAACCAAATAAAACCATGATTCACAAAGTCAGTTGGAAGTCATGAGAGAAATCATTGTACGAAATGCTAGCCTAATCGGATGAAAATTGCGCCCTCTATAGGGGCAATGCATCTTTAAAGATACATTTAGTGTAGCATCGCTTATTTTTGTTTAATTTTGCAAAAAATTTAACTTTACCGATAGTATCCATTGGAAAAATATCAATCGATATTCAGTCAAAAAATTAAATATCGATAGTGCCATCGATATATTGCCAGCAATGGTAATGGTAATTGTTTTTCCATCTAAAGGGTGGTTACATTTTAAGGACCGATGTTGATTTTGAATAACTTTAAAGCGTTGCTCGATTGTGTATCTTTCCATGGTTCGAATTGAGTTAGTCTGAAATTGAGCAATGTCAAATGAAATGCAGGAAAAAACTTAACTTTTAGATATAGTTTACACTCAAAATCGGCCCTTAAAATTTAAGCAACATTAAGTAAGAATATCTCTAGAAGGGAGTTATGTTTGCAAATGTGCATATTATGGGATTTTCGAGTTCGAACGAATCACTGCATTTCACAACTAAATAAACCTGTTGTCAAAATCATAACCTACGACAAATTCTAAGAATTTTTGCCTCAAAATCGAACAACCGCTTGGTGAAAAGTTTTGCCCTTACAAATTGACATAGCCTATAGTTCACGTTTTCCTTCTAGGTTTGCAAGGGTCACCACCATATGATACTATATACTTTAGCATGCTGTTCGTTTCTGATACGTTTATAAATATATTCTTGATCTCTGTAAATTTTTTGAGGATTTATGAATATCCTTCCGCTTGTCCGCCCGTCCATAAGTCTATGTTATATGTATGTTGTAAATACGTTTCAGTCTTCAAAAATTAATCAATTAAGCTGGAGTCTTGGTTAATTAAACTTTTTTTGTTTTCAATTCAAAGATTTAGTTTTTTCTTAGTTGGTGTTCGACAGTTCCTTATATGTCTGTCCTGTTTGCTATATCTGCCTTATAATTTTCCAGATATAAAACGAATTTTCCGAGAAGAAAGATGCTTACATTAGGGTTCTACCATGTTTTTAGGTACATTACCATTTGAAAAATGTCTTGGGTGCATTTTAATTTCTGTATGATTTGATGTGCTAAAATATCACTTACAATATTTTTGTTACGGCTGGTACTGTAATACAGCATCAAGCTAAACAAAAGGCATTACCAAAAAGTATCTGACCCTTTTGGAGTCGAATATAAAATTTTATAACTAATTTCTTTAGGCCAAAGTGAAGGACATTTGTATAAAAAAATCAAACCATAACGTGTTATACTTGTGTGAAAACAAACAACAAACTACATGCAAAATAAAGGCAGAATAAAGGCAGAATTACCCAATCTTAGAAGGCTAAACCACAATGAAGTAAAATGCATTCAGATTAATGGAACCCCTTCGCCACTAGAAACGTTTTTAAATAAATAATATTGAAACCATTCATATTTTTTGCATGCGATTCCTAAACGTTTCCATTGCTACCTTAAGGAGAGGAATTAAGATTTAGCTTCGCTATGAAAGATAGCCAGCAGCGTTTAGACTTAAAGTGATGACAAAAAGCTGTGCTTGTTTCTGTTTTAAGCCAAGTTATGTACACAAGGGACATTTGTGCACACATAATTTCTATTGCGAAATGATTACATTCGTTTCATTAATAAATACAAGAACATTAAGGTTAACGGGACGACATAAGTTTAGTGAGATTGGTGGTGCAAATCAGCGACTATAACATCTGCTAGATGTTTAGCCATAGCTTATATAACATTAGACAATTTTCGCCGCAAGAACAATAATTTATATGTATGTAGTTTTTGCAAGTTGTTGGGCTTTTTAAAGCGATCTGGATGGTTCAACGCTAAGAACTAGAAGGCATCCTTCATCTCCTGTTCCTGTGTTATCACAGTGTACGAAAACGTCTAAAGCTGCTTTTACACGATCAGCCATGTCACATATATAGATATACGTCTATAAAACAAGTAAAAGCGTGCTAACTTCAGCCGGGCTGAATCTTATACACCCTCCACCATGGATCGCATTTGTCGAGTTCTTTGCACAATTTCTCTTTATAGGCAAACAAGGAATAATGGATAAGAATTGTTATGCTATAGGAGATATATCAAGTTATAGTCCGATTCGGACCATAAGTGAATTGAATGTTGAAGACCACAATAGTAGTCATTGGGTAATATTTCAGTCCATTCGGATAAGAATTACGCCTTGTAAGGGCTCAAGAAGCATAATATGGCAGCTATATGACGTTATCGACCGATTTGAACCATACATAGCACAGTTGTTGGAAGTCATAACAAATCACTTCATGCACGATTTCAGCCAAATCGGACGAGAATTGCGCCCTCTAGTGTCTCAAGAAGTCAAAATACCAGATGAGTTTATATGGTAGCTATATCAGGTTATAGACCGTTTAAACCCATACTTGGCACAGTTGTTGGAAATCATAACAAACAATTTCATGTAAAATTTCAACCAAATCGGGTGAAAATTGCATCTTCTAGTGGCTCAAGAAGTCAAGATCTAATATCGGTTTATATGACAGCTATATCAGGTTATGAACCTACTTGAACCATATATAGCACAGTGGTTGGAAGTGATACCAAAACACCATGTGCAAATTTTCAGCCAAATCGGATAAGAATGGTGCCCTCTGGATGCTCAAGAAGTCAAGATCCAAGATCGGTTTATATGGCAGCTATATCAAAACATAGACCGATTTGGCCCATTCACAATCCCAACTGATCTACACTAATAAGTAGTACTTGTGCAAAATTTCAAGCAACTAGCTTTACTCCTTCGAAAGTTAGCGTGCTTTCAACAGACGGACGGACGGATATGGCTGGAACGACTTAAAATGGCATGACGATCAAGAATATATAAACTTTATGGGGTCTTAGACGCATATTTCGAGGTGTTACAAACGGAATGACGAAATTAGTGTACCTCCCACCCTATGGTGGAGGGTATAAAAAAGTAAGTATAGTACATATCAGAATACATGCCCATTGGGGAGCGCTCTATTCGTATTTGACGTACATAAGACAAGTCTCATGAATACAGAAAGTGACAGCTTATAGGACATGTCTGATCGATACTAGTAGCTTGAGTGAGTATGATGGCAGACTGCCACTTAAACCTAACCCAACCTAGCTTAACCTAGTTTTCCTCAATTATCATTTGGAATATTCGCCTATCTGTATGCCGATATGGCTTTTGGTCTCAACCAGCATTTCGATGTGCCATATTTAGAGTTTTCGGCAGAGAAAATAAATAAACTAGTGCAATTAATGTGAAGATTCTTCTAAAAAAGCTGATCGGCCAATCGATGAATCTTTGCAGAGGGGTTCCAGAAGTCAAATCAGTGATCTAGGGGCAACTTTATATGGGGAGAGTCAGACACATATTAATCCTTTATTTTAAGAAATACTAATTGGTTTCGGGGAAAACAAATGTTTCCATTGACATGACAATGAACTTTGTTTGCAACATTTCGTGGACCATCGTTAAAAGTTGTGACAAAGTTTCCGTTAAGTAAGGTCGTGATCACTGTAACACCTAGTATTTTATATAATATTAAGCAAACTTCCCTTAAACAATTTGTCCTTAGCGTCTTGCACTTTATGAACGTCAGCAAAGAGCATTAACTGAGTACTGACATGTCTTCTTCTCTGTTGCTCACCACACTTGGCGCTTCATCAAATAACCGCCACATTTCAGGCGGCTGTGTATAGGTAGAGCTCTTACAACTTCGGACGCATCATACATAATATATGAGTTAAATCACGTATGATGCGTCCGAAGCAACTTCTAGTCCATGAATTAATATAAAATTCCATAGCAATGTTACATCGAAATGGTTAGGTTTAAGTCATGTTTGCGGTATTTTACACTACCAATTATGTACCTAGGAGAGCAAACGAGTCTACCCCCGCTTCTTGTTTTGCTTGATACTGTACGGTACTGCATTAGAATGAAAGGGAATGAAGGTTTCTAATATCAATTCTTCGGGGGATGATTTCATGTGATCTAACTTTAATGGTGGGTGACATTTAATCGAGTTGGAATGTTTGCTTGGTTATTTGCCCTCCACTGTTACAGAATTAAATGTGTTTTTCTTTCTTTGCTATTGTTAATTTGCTTAATGATTTACACATAACTAAGTATTTAGACAGACAAAAGGTGCCTTGAAAATTGATTGCTCAATTCGATACAATTTAAATTCAATGAAAAAACAGATTGTGCAAAACAAAATGAGAGAAAGTACATTTACAGGTGTTTTAGAATGGTTTCTTTTTTGTTTTGTTTTTTCTTTTTTGGTTAATTTTGGATTAAGTTTTGTTCCGTTTTTGTTTTACTTTGCTTTGTTGTTGTTGTTTTGTTAATGAAATAATAAGGAGAGAAATATTATGAAAAAAAAACGCTTAGTATTAATAGGAGATTATTCGAGAGTAAAAAAAACGCAATAATGAATACGTTCGGTTTCACATTAATTTTCTTATGTACTAAATATTTAGTTGTAGTGATTACTTGGTTAATTGTTGCTTGGTTTGTTTCGGTTTTATTTTACAAAATAAAATTAACAGTAAACAATGCTAACGGTCAGTTTCCATTGGTCTAATTAATTAATCAATCAATCATTAATCAAATATTAGAATATGTATATGTAATTACTACAGGTGGTGGTTGTGGTGGTGGTGGTTGTGGTAGTAGTAGAAGTAGTAGTGGTGGTTCTTGTGGGTGGCGGTGGTAATTTATGTAATAGTAGTAGTAGTAGTAGTGGTAATTAAAGTAGCTGTATTGGCGAGAGAAGCACGCCTATGTAAAACCATTTGACATTGTTCTGTTTTTGTTTTCATTGCAATGGGAACAGATGCTAGTAGTAGAGCAGTCATAGTAGTAGTAGTGGTAGTAGTAGAGTAGGTACTTGAGTAGTGGCAAATGGGTGATGGTTGTTGTTTTGATTTTATTTTTTCGTATATTTTTTGTTTGTTTGTATTGTTTTTTTTTTTTGTTTTTTTTTTTTTGTTTTAATACTATATTATTGATCACAATATACAATTTGATATTGCTTTCATATCTATATGCCTTTTATGTAGTATATAGTACAAAACACATGAAATTTGATTTTTGATTTGAATTTAGAGAAATAGAAAGAGAGAGAAAGGGGGGAAACATTTAGGAGGTAACATATTATGTATATAAATATTTATGTATATAATATACGGTTCTGTTTCTAAAAATACGTTATATTATTGGCTTTGTTGATTATGTTGATGTTTTTTTATTGGTTTTAAATGCAAGATTTGGTTTAAGATTAGATATGCTGCACGGTTGCAAAGAAAACATTTACCAAAACCACCAACTAAAATATATAACAAAAAACAGTCTAAAATTAGATAAAAATAAATAAATAAATAAATGATAATAAAAATGAAGAAGTAACAATCATCTGATGCTAAACATTGATCAATTGCGTGTAATGAATTCAATACATACGTACGTAGTAAAATACGAGTGATTAAAAAAGCAATAATCATATTTTGTACAAGAAACACATTCGAAGGGTAAGTTATAAGTAAATATCTAGGTATATATGTATGTATGTATGTATTTATCTATTTATGTATGCATGTGGTATGTTAAAATTTAGTTTATAGTACATAATATAACTCGTTTCTAGGTGATTTTATCCTCCCAACCCATCCCCCTTGTATATACATGTATATAGAAATATGATGCATGTGTGGGTTGGTGTATGTGTTTGTTTGTTTTGTATGATTGCAAATAAAAAGCCAACAAACTGAAAATATGTGTCAAGTTTAATGAACTTTTCATAATCCGAAGGCAATCTCAACAGCAGACAGAAAACAAACTGGCCGTGCGCTAGAAAGAGAGGCAGTGTTCCCGTGCGTGTAATTTTGACAAAAAAAAACGAAACATTGAAATCTCATCTCAGGGTTATTCGAATTGATTTAATTTTATTGTTATTCTACGAGAGAAAAAAAAGACCAAACACACACAAGTTAAGGCTAATAACAATGGACATTGAAACCACACACACACACAAGGTATCTTACATATATTGTATGTACATATATGGATTAATAAAAGCAAATTTACCAATGCTTACAATTGGGTATGTTATTGAGTGCAGTCAGGGGAACATATGTATGTATGCATGTAATTTCGTTTCCAAATATCTTTAATGACTAGGCGTCCCTGATGGCTTCCTTGTCAAAAACACGGTATGTGTCTGGTGTAAAGGACACCCTTTCTTTAATTTTTTGTTTTTTGTATAGAAATCGAAATTGGGTGAAATGATACAAGATAAGAGAAGATAACGGCTTTTCATAATCTTATTTAAATTATAATCGATATACCAAACCCTCAGTAATGCAAATGCAAATTTTGCCCATGAACTAAGGAACAGGGGCAAACTTCTCACATATCAATGAGTGCAGTCCGATTCAAGTTTAAGCTCAATGATAAGGGGCTTCCTTTTTATACGGTGTGCCGCAGGCGACACCCCTTTGGAGAGAAGTTTTACATAGTACCTCTCAAATGTTACCAGCATTAGGGGGGGGGAAACCACTGCTGACAATTATTTCTGATGGTCTCGCAAGGATTCGAACCTAGGCGTTCAGCGTCATAGGCGGAAATGCTAACCTCTGTGCTGCGGTGACCTCCTAAACCCTCAGTAATAAAAGTTCAAATTTACGGCAGAAGATTATTATAAAAAATTCACATAAACTTGAGGGAGATGGAACTAAACACATTATATATTACTTAAACTCATTACGTCAATACATTATTGGGGTGTCTAAGAAATCTTCCACCCCATATCTCATAGTTGATAATTTTCTGTATCTCAACACAATTTGTTACTTAAAACAGCTGATGTAGCGAAAGTTAACACTGCTATTTTAATCATCAAAATACTTTGAACAACATTTGTTATAATTGCAATCAATTTACTGCGCGATTAAAGTTCTACCCGGTCAACAAAAAGCCATTTATACTTGCCTATCCTCTAAATCAATAAACCACATACATATGTTCGGCAAAATTTAAGAGATGTAGTGGAAACAAAGAAAAACACCACAAAACACCTCCAAAGAGTACAAATATGTACGGAATTTCTACTGAAACAACATTGAAATTTTTGAAACAGCAGCAATATCGGTACATAGACTCTTTAGCAGTGAGCCTGCTGTAAACATTTTCTGCAACCACAAAAAAACTGCTTCAAATACAGGGAAATGAACTACGAACATTTCCTGTTATCACCAGTTGCATTTCTATTAGTGTAGTCGGAAATCCAAATAAAAATATTTGGGGCCTATCCGAATATTCGAACTCAAAATTTCATAACTCAAATTATAGTTGCGCTATGTCAGATTATATTATATTACTGAAAGTCACAATAGAATTTAACATATAAAATTTGCCGTTGTCTAGCCGTTCGAAGCCATCAATAAAACTTCCAGCAGATGCACAGAATCATATGCATACCATGGAAGTAGTGTATTTGTCACGGAAAAAAGTCTATCATTACAAAAAACACATGCACAGGGCCCGAATGACCGCATTCCTGAACGAGTAAAATCGTTCGAAATCTCCCTATTGTGAATGATGTGTATCTTAATTGAAAGGGAATTTTTGAAATTCAAGAACGCGAATGTTTAAAGGGAGATATCTTTATAAAAAGTTGGACATACAAATTTATATGCAAGTGGAATACGAGATGAAATTTCATTCGATACGAAAGCGCATTCGATCACGTATGCGGTAATCGGCCCCAGCTAATAGACAGGGTTGTCAAACATGGTTAATGTGGTAATTGTATCATAGAGTCGTTTTCGCAATTAATACGATTCAAATACAACATACCAATGCACGGCCCTTGAAGCCATCGCACCTAATATGGTTGAAAAATTTTCTAACTAAAGACGAACCCGTCCCATAGTAGTTGGTGTGTGTTGCAATCTCTGGCATTCCTTTTCATTTGCAAGGAAAATCTCCGATCATTGAGCTCATCTCGAAACGGAAACAAAAAAATTATAAAATTTTTGGCCAATCCAAGAAGACAAATCGAAATGATACGCATCTGTGGCTTTGTATCTCAAACTCCGCCAAGAAGTCCTTCCGTTCTTTATGTTTGCATACAGTTACTATGTATCTAAATACATATGTACATATATTTTGCACACAATTTTATATATAAAAAATACCCAGCTAAGTAATTAGAAAAATTACCTGTTTAGCTTAATACATCAACTCATCCATAATCCGGCCTTCACCACATGACAAAATGATGGTCAAAGTGTTTAACTACTAGTTAACTGATTAAATATTAAGAACATACGATAGCAAAACAAAACTTAAAAGCAAGAGAGAAGAAACAATTTTGAAAATGCATTTTTGTCTTAGTTACTTTGCAGACACAGAAATAATGTTGGGAAATGTCGTTCATTGGAGGCAACCGCAGCGCAAATTGATATGTAAGAAGTTTGCCCCTGTTCCATAATGGAATAATGTTCATGGGCAAATTTGAAAAGGCATAATTCGTTCATTAGGGCAACCGCTCACGTAGCTTACTGCATTACATAGTGCATTTAGTAAGCTAGTCAGCCTCCTTCATCATTTAACATGCCGTTTTGTCAGTTTTTATTTATATCTTTTTAGGAAATCTATACTGTATAAAAAAAAAAACGGGACATTCCTTTAAAGCGAGAGACTTTTTTCATACTATAAATCAGTGGTATTTAAAGATAAAGGACGCTGTAAAAACTCTTCGAGAGACGCTTTACATGACACATCTGTGGTCAGCATTAGTGATTTTGTAATAAATTACCATATTACAATGATTAAATTTAGGTATTCGGTTCAGTTGACGTTTGACCCTTAAAAGTCTGGTTATGCTCTCGTAAACATACCGTAAATGTAGAAAAAATGTATCGTAAATGTGTTATTACAAATCGTAGCATTTGATATTTCAAATAAACAAAGTATAAATTTATCAATATAATAAACAATAAAGACGGGGGACTGATTCCGGAGAACTTTAATGGGACGACAACATGCATACCTCATGGGCAAGTAGGAGGAGTACGCGATGGCACTCTACCCGGATATTGAGGGAGCATTTTACAACGTAGAGTTGGGTCGATAGTGTTCAACCGAGTTTCTCTGCTACGTGGCAGGATTATCATCCCGGACTTCGGAGAGGTGTATTCTTGTCATCCGCCTCAGGGAGGTGTATTCTCGCCAATTCTTTGGAACCTAGTGATAACCCAAATTTTGTTGGATCTCAGAGAGATGGCGTGAGAATGATCGTATCAGCGGACGACGTCGTACTACTGCATATGCGGCCGACGTCGTACTGCGAAGCAACTTTCTGTCGACTATAAGCGATATTATGGAAACTTCGCTAGGAAGACTGTCGAGATGGACTAAGACATGGGTTGAGAATGACTCCAGGAAATACAGAGTTGGCCCTCTTCACTCCGAGGTATGAGTTATCGGATTTTAGACTCCAGTCTGGAAGGGTTCAATTTGCGGTTGTCAGAAGGTGCCTAGTATTCTATTCGAAACTGTCTTGGAAAAGGAATACTGATGAATGGGGCCCTTGTATGGTGGAAGTCTGTGAGACGTCGGTTTTCACAGATTGCTCAAAGATGGAGTTAAAGACTTGGATTCTTTCAGGCAAAGGTCTTTGCCAAAACGATAGCCGCAAAATATATTCTGATTGTAAGATACTCTCTCTCTCTCACTCTCTTCTTGTAATTTCTTCTTATATTCTCACATATACCTTAATTTTTCTTTTTCATCCACACTTCGTTTTCTCACTAGGGTATCAATTGGCCAGACTGGCCTCCAAGTGAACTCACGCCTTCATGATGGTCTACACATTCAACCTATACCATTAGCAATCATTGAATAGGACTAGCTGTTTTGAAAATAAACATTTTTGATTTTGAAATTCGTTCAAACTTAAAATTTTAACAGCTGGTATGAAAACGGGACGTAAAATTTTATTTTTAATGAATTCTACTTTCCGGTTGCGGTCGACAGACGTTCCGCAATCGTTTGCATGTATATTCATAAGGCAAAAAAAAACAGCTGACATGTTTCTCTACGGTATGTTTACGAGTGTATAACTAGGCCTCTACTCTATATGAAGTGAGTTCATCTGAAATCAAATTGTCAATCAGTTTAAGGTACCTATTTTATGTTACTTGAACAATACTTTTAAATCCAAGTACAACATAAATGTTATCCAGTTTATCGAGAGTCCTGGTCCGGGCGCCAAAATTTGGTAACCTCGATATTTCGAAAAAAAATTTCAGACTGTCAAATCTTTATTTGTGGTCGGATTTCCGATTTTTTGCTGGATAACTATCAAAAATTGCTACAAAAAACTCCGCTTGAAGTCTACAATATCTCCATTGGTTTCGGGGGATATTCTACGAGACTGGCTTTGTATTTTGCGATTAACGATGGCATTTGTTGTTCGCTAAAATTTAGACCGCCATTGCTGAATTATGCCTCAACATCCGATAATTCAGTTAAAAGTTATTCAGTTTCCTAATAAAAAATATTTTTTGCACATTTTTCTTAATTTTTTCTTTGTCTTTCGTAAAGGGGACATATTGTAGATGTGTTTTAAGTGAAGTTTAAATAAGACATGTCAACATAAAAGAGTGCACAATTCATGTACTTCAAAAAGGAACATTTTTATTAAAAAATTGGAAAAACCCTCGCAAAAGTTTTTTTTCCATACGTCCTCTAAGCCTATGCAAAAAAAATGTTTGCATTACACAAAATTTTCACCGTACAACAAAATGCCAATTTGAAAATTACCAATGCCCGAAATTAATATTTATTTTTTGTTTTTTTTTCAGGACAATTTTATCTGCAAAATTCAGAAAAACTTTTAAGATATATTTTTTACTTGATTTCTTTTTGGTTTCTATCCCACTGTGCCACATGGAAAAGCAATAACAGGCATACCAAATGTTAGCCAAATAGAATAAAATGTGAGGTGCCAGTTTGAGTAATGTCTTTACTAACCTAGTGGGCCTCAAAGGAGCCCAAGATCTTTAATTATGACAACGATTAGGATGGTAGCTATTTTTTTTTTATTTTAATACAAACTTGCCTTTTCCGATAATAATCGGATAAAAATATGTATTCAATTTTTTCTCAATTTCCTTTGATAAACCCAAGCTAAAAGTCGGCATACTTGAAAGAAAAAAAATAAATTGGCTTTACCTATTTCACTTGTTGAACATAAGGCCGTTGTAAAGAACTAAATATTGATAGTGTTTTTATGTTTGTGCTTCTTTATGGCAACAACAAGAGAGCCTGCCTGCTGCTGGTAACTACATATAGAGATTATGAAAAAGACGCATTATGACAATTGAAACTCAATGTGTCAGATTCCAAGGAAAAGTGTACAATTATATCAGCCACATGAAATTGTCAGTTTGTACAGAAACAATAACCACAAATTTATCATAAAATAAACGAAGAACGTATTTAAAATTTAGAGATAAGCACAAAGGGAGCCCAAGTTGTGATGATTCTAAGATTATGTACACATTACAAGTTGACGGGAATACCAAAACTTAAATGTGTGGTAGATAATTTGTTATTTAACTTGATATACAATACAAACTTATTTCCAGATATCAGGTATCTCTTTCTTGAAGAAGAAGGAAACGAATTTAAGTTTTCACAGTCGTATTTCGTTCCTTTAAAAAACAACTACGAAAGAAGGTGTCATTGTTTTTAACAATATTATCCCCGCAGTATTCGAAACCACTTATATTTTTACTTGGTTTTATCAGAATTTTACAAATGATTTAAATGAAAATGGGATATTGTAAAATTGCACCGCTTGTCCCATCATCAGAACTAGAAAGACAATTGAATTGAAGAAAATGAATTTAAAATAAAATTTAACAGAGCTGCATCCATCCTTTTCTATTCATCCTTTACATATCTGTAGTACCACATTTTGTATTTCCAGAGTTGTATGTATGCCTTGATTTATGGTCCCTACATCCGTACCGTCGCTAATTGCCTTTTTTATACCCTACACCAACACTGTGGTACAGGGTATTTTAACTTTGTGCATTTGTTTGCAATGCTAAGAAGGAGAAGAGCTAGACTCATTGATAAGTATACTCAGAATCACTTTCTGATTCGATATAGCAATGTCCGTCTGTGAGTCCTTGTATTCTTGTAATCAAGGTACAGGTCGGTTTAGAATTTAAATCGTCACGAAATTTTGCACAGACGAACGCTATTATTTTTGGTACAAATCGGTTCAGATTTAGAAGTAAGTACAAATTTAGACCGATTTGCACAAAATTTGGCTCGGTTTGTTTTGTTATCAATCTGAACATAAATGGATAATTTCATCAAAATCGGGTCAGCTTTGGATATAGCTATGATTTTGTCTAACGAAAAAATGTAAATTGAATTTATTCTAAACAAAAAACGTCAGTAACATTTTTTTTAATTTAAAAAAATTTTAATTTCATATTTTTAAAATTCTACAAATACAAAGTTTTTCTGATACCAGAGCCGCCTTAAAATAATTTTTCTTAAGGATAAAATTGTAATGAAATCTTAGCGAAAAAAAAATTTTAATGAAAATTTTTACAAGAAATTATTGTTTTAAGAAAAAATTTCATTAAATTTTTTTCTAAAAACAACATTTGATTAAAATTTGTGTCCCAATGTATTTTTTTTTTCAAAAGATTCGATTTATATGATTGTTTTAAACGAAAAGTTATTAAAAGTTTCTTTAAGCCAAATCTTCATGGAATTTTCTTACCAAAAAAATTATTTATAAAATTTGTTCCGAAAGTCTAACATTTAACAAAAAGATTTGTAAGACATAAAATTCTTTATGAGTTTTCTCTTAATTCTCATTGTATTATTTTAATTGAATTTTATCTGTAAAAAAAAAAAATATTCAAAAAATGCGTCTAAATTAAATGTAGTATTGTTTACAAAAAGGTGAGTATTAAGTTCGTGTATGACAGTGGAATACCCATGGTTTCCACGATAACTTTTTTGGAAAACTACAAAAATATCACTGATAACACAACATTTTTATTAAAATTGTATCATAAATAACACAACACTTTTATTAAAATTGTATTATAAATAATGGGAATGCCCTAATGAAAAAAATCAGAAAGTATTTTTGCCTCAAAATATATTATCTACAAAAAATAATCGTAAAAATATTAATTTTCACTGTGAAACACGAACTTAATACCCACCTTAAGTGAGGAGATGTATTAAAATAATATTAGTCAGCAGATTTTTATCTATGAGAGCAAGTTTTATATTTCACTTATGTTTGCCGCTAATGTTTTCGGTTTGTTTGCGTATAATTTTATGGAAGTAAAAGTCATTTAATACCAATAGACCGACACAAGCAATAACTTGTTAAAATCATAAAACTAGTTTGAGGGCAAAAATGAGCGCAAATGAAAAAATTTCATCAAAAAACTGAAGCTGATTCGCCGAAAGTTTTACTATAAAACTATGATATTTGCCAAGTCAACCACACATTGAAGGCTTTGAAAGATTAGGATCGGCCTATAAATAGTGTGTTGGCAATCAGTGCAAAATTCAGCTCTGACTTTATGACCAAATGTTGCCGCCGATGGGTCAGTTCCTGCAACCAATAGCGACCACAATTTTCATAAACAAATGTGAGGTATCTTTACCAATTTCACAGTAACAAAAGAATTTAGGCAATTTTGGATTTGAAAAAATAAGGGGTAACTCCCCCCACCCAAAAAAAAAAATTCCTGGCTACGTCCCTGATCCCTGTTATATTAAATATTCTTTATATGTGGGTAGTTATATTAAATCTAACTGTGTTATTCTAAAGAAAGTCGTAATATTGAATTTTGTTAGAAAGAAAATAAAGAGAGCGATATGCATAAAAGCGAATTTTCACTAGAAATGTGTTGTATTAGTGGTGGTTTACATAAAAATAACAATCTTGACTAAAAATATCCAACAAATTAAAAAGATTTATGCATGACAATAACTATGGAGTAAATTGTATATGGTGGAATACGATTGTATGTATGCATGTATATATGTATGTATGTATGTATGTTATGTGTGTTTGGTTAAAAAGAAAGTATTCCCACCTTGACAAAGGATCGATCATGTGTTTACACATTCCATATTTGTTGTTGTGTTGTGGTCTTACTTGGTTGGTAGCTTAATTTCCTGTTTTGTTTATTTTGTTGTTGTCGTCGTCGTTACGTTGAATTACTAAATAACATTAGCCTTTGTTATACACAATAAACGGAGTTGGGTTCTCTCCTGTGAACGGAAAGCCGCCAAAGAAAAGAAAAACAGTTGCATCAACAAAAGGATATTCACAAATTCTGTGTGGTATGTGTTTGTACACAACACGTCGTTATCACAGTTCAGTCTTGTGGACAGGGTTATGGGGACCATATAGCACACACGAAATTTCGAAACTTTTTGTTTGCTCTTATTCGCTTCACTGTAGCTTTTTTGGATCCACTTTGTTTCCGTTTTTATTTTCACTCCATTCTTTGGAAATATGTCTCTGAGTTTGTATTATCAAGTCATCTTTGTTGGTTTTTAACATACACACAATGAAGAGGGAGGGGAGCTGTTTATGTGCGACGGCGACAGTGTTTGCAATGGTCTTTCATTAGCTCATACAACGAATGGATGCACATACACACATTTACACAAACAAAGTATATGTTATGTACGTCGCGTATGTACGTAGTTTATTTGGTTTTTTCCCCCATCTATCATTTGTTTATCTTTTGTTTTGTGTACTTTTATTGTTTTGGTGCGCGCAAGTTTGTGTTGTTTTTTTTTTATTGAGGAAAATAAACAATATCTGTACTTTGCATGTATTAATCCATTAGTGCACAAAAAACTCTCTTTATTGTTTATTTATACCCGAATGAGGCAACGAACGAACGAGCAAGAACGACGTCGACAAACCTCTCTCGAATGGCGACAATTCAATGAATGTGGTGAATTGCTTATTGCGAAGACATTTTTAGCCAGAGTGACAATAGCCAACGATATAAGACTCTATTGTGAATTGTGGTGGATTTTAACGAGTGGAGCCCCATAAGAAATCTTCTCCACCACCACCATCGCATGTTATCATTTGCATTATCCACACCATTGTTTTTTTCTTGTTCGTTTAAAATTTGAGTTTTTGTACACATGTATGTCGTATTGTATATTGAAATAAATTTTTTTTTCAAACATAGGGTTTATGTTAATTTTTAATATTTTCAAAGCATCCGCCACTAATTAGACAAACACACACGCTCCAGAAAATGTGAATAAAGGCGAAAAATACGTTTTTTATCGTTGTTAGGTTTTTCTTTCTGTTATGTGTATAAGTATATACCCACCGCCGCCGCACCCGTATTCAAGTATTGACTAAAGCGCCCTCACACTTAATCGAGGGAACAAAAAAAAACAAAACACAAACCTCAAACATGTATACATACATATAACACAAAATACATGCACACATGTATGTATCCACATTCACATCTACCATTGTAAACTGAACAATAAACCAGCCATCCAACCGTCTTTCTGGCTGTCTGTCTTTCTATTTGTCGGCCAGTTTGTGAATTTGTCAGTCCGCCGTCTGTCCATTAAGTAAGCCACCATGATGTACGACATTGTGCATATTGATTGTGTACCCATCCACTTCCTTCTTTGTGATATTGGTTGGTTGGTTATCAGACATGTGAGTTATATACCATTTTTGAGGACTTTAAACTTAATTTCAATGTTACTTTGTTAAAAATTGATTTTTCCACCAAACACACGTATTTTTTACATTAATGTGTACATAGATAGATATGCAAGCATACATACGTACATACACATATAGATATATATGTATATATATGTATATATTATTATTTATGGATTGAATTGGATTGTATGTACATATAATGAAGATTTTTCATTTTCAGCTCCTCTACAAATACACATTCTTTACATAATTTATATATACACTTATAGATTTTTTTAGATTGTGTATTAATCAACGAATCTTTGTGAGAGTTAAAATAACGCTGATGATTTCATATTCACACAAACGAGTTATATTATTAACACATGAATTTTTATTTGTTTAAGATTTCATTTCATATTTTTTTGGAGGATTTTTTCTCTTATCATTTGCACTTAAATGTATATCTGTGGTTTCATTTTCGTGTATTCCTTGTACATGTACTATTGCATTTTTAATTAAAATATGTTAATAAATGATTTGTGTAAAGAAAACAGAATAAAACACAGATTTTACCTTCTTAACACACCTGAATCCCAAAAACGTCTGACAGATACAACGAAAAAATATTGTACTTAAAATATTCACCACACCCCCAATGATTCCATTGTGAATGTACACCTTACTCACCCAATATGTATATTCACTATCAATTCTCAATAGCACTTAACATTGGCAATTGTGAACGGTTCCAACGCAGAGCTGCATTCTCGCAAACCGGATACAAATATTGAAAATGCTGCCACATTCTCCAAAATGAATACACAGTATTTGGTTAATTTTTTTTTGTATTCTTAAAGACTTTCATCATCATTTCGAAATAAAATTTAGAAATAATGATAAAAAATTGTGGATTTGTTGGTTTAAAAAATTAAATTTAATTTCAAAACAGTATTAAATATATACACATGGAAAATATGGCAATAACAGCAGTAATGTTGCTATAACAATAAGAGAGAGAGAGAGTGCTAAGGGACTACTAGAGTGACAAATAGTGGAGTATGTTTAGTCGTATTTATTTAGTCACCGCGTATATATGCATACTAACTATCAATGTACTGCCTTTTAAGCCACTATATTCAGGTACAGATGTCATACGACTCTTTAAAGTGGAACCAAGCGCAAATATTAGAAATAAACGAAGAAACTTAAGAGAATAGAAAATTCAAAGAAATCTGTGTAAAAACAATGAATTTGATTTAGCTAGTTTTCATTGGTCATTCTATGCTACCACACGTAAGTTGTGTTTTGGTTCTCAAAGTTAAAAATAGTTTAACTTTTGCGAGTTTATTTTTTGACATTTGCTTGAACAGTTGCATTTTTCAATACAACGCTCTCATTTTGTTTAGGATTTATAGAATGAAACAAAAGAAAACGACAGATTTCGAATCGTTGTTCGTAGTTGCCATTCTTCATTGAAAACAATGGGTTATCTTCTTTCTCAATTATATAAAAATTAAATTGTTGCACTGCGTTTGTTTATTTATTTGTAATGAAGCACAAAATGTTTAGTACCGTTTGGTACTAGCCTTGTTACGGAACTGGTATTGGTTTTAGTACCAATCCATCACTGGTTTTAGCACCAGACCATTATTGATTATTCCACCCCCTAATGAACCAAAAAAAACATTGAAAATAATTTTAATCAAATTTTATTTCGATTATTTGTGTTAATAATTGCAAATGCAAATTTTGCCCATGAACATTCCACTAAGGAACAGGGGCAAACTTCTCACATATCAAAGAGTGCAGTCCGATTCAAGTTTAACTTCAATGATAAGGGGCCTCCTTTTTATGGCTGAGTTCGAACGGAGAGCCGCAGTGCGACACCTCTTTGGAGAGAAGTTTTACATGGCATAGTACCTCAAAAATGATGCCAGCATTAGGAGGGGAAAACTACCGGTGAAAATTTTTTCTGATGATCTCGCCAGGATTCGAATCCAGGCGTTCAGCATCATAGGCGGACATGCTAACCTCTCCGCTACGGTGGCCTCCCTTAACAATTACAAAAAGTAATATTACACCGTGACCAACCTCAATTCCTTGTATTCAGCTATTGATTTCATATTCATTGATTCCCAGAAGTGGTTTTCATATGAATACAACAACACAGTATCGTTTTCCACACAACAGACTATCATGTTTTGGATGTAGAATATTCTTAGATTTTATACTATTTCCATTTTCACCGCTATCGGGTATTTGAACAGTACAAAGTACAAAGCTCAACAAATCTTTTGGCGCGATGATAAGAACACAAATCTGACGCCGTCAATTCTTATAAAGACTCCTTTGTCTGGTATTGAATTGATACCAAATGGTATTACAAATCTTTGCCAATGACGCGAGCAAAATAATACCAGGCGGTATTGGCAAAGTACCGTATATCAGTGTACGAATATAAGTCATTTTCAAATTTGGACCATGTCAAAAGGAGGACGCAAACACTTACATCAAGTATCGTTGTAGAATTTCATTCCAATGCTTTGGTGGTATGACAGGAGGGCGGTCAGACAAGATTGAATCGACTCAGAGCGCCAAGACCATCAAGAATATCTATACTTTATAGGTCAGATCAAAAATATTATATACTTTAAAGATTATAACATGATATTGAAAAAGGAAAAAAAGTTATAGCATATACACAAAATAAAAATGCTACATTGAAAACAAACCAATTAAATATATTAAGACGGTTAATCTCTTAAATTGTTGGATGTATACGGCCCTCGTGAGACCAGTGCTGGCCTATGGAGCTCTGGTATGGTGGGATGCCATAGAGAAGAGGACGCGTACGAGGGAGTTCGAGAAGGTCCAGAGACTGGCCAGCGTCGAAATCACTGAGATCCGCCCCGCAGGCAGGCCTGAAGGCAATGCTGGATATGTAGCCCATTGAGGCTTATATTCGGAAATGTGCCGCCAGGGTTAGACTGAGGAGGATCTCCGATTACCTGACACCAGTGCCGACTGGAGTGAGGGCATTCGAGATTTGATTTCCTGAGAGGGACGAATGGAGAGCGAATGCTGTACTTGAGGAGGATGAGATCTGGATCTACACAGATGGCTCCAAGGTGGAGTCGGACTGGATTGAGGGTCTACTTTGATGCAATCAATATCAGTATGTCTCTAAGACTGCCGGACGAGTGTACAGTTTTTATGCCAGAGGTCTGTGCCATTGCGGTGGACGCAAGAGAAATTCTGGTAAGGGAATTATCGCCCTCGAAACACAGAATGTAGTACGGCGGCGCTCAAGGCCTTAGGGTCGAGTATGGTGAGGTCGAAATGCGCGGAGGATTGTTTGAATTCGCTAGATAGGCTCCGGGCCCACAATGACGGGACTCGGTGGATGGTTGCAGGATTGCAAAGGCGCTATGGCCGATCATCGACCGAAGAAGGACGAGGGAGATGCTGGCGTTCGATAAGAGTTTGATAAGTACCCTGATAGGGGTCATGACCAGGCACTGTGCCATAGGCCGCATGGCAGCGCGCATGGGGATGCCGCACAATGACTTCTGTAGGAGTTTACTCGATGAGGATGAAGAGGATACTTTGGGAATTTGTTACGATGAAAGCACATGATACGATATTTTGTGAAAAATTTACGCAAGAACTAGTGACAAATATGCTCTCAATGGGCGTCCCGAAATGTAAATTTTCCCTAGATGAAAAAACAAGTTATGACGAAACGAACACATTTCCCAAAATTTTTCCGTTTATTTTTTTTAATATGGAGTTCCAAAGCGAAAACCGAATATAGTACCGGCCTTAAGGCGAAATTTTTAAAATTGTCACTTTCCGAGTTTACCATTCGCAAACGACTGAGCCTAATTCTCGCATCCGCAATCAATTTAATACGATCGAATTACACAAATTTTTTGGATTATGGCATCCGTTATCGATTAATTCTATTCGAAGCTTCGAACAGAAATGTGCGAGTTTTTGCTCGCAGCAATTTACCTATTGTAAATAACAAATTTTCGTCTATTTTCAATAAACTAGGCTAAAAATTAGAAATCGAAGTATTTATGTCATAAAATAAAACAATAATTATAAAATATTCACTTTTTTGGTCCCTTACATTGGACAAAAATTAACTTTGTGCTTAAGCCAAATTCGCCAAAGCAAATTATCAAATTATCTACCAACATGACCAAACCAAAAGTTGTCTCATTTAACCACTAAATTTAAGGCAGCAGGATAATTTTCAAGGAAAAGGTTCTCACTTATCCAATTGTACTTTGGCTGTTGTTCTTCTTGTGCTTGCCCGAAAAAACTAACATCAAACAAGCACTCTTGGCTGTGCTAGGGGAGACTTAATCCACATATTTTGTTTGTCCTTTTTCACATAAAACAGCAATTTATAGTGTAAAAACAGTAACATATCATTAAAGAAAACAGTTTTGTTAGAACGTGTTTTATTTACTTTTTTAGAAGTAATAACTTTTTTTAACAACCTTCATTTGCTTTGTTTGCCATTGAGATGGCAAAATATGCTCGGCGTATCAATTTTTCTTCCTCGAATTCGATATCTTTATGACGAATTACGATCGTAGGCCATGATCCAATTTGAACTCATGGAACGGAATTAATCTTCGAACAAAAATTCGCTCGATAACGAATGCCAGAATTAGGCCCCTTCTCAACATACTGTCTGCTCTTCAAAAAGTAATGATCGCTCAGTCAAAAAGCAAAGTTATGTGTACAAGATTGTTACTGTACGCTCATATACTCAACCTCTCTTTGTAGTAGAGAGAAATAGTTGTTTGTGGCTATCGACAAATTTTTGCCATGAAAAATGTCTTTACCGTTGGTGAAGTGGATAAATGATTCACAGTAAACTAAGTCACTTACGTTCAATAATTCTTCATTTATGGTTAACGTTTGATATGTTGGAGCGAAACGTTGCACAGTTACAATAAAAATAAAACTTTGTAACAAAAGTGTTTTGTGTGTCGTAAATACCCAACAAAAATTGCCTTTAACTGAAAAGCCATACGTTTGAGCCTGTTGTTGGCAAAAAGATGAAGAATTCCTAAACTTTATTTAATATCTAAATAATTTTTAATCATAACTTCGAAGAACAAATGAAAAGAAGATCATTAAAAATGGTAGTACTTAACGGCAATAGCCAATTTTTAATTTAGAATTGGATACCACGTAATTATAAAAAGCGGAAACCAAAATAGTGTGGGCAATTTTTTCAATATATTTTGTTTTTATAAAATACCAAAGTCTTCAAAAAACTTTAGGAATATTTTTAAACGATCGCCAAAATTTTGATTATAAAATATTTTACGTCTGTTTTGTATAGCCTCATCAGTCTCTAAGACAAAGTTTTCGGGGTCCGCCAATTCAGTATTTTCGTTAATCAATATCGGCAATAAGCAGGTGGCAGTTGCTAGGCCTGATTGAAGCAGACAAACAAAAAAATTTTCAAACTTAAATTTGTTGTTATTTTTCATGAAGCTCACCATGAAATCCTTTGGAATAAATTTCCTTTTTGACATCGTCTAATGTTGGTATACGGTGTTGATAGTTGAGCTCGACAAGGGTGTCACACAGTGATTGATGATATGCTAGCACTAAGTCATCGAAATGACATTGAAATACATCTGCTTGCAACGAGGTAAATATTAGGTAGTTCAAATCGATTCCTGGAGATCCATAAAATCCCTCTTGAAAGTCAATCTTAAATTTAAAAATTCGTAAATAGTTTTCATGGTAAAAGTTACAATAGAGACTTACAAATAGCACATCCGGCTCGTGAGCATGAAACATTAAATTGTTAACCCAAACATCACCATGATTTAGAACATGATACCTATCGTTCAGATTGCGGCTGTATACATTTATTAGTTTAGCTATAATGCTCTGACCAAAGACTTCCAATTTCGGTACGAACTTCTTCAGATCTTCGGTAGCATTGCAATATTCAATGGTAGTTTTAACACAAGCTTTATATATCATATGCATCGGTGAAGGATGGTCTGATATATTTCCAGGCAAGTGAAAACGAAATATGTCTGGATTCTATAATAGAATAAGCAAAATAATAATTTACAAGACTACAGGAACAAACAAGCCCGATCACCTTCCCATACAAAACCATGGAGACGGCGTGAAATTTTCCCAACTTTCTTAGAACCAACAGGCATTGACTTTCATTCAGACCTTGCTTTACATCTCCTATACTATAGCCACGTAACTTAAGATTCTCCATTACAATAATCCGTTCGTCAACGTACACCGTTCTAGAGAGGGAGATATAAAAAAAAAAAGTTCATTGGCGCTTATGTTCATCCTCTTGCACATTTCAAATTTTACAGACAATTAATAATATAATAAAATAAAAGCAAATGTCGATAATTCGATTTTTGGTTCAAATGTTTGACAACTTATATATCAGTCACGCGCAAATCTCTAATTAGAAGTCATTTCAAAACACTACTTGCAAAATTTGAGCCAATACAGTAACAAAATTGCACCCTACAGATGAAAAAGAAGCAAAATCGTGATATCGGTTTATATGATAGCTATATCTGGCTATCGACCGATTCAGATCAACCTCGGTAAAGACGTTGAAAGTCATAACAGAACACTATACCCTATAAACGTATTGGCGTTCCATTATTCGCAACCAATAGTCCGGTAGCTCGAAGCTCAACTTCTCGTGACAGCAATGAACACCACACAGAAGGGTCACAATGTTCCCGACAGTTTTGTGGGTAAAACCTCTGGAGCTAATTGGTATTTTGAACATTTTTAAATATGTGTTTTCCTGACACCCAAAAATTAATAAACTTTTTTCTTCTTATCCTGATTGGTCGAAAAAATTTTGCCGAAAATTTTAAATGTCAGGGCGAATTGAATTTTCTTCGCCCTGTTTACAAATTTAGCAATTCGCCGATGCGGCCACCTTATTAAATACGCATCGGCGAATTGCTACAACAAAGCATCTTTTTTGGGAACTTGATATGTCAAAATTTGTAAACAGGGCGAAGAAAATTCAAATCGCCATGACATTTAAAATTTTCGGCAAATTTGCTTCGACCAATCAGAGCAAGATGAAAGATGTTTATTAATTTTTGAGTGACAAGCAAAAACAAAAACAAATTTAAAATTGTTAAAAATTCCTATTAGCTCCAGACAAAGCCATCAATATGTTATAGCGATAAACTAGCTACCAAATGCTACCAAGAATGCAGAGTCCAGATCCCTCTGAACGCACCCGATCTTAGACACTCAACAGAATCAAGCAGACGAAAGATAGAACACAACAAACTGCTACAACAACAACAACAACAGCAACAAGGATGCATTTAACCTTCCACGGTAGACCAGGGTAGTTCCTGGTTATAATAGGATGTTTGTCACTATTATAACCAGGGACCACACATCGCATGTGTCAAATGCATGACTCTCTGGAGGACATGAGGATTCCTCCTGAATTGAGTTCATACGATGGTCATGGGCATGATAGTTAGCGTACCACTAGCAAAGAGCTTCAATAGGAATATTGTGACTAAAGCTTAAGAACGGGTTTTGTTACCCTTTTTGGGGCTCTTGGATAATTGTGGGATTTTTAGATCATTTGAAAAGGAGGGGGCTAAAGCTTGTTGGCTACGAATATGACGTTTTCATCTTAGTGTGTGTTCGTTCAGAGAGCATATAGTAGGCTGCCAAGATTGGCCAATGGACTTGACGTAAACCCCCGAAAGATCAAGTTGGTGCTATTCACCCATATAAAGTAATTTGGTGTGTTTAGGGGACCTCTCCTAGATGGGGTGGAGCTATCGCTCTCACTACTGATAGATCTTCTAACAAGCAATTGCAATGTCAGGACTTTGAAATCGCGCTGGTTGACGGTTGTGCACCTATTGTGCCACTGACTGAAAATTATTCTTATCTAAATTACTTTTAGGCACATCGTCCTTTCACTAATTTTTCACTGCAGTTGGGGCTTGAAATGGCAGATTGGGGGGGAACCGCCTGGTCCCCATTATTGTCATGCATGTTGGCTCCTTATCTTTTTCATTCTAAATAATATCTGACATTGTACCGCCGTAAATTTTGTCTTTGTTTGTCGGCGCTTTTTGAATCTATTTCGAGGGCGACGCAATAAACCCAAGTTTCCTGAGTGAAGCTGATAGCGATTGAGGTTGTTATACGCGTACCATTTACAACCTAAGTTTAAGAACCAAAACAGCAGCAAACTCAAAAATCAATTTATAAAATATTTATTTTGAAGTTTAAATATTTATAAGGCGAATTCAAAAATGATTTGACTTATCAAATTCCATCAGCTGTGCTGATGCGGCCACCTTATAAAATACACCTTGGCTACTACAACTTAAACTTTCCATAATGCACATATAAATATTTTCTATGGAAATTTTAAACTTCCACAGAAATTTATAATAACGGTAATTTGGAAGAAGTTTAAACAGAGAATTGGCTATGGAATGAAAAAGGCTGAAAATTTTGTCCTCTAATTGTTGTTCCATTACTGGTCTCATTTAGACAACAGCAAAAATTTCTTGCACATATAATTATTAATCTGGGGTAGGTCAAATAGTCAATTAATTGCTGTGTTTTTATTTAGTACTATATAGTGCAAATCACGACTAATCATTTTCTTTTATCTGTTATTGCACGTTATCGAAAACTTACCAGTAGAAATTTGTACTGATATTGGGTTGCCCAAAAAGTAATTGCGGATTTTTCATATAGTCGGCGTTGACAAATTTTTTCACAGCTTGTGACTCTGTAATTGCATTCTTTTTTCTGTCAGTTATCAGCTGTTAATTTTAGCTTGCTTTAGAAAAAAAGTGTAAAAAAAGTATATTTGATTAAAGTTCATTCTAAGTTTTATTAAAAATGCATTTACTTTCTTTTAAAAAATCTGCAATTACTTTTTGGGCAACCCAATATTTTATCCAGCACATCTGACTTGCACTGGATAGGACAAAAAGAAACACACCAAATATAAAACGAGTATGGAAAGGCAAAAGAACGGAGCCGACTGTATAATACTCTATTGCACCAAGTATACATGCTACTTTTAAGCAAATATGAGTGAACATTAAATTGACGGTATATATCGATTTTTTCAATTAAAATTGTGTTAGTCCTAGGACCAAAAAAGTGGTATGTCCAAATTTTAATGGCAATCGGCAACAAAAGAGACCTTTACATTGATTACAAGACTACGTGAACAAGCAGACATAGCATAATTGAATCAGGAAGTAATTCTAAGCCGATCGTTATACTTAAGAATGGGTCTAGCTCTCTCCTTGTAAATGTTGCGCTGTGGGGTATAAATATAAAAGATAAACAATTATAAATCGCACTTACTTCGGTCCGAAGATGGATACATCAGCACCCAATAACTTGTCGATTTCATCGCTTATCGCGGTATAATACTGAGCTTCTCGAACAAAAACGTCTAAATGTTCCTCCAGCTGCTCAACCAACTCGTTCTCCAGACGCGTCTTTAACATGAATGATCGTTCCCATGTCTCACTCTCGTCATCTACATTGTTTTTGTACCGCACATCCAACATATACAAGGCACTTAAATAGTTCTCTCCTTTGGCAGTGGCTGAGCTTACCTTAAAACTCTTAATCTCAACCAACTGATTGTTGGTATACCTTTGAATTATCTTTTTTATATATTCCAAATCCAACCACGTTGGCCCGCATTGGCTGACAGTATCTGGAGCGAATGGTGTTGTGTCCATTTTAAAGTAACAATTTCGCTGAAGTGCAACACGCAATTGATCTACAAATAATTATGATATATGATATTTGTGAACATTTTGACTTTTTCTGGAAAGTGTTTTTTGATAAGAATGAAACGCAAACATGCCCATGATTGTGCGAGTATATAACACGTAACTGTAGTAAAAACAAGCCCATCGGATATGCCTAATTTAATAGATACAAATATATTAGGCCATAACGCAATGGAAGTGTAATTACAAAAAGTAAATACAGGCTAGAACGGGACGCGGCGACTTTTGTTGTCACGATTTCTTTTTTTTAATTTTACGAATATTTTTCTTATCGATACAGGTCGTTAGGGGTATATTTTGATATCACCGATTTGACTTATTGTACCCTTAGAGGTTTCAATTTTATCCGATTGAGCTGAAAAGATATATCTGCCTTTAGAAGTCTCTATTTTCCCAATTTGACTGGCAAATGAATGTCATACTAAAGGTGGAGTTACATAATATGAGCGAGCATTAAAAATGCAACTCTGCAAACAAATCCCACAAAAACAATGCGCAATAGTTGTAGAATTTTTAACTTTCACGCCTTAACACACTACTTCATGTATGGCAACACAGAATGATGCACGAGTTCAATCGTCAAAGGGTTGGTATTCTATTCTGCTTTCGGAATAGCCGCTGAAATTTTTAATTGTTCCGCGAGCGGAATTTGACAGCAAGCAAATGTTTTTATTTCCATTTCAAAACACGTTTCTTTATCTGCACTCAAGGCGGATTTAAAAAGGTGGTCTCATGCGAACAACTGTTAACAGCCGGCCAGGTTTGACGGTATTAAGATACCAGATTTTTGTTTGCATTCTCTTTGTTGTTATCTTCTTTCTCCCATATTCTCTGCTCATGTACGCAATCAGCTTGATGACAAGATGGCGGATTGCACCATATGATTTTAATTGTTTCGCCATGATCTGCACTTATTGTTTTCTCTAGTTTATATATATATATATATTTTTTTTAAATAAAGAAAGAAAAACGAATCATTGAAACCAATAAAAAAAATTATGCCGGCAATAGTTTTAAGTGTTGCCACTATAATAGTTTTTTTTTCTATTTTCCTCACTATAAATAGAGTACTACTTTTCCGCCAATGTTTCGCCGACGTTTTTTTTATGACAGCATTCCGCTTGAAAAGCTGAACAGAATGCTCAGCTAAAGTTGAAAAATCTTGCACTTTTGCACATCGCTCTTGTGGTATTTGTTTGCAGAGTTGCATTTTTAATGCACGCATTTTTAATGCATATGTAACTCCACCTTAAAGCTGAGTATTCTGTTCTGCTTTTCAGGCGGAATGCTGTCAAACGCTGAAGGAAAATAGGTGGAAAAGTAGTACTCTGTTATAGTGGGGAAAACGGCAAAAAGAAATTTTAGTGTCAACGCTTGACATCATTGTCGGCATCATTTTTGTTTAATTGGTTTCAATGATTCGTTTTTTCTTTTCGTTATTATACTTATTTGCGAAAAAAAATAATAAAACTATAAGTGCAGAAAAAATACGTCTTTTGGTATGAAATTAAAAAAAAACGTAACTGTCAAATTCCGCTCGCGGAACAACTAAAGATTTCCGCGACTATTCCGAAAGCAGAATAGAATACGAACCCTTAAGCTGAGTATTTTTTTCAGCTTTTCAGGCGGAATGCTTTCAAACACTAGATAAAAAACGTCGGCAAAATGCTGGAGGAAAATAGGTGAAAAGTAGTACTCTGTTTATAGTGGGGAAATCATGCATCATAAAACCTTTTTCCTTTTTTTGTAATTGAGAATTTTTATGGTACTGCAAAAAGGTGATAAAAAACAATTACAGATTTTTGCGGTCTTTATTTATTATAGCAACTAGCTATAAAGTTTTTAAACATGCTCAAAGTTAGCCTCTATTCAAATAAATTCATTTAAAATTAAAAAAATTATAACCCATTAAAATCAACCCATCTATTCCATTGTCAAATTTGAATGAAATTTCATATATTTGTTATTTACAGCATTTATAGTGGCGTAGTTTTTTTTAATTTTCTTAAGAATTTTTTTTAATATTGAAAATTAAAAAACAAATCTTTTGATTTGGTCAGCCACTAAGTTTTTAGTGCAAAAATTGTTGTTTTAGTATTATATTACCATTTAGCAAAGAAAATTTGTTTTTAATGCTCATGACATAAAATTGTACCTGTAGGCAAAAAAAGGGGGTTATCGCTATACCAATATTTTTTTAAAGATAGCATAAAATGCTAGTGCACACTGAAAGGGTATACAGAAATTTCACTTACGAAATTTTAGTTGTTTTTAGTTGTTGTCTTTATTGAATGAGAGTAAAAATATTTTATTCCTCACTTAAAAATTCTACGCCATTTATTTAGTTTCTGAAATATGTACTCCATATTTCTCGCTTCCACATGAGTGAAAAAGTCCAGGGGAAAAATCACACTTCCCGCCATGCTGTATGGTTTTTGATTTAACTGAGATGATCTCACCAACGTGTCGCTGTTTTTCACGTCACGCCGCTTTTGGCCGCTTGGGCATGCTTTTGTGGTTGTCGTATGCAGTTGTGATGGCCTGCGTCTGTTATTTAATTTGAACGGCATAATCTAAAAGGACAATGACATGCTGTCACAACATTCAAAGGTTCATCCAATTCGACATGTGCAGCCCTTTAATACAATGACATGTTGTCACAACATTCAGGGTTCATTCAATTTTTCTTGTGCAGCCCTTTGATATTAACGGATACAACCTTTCACTTCGAATTTAATTTTCTTAATCACATTTTACTCCACAAATGGCTTACAATTGCATCTTTCTCGAAAAATCCTATTTTAAACTAGAAAGAATATAAAAATTTTGGAATATAAATATTTAAGGACGTCCCAATTTGCAACTAAGGTACAATGTTGTTTCCTCGCTATAAGCAGACTACTACTTTTCCGCATATTTCTAGCCAACGTTTCGCCGACGTTTTTTATTTGGAGTTTGACAGTATTCCGCCTGAAAAGCTGAACAGAATACTCAGCTTTATTGAATGGGACAGTCTAATGTACATTTTGTACAAGTAGAACCACTACAAGGTTTGGTCCATTTGAACGTTTGTGTCCAATTAACACATATTCTATTATTGACACCATAAAACTTGACCTCTTTCTTAATAATAAAATTTAATTGCCAAGGAAGTAGCAGCTGGTTTACGTTGCTTGTATTTCTAACATCACAAATACTTAGTTACCTTACAATTATGTTTATTCGCCTGGAGCATTGGAAATTTTTTGAAAATTATGCACTTAGATACAAAAAAGTTTGGGCGCGGGAAGTAGAAAAACCATACAGATAGTTCAAAGCAATGCTAAGTAAATGCTCAAAAGTAAATGCACAAATAAATATGAGTTATAGTATAGACCAAATATTCTCATACAAACGTTTAAATCAAGGATTTTGGAATCCAGTACAGAAGTTTTCAAAAAGAGAAAATGAATAAAAAGTACACTAACTGCCTCATTTGTTACTTTCTCGGGATGGGGAATATGAGTGTTATTAACTACATTTTATGAAATCTTTTTTTATGTCAACATAATGATTTTTCGCACATTGATCTTAATGTTAAAGTATGAAATATAAAAAATCGTACACCTTATATTTATCTCACCTATAACGAACAATGGGCGTTATGAAATTTGACCACTTTCCTCTACCAAATTAGAAACATGGTTTGCAAAGTTTTAAGCTTAAGTAGAATTTCTTTATGTGTTACGTTATACATTTATCCGAAAGCCATCTTTAAGCTGAGTATTCTATTCAGTTTTTCGAGCGGAATGCTGTCAAACTCCATATCCGTCGGCGAAACGTTGACTGAAAATCGGCTATGTTTTTAGTGAGTAAAATGACAAAAAACTATTATAGTGACAACACTTAAAACTATTGCCGGCAACATTTTAGTTTGTTTCATTGGTTTCAATGGTTCGTATTTTTTATTTGTTTGAGAACAAATATATAAATAGAGAAAACAATAAGTGCAGATAAAGAAACGTGTTTTGGTATGAAAATAAAAACATTTGATTGCTGTCAAATTTCGCTTGCGAAACATTTACAAATTTCAGTGGCTATTCCGAAAGCAGAATAGAATACCAACCCTTAATCGGCGTTGAAAACTATGTTTTAATCATTAGCTTTGTTTTATATATATTTAATCATATAAGCAAAGACGAAAATCGCCTCACAGTGGTTGGTGTGTGTATAATATAAAGGAAATTCAAATAAACCTACTTTAAAGCTTTCAGAAAAAATTAAAAACATGGTTTAATTAAGAAATTTGTACATTCAATTAAAAAATTCTCTGAAATCGAACCTATAAACGATTTTTTTTTACTGATTAACAGTTTTGTAATGTGGATTTGTGACAAGCTCAAAAATTCAATTAAAGCGGTGGTTTACTCAATAAGCCAATTTGTTTGAAAGTTGTCCCTTCTCTCACATAACATTTTTACCAATTTAATAAAAGGACATTTTTGATATTTTTTGCATTAATAAAAAACTTTTTGTTTTATTTGGATTAAATTGCGTGTAAAACATATTGTGTATTGTTTTTAGTAAAGTGAATATTTATTTTTTTATTTATATTTTCTAAAGAAAGAAGAAAAAACTTATTTCCTTTATGAGCCTCTCTTCGTTGTCGTGGACACCGTCTGCAAAAAGTATAATGAACAAATAATTTATATTCATATTAAAGTAAAACGTAATAAATCAGAATCTTAGCATTTTGAGCACAAGCCACAAAATCTGAATTTGTTATCTTCCGATCAGCGTCCTTTTTTAAGCCAATATAGTCTCTATAGGGATAAAAACGTATTAAAATATGTTTATAAATACTTCGTCTACCTTCTTCCATGTCCTTAAATTTTTTTCGTTTGGAATGTACTTATTTCATTTGTTCACATCCTTATTTTTTCTTCTTTATACTATTTACGCATAACACTTTAAAATATATTGTTTTAACTTAAAAATTATTATTTAATAAATTATTTTTTTTATTGAGAGATAAAAAACACACTTTCTATATTTCTTGATATTTTTTTGTATATATACGTATTTGGCTAATTCGCACTTCTTTGCATTACATACATATGTGTGAGTGTCCTCTTTCACACAGAACGCAGAAATAAATACTCACAAATTAAATTATTTAATAACAATTTAATTCGTACAATTAAAAATATTTTCAATGTATGCCTTCTGTATAGAGTTGGCAAAACATCGATGGCACTATCGATATTTAATTTTTTGGCTGAATATCGATTGATATTTTTCCCGATGGATACTATCCGAAAGCTAAATTTTTGGCATAACTAAACAAAAATAAGCAATCCGACACTGAATTGCACCTATAGAGGGCGCAATTTTCATCCGATAAGACTAACATGTATTGTACATTGATTTCACTTATGACTTCCAACTGACTTATTAACCTTGGTTTTATTTAGTCTGTGCATTGCTATTGCTTCTATATAAATCGATCTCCTGATTTTTACTTATAATTTTCGTTTGAAATATAGGTGATGGGAAATTAACGATACCAATCACTTGCGATGATACAAAAAAATCGAATTTCAATGTCAAAAATAATTAAAGCAATTTACAGTACTTTTTCCGTATTTAGTTCTCTAATTCAAACTTAAAATCAAAAATAAAATGCTTCAGCACTAAAACACTTGTTAACGGACACGTAAATAATTGCTTTTGTACTCTTTATTTTGGCGCTCATTGTAATGTGATAATTAGTAAGGCAATTTAAAATAAAAAACTAAACACTTATTCGCGAGTGCCAAAAAACCACAAGGTTTATGTTATTGTCATTATGTACATATTTTCATATGGGGAAAGAAGAATAAATTACAAGTATATCACAATAGTTCTTCGATAGAAAAATAACTGTAATCTGTAACAGCACAAAGATAGACACATTTCATGAAATATATAACTACTTATGTTAAACGTTTGTCGGGTAGGTGTACTCGTATTTGCAACTGTTTTGTTGATAATTTATTGGCGATTGTTAAGAGCAAAAAGCAAGGATAGAATGAAGCGCTTCCTTCTCGGTTTCGTTAGAAATTTGAGAATGAAAAATTTTACCGGCAGCCGTCCGCGTTCTGGAGTTAATAGTATTGATGTTTACGTTAAGATGGTAATTTTCAAACTGAGCAAATTTCACGTTGAACAAAGTCGTATCCATGTTTGATGGATCTGCTTTTTACACATTCATGTGTACGGGTGGTGTCTATTGTTAACGCGATGATTGCATAGATGCTTTAAAAAGTTATTATTTACATTTAAAAAAAAAAAAAAGAATATTTGGCGATATCCTTGTGTTATTAAAAATTCTTGGAATGCTATCCGGCACTCTTACTTTTTCATCCAAGCAATGGTTGATTATAATTTCTCATTTAAAGAAGATACTGATTAGAAGTATTTCCATTACAACAATGAAAATGAAGTCTACTTCGGATGAAACCGATATCCACGAAACCAACTACACATAGAATAAAACGAATTATGGCAACATTTTGTTAAAATCGGACGAAAATTTGGGCTAACACAACCCAGGAAATGCATATACATAGGCCGATAGATATAAATATAAAAAAGCTATACCTGACTTACTTTAATTGACTATGACAGAACGTTTGTTCCATTAACCGGACTTAAAATAGCGTTCCAAGTGCCTCGCTCTTCTGCGCTCCTTTTAAAATGACTGACACTAAGTTCGAGATGTCTTTTAAAACTTGATCATTCCATCGTGCCGGTTTGTGTTTCTTTGTGTTTGTTTTGGTCGTGCCGGTTTGTGTTTCTCACAAACACTCCAAACACTGCCTCGTCTGCTCTCACAAACACCCATGCATCGAAAACATACAACAACATGGGTAGTATCAGTGTGTTGTATGGTTAAATCTTCCCCTGCTTGCTTAATACATTCGTTTCGGTTACGGCGGTGACGGGGTAGATAAACTTGCTGAATATCTCAATGTTGTGGTTCCAAACATTATCCATTTTCTGGTCTTCTATGCCGAAGTCGTCGGCATAGGCAAGTAGCATGTTTTCTCTTGTCAATAATGTGCCATATCTATTCATATCTGCATCTCGTAGAATCATGTCCAGCATGATATTAATGAGATCACGCGATAAGCTGTATTATTGTATGAAACCTCGTTCGTTAACGAATGATTCGGAGAGATTATTTCCTATTCTTACTGAGGAACGTGTATCAGCAGTATCATCCAATCAGAGTCTTATTATTTTTGCAGGAATACCAAACTCAGACATGGCTGAAAATACCTTTGAACGTATAGTCTATCGAAAGCGGTCTTGTAGTCAACGAAGAGTTGACCTGTCCTTCTCGGGTCTTTTCCAGGATTTGACCATGGTGGATTTACCAAGTCTAAAGCCACATTGATAGGGCCCAATTATCTCATTGACTTTAGATTTTAATCTTTCATACAGTACGCTTTCTGCGGACTAGACGTTTCTCCTCTCTCCTTTTTCGCGATTCCTCTCCTTCCTTTTTTTCCTCTGCTGTATGCCGCATTCTCGGCTTCATTACCATTCCATTGGAATGGACAATGAATTGCCACTGCGCACTTATATCATCGGGACCAGGAGAGCTTTCACCAAGCTGTTGGGTCAGACAAGTGAATATGCCGAGTATCATTGGCACATTGGTAATTAAATAAGAGCCAGTGCCACTTGAACCCTCACTGAGACTCTCCTCTCAAAATCTCTGACAGCATTTGCAGCTCCATACTCCCCATAAAAACGAAGCTTTCCACTATCCGCACAAGTCGGCGCTCAAAATTCCAGCCTGTGTAGTGCTCAAGTTATCCCGTGTCGGCCGGGCTCTTTTCAACCTAACCTAAATACAACACCTGTACGTCAAATTGAAGGTATCGACATCCTCTTTAAAGAGCAACTCGTATTTTTTGAACGAAGTCCATACCTAGACACCAGGCTAGAATCAGTGCCCCCCTTCTGGCCTCCAGGCTGTTTTGACGACCAATGTCAAAACCGAGTCTGGAAAACTTTGTTCGGGACTTGGCGTGTCCCGGACTCAAGTATGATATTCCTCTAGCAAATTACGTTAATTTTGTTGTATACAAAGGCTTTTTTGGCCTCCATGATAAAAGTTATTCGCTAAAATCCATGCACAATTGCTAAAATCACAATTTTCTGCCGTAGCTAGCGATATAAAATGGTTGATAATTTCACCGTAGCGCAGAGGTTAGCATGTCCGCCTATGACGCTGAACGCCTGAGTTCGAATCCTGGCGAGACCATCAAAAAAATTTTTCAGCAGTGGTTTTCTCCTCCTAATGCTGGCAACATTTGTGAGGTACTATGCCATGTAAAACTTCTCTTCAAAGATGTATCGCACTGCGGCACGCCGTTCGGACTCGGCTAAAAAAGGAGGTCCCTTATCATTGAGCTTAAACTTGAATCGGACTGCACTCATTGATATGTGAAAAGTTTGCCCCTGTTCCTTAGTGGAATGTTCATGGGCAAAATTTGCATTTACAATTTCCGTACTTTTTAAATTTGTCACTTTGAATTTAGAAAAAGTTGCTGTCGAAAGTTAGCGACACCATTAATTTCAAGCAGGTATAATTTTCTGCCGTCGCTAGCCGCAGAAAATCGTTGATAATTTCCAAAATATATTTATTTACAGCTAATGTACCGCAAACAGCTGAGTAAAATTTTTTCTTCCAAAGTACACTATCTGTCAACGAGTTTTCATAGCGTTCGGTTGTGTGTGCTTATCGTTAAGAGCCATAACACACACAAACAACGAAAAATGTCACGAGCTAGTAACATACTCAAAATCAGAGTTGCACCAAACACTGATTTTGACAGATAGTGCCATCGGTTTTTGTTGTTGGCCAACTGCTCCTACCTATAGCGCAGTATGCACCTCTGGCGAAATTTTCATTACCATTAGAAATACACTGACATATCTAAACGACATTTTCGTTAGTGGTGCCGTTACCGAAAATTCTCTTGGTACGCATCTCAAATGAAATTTTCTTTGCGTAACAGCGTGTCATAATAGGACTTGGTGATTTTTTTCTTGCAACTACGAATCAAAATGTATGTTTCAATAGCTTCATGCAACATGAAACCAAGTTATTTGCAAATAAAAACGAATAAAAGCAGCACTATGTACTTTTTTAGCCACAAATGATTAAAATTCGGCCAAAATTATAAATCGATATTTGTCGCCAGCTTGTATTAAACACAAGTGGTGATATAAAGTCTTGGCTGCAACCATGACATCATTACCAGGTAGTGTAGCGTAAACAGCTGAGTACAATTTTTTCACGCTAAGTACACTATCTGTCAACAAGTCTTGGTTGTGTGTGTGTATTATAGTTAAGAACCATTACATACACAAAAAACGAAAAATTGCGCGAACTAGTAACATACTCAAAATCAGAGTTGTACTAATCACTGATTTTGACATATAGTGCACTCAATATTTTGTTTCTGGGCAACTGCCAATACCTGTAAATGAATATATTGTATCTTAGCTGAAACCGAAAATTTCGCTAGAGGTGCATACATGACATAATTTACAGGTAGTGTTCCGTAAACAGCTGAGTGCAATTTTTTCTCGCGAAGTGCACTATCTGTCCACGAGTTTTGGTTGTGTGTGTGTGTTTTATAGTTAAGAACCATACACACACAAACAACGAAAGATGGCGCGAACTCGTAACATACACAAAATCAGAGTCAATCCCATGGCAGCCGGTTGTACGTACTGGATTGATCCGATGAATTCCTTCATCGGCAAGGGCTGTCGCGTCAGTGTACCACACACTGCTACTACAACAACAACAAAGTCAGAGTTGCACTAATCACTGATTTTGACGTATAGTGCACTCAATATTTTGTTGTTGGGCAACTGCCAATACCTGTAAATGAATATATCTTTGGTGCATACTCAGCTTCTAATTAAATGTATCTAGATAATTTCCCTACTTGTTAATTTTTTCACTTTGGGTCACCCTGTGAATTACAAGAATTTTTGTTATCGAAAGATAGCGACTTCGTTAAATTCACGCAGGTAGTCGACGTAAGGTTTTTCAGTTTTCTCGCTAAATATAAATTTATATTTTATTTTTTATAGTGCACTATATTTACATCGTCGCCTAGTTTCGTTTCAACAAAAGTGGCTCAACTTTAATTTGAAACCAATGACGTTTGGCTTTTAGGTAGTTCGAAAGAGTATTTGTTTTGTTTTACTGACTCATATTTTTGTGTATTGACTGGACTACTTACTTTGACCAAAGTGGCAGAATAAGATGTCTTCGTCAGCCATATATGTGTTGGATGTGAAGGGAAAGGTGTTGATATCTCGAAATTATCGGGGAGACAACATGGACATGGCGGTAATTGACAAGTTTATGCCATTGCTAATGGAGAAGGAGGAAGAGGGCATGATCACGCCCATTTTGCAAACGGCGGATTGCACCTTTGCCTATATAAAAACAAATAATTTGTACATCGTTTCCACAACACCCCGCAACAAGAACGTAAACATAGCCCTTGTATTCGTGTTTCTGCACAAGATTGCTCAAGTATTTATCGAGTATTTTAAAGAATTAGAAGAGGAGTCCATACGTGATAACTTTGTTATAATATACGAGCTGCTGGATGAGCTTATTGACTTCGGATACCCACAAACAACTGATTCCAAGATACTTCAGGAATATATTACGCAAGAAGGTCATAAGCTAGAGATACAACCCCGTATACCGATGGCTGTGACAAATGCAGTGTCGTGGCGCTCAGAAGGTATTAAATATCGGAAGAACGAAGTGTTTTTGGACGTCATCGAATCGGTTAATTTACTGGCAAACGCAAATGGAAACGTTCTTCGTAGCGAGATCGTTGGTGCCATTAAAATGAGGGTCTATCTGTCTGGCATGCCAGAACTGAGATTGGGTCTCAATGACAAGGTCTTGTTTGAAAGCACTGGTCGAGGAAAATCCAAATCGGTGGAACTTGAAGATGTCAAGTTTCATCAATGCGTTCGACTTTCGCGTTTTGAAAATGATCGAACTATTTCTTTCATACCACCCGACGGCGAATTTGAATTAATGTCGTACAGGCTGAATACACACGTATGTAGCCTTATAAGTATACTTTGTAGTAGATGGTGGTTATGTTTAATTTCTTTATTTCAGGTTAAACCGCTGATATGGATCGAATCCGTCATTGAACGCCATGAGCATTCTCGAGTTGAATACATGATCAAAGCCAAATCTCAGTTTAAGCGACGCTCTACAGCCAACAATGTTGAAATAATCATTCCGGTACCAGCTGACGCCGACTCTCCAAAATTCAAGACGACAATTGGAAGCTGCAAATATGCTCCCGAACAGAATGCCGTTATTTGGACAGTCAAGTCTTTTCCAGGCGGCAAGGAGTATTTAATGCGAGCCCACTTCGGTCTACCGAGTGTTAAAAGTGAGGACAGCTTGGAAGGCAAACCTCCTATACAGGTTCACTTCGAAATACCTTACTTTACAACATCTGGAATTCAAGTGCGCTATTTGAAGATCATAGAAAAAAGCGGCTATCAGGCTTTACCCTGGGTGCGCTATATTACACAGAATGGAGACTACCAACTACGCACCAATTAAAAATATGTGGGACATATTGCCTTGGGTTTTGGACATTAACATAGTTCTATTTTGTGTTCGTTAAGATTTTATTAAAGGTTTTTATTGATTGCCCATAACTTCGTTCATTCCGATTAAAATAAATACATATGTGTGTTGCAATTTCATTGAAATATTTCATTTGGTCCTAAACAAAATGAATGAAGACCTTTCTAAATGATAGTTTTGTTAAAATTTATTTTCGTCAACAAACAAATGTAAGATATAGTTTTCCAACTAACCAATAAAGTATGAGCTAATTGATATACGCAAAGTTTCTCAAGTACAGTGAACTTTTTAATCGAAATATAATATACACATTGCTACTTAAAAACTAATAAATGCACTTTAAAAGATTCCCGTGTTGGGTATTAGAATAGCATTCGCTGCCAAAACAATTTAATTTTTGAAATGCTTCAAAGGATAGAAGTCGCTATGTGCAGCTATGTGCTTTTCCAATTCTTGCATTTGTTCTTTCAAATGCTGTGGTACTTCGTCATAAACACCTTCGAACATTTCCCTCCAATTTGGTTTCAACTTTTTCTCCGAAACTGAAATCTGCTTTAAGACCTGCTTACGAATGTCCTTGACAAAAGCATTTTCTTCATCTTCGTTGAACCAGCCCTTCGTTCTCATGTATTTTTGAAGCTTGGATATGGGATGTTCCTTCGAGTTCCAAACTTCAATTTCTTCGGCCGAACGGTATGCAGTTGAATCATCTGAGGTGGAATGGTGGCCGACACTATAAGATATAGAATGTTTAATTACTTCCGCGTATGTAGACAGATTTAAATATACCAAGCATACCGATATGCCATGGCTTCAAATATAATAGGTTTATTTTCTCGCAAGACGTATTCACGTGCTTTCTTCATTGCATTGTAAACAGCAAACACGTCAGTACCATCGACACGCATGGTAGCAATTCCATAGGCAGGTCCTCTTCCTGCGATCCCATCCCCTTTATATTGTTCAGTTGATGGGGTCGAAATGGCGAAGCCATTGTTTCGGCTAGAATAGTAAAATCGTTTTAAATGGAGTCTTAAACGAGCAATTACTGCAAATACCAGAAAAGAATGACAGGACAATCCAATGTAGCAGCAAAATTAAAGGCAGCATGGGCATCTCCTTCAGAAGCAGCACCTTCACCGAAATAGCAAACAACAATTCGGTCATTATTCTGTTGACGCTTAAATGCGTAGGCTGCTCCCACTGCCTGTGGCATCTGGGTTGCTTGAAACGAAATACGAAATTGAAAATTTGATTCATGAAAAATCCCGGGTCCTAACTTACAAAGTGGACTTGAAATAGTTACAAAATTAAGTTCTTTGGAACCATAATGCACTGGCATTTGCTTGCCTCTTCCAATATCGGCATCATTGCCATAACATTGATCAACGAACTGTTCAATTGTAAAACCTCTCCAGACTAAAACGCCAGCTTCTCTGTACTGTCCGTATATCAAATCGCGCATCTCCAGAGCAGCGGCGCTGCCAATGTGACTAGCTTCTTCCCCAAAATTCGTCATGTAAAATGATATGCGACCCTGCCGTTGAGATTCGTACAAAATCTTATCCATTGTGTTAAGCATGACCATGTCTCGGAACATTTTCTTGACCAAACCTTCGCCTAATTGAGGATCTTGTGTTGAATCCACAATGACACCCTCTGAGTCCATAACACGGTAAATTGGAATCGGCGCAACATCGGTTGGCATGATCATTTCTGGTTTTGAAATAAATGGTGCTTTTGCACCAGGAAACGTAGATGGATCATCGGCGGGTACACTTCCATAACTTCTTACATGAAAGACTGGTGCAGCTGATATATTCTGTGAACAATTTTTATAATCACTTGTAAGTTTTCCTTTGCCAAATACTCATCAAATCACAAACCTTGAAATAAGACTGAATTTTTGCATATTGCGAAAATTTAGTTATTTGGCGGACGAAGGACATTCTCGGTCAAAATATTAACTACAAAAGAAGTGTGCAAACTGCAAATTATTTACCGTAAAAAATAAAACAATTTGCGAAAGTTAACAAAATTACATAAGAACGATTCTTGACACGAATCTGATCGTATTCAAATGTTGTGCTAATGCCACATGTACTGTTCCCAGTTTACGATTTGTGCAACGATAAATCATTGCATCTATTTAATTAACAATTACTAAATATGTTCAAACTACAGATATATTTATATAATTATTAAATGCCCAAGTTCTCTAGTTTACCATGCGTTCGTTCTTTTATTGCGAATATATTTGAGTTTTGCTTGATTTCTGTATTATTAAAATGTGCAAAGTTGACGATAAACCTTCATGTGTGAGTAGATCAGCCGGTCAATGGTCAATCAGCTGTAATCGAAACACCTCGTTTTCGCAAAGCATAAACAGTTCTTATTGAGTAAAAAACGAACTTAAAAGCAGATTGCAATTTGTCAATGGCAAAATGGCATCCACAATTAATAGAGAACAATTCTGGAGCGTCATTTCAATTCTTTTAAAGAACTACCATACAATAAATCGCACAATATGTGCCTGTGTTATTAAAAGGGTAGAAATTCTTTCGCAGACTGATGAGCAGGTCTCGGTTCCAACGGGAATGCTATTTAAGCACCTTCAGGATATTTCAAATAACCAAGATAGAGCTTGTGAAGGTTTTGTTATTGACATGAAATGTGTAGCGTGTCACCCTATGTCTGATTAGAGAAGAGCGACATCTGGGTTTGAACAGTCTGTTTTTTTTATGGCAGCTGGTGAATGCAACCCTGCGATACCAGCATATGTTACCTCCACATACAAAGGTAACTACTACAATGAAAATCGAGGAAACCATATGTTGTTTGTTTTTGCTATTTTGGAAAACAAAATTTTATGATGGTTCCTCGGTGGACATGATGGCTTGGGGGAACCATGATGGACAGTAAAGGGAAGATGACGAGTTCTTTTTGGATGGAGCCGTGCAAGCAGTAAGAGGTGGTGTACTCAAGAGTGTTGAAAGTGGTGTTTCAAAAAGAGAGAAAACTTTAAAAAAAAGAAAAGGTTATGTTGTGTTCTACAAACCTTTGATTGTGAGCTTGACAAACAAAAGAGAAAAAAAAACAAATCAGAATATGTGATGCCAAAGGCATAAAGTTTTTTATTTAAAAGCAAATAAATGTTCCTTTTTTTTGTGAAAGGAATAAAGGCTAGCTTTTGTAGTAAAAAAGCTGAAGTTACTTTAGATCAACTTAAAGCTAAATAAACTTATTAGTGCTAATTAATGCTAAGGAAAAAAGATCCTGTGAAATATAAAAAGCTTTGAAAAAGAACGTTAATTTGAGCCACGAATAAAACATAGCAAAGACTAAACAGAACAACAAAAACTTTTTGTCAAATAATAAATACCCACCTCTACTGCAATTTTAACCATCGTCATCCACGGCAACGTCAACATTTCCATCCTCAACAACATCATCATCTCATCAGCATCTCCAGCTTCATCATTGGTTCCACCGCCGCCATCTGCTCCAGTGTCCCCGAGGGAATTTTGCACCAGCAGCCCGTAGGTGCCAAGGTAGGCCGATGTATGCTCCTTTTTATATGTTCAATACTTAGAACGATACACAGAGAAACTTAGCTTGACACACATCCTGGAATAAAAATATAAGAAATAAAAAAAAAAGAAAACAGAATAACTTAGGCAGCAAACAGGGTAGACATTGGGTTTCATATCTGCAGTCCGGTGATTGAACGGACGATACAACCTAGGAAGTAGGGTGAGCTCATTCTAGGGCACTAGGAATACACTTTAAATAAAAGACCCTTTGGTCGTTTAATGTTGTCCCTGCAGGTTGGCTAAAAGAAAAAAAAAGAAAAACAAGAAATTATATATTTTTATTGAGGGTAAGACATTACACGAACTACCTATACATACTTACCAAGAACATAAAAAGGGAGATCCAGGGCACCTCCGCTACCAAATTGTCTTGCTATCCAGGGGAGCCGTCGTCGAAGCATTCCAGTCCGGCGATCTGACAGACGCAACAAAGGCACTTTTCTGAAAAGAAAAAAAAACAGTTATATATATATATTGTAATTTTTTTATTTTTTTTTTAAGTCCTTTTGGATTGATTTTAGAAGTTTGATTTGTTTTAATCTTTATCTAATTAATTGAATTTCTTACTTTGCATTGCCTTAAAATTGCGTTTTTTTTTTTGTTTTTGTAAATTGCAGTAATTATAAAGCTTTCTTTAACATTTAAATATTTTGATCAATGTTAATTTAACGTATAGAATCAAAATCAGAGGATGTAACCTCTAAATAAAGCCCATACATACCTTTTATAACGTAGAAATGAAATTCCACTTGGCTTAGTATTCTCATTTCGCTATGGAAGAGTAGATCATTAAGGTAAGGAAGGGGTAGTGCACCATGCTGTAGAGGGGGAACGGGGAGACGATTCTGGGGTATCCAAAACTGTTGGACAACGGATACCATGGTTGGGGTGGGCCGTCCAGGGCACTGTAGGATGTCTCAGTGCCCCCTGAAGAGCGAATCCATAGCGGTAAGTGCGAGTAAGAAGGCGAATAACGTGCCTGCCGTAAAGTAAGTATGACCCTGTGTTGTTATCCCATCCAGAGCTGGTTTCAATTTAGTTTTTTTGTCAGCTGTCTCTGGACATGGTGTGTTGGCAAGAACCGCGCCCCAGACTGAGCCACAGCCGGAGCTCTAACGCCAACAGCCAGCGCCCGCCAGCACACTATGTCCCCTTTCTCCGCTGAGACAGTTCGGACCCTCCGGGGTCCACGACAAGAATGGCGCCCGCAACATGGGGCCCGAGTTATCGGGTTGACCGCATCATTTTATCGCCACAGCCAGCAACTGATCGGATTTCGGTTACCGGATTGAGTCCCGATCGTAAGTTTTCAAAAGCTTGGATCGCGTGCCAAACTGGTGGTGACTGGAAGCTGGTTAGATGCAGGATGTGGCACGGTGTTTTACTAATCTTTAACTCCCGTAAGTCACGAAGTTTAAGGATTTTGGTATCCGCATTTCGTTTGCGACGGGCCTGAGGAGAGAAGGAGATGCCATTATATACAATAGTTAACTGCAATAGCCCAAATTACTTTTGCTTACCTGTCCGTCCGCTTAATACAATCATACCCATGAGCCAAAGCACATGAGACGTTGTTGGGTTTATCTTTATGTTTTCAACAACAGCCGTGTGGTTATGTCCGTAGGTAGCAAACGTAATACCAATATACTACAGCATCTCAGGGTCATACAATACATTACGGCAGAGAAAGCAGTTTCCGGATACGTTTGGAGAAGTCCTATTTGGAAACTTAGAATGCTTCGCTTATCCGCTTAGATTTGCTCTTCTCTCACTTGTTCCCCACCTTATAGTAGGATATATGCACTACACTTTCTACCTTGTTTGTGAATTTTGGTTTTCATATCTGCGTTTAAAGAAGAAGACATAATTAGTGTATTTAGAGTTTGAGTTGGCTGAATTTGGTAATTTGGAATTGTCATCAAGTTTAATTAGTAGTATAGGTTATAGGTTGGAGTAGGTTTAATGGTCAATACCAGAGCAAATAGTTACACTAGTGAGGTTCCTGATCCGACCACATCGGCTATGGCAACAACAACAACCACAGTAACCAACATGGCGACAGCCATTACGACCACAGCAGCAGCCTCGGCAATGGCAATGGCCACAACAACAGCAACAGTCACCCCCATGATGGTCACGTCCGCGGTTTCCAGTCCAGCCTTGTCGGTATCGGATATGTCGGACGTACGTATAACTCCGGACACGCCGGAGTTCAGCAGCTTGACAGCTCAGACGGTCCAGAGAGAACGTAGAGAGAACCGGGAGACGAATGCTGCACGCCAGGCGCTTTACCAAGCTCCACGAGAAGGAGGTTCCCTAAACGCGGTCATAGATTCGGCCATTGGTGTGGGACAGTTAGAGCTCATCAGGTTACTCGATGAGAAGTTGAGGCAGCTGGTACCCCAGCTTGTACAGCAGAGCTTGGCCCACTTAAATGTTCCGATGGGCACAGGCGTCCCACAGACAGCGACCGCACAACCAGCGCAGCCACACACGGCCGTAGGCCAGCAGATACCACCATCGAATCGAATTCCGAGAGGCAGCGAGTACCGAGAGCCAACAATGAATCAGTACCAAACCTTTCCAGCCGTAGACGCCCCGCAGGGACCACCGGATGGGTGGCCATCCCCTCATCCACCACCGGAGCAGTACCACCTGGGTGACAGAAACACATATCTTCCGGATGCCGTAAACGCGCCGGCGCCACATTACCCGCAAGTTTCGCCTATTCCGAATCGTCAGGCCATTAGAAGAATAGATGTGGAGAAATGGCGGGTGAAGTTTGATGGCACCACGAAGTCGATGAGCGCCGAGGATTTTATGTTCCGTATAGAACAGCTTCGGGAGGATTATCGGTGTGAGTGGGATGAGGTGCTGGTGAAGTTCCCACAGCTGCTGGAGGGACCGGCGGAGGAGTGGTACTGGATGCAGAGGAGGTTGGGGTACATTCGCAGTTATCCGGAATTGAAACAGGCATTCCTGGCGCAGTTTCGGAAGTTCGAGAGCGACTTCGATATACAGAGGAGGATGATGGACCGAAGGCAAGGGTCCCACGAGTCGTTCGAGGACTTCTGTAGCGCTATGCTGCGCCTTCGCCACCAGCAACGGGAGCCCATGAGGGAGGAGATGATGGTGGAGATGATGAAAGGCAATCTCAAACAGGCAATGGCGGCGCTGGTCTTTCCGATAAGAATGTATGGGTTGCAGCACTTCAGAGAGGAGTGTAGGAAGGCGGAGTTGCTGCTAGCGAATCAAAGGCAGTTCGCTCAGGCACACCGCCAGCAATTTGCCCCTAGAGTAAATGAGCTGGAATATGACCAAGAGGAGCCGGAACTGGAAATAGAAGCCATCAGTAGGCAGTCCAATTATATCTGTTGGAACTGCCGGGAGAAGGGCCACGGTTTTGTGGACTGCCCATCCACCACAAGGAAACTGTTTTGCTATGGGTGCGGGATGGAGAACGTGGTGAAACCCAAATGTCCGCGGTGTCAGGGAAACCGACAAGCGGGCCCGAGAGAGGGGGAAACGCGCCCGAAACCGATGCACCCCCAGTAGTAGCCGATCATGTGGAGCAGGACTCCGCTGGAGTAACTATTTTAGAGAATAAGGATAGGATTAAGAATGAATTGGAGAATGAATTAAATTCTGAATTGAGATTAAAGGAAATAACGCCTTGGACCATAAGGAGGGCGAAGTACCAAGAGGTTAGAAACAGAATTTTTAGCGAAGGTAACCTCAAGGTGAATAAGACAAGAATGGAGAAAGCCAGGCTCAGGTACAAGAAAAGGAAAGACCTTAGAAAAGAAATAGCCTCTGCGAAATTGTATGAGGGTGAAGATTCCCGGCTTTACATGCGGATAAAGATTGGTGAGGAAGAGGTCGAGGGACTGTTGGACAGTGGCGCCACGGTGAGTTGCCTTGGCCAGAATTGCATTGAAAGGGTCGAAAAGGCCAGGATTCCCATATTTGCATATAGAGCCGTAGTTCATACAGCGGACGAGACACCCCTAGAGGTCGTAGGCCGCATCCGAGTGAAGGTAAAAGTTAAGAAACTTGAGAAACAGATTGAGTTCTTTTTGGTCCCAGCCTTGAGCAAGGCCCTATACCTGGGCATCGATTTTATGAAGGCTTTTAAGTTGGTGGCCAGCGTCGAGAGTTTGTCCCTGGGGGCTGAAGAGGATGAAGAACCAGTTGACCCATCCCGTCACGCCTTAAACGAAGATGAGGAGAGAAGATTGGCCACGGTAATTGAGCGTTATCCATCCTTTGAGCATCGAGGTTTGGGCAAGACCTCTCTAGAGATGCACATTATCGACACTGCAGATGCGGAACCGGTAAAACAAAGGCACTATCCCGTCTCTCCAGCTGTGCAGCGCTTAATGTTTGCCGAGCTGGACAGAATGCTTGACATGAAGGTCATTGAGCCAAGCCAAAGCCCATGGAATAACCCGGTGACTTTAGTCCGAAAGGGCACAAAAAACCGACTATGCCTGGACGCCCGGAAGCTCAATGCCCTTACGGTTAAGGATGCTTATCCGCTCCCAAACATAGAGGGCCTGCTCAGCCGGCTTGGAGATACGCATTTCATTTCGAGTGTGGATTTGAAAGATGCTTTCTGGCAAATCCCGCTCGATATGAAAAGCCGGGAGAAGACCGCTTTTACCGTTCCAGGGAGGCCTTTATACCATTTTACCGTTATGCCTTTTGGGCTGTGTAACGCGGCCCAAAGGTTATGTAGGTTAATGGATAAAGTCATCCCTGCACATCTGCGTGAGAGGGTGTTCGTCTACCTGGACGACTTGCTAATCGTGGCTCCAGATTTCGGGACGCACCTAGAGCTGCTGAGACAAGTGGCTGTTCTGCTCACGCAGGCCGGCCTCACAATTAATGTGGCCAAGTCAAAATTTTGTTTCCGAGAATTGCGCTATCTGGGGTACATCGTCGGTGGAGGCCGGTTGAAGCCAGACCCTGGTAAGGTATCGGCCATAATGGATTTTGCCTTCCCCAAAAGTGCGAAGCAAGTACGAAGCTTCACGGGAATGACTGGGTGGTACCGCCGGTTTATAGCAGATTATGCCACAATTGCCGAGCCCATTTTTAATACATTGAAAAAGGGGAAGACCTTCGAATTTGGAGAGGCAGCGAAATCTGCTTTTGAAAAGTTAAAAGAGGCTCTTACGAGGAGTCCCGTCCTGAGGCACCCCGATTTTGAAAGACATTTTTATGTCCAATGCGACGCTTCGGATGTGGGTGTGGGAGGAGTTCTTTTTCAAAAGGACGATGACGGCGGAGAGCACCCAATAGCCTACGTTTCAAAGAAGTTAACGGCAGCTCAGAAAAATTATTCCGTAACAGAGCGAGAGTGTCTGGCGGTAGTCGTGGCACTCAAGAAATTCAGGCCATATATTGAGCTTATGCCCTTCACGGTAATCACCGACCATTCGTCCCTAAAATGGCTAATGTCCAACAAGGAGTTAAGCGGACGATTGGCCCGGTGGAGCTTATTGCTTCAAGGGCATAGCTTTGAGATTGAGCATCGGCGAGGAAGCCAGAATGTGGTGCCTGACGCTCTCTCACGGTATAATATGGATGAGCTTGGTTTCTGGCGCTTGTTGGACATGGACGCACCGGAGTTCAGGGCCGAAAACTACCTCGAGAAGGTAAGGGTGGTCGAGGAGAATGGAGAAAGGTTGCCTGATCTTCGCGTTAAGGATGGTCGCCTCTATAAAAGGACGGTTCCGGTGACCACAGATATACCCAGCGAAGAGTTCGCCTGGAAGCTATGGGTACCAGAGGAGGTAACCTCGGAGGCTATCGCCAAGGCACATAACCCACCAACGGCCGCCCACTCAGGCTTTCACAAGACCTTGAGGCGTTTGAAGGAGATGTTTTACTGGCCGAATATGGGTGCTCAAGTGCGAGCTTACGTGCAGAGATGCCAGACATGTAAGGAGTCGAAGCCTAATTTCCAGAATATGCAGCAGCCCATGGGTGAGGAAGTCCAGATCGATAGGCCGTTCCAAAAAGTCTATGTAGATTTTCTGGGGCCTTATGTTCGGTCGAAGACCGGAAATTCGTTCATATTTATCGTTCTGGACCACCTCACCAAGTTTGTTTTGCTCAAACCCATGGGAAGGGCCACATCGCGCAACGTAATCCGGTTCTTGACGACAGAGGTTTTCCATAAGTTTGGCGTGCCTGAGACCCTGATGTCTGATAACGGTAAGCAGTTCACGAGCAAGGATTTTACTGCTTTCCTCGAAGCCTATGGGGTCACCCATTTCAGGACAGGTCTTTACTCGCCCCAGGCTAACGCTTCGGAGCGAGTGAACCAATCTATACTGGCAGCAATAAGGTCCTATTTGCAGGAAGATCAGAAGGAGTGGGACCAGAATATCTCGGCCATCGAATGTGCCCTGCGATCTTCGGTACATGCTTCCACGGGTATGACACCATATTTTGCTCTATTTGGAACAAATATGGTAACTCATGGAAGCGTGTACAGGTTGGCTCGCCAGTTAGATGTCATGAAGGACCCGGAGTATGCCGCTTTGCCTAAGGCTACCCAATTGGAACTCGTAAGGGAACGGCTTCGAAAGAACATATCGAAGGCCTATACAGGCAGGGCCGTTAAGTGTAATACAAGGGCTAGAGCGGTTCGATTCTTCCCGGGTCAAGAGGTATACCGTCGAAATCACCAATTGAGCGATTTTAGTAAGGGCGTTAATGCCAAACTCAACAAAAAGTATTTGAGATGTCGGATTGTACGCCCGGTGGGAAGATGTCTTTACGAGATTGAAGACTTGAAAGGCAGGACAATAGGGGTATACCACGCGAAGGATCTTAAGCAATAGGCATAACGATGATAGATCGCTATACTACGGCGACACCTTTGATGAGGAAGTAGCAATCACTTACCTGGTTTATGGTACTTTCCAAATCCTCCTTAGGAATCCAAGGATAGTAGATGTAAGGCAATAGAATAGTAGGCTGTAGGATAAGTATTGAAATGAATTAGAATTTGAATTATCTTTTAATTTTAGATTTAAGGATACTTAGCTTTAGTTTTGGCAGGCACGCAGTTTCTGGGTTAAACTTAGATTTTTTTTTTTGTTCGCCTTGGGCGGCAGTTTAGGCGAAACCGTCTATAGATGGTCAGTTGAATTGCTTCCATAAAATTCCTTGCAAGTTACATCCCATGGTCAACAGGCGGTGAAGGACGTGTGTGTGTGTACGATGAGTAAATGGACCTAGAGGATTGGAACTTTATACTTACCTTATACTTACCTGAATTATCCGTCGGGGACTGAGAGCGACGAAACTCGTGGTCTTACGCAGTCGCGAGTGCGGGGCCGCCAGGAGTGTTCCAGTGGTGTAATGTGCACAGGGGTTAGAACGAGGTAGTGCCATTTCTCTCTGCCTATCTGGGGTGCCTCGACCGCCGGAGAGCTCGCTGTCAACCTCGCAGTGGGTGACCCGTCTTTCTATCACTATGGCATCTTGGACATGGAGCGCGAGTTGCGGCGGAAGGCGTTTTGTCCGGACGAGAGATTGTCATCTTTCGATGCCGGCCCCAGGAGATCACTCAACCACGGTAGAGCCTCTTGACGACCTCGGTGTATGTCGGGCCGACCCGTCTTTCTATCGCTATGGCATCTTGGACATGGGGCGAGGGATGCCGTGGTGAGTGCAAGTAGGGGGCTGAGAGGAGTAATAAAGAATACGCCGTGGCGTATTATTTATTTGACAATTACCAGTTCATCTGCCCTGGGCACATTATGTCGCTGGTCCACGTCTGGTATGGTCCGTGCTCTCAAGCGAAGCGGCCGATGCGAGTTTGGTGTCGTTGCAGCATCTGGAAAGAGAACCAAGAAGAAAGTTTGTTTAGTCAAAATGCAATTTTTTTTTCTAAAATTATTTATTATTTTAAGATTTTCCTTTGGTTTGATATTTTTAATTTTTTTAGAGGAATTTTTGTTTTTATTTTTTTTTGTTTGAAGTTTAGAATTTTGAGGAATTTTTGCTTTTGAATCTCATTGTATTTTTATCTTTGGGAGCTTCGTAGTTTTTTTTAGATTCTTGTTTTTTTTTGTCATTTAAAGTTTTTCTGATTTAAATTAGCGGCTTGTTATTTTCACTTATTTGACCAAACGAAAATAGACTTCAATTTTGTTTATATTGTTTTTTTTACATTTTTAACTTTGGTGTATGTATTTTCACTGAAATAATTCTTTTGTTTCACATTAATTTCATTCAAACATTTTAGCTTTGGTTCCGAAAATTTTCTTTGGTAGAGTTTTTTATTTTTATTTCGAAAATTTCTAATTTTCCATTTCCTTTAATTTTTTTTGTGTTTACACAATTTTTATAAATTTTCTTTTATTTTTTTTCCCGTTTTCCAAGTTGAGATTTTACCTTGATTTTACTTTAACTTTCTCACAACACTTTCACTTTGCGTTCATTGAACTTATAAATGATTCACAGCATTTCATTATCGTTCGGTTTCTTTCGATCTGTTTAAATCACAAGAAGAAGAGAGTGTTAACACCTGTTCTATGTTTGCATTACATTAGGCACATGACACACACACATTTTCCGCAATTGTTTTTGTTGGTTTCTCACACTTCACTTTTTGCGGAGTAATTTGTCTTGGCACTCAGTTTGGTTTTAGCACCCCCACCTCCATTCATGATTTGAGTGGTTTACAGATGATGGTAGGGATACCGTAAAGTAATACGCACTTAAAGTCACACACACTTGCACATCAAATTAAACCGTTTTTTTTTTGGTTGAATTTTTTTTAGTTAGTTTTTTTTGTAGGTTACGTTTTGCAAACCACATATGATTTGTACATAACCACTTAAATTTATTTTTCTGCCAATTTTCACTGTTGGTTATTAAAAATTTAGGTTTTTACCTTTTTTTTCCTATTAATTCTTTGTCCGGCATTATTTACTGGCCGGTGCCTGTTATTTTGGTTTACTGCCGTTTGGTTCCATTCACACACACACAGCACCGTATAACAATTTTTATCTTATAATTCACTTTTTCATGGGAATTCCTCCACGGCCGGCATATAATTTTCTATACATTACACTTTTGTTTATTTACATTTCATTTTTATTGCGTTTTGTTAGGCAAGTAGAGTTTTTTTATTAAGTTTTTTTTGGCGTAGTTACTCGTCCATTCATTTCTATACACACACACACGCACACGCGTAAAGTTTACCGCACTTTTTTTGGTTTTTTTTGGACGCACCTTGTAATTTTTTTATCCAAAGCATTTTTATATGCTTATTTTATTTTATTTTTTTTCGTTTTTATTTCACAATATTTAGTTTTACCACTTTTACTTACCTTTTAATTTAAATGCTTATTCAGCATATTTTTTCCGTCCGTCCGCTTTAGTGATATAATTAATTTGATCAAGGTATGTCTAAGGAAGGTATAACTGGTTAGTCGAGTACCGGATAGGTACTACTCGACTCAAGGTATACTTATAGCCCAAGGTACATTTATTGGAGAAGAATTACTTTTTCTTAAGGAGGCTACACCCACTGAGATAGGTTTGACTAATGCTACGTTCACACGTTATGTTATTATATACATGACAAAAATTTGTTTTTCCCTCCCATCCTATGACGGTGACGTCTAAAGGATGATTGGGTTTGTAGCGTGTCACCCTATGTCTGATTAGAGAAGAGCGACATCTGGGTTTGAACAGTCTGTTTTTTTTATGGCAGCTGGTGAATGCAACCCTGCGATACCAGCATATGTTACCTCCACATACAAAGGTAACTACTACAATGAAAATCGAGGAAACCATATGTTGTTTGTTTTTGCTATTTTGGAAAACAAAATTTTATGATGGTTCCTCGGTGGACATGATGGCTTGGGGGAACCATGATGGACAGTAAAGGGAAGATGACGAGTTCTTTTTGGATGGAGCCGTGCAAGCAGTAAGAGGTGGTGTACTCAAGAGTGTTGAAAGTGGTGTTTCAAAAAGAGAGAAAACTTTAAAAAAAAGAAAAGGTTATGTTGTGTTCTACAAACCTTTGATTGTGAGCTTGACAAACAAAAGAGAAAAAAAAACAAATCAGAATATGTGATGCCAAAGGCATAAAGTTTTTTATTTAAAAGCAAATAAATGTTCCTTTTTTTTGTGAAAGGAATAAAGGCTAGCTTTTGTAGTAAAAAAGCTGAAGTTACTTTAGATCAACTTAAAGCTAAATAAACTTATTAGTGCTAATTAATGCTAAGGAAAAAAGATCCTGTGAAATATAAAAAGCTTTGAAAAAGAACGTTAATTTGAGCCACGAATAAAACATAGCAAAGACTAAACAGAACAACAAAAACTTTTTGTCAAATAATAAATACCCACCTCTACTGCAATTTTAACCATCGTCATCCACGGCAACGTCAACATTTCCATCCTCAACAACATCATCATCTCATCAGCATCTCCAGCTTCATCATTGGTTCCACCGCCGCCATCTGCTCCAGTGTCCCCGAGGGAATTTTGCACCAGCAGCCCGTAGGTGCCAAGGTAGGCCGATGTATGCTCCTTTTTATATGTTCAATACTTAGAACGATACACAGAGAAACTTAGCTTGACACACATCCTGGAATAAAAATATAAGAAATAAAAAAAAAAGAAAACAGAATAACTTAGGCAGCAAACAGGGTAGACATTGGGTTTCATATCTGCAGTCCGGTGATTGAACGGACGATACAACCTAGGAAGTAGGGTGAGCTCATTCTAGGGCACTAGGAATACACTTTAAATAAAAGACCCTTTGGTCGTTTAATGTTGTCCCTGCAGGTTGGCTAAAAGAAAAAAAAAGAAAAACAAGAAATTATATATTTTTATTGAGGGTAAGACATTACACGAACTACCTATACATACTTACCAAGAACATAAAAAGGGAGATCCAGGGCACCTCCGCTACCAAATTGTCTTGCTATCCAGGGGAGCCGTCGTCGAAGCATTCCAGTCCGGCGATCTGACAGACGCAACAAAGGCACTTTTCTGAAAAGAAAAAAAAACAGTTATATATATATATTGTAATTTTTTTATTTTTTTTTTAAGTCCTTTTGGATTGATTTTAGAAGTTTGATTTGTTTTAATCTTTATCTAATTAATTGAATTTCTTACTTTGCATTGCCTTAAAATTGCGTTTTTTTTTTGTTTTTGTAAATTGCAGTAATTATAAAGCTTTCTTTAACATTTAAATATTTTGATCAATGTTAATTTAACGTATAGAATCAAAATCAGAGGATGTAACCTCTAAATAAAGCCCATACATACCTTTTATAACGTAGAAATGAAATTCCACTTGGCTTAGTATTCTCATTTCGCTATGGAAGAGTAGATCATTAAGGTAAGGAAGGGGTAGTGCACCATGCTGTAGAGGGGGAACGGGGAGACGATTCTGGGGTATCCAAAACTGTTGGACAACGGATACCATGGTTGGGGTGGGCCGTCCAGGGCACTGTAGGATGTCTCAGTGCCCCCTGAAGAGCGAATCCATAGCGGTAAGTGCGAGTAAGAAGGCGAATAACGTGCCTGCCGTAAAGTAAGTATGACCCTGTGTTGTTATCCCATCCAGAGCTGGTTTCAATTTAGTTTTTTTGTCAGCTGTCTCTGGACATGGTGTGTTGGCAAGAACCGCGCCCCAGACTGAGCCACAGCCGGAGCTCTAACGCCAACAGCCAGCGCCCGCCAGCACACTATGTCCCCTTTCTCCGCTGAGACAGTTCGGACCCTCCGGGGTCCACGACAAATGCTTACCAAAGAAACAGCAAAACAATATCGAAGCCGTTGGTATATTGGGTATGTGGCCTTAAGCGAATTTTCTTCAAACAAATCTTATTGCTGGGCTAGCAATTTTCTTTAGACTTTCGCAAGGATTCATTTAAATTTACATTTAAATCCGATGACATGGATGATTTTGAAGTCAAGTTTCGCAACGGCGACTTCAGCATAGAAAATCTAAATCCGTTGGCTGATACGGAACGATCTGTAAGATGGTTCAATTATGTTTTAAAACCTAAACTTTTGAAGTGGGTTCTTTCAAAAGGTAAAAATACAGAAACTGCTGGAAATAATGGTTCATTATGCTTGGTCGACATTGAAAAATACAACTGTCTTTACAAGGAACTAAAAAGAAAATACAGCGAAAAAGCTTTGCAGGTAGATATGCATAAATAAAACTCAAACGTATGTACATATAAACACTAAATAATGTTCATTGTGTTCTTTTAGTTATGGAACGAAGCAAATGAGTCAACGGATCCATTAAAGTTTATATATGAAGATTTAGCAATAGCGGCATATCTTATAACGCTGTGGCAAGCCAGTGATTTAAATAATACTTCGGTGGAAGCATTTGCCGACTTAGGTTGTGGTAACGGTCTCCTTGTCTATATTTTAATAGAAGAAGGTTTTAAAGGTTATGGCTTTGATGTTAGATCACGAAAGATTTGGTCTTACTATTCCAGTAATGTTGCCCAATATCTGTACGAACAAACTATTGACCCACTGAATTTTAATTTACCAGTTGATGTAAATTGGATAATTGGAAACCATTCAGATGAACTTTCGCCGTGGGTTCCAGTTTTGGCTGCAATTAACAACTATCGAATGAATTACTTCCTTCTGCCCTGTTGCGCCTTTGAATTCTCCGGTAACAAATTTCAAAGGAGAAATTCTTCGGTTTCTACTTACAACGATTTCATTACGTACACTCAAAATATATCCATGCAATGTGGATTTGAAACCGAAAAGGACCGCTTGAAAATCCCAAGCACTAAACGAATGGCACTTATTGGTCGAAGTCGTAACTATTCCTCAACTATGCACTTAAACAAAATTAATGATATAAAACAGTTTGTGTGCGAAGAGAAACAAATGCACCCAAATTTCACACAAGATGAAATTAAATTGCGAGGCAAAGTAGAACTGGTTCGCAACTGTACGCAGATTGACGAGGCCGTAATAAACAACATTGTCATGAAAATATTTCTTCTGCTCCTGAACGGAAACAGCGCCACTGCTAATACCTCTAATGAAGAGTGGTTGGTTGGATGTACATTAGAAATGACAAAAATAGCTGAAAAACTAGGAAAGGAAGATTTGAAGCAAATTAAATCGGAATGCGGAGGTCTTAAAACCTTGCTACGTAATAAACATGAAATCTTTGAAATTGTTAAGCCAGACTTAGTAAAAATACGCAGGCCACAGTATAAGGTTGCGAATAGCCACATACCAAAGACCACCAAGAAACGTTTATGCTTTTTTCACGAAAATCATCCACAAGGTTGTCCTCTTTCAAACGAAGAATGCACCTTTCTTCACTAATTTCAAATTTATTATTTGATGAATTTTAATTATTACCTGATTATAAAAATTATATTCATTAAAATTTACGATGTATATTTGATACATACATTATATATGTTTTTATGGATTCGTAATTTATAACTTGACAATTTATTTATTTTTACAAATTGCCTGTCTTGGTAAATTATTAGCGGGAACTATCTGAACTGCTGCGTCTACGTCGTCGAATAGGAGTTCGAGAACGTCTGCGAAGTGGTGAACGACGTCCTCCACGCGGAGGTGAGCGCCTGTTGTTTCTGTTAAATCTGTTGAAACGGGGAGATGCCCGCCAGCGCTCGTTTCCTCGTCTATTCACAGGCGAAGGACGTCTTTGTGGAATTCGAGCTTTCGGGGTTAGTACAGCTGATACATTAATTTCTTGCCCATCGATTTGACCACCATCCATTTGCTTTATGGCAGCTTCACATTCCTCGTGTGTAGCGTACTCCACATAGGCAATACCACGACCAAAGTTTGGATGATAACGGTCGGTTGGAAATTCTACATTTTTCACTTCCCCAAAGCAGCTGAATATCTCGACTACATGGTCCTTAGTAACATTTCGAGTTAAACGTCCAATATGAATGCGTGTGGGTTTGGGTGTTTGTGAACGTTCTCTAACTTTAGGAGCAGGACTACGAGAACGAGTACGTGTACGGTCTCGAGGTTTAGCCACCGGGCTACGCGATCTTTCACGACGTTTTGGTGGCGGCGAGCGAGACCTGGTCCGCTCTCTAGTCTTTGGAGGGGGACTGCGTGATCTTGATCGCGTGCGCTCTCTCACAGGTTTAGTAGGTGGACTTCTAGAGCGTTCACGACGCTTTGGTAGCGGACTACGGGAACGCTCACGTCTTTTGGGTGGTGGACTGCGAGAATGAGAGCGGGAACCACTTTTACGGGAAGAAGAAGATGACGAAGAAGACGAAGAGCCGCTAGAACTTGAGGAGCTTGAGCGCGATCCTGAACCGGAACTGCTGCGAGATGAGCTGCTGTCCGATGAACTGTTCGTAAATATGAGGTTATAAAAAAAATATTGTTTCCTCCACGAATCTCACCTGTCACTTGAATCACTGCTGGAAGATGCACTTCCCCGCCTCCTTCTATCACGTTCTCTTCCACGGTTAGTCGACGACGAACTCACTTTGTTGTTAGCAACCTTTGCAACATCTTTGCTGCTTTCCTTAGTATCTTTGCTTTTTTCTGTTTCTCCGGGAGGAGAAATATCTCGTGCCCTGAAATAAAAACCTCACATAAGATTGAAATCTATATTTCAATTATACATACGTACATGCTTATCCCTTTTAATCAAGAATCAATAGCTTTGCAAATATTCGGAATTCCTGAATTTCCTTACTATAAAGAAAATATTAGACGAACAAAATTACTCAATTCGGGTTTTTCCGATAACAACGCGTCCCTTGAAATATTTCAAAGCCGAACTGGTACAACGGCGATGGTAGGCTGCCGCCAATCGGATTCGAAACCCAATCAAAGAGGTAAAGCGGTTTTCAAGGGAAGATAGGATGGACTTATAAGGTGATGCCATGAGAACAGATATTTTCGTAATGTTTCAAAAAAGTCATAAATTTCCTACAATTTTAATTCCAAATGTAATTGAATGCCCACGAAATGGGCCGAATCAACTCTGTTTCAATACTGTTGTATTTGTTGTGTGTTGTTTTTTGACTTTTTTGTTTGTGTTCTGATAAAGTAGAGTCCGTCGGATTCCGCAATAATTCAGTATGCATTTTCGCAGTGAATGAAATCAGTAGAAAGCTTAAACAGTGCTTTTATTTTATCGAACATACATGTATATAAAAAAAAAACAGTAAAATACATATGAGCAAAAGTACAATTTATTATTATTGTTTTGATTTTGCAATAAAGTTGGTACTATATTCGGTTTTCGTGGAAAAACTACAATTAAAAAAAAAGAAAAAAATATTAATAGAAAGCGTTAATTTCGCTATAACTTGTCTTTTTTCATCTAGGGAAAATGTACATTTCAAGACGCCCAAAAAGACCACAACCACAGTCGCTGCACAGAATGTCGCTTTCTTACGTAAAATAAATGCGATCGCTAAACTTCTAATTGCAACTATGTGTTTGTTAGTGTTAGTGTGGTCTTGCTTACATGTACGTACTCAGGGTGGAAAAAAATAACTATTCGTGGATGCATAAATAAGAAAGTATTTGTATATATTATACATAAGTAAATATACTTCTGAAATAAAAAAATAAGTGTTTCTGTCATTACAAGCTATTCCAATAAATCTGTACGAAGTAATAACGATTGTGAAAGAACGTGTTGTGCTTTCGGACATGCAACTAAAACAACATAAAACCATGTTTCAACTGCTGCAAATTTTTCAAAAAAAAAAAAACGTAGTACCAGTCTACAAATGCTTGTTAACAAAAATGTATTTTTTTTTGTAAGATCTTAAACGATGTTTTATTTGATCCGATATTCCACACAGTGTAGTAATAATGCAAATACAACTTTAAAACATATTTGAAGAAAATAAATTAAGATGTCAGGTTTTTGTTTGCATTCTCTTTGTTGTCATCTTCCTTCTCAAATATTCTCTGTTCATAAACGCACATGGATACACACACGTACACAAATTTCTTTGTGTGTGTTGGCTAAACGTCGACCGTCAAACCACCTTCAATTGTTTCGCCATGATACCAAGCGTTTCTTGCTACGCACGAATTGCTAAAGATCATCTTATTTATGTCATTTCCAAACCTAATTTCAATAGAAATTGGCAATTATGTGGTTTAGTATGATTATAATAAAAAAAAGTTCTCTAATTTACGGACTGCAAAGCAGTTTTGAACAGCAAGCATATACGAATCATATCTTTTGCGACCTGAAACGGGTTTAAAGTTGAGAGTTGTTTAAATTATTCTGCCAGGTGCATACATTTTTTGTGTAACTCACACAATAAATACAAACCAACCTATTTTAATTTCTTCTGACATGCACGCTTAATCACGCATAAGAGCTTTTCGAGACATGTAACCCCACCTGTAGAAAAATGCACTACAAGCCGGTTCAACCCAAGATATATTAATTTACTGGTAGTGGCAGTTGCCCAACAACAAAATATGGTGTTCACTATCTGTCAAAATCAGTGATTAATGCTTTTCTGATTTTGAGTATGTAACTAGTTCGCGCCCCATTTTTTGTTGTTTGTGTGTGTTATAGTTCTTAACTATATTACACACACAACCAAAACTCATTGACAGATAGTGCACTTCGTAAGAAAAATTTTGCTCAACTGTTTACGGTACACTACCTGGTAATTATGGGTCCAACCATGACATAATTACCAGCTGAGTACGATTTTTTCTTACGAAGTACACTATCGGTCAACGGGATTTGGTTGTGTGTGAATTATAGTGAAGAACCATAACTCACACAAATAACGAAACGTGGCGCGAACTAGTAACATACTCAAAATCAGAGTTGCACTAATCACAGATTTTGACATATAGTGCACTCTATATTTTGTTGTTGGGCAACTGCCAATAACTGTAAATGAATATATCTTGGGTCCAACCATGACATAAGTACCAGGAAGCGTACCGTAAACAGCTGAGTACGATTTTTTCTCACGAAGTACACAATCTGTCAAAGGGATTTGGTTGTGTGTGAATTATAGTGAAGAACCATAACTCATACAAATAACGAAAAATGGAGCAAACTATTGGGTTGCCCAAAAAGTAATTGCGGATTTTTCATATAGTCGGCGTTGACAAATTTTTTCACAGCTTGTGACTCTGTAATTGCATTCTTTCTTCTGTCAGTTATCAGCTGTTACTTTTAGCTTGCTTTGGAAAAAAGTGTAAAAAAAAGTATATTTGATTAAAGTTCATTCTAAGTTTTATTAAAAATGCAATTACTTTCTTTTAAAAAATCCGCAATTACTTTTTGGGCAACCCAATAGTAACATACTCAAATCAGAGTTGCACTAATCACTAATTTTGACAGATAGTGCCCTTACTATTTTGTTGTTGGGCAACTGCCACTACCTGTAAATGAATATATCTTGGGTCCAACATGTTTTTGTTAACTGTGAATCACCCTCTTTGACGACACGCGCTTGATTAAGGTCTCTGCACAGGGACGCCTGTTGGCCTACTGACAGCTGTCAAAATTGTCACATCATTGTCATCAGCGGACTGTCCTGAAAATAATTGAATAAATGAATATAGACGCATATATTTGAGCTTAGTTTGCCGTATTAACTTGAATTATTGAATTAAAGATTTGGAACCAAAATACTAAAACTGCAGTTAAATGGAGCCGATAGACATAGCCCGTCTGGAAGACGGTATAAATGTATTTTATCGCTCAACGACTCAAGAACAGGCGCATCTGCATGAATGTAATTATTTTGTTATATTCTTCAATGTCTACATATATACACACATGTTGATTGTAAATTTTATTTCTATTTAACTCAAATAATATGGAATATTTTTTCGCCCTCGTTTAAATTTAGGGTTGACAAGTTGCCAGTCCAGCAAAATGGCATGGCAATTTTCTTGGCAGCTTATGCAGCTGGGAAAGGTATTTTTGATTTCCAATGAAATATTTGTATTCTACTTTGATAGCCTTTTCCTATTTAGAGCCAGGAAGTACAATTCTTTGGGGCGATAACATTACACTCTAAACTGATGAAGTTTTGGAATGAAGTGCCTGCGGAGAACCGGGATGAGCTGAAGCAGAAGATATTGGAAGCTATAATACAGTTTGCGGGAGGCCCTAAGTTGGTCTTGAATCGTTTATGTATAGCGGTAATTATTGAAAATAAATTTTACGGAAAAATTAATTAATTTCATTGTCTCCGTGGTTTCAGTTAAGCGCATACATTGTTCATATGCTCAGCGAATGGCCAAGTGCTATTGAGGATGTCATCAATACGTTCCAAAATCAGCAAATTCCAAATGTCTCAAACGAGACACAATTGTGGATAATGTTGGAGGTGTTGCAAGCAATTCCCGAAGAGGTAAACACACTATTCGGGTTTATACGAACAAAAATAATAAATACAAAGCAATTTTCCTTTTAGATGCAAGCAATTTACACTTCAGTCAAAAGGACAACACTTCGAGCTGAAGTGGCCAAAAGAACCCCACTGGTGGTAGAAACAACAGAAAGATACCTACAAATGCAACTTGAACGAGAATGGGACGCAGAAACCTTTAATAACATGACCAGAGCTGTAAAGTGCATTGGCACATGGGTGAAGTAAATATACCTATTGTGAACTTTGAATATTTATGTCTTGTGTTAATAACATATTATTTCAGGAATATAGGGTTTGCAATTGAGAGTTGCGTCTCCATTTCAGACATTCTACTACAAATTGTCAACAAATGTTACTGGCCATGTACTCAAGACCCAGATGGCGACGGCTGCATGTCTGCTGATGAGAATGATTTGGCAGAGACTTGCCTGAAAACCCTTATCAACATCATTATTCAGCCTGATTGTCATTTATATCCAAAGACGGCTTTTATTTTAATTAAAATGTTTCTGGACCAACTGTGTAATATAACGAAGATGGAATGGAAACCCAATAATAATAATGAGGACATAGTCTCCTGTATTTATTCACTATTTGTATCGGCCGTTGAACGACATTCTCAGCTTTTGTTAAGGGGAATTACCAGTACTGATGCTGAACTTGCATCCTTATACACACGCCTGGTGCATGAAATATTGCAATGTACTGACAAGCCTGGCATATATCCCGTAGAGGAATCATGTAGCAGTATGGCCTTGGGATTCTGGTATCTACTTCAAGATGAAGTATTTGCCATGACAAATGAAGAGGAAAGACTAAAATGTTGGGAATATATAAAACCACTATACGCTCATTTAACTCGGATTTTAGTTAGAAAGTCTGAGCAGCCCGATGAGAACTCGATAGACAAATGGACTTCTGATGACCTAGAAAGCTTTCGATGTTACCGTCAAGATATTTCAGATACTTTTGTAAGTTAACAAGAGGAGACATGGCAATTACATATAAAATATTTTAATATTTTTGTAGATGTATTGCTACGATGTCTTACATGATCATATTCTGGACATACTTTCTGCCGTGCTAGATGAAACTATTGCTCAGCTTAACACTAACCCAAATCAATGGACAAAATTGGAAGCTTGCATTTATTCCTTCCAATCGGTAGCAGAGCATTTCGATGGCGAGGAAACAAAACAAATTCCCAAATTTATGCGAGTCCTAAACGAAATCCCCTATGAAAAGATGAACGACAAGCTCCTTGGTACTGCATTAGAGGCTGTTGGTTCTTATTGCCAATGGCTACGTGGAAATCCATCGTATATTCCTTCCGGAATAGAACTTTTGGTGCGGGGCTTAAACTCTTCCATGTCCGCGCAAGCCACACTGGGTTTAAAAGAACTGTGTCGTGATTGTCAACTGCAATTGAAGCCATTTGCTGAACCGCTTCTAAGCGCTTGTAACACCACACTATCTTCAGGACAAATGAAAAACTCTGATAGCGTACGTTTAATGTTTAGTATCGGGAAACTAATGAGTTTGCTAACACCCGAGAAAATACCAAACTATTTAGATATTATAGTCAGTCCTTGCTTTGAAGAATTGTCAAACATTTGCCAAAGTGGAGTTGTAAGTAAAATAAATTGATTTTAATCACTTTTAGGAACATTGACATTTGATTTTCAGAAAACGCCACAAACACGTATACGTACAATATTCCGTTTAAATATGGTTTCAACTTTATTCTCTTCACTTAACACCGATTTGGACGACGATGATCAAATCGAAGATCTCCAAAACGTACAACCGGTGTTGATTGTAATGCAAAAAACAATGCCCATTTTTAGACAGATTGCTGAGTTGTGGATAGAGGAACTGGAAGTGCTAGAGGTAATGTACAAAACAAAAAGCCCGACTTACAATATACACAACCCTAAATATATTTACATTATTTTTAACAGACCGCTTGTGGTGCTCTAAGGCATGCCATAGTAAATCTAAAAAGTAGTTTTAAGCCTATGCTACAAGATCTATGTTACTTCATAGTTGCAATTTTCCAAACGCGTTGTTGCGCACCAGCATTGGAAATATCGAAAACGGTATGGAATTTATAAATTACAACGGATGCCACCTACATTTTCTTCTTTATTATAGGCCATTGTTTTATTCTATAAAGATGACGAGTGCAAACATTTAATGCAACAGTTAACGATAGAATTTGTTTTGCATAGTTTCAAATTATTTGAGGTATTTATTTGGCATACTAGAATATAGACTGAACAATAAAATCTGTAAAATATTTCCAGTCAACACCCGAAAACGGATTCTCCAACATCGCTGAAACGATAGAAATGTTCTATGCCTGTTTAATGCAAATAATCAAGAAAATACCTCAGTCATTGGATGACCCATCCATTGCATACGACCGTCTCATATTCTATTCACTTAAAGCAATGACATTGCCTGAAAATGGTCCTATTCGAACAAGTGTTCAGTTTTTGACACATTTTGTAATGCAATCGCGAAATTATCCTCAAATGACACAGGCAGTGCTAACAGCGGGCGAAGACATACTACGAACTGCAATTATTTGTGTTGCGTATGTTACGCCACGACAACAAGTGGAAAAATTTGCGGATATTTTTCTTTTCATAAATAAAAAATACCCAGCAGAAATGTCAGTTTGGCTTAAAAATATTATGCACACACCGAATTTTCCAACACCTCTTGTTGATGAAGCGGAAAAGTCGAAGTTTGTTACACAAGTGATCAGGTAATGAATAGAATGAACATACATTTAAAATTAATTTTGCTAAAGTTACTCATTATGTATGCAGGCAGAAAGTTAACAAGCGACTTTTGCAGCAGCATCTCACAGAATTTGCTACCAAAGCAAGGGGGTTGTCCGACAAATTTCAGTAAAGTTGCCACACAATTATCTGCATAAGGATAAATACAAAAATAAGTGTTAACAGATGTGTATACATATATCGTCCGTCCCAAAATACAAGTTTCATTATGCAAAGCAATGAGTTTTAATACAAAAAATAAATATGTAATATCTTAAAAGTTTTTTTTCAAATACTTTGTTCCGCGACATTCATCCACAATTTTTTTTTTAATTAAAATTAAATGAGAAATAAGATTTTAACTAACGTTCTACCTAACCGAACGAAAGGTTAAGTTTTTTGTTTATCGTCTCGAAAAATGGGATGGGCGATATAGTCCCCAAATTTGTATAAGTTGAATCTGGATTTTGTCTACCTTTTCGGAAAATAAATATTATTTCCTGATTGCGATTAATTCAACGTAGCTTCTATGAAAAATGTGATAAGTACTTTATATATGTATTGTGAATGTATATTTGAATAATTTCTAAATTTAATAATAAGCACTTAAATTATTATGTATGTTTATCAAATTGATGTGTCAAAAAATTAAGATTTTTAACTTGAAATAAAGTTTCTCTATGCTCTCTTTTTCTCCCAAAATTTCTAAATTTAATGTGTGTAAAAACCCTAATTTATGCCGATTTCTAAGATTCTTTGCCAAAGAAACCCTGGGTATGAAAACAAAAGCGAGCTCCAATATATTTTGCTTTTCTATTTTCTCTTAGCGTTTTTTAAAAAGTAGGGCATTCCTGTTTTGATCGTTAGTCTTTTATAACAAATTACTGCGCTTTTAAAGGCTTCACATAAAAAATTAACCCGCTTGCCAAATTTTAGGTATACAAGCCCCATATAATGCTAAAAATGCATAAACAAATCTTAAAGAAAAAAGCAATGGTAATAAAGAAAGTTTAGTGTTTTTAAATACTGATCGACTTCCTATCAAAACTGAATTTTCTGTTCTGCTTTTAAAATAGGTGTTAATAAAAATATATAGTGGTGGCCATATAATTAGGAACAAAGTGTTTAATTTCGAAATATCTACTTTTTATTGAAATTAAGTTATAAAAAGATTTTTTATTGGTAGGAACCTGTTTATATAAGATTGCATATGTATTTAGACAAACATGTTGCTGAATTTAACATAGAAGGCAAGGAAATATTCCATCCAGTGGTACACAAAATGGTTAATATTTCTCTCTTTGAATGAAAATTCGTTTATCCACCAAGCGCGTTGCTTTTGGGTATTTGTTTGCAGAGTTGCATTTTTAATGTGTGCGCATAGTATCTTACTCCAGCTTCAAGAGAATGAGCGTGTTGAGGAGCGTCGCGTAGTGTATTGTAAACAGTTGAATGCTTTTTTTCCACGAAGTGGAAAAAACAACGAACAATGGCACGAACTAGCAATACATAAAAAATCAGAGTTGAACTAATCGCTGATTTTGACTAATAGTGATAGTACAACTCTGATTTTGAGTATGTTATTAGTTTGCGCCATTTTTCGTTGTTCGTGTAGGTGTCGTTCTTAACTATAATACACACACACAACTAAAACTCGTTGACAGAAGTTGTAATTCGGGAGAAAAAATTGTACTCAGTTGTTTACGAAACACTACCTGGTAATTATGTCATGGTACCAGCTTAAGGCGAAACAATTAAAAGTGGTCTCATTTGTAAAACAACTACATATCATATGGTGTAATTCGTCACCTTGTTATCAAGCAGATCGACGATTTGCCAACACATGCAAAGAAGTTTGTGTGCGTGTGTGTATACGAAAAAAGAATACCAACAAAGAGAATGCAAATAAAAATCTGTCACTCAATACCTTCAGAGCTGTCCGGCTATTAACAGCTGTTCGTGTGAAACCACTTTTTAAATGAAACGGCATAAATGTTCGTTGTTTAATGTATCGTGTCAACGAACCATGAAACCCGTTTGTCGAGTATTCACTGGAATTGACAACACTATATGGTGAAAGATTCAATTCCAACGAATGGATAAGACTAAGAACCAAAACATGAATTAAATCAAATTTTGATTAAAAAAGTGGGATTATAATTGCTGCCTTAAGACCATGCACATGATCCATTCATTCCGGATACGCAGGAATTCAGGAACACACAAATTTGCAGGTCCCAAGCCCTCATTTCAACAGTTCTTAAACTCGCATTTGGAGACGAGCTGAATGTTTTCATTTTTTCTGGCATAGTTGTTGCCAAAAGCTATTGCAGTGTCTCCTCCAATATTTCAAAGTCATTATTATTCTATGTATTTGGATTCGCCTGACCCATAGGTGGTAAGTAGGTGGGTTGGCTTTTTTGCGGTTTCAACCGTAAAACGAATGAATCTCGAGGTTGTTGCCCTGTGTGGAATGTTAATGTTCAAATACATATTGTCCAATACCTTAATAGGCATCAGAATGACGATCCATCTCTTTTTCAGATTTGTTGGTGCTTAAAAAGGCGCTAAAAAAGCAAACTAATGTTGCGGGACAATATTTTTCGTCTCACAATAGGGCAAAGAAAAATTTGGCGTAGGTCTCCCCTGGTATGAGGCCTTTTCGCCTACGTGGCGGCCTCAGGACCACGAATTATCTCCAGCTCCTATTGTTGGATTTGCTGGAGGAGCTGGAGAGATCTCCTGGGCACACGCGGACGGCAACCAGGCTTGTATCATGCTATGGTTTGCCATGCACAGGCTGTTGTTGTTTTTTTTGTTCTTTGTTATGCATTCGTATGCCTGAGCCGCCAAAGGGATTTGGGGATGTAAGTTTTGTATTTCCACATTTTCAGCTGCACGGAGCAGGAAAAGGTCGGGAGATCCAAGACAACATCTGGCCATTCCATTAATGCGACTCAGGGTGCCCACGGAATGATTCGCGATTTAATCCCACTGCCTGAAGAAAACGTGGAGTGAGTATGGGGATGCAAGTTGTGGGTTTCTAGGATAGTTTCTCCCCGTGGGAGAAGAAACCACCTGGAAACTCACAACTGCATCTTGCCGATTCACTATCACGGTTCAGGGTGCCTCGAGGATTTTATTTTTATTAATTTTTTTTGTGGGCACTCCTTTTATCCTTTTAATTCTGCTGGTGTTTCTTGCTGCGTGCTGTCGGTGGGGAATGTGGTTTCTAATGAACAGCTGTTTTGTCGATTGACAGCTATCGCCGGATCGCGTTGCCAATACTGCCCACCGAATTACACTGGCCGAAATTGTTGTTGCCATCGTACTACCAGATAACGCAGTTTTCATTCAAAATCTGCGGTTTTGAAATTGAGCGGAGATTTTGCGAAAAGGAAAAACGCGTAGAGTGGCACAAATGAGAGACGAGAAATTAAAGATGGCCACTGGAAGGTAAAAGGCCTGTTTTGTTGGGGAATTTGAGTGAAAGCAAGGTAATAAAAGGAGGTATTCGGGGAATTTTCCCGAATAGTTTGGTTCAGTTATTGGCGTCATTGCATATACATTTTATTATTTTTCTGTGTTTTTTTTGTGGTTATTGCGAAGTAAGCCCGTGTATTTATTTGAATAAGCAAGTGGGAAAATTGTTAAATTACCTTGTTCTTGTTTTTAGTTATTTTTGATAAAATTTTAACTTCTAATTGTGGCGGAAAAACGGTCGTGCTTCTGTTTTTTATATTTTTTTTTGTCGTCCAATACACGAAGTAAGTTATGATTGTGCCATAGATTGTGCCTAAGGGCTTTTACCAGTTATGTTCTTTTATATAGGACACAACGCCTCCTGGACGTCAGGAGGCTGGTATTTTTCTTCCCGTACTGATAATGAATTAATGAAGTATCTTGGGAAGCGGTCTTCTAATAGCCGACCGTGCCGTCCTGTTCCACCAGTTGCATCACAAACAGGAAATTGGACCAAATTTCCCAACACGAATCATAAAAAGGTAGGACGTGTAGTCTCTTATTGAATTTTACCCGCCAAATACACCCGAAATAATTAAAAAGTAAGGGAGAGACGACAAATCCTCCAGTCTTGGATTGGTGACTCTTTTTGTGTCACCCAGTTGAGGTTAGGCTCCCTCTGGCGTCCAGGCCGGATGTTTATTTAACCATATCGAGAGGATAAAACAACCAAAGAGGTGTCAGGGCGATATACGATTTTGTGCATTTTTACGATATACGATATGGGCATATTAATGACCCCTAAACAAGAAATCTGAACCGGAAATATCATATGTATTTCCAAGCGACATAAATGATTTTTGCTGCCGTTTTCAACATTTGGATTATCTATATTTTTTATTATTTTTTGTAAATATTGATTTGACATTTTAGTTTTATTGTTTTTTTTTTTAAGACCTCCATATATTTTTTTTATATTTCATATTATTTTTATTATATTTTATTTCTTTTTATATGTTAATTTGTAGGTCTCATTAACAGTTTTTTTGTTCCTAAGCTGTGATAGGAGTTGCAAAGTAAATTCAATAATTCTTAGACCGAATCATAACTAGACCTTTTCCTTGGCTACTTGAGCTCATTTAGGTAGGGGTTTTGTCTAGGTATAATATTTTTTTTGGTAGTATTTTATTATGAGGAAAACTAGCCTTTATTAAGACAGTCTTTGCATATCCTAATTTTTTTTGTTCGATTGTGAAATCATTTCGGTTATACACAGGTCTTGCGGACCGTTCGTTTAATTGTATGACAATTTTTGTTAATATTAAATAATTGTTGTGTTGTGATAATTTTCCTTTTTTTTTGTTTTATTAGATTTGTTTTGACACTACATAAATATAATAGGCTAGATTTTTTTTTAAAGACCAAATCTTTTATTATTAATAAAATTATGTATTTTTGATTGTTTATTGTGCAAACCAAAGATGGTGTGGTAATTGTCTTTTCGAAAGGAGGTTTAACGTGAGGTAAGTGGTGTGGTGTGAGCGGGTTTTCGGGGCCATGATAATAGGAGGGGAATCCTCATGGCCATGGTGGGGTGGGCGACTGGGGGCCAACATCTGCCTCCCACTCAAGTGAATCTGTTTGTTGTGATTTTTGTTCGTTTTATGTTAGGACTTCTTATTGATTGCTGCGTACCTTGGGCCGAAATGACGGGTTGGGACCGCCCAGGAGAAAACGGCGAGAGCTAGTCGAGGCACTAAGTCATTTCTAGGCCGCATAGAGGGACACGTAACAATATGGCGCCCAAACTGAAAGATATCCAGCATTTATTGTGCTGTCTTGAATAGGATGTGTAGGTCATCGAAGCACAGGAAATAGCCCAATAGATTTTGCAATAGACAAACATGGAATCTGAATTCGATAATGGAATAGTTAGGAGTCTTTATAACCGTTCTGGATGATATTCAGAAGTCTGTAGTATGAAGATCCGATGCTACGAAGTTTGAGAAGAAGGTGAACATGATAAATTCAAAATAAGGAGGCCAGTGGCATACAAATTTAAATTGAAATTTGGTATTAGCACTAGCTAGACTTTTATTGTAGAGAATTGTAGTTTCCGTTGACATCGTATGGGGACCAGAATTACGTACATCTAATAGCCGCTCTAGATATAGTTTAGGGGTCTGATGTATTAGAGTGAGGTAATCTGAGAATGAATGATCATTGCCCCGAATAGAAGCAAATAGTAAGTTTAAAGTATTTGACTGAAACAGATTCACATGGTGCTCTGAAGAGAGTTAAGGATTTGGAATACAATAAAAACCGTACACACCACAAACTCACGTTAAAACTCCTTTTTCTTTACATATGAATTGAAGTTAAACCTTATTAAAATTTATTGATATCTCCAACATCGAAGATATTCTGCGTACATAAAAATCTCCATTCCTGTAAAGGGTGATGAGTAGAGAGACCCGATCGAAATCTATTAAAAGAAGTAGACCAGAAGGTTTTGATTTGAATAACTCTACAGTTGCGGTTGAGAGGAAGAGAGTGAGAAAAGGTCGTACCAACCTCGATATGGCGGGAGAAGGCGGTGAGCCGAATGGGCAAATTACTGATTTGTCAGGATCCATAAACTCCGCAAACGATGATGCAGGCACAGCTTCCGCTATTAATACTCCGACGTTTCCAGGAGACGTACTGAGGCGGCAAAGAGTCCTTGAGAATAATGTTCACACAGTTCAAGGCCAGATGGGTGATATGAGAAAAGCAATTGAGGAATTATCGAAAACTATCAACCAATTGAAAGAACTTACCATCAATCAGACGCGAGATCGTTCAGTATCCGATTCCGGTTTATCAGGTTCTAATTGTAATGGTCAGGCTGGCAGTTCAAGTTCGACGACAGTAAACAACAACGGTTTAGGGCCAGGCACATCGGTTTTGGTGAATCGTAATTGGGATAATTCGAAAGTCCGGATCGATAAGTTAGGCTTGAAGTTTGATGCCAGTTCACAAGGTCTGGGCGTTGAGGAATTCGTTTACCGCCTGGAGTATTTTCAGGAACAATATGGTATACCTTGGTCTGAGATCATTCGAGATTTTCCACTTATAGTTTCTGGGCCAGCAGAGTCCTGGTATTGGTTATCACAGAAGACTAACAAGTATAGAGATTGGCCACAGTTGAAGCATTGTCTATTGAATCAATATCAATCTTCGAGATCGAATTTTGAAATTTTGACCGAATTAGCTCAAAGGAAACAACAGATGCACGAGACTATAGATATGTTTTTCCAGAATATGGGTCAGATTAGGGCCAAATTAGTCCAACCGATATCAGAGTATGATATGATTAAAATCATGAAAAAGAATATAAAAGAGAGCATTGGCAGAATTATATACCCAATACAAGTTTCATCAGTGGAGCAATTGAGAATAGAATGTAACGAGGCAGAGAAAAATTTTCCAAGACGCGACATGCGAAACATTCCTCCACCATCCCGTCCCATAAGGCAAATCAATGAGGTTTTTGTAGGATGTCCTTCCGAAAGTGATTATGAGAATCCAGATTATGAAGAAATATCGGCTATACAGTACAATCGTCAGGCAAGGGCACCTCTTAAGTGTTGGAATTGCCAGAAGACTGGGCATTCCTTTCGCGATTGTGATTCCACAACAAGAGCTTTATTTTGTTATAAGTGCGGCAGGCCAGGTACGGTTACTCCAAGATGTCCAACTTGTCTACAGGGAAACCTGAACAAGGGCGTGGAGAATGTCGGGGGGCCACGTCCACCACCGAGTTCCCCCACTTTCGAGGAATAAGAGCAAAAGAAGCTCAGAACTCAATTACTTTAGAACCAGACAAATCAGAGAATGAATATGAACCATGGATGAGACATTATTTACCAATGAGTATCCGCCAGCAAAATTATGATAAAGTGCGATCTAAGATTTTCGGAAAGGACAGTATCGAGATGGGTGAAAAACCCGTACCTAAGGTCCGAATTAAATTCAACGAGAAGAAGAAGAAATTTAAAGCTATTTTAGATTCCATTAGGAAGCTCGTCCAAGGGAAAGATCCAAGGGTTTATGCCGATGTCGAGGTGGAGGGAGTACCAATGAAAGGACTATTAGATACTGGTGCCACGGTTAGTGTACTCGGTAATGGTTGTAGAGAGCTTATAGAGAATTTGAATTGTAGTTTTAAGGAAATATATTCAAATGTTAGAACCGCCGGGGGTGGGGAACATAGGATTTTGGGAAAAGTAACCTTAGATGTAGTATATAAGGGTATGAAACGTAATTTAGATTTATATCTATGCCCCGATTTAGATCAAGAGCTATACTTAGGAATTGATTTTTGGAAGATATACCAATTGGCTCCGGATATAATAAAAGTTGATGGGATCGATATTGAGAAGGTCCAGAAAGATCTACTAGATGGGGATGATGAATACAAGTTGAACCCCCATGTTCTTGAGGAAAGGCAACAACAGAAATTGGATGAAGTTATATCGGAATTCAATACTTTTGAGGAGAAAGGACTGGGCCACACCAATCTGGAAAGACATTCAATTAAGCTTATAGAAGGCGCTGAGCCATTTAAAGACAGACATTATCCAATGTCACCAGCTGTGCAGGCTTTGGTATACGAAGAGGTTGATACCATGCTTAGGTTGAACGTCATCGAAGAGAGCAACAGTCCGTGGAATAACCGAACTACAATAGTTCGAAAACCAGGAAAAAATCGATTCTGCCTGGATGCCAGGAAACTTAATAAGCTCACAGTGAAGGATGCATATCCACTTCAGAACATCGATGGCATCCTGAGCAGAATCGATGAGACCCAATATATCAGTAGCGTTGACTTAAAATATGCCTTCTGGCAGATCGAGCTGGACGAGGAAAGTAAGCAATACACAGCGTTCACGGTGCCAGGACGACCCCTTTATCAATTTCGGGTCATGCCCTTCGGGCTATGTAATGCGGCCCAACGTCTGTGCAGGCTTATGGACCGAGTCATACCTCAACGCCTAAAGGAGAACGTGTTTATTTATTTAGACGATTTATTGGTTATCTCCAGCGATTTGGACGAGCACATACGTCTATTGAGGGAAGTCGCCAGATGCCTTAAGGAGGCTAATTTGACTATTGGCATGAAGAAATCTCGTTTTTGTTTTAAGGAATTGAAATATTTAGGTTTCATCATCGGTAATGGTGTTCTGAGAACCGATCCCGACAAGGTGGCGGCCATAAGAACGATAAGGATTCCAAAAACCCCCAGGGAGGTGAGAAGCTTTTTAGGAACAGCTGGGTGGTACAGGAGATTTATTAAGAACTTCGCGACTATATCGGCTCCGTTAACGGAGGCCCTGAGAAAGTCAAGGAAATTCGAGTTGACCAATTTGGCAGTTAAGGCCTTTGAGGATTTGAAAAGGGCATTGACGTCTGCTCCTATTCTACGCCACCCAGACTTCTCGAAGAGGTTTTATATTCAGTGCGATGCCTCGGAATACGGTATTGGGGCTGTTCTTTTTCAATTGAGTGGAGCTAACGAAGAACACCCCATAGCGTTTTACTCCCAAAAGCTGAATGCATGTCAACGCAACTACAGCGTAACGGAGAAGGAGTGTTTAGCGGCGGTAATGGCTGTCAAGAGATTTAGGCCATATGTGGAAATGATGCCATTTACCGTCATAACAGACCACGCTAGCCTGAAGTGGTTGATGACCCTCAAGGATTTGAGTGGCAGGCTTGCGCGTTGGTCACTCCAGCTCCAGCCGTACGATTTTGAGATTGAACACCGAAAGGGTGCCGAGAACGTGGTTGCGGACATGTTGTCCAGATCTCCTCAGGATGTTACGGTTGAAGAGTTGTCCAAATATGATTTACTGGAGGTCGAATCGGAGGAATTCCGGAGCGAAGAATACCTCGACCTGATAAAAACTGTCACTGACAACGGAGATAAGTTGCCGGACCTTAAAATTCGTGATGGTCTAATTTTCAAAAAGACGTGTTTTGACCAGGAGCTTGAGGATGAAAATAAGTGGAAATTGTGGGTTCCGTCGACTGTTACGAGAGGAATTATACAAAGAGCTCATGATTCACCCACTAGTGCCCATGGCGGTATCACTAAGACCATTGAAAGGGTCAAGAGGTTCTATTATTGGCCAAAAATGACCACACAAATAAAACATTATGTGGCGAATTGTCAAGTTTGTCGAGAGAGTAAACCGTGCAATAAGATACTGCGGCCAGAGATTGGGCAGGAGGCTGTAACGGATCGCCCATTTCAAAAATTATATATAGATTTTTTGGGAAAATATCCGCGTTCGAAGAAAGGAAACGCATACATATTCATAGTTATGGATCATTTTTCCAAATTTACCTTCTTAAAGGCCATGCGAGAGGCCACGGCTAATAATGTTATCGAATTTTTGGTAAAAGAGATATTTAATAAATTCGGAGTTCCAGAACTAATTCATAGCGATAACGGAGCTCAGTTTGTTTCCAAAAGTTTCCAGGATCTAATGGAGAGGTATAAGATACGACATATGCGAACCGCGGTTTATTCTCCGCAATCAAACGCCTCTGAGCGAGTCAACCAGTCCGTGATAGCGGCCATAAGGGCTTACTTAGAGGGCGATCATCGTGATTGGGACCAGTATTTATCCGAAATTGAATGCGCCCTACGAACATCCGTTCATTCCTCCACTGGAGTTACTCCGTTCTTTTCATTGTTTGGATATCATATGTATTCCAGTGGCCTTGATTATCAGCTGGCTAGGAAGCTAGGTTCCATGACGGACCATGAACTCCAGCAGTTGCAGAGACCTGAGAAACTCGAATTGATTCGGGAAAAAGTCAAGCAGAGAATACATGAGGCGTATCAACGAAGTTCGACCCGATATAATAGGCGTGCACGTACTATTAAGTTTCTACCGGGACAAGAGGTGTACAGACGAAATACTGTTTTATCAGATTTTGCAAAAGACCGAAACGCGAAACTTTGCAAGAAATTCTTGAAATGCCGGATATTGAGACCCGTGGGAAATAACATGTACGAGCTGGAGACCTTGCACGGGAGGTTTATAGGTGTATATCACGTCAAGGATATTCAGATATAGTGCAATATAGATTTTAGAAAACTGTGATTATTAGTGCAATATTAGGATAATGCAAATTAGTGATTAAGTTCATGTTTGTTGGTTTGTATTCGTCCTAATATGTAATCACGTTCTATACTATAGTGCAATATAACTCCTTTCTGTGATATATACCGAAGTACCTGATTTTTGTTTGACCATCCGCATAATTATACATATCTTGTGATTTTACTTTTGGTAATTATATTGACCGATCCGTAATTATACCCATCTTTTTTGTAACTTTACATGTGTCATTTAGTGATAATTTACTAAATCTTTTATCACGGTGTTCGGCCAGTTTCTAGACCGCTTCAAATTCTTATTATTTTTTTTTTTATATGAGAACTCACCCTGATTGGGATAATTATTCGAGCCTTTATGGCCTTCGTCATAGATGTTTTGAGGACTACACGTCTGAAAATAGAAAGGACACAAAGTAAATTCCTTATGAGGTGGACTCCGACTGATGTACTTCCCTAATAGATATCGTGAGGCCCGGCTTTTTAATATCAGGGTTGTGGGAGTTCCCCACGTTCATGGACATTATTTGGTCATGAGTTCAGGGCCCGCACACCAGTCCTTTCATCGGATCCTCGAAAGCCCAGGTGTTTTGTTGCGGGACAATATTTTTCGTCTCACAATAGGGCAAAGAAAAATTTGGCGTAGGTCTCCCCTGGTATGAGGCCTTTTCGCCTACGTGGCGGCCTCAGGACCACGAATTATCTCCAGCTCCTATTGTTGGATTTGCTGGAGGAGCTGGAGAGATCTCCTGGGCACACGCGGACGGCAACCAGGCTTGTATCATGCTATGGTTTGCCATGCACAGGCTGTTGTTGTTTTTTTTGTTCTTTGTTATGCATTCGTATGCCTGAGCCGCCAAAGGGATTTGGGGATGTAAGTTTTGTATTTCCACATTTTCAGCTGCACGGAGCAGGAAAAGGTCGGGAGATCCAAGACAACATCTGGCCATTCCATTAATGCGACTCAGGGTGCCCACGGAATGATTCGCGATTTAATCCCACTGCCTGAAGAAAACGTGGAGTGAGTATGGGGATGCAAGTTGTGGGTTTCTAGGATAGTTTCTCCCCGTGGGAGAAGAAACCACCTGGAAACTCACAACTGCATCTTGCCGATTCACTATCACGGTTCAGGGTGCCTCGAGGATTTTATTTTTATTAATTTTTTTTGTGGGTACTCCTTTTATCCTTTTAATTCTGCTGGTGTTTCTTGCTGCGTGCTGTCGGTGGGGAATGTGGTTTCTAATGAACAGCTGTTTTGTCGATTGACAGCTATCGCCGGATCGCGTTGCCAATACTGCCCACCGAATTACACTGGCCGAAATTGTTGTTGCCATCGTACTACCAGATAACGCAGTTTTCATTCAAAATCTGCGGTTTTGAAATTGAGCGGAGATTTTGCGAAAAGGAAAAACGCGTAGAGTGGCACAAATGAGAGACGAGAAATTAAAGATGGCCACTGGAAGGTAAAAGGCCTGTTTTGTTGGGGAATTTGAGTGAAAGCAAGGTAATAAAAGGAGGTATTCGGGGAATTTTCCCGAATAGTTTGGTTCAGTTATTGGCGTCATTGCATATACATTTTATTATTTTTCTGTGTTTTTTTTGTGGTTATTGCGAAGTAAGCCCGTGTATTTATTTGAATAAGCAAGTGGGAAAATTGTTAAATTACCTTGTTCTTGTTTTTAGTTATTTTTGATAAAATTTTAACTTCTAATTGTGGCGGAAAAACGGTCGTGCTTCTGTTTTTTATATTTTTTTTTGTCGTCCAATACACGAAGTAAGTTATGATTGTGCCATAGATTGTGCCTAAGGGCTTTTACCAGTTATGTTCTTTTATATAGGACACAACGCCTCCTGGACGTCAGGAGGCTGGTATTTTTCTTCCCGTACTGATAATGAATTAATGAAGTATCTTGGGAAGCGGTCTTCTAATAGCCGACCGTGCCGTCCTGTTCCACCAGTTGCATCACAAACAGGAAATTGGACCAAATTTCCCAACACGAATCATAAAAAGGTAGGACGTGTAGTCTCTTATTGAATTTTACCCGCCAAATACACCCGAAATAATTAAAAAGTAAGGGAGAGACGACAAATCCTCCAGTCTTGGATTGGTGACTCTTTTTGTGTCACCCAGTTGAGGTTAGGCTCCCTCTGGCGTCCAGGCCGGATGTTTATTTAACCATATCGAGAGGATAAAACAACCAAAGAGGTGTCAGGGCGATATACGATTTTGTGCATTTTTACGATATACGATATGGGCATATTAATGACCCCTAAACAAGAAATCTGAACCGGAAATATCATATGTATTTCCAAGCGACATAAATGATTTTTGCTGCCGTTTTCAACATTTGGATTATCTATATTTTTTATTATTTTTTGTAAATATTGATTTGACATTTTAGTTTTATTGTTTTTTTTTTTAAGACCTCCATATATTTTTTTTATATTTCATATTATTTTTATTATATTTTATTTCTTTTTATATGTTAATTTGTAGGTCTCATTAACAGTTTTTTTGTTCCTAAGCTGTGATAGGAGTTGCAAAGTAAATTCAATAATTCTTAGACCGAATCATAACTAGACCTTTTCCTTGGCTACTTGAGCTCATTTAGGTAGGGGTTTTGTCTAGGTATAATATTTTTTTTGGTAGTATTTTATTATGAGGAAAACTAGCCTTTATTAAGACAGTCTTTGCATATCCTAATTTTTTTTGTTCGATTGTGAAATCATTTCGGTTATACACAGGTCTTGCGGACCGTTCGTTTAATTGTATGACAATTTTTGTTAATATTAAATAATTGTTGTGTTGTGATAATTTTCCTTTTTTTTTGTTTTATTAGATTTGTTTTGACACTACATAAATATAATAGGCTAGATTTTTTTTTAAAGACCAAATCTTTTATTATTAATAAAATTATGTATTTTTGATTGTTTATTGTGCAAACCAAAGATGGTGTGGTAATTGTCTTTTCGAAAGGAGGTTTAACGTGAGGTAAGTGGTGTGGTGTGAGCGGGTTTTCGGGGCCATGATAATAGGAGGGGAATCCTCATGGCCATGGTGGGGTGGGCGACTGGGGGCCAACATCTGCCTCCCACTCAAGTGAATCTGTTTGTTGTGATTTTTGTTCGTTTTATGTTAGGACTTCTTATTGATTGCTGCGTACCTTGGGCCGAAATGACGGGTTGGGACCGCCCAGGAGAAAACGGCGAGAGCTAGTCGAGGCACTAAGTCATTTCTAGGCCGCATAGAGGGACACGTAACACTAATATAAAGTGAATTTGTTCATACTCTATTTCGGCAATAGAAAGAGAAGAGGAAATGACAAATAGCGTCATGGATATGGACATAGGAAAGATATGCAGGTGCTGCCTTAGCTTAAATAATACACCTTTGTTATCCATATATTCCGATTCAAGCGGAGGGTGTGTGGCAAATATGTTGGAGACGATAACCAATATAAAGGTGAGTAACAGGAAAATAAGTTTAACTTAATTATTTATGGTACTTGATTTCCTCTACAGCACGAAAAAGATGACAATATGCCAGAAAAAATATGTTTATCTTGCATAAGTGAAATCAATCGCTGCTATGTTTTCAAGGTAAAATGTGAGAGTTCCGATAATACTCTGCGTCAACTTCTTCCCGGAGCTTCTAAAGCATCGTATACATACCACACTCAACAAAAATCAGTAGCAACTGTTGCAGTACAGACAATATCGGATGGACAATACGTAAGATATTTACGTTTCAATTGCAATTGATTTTGATATATCAATTATAAACCACTTTACAGACTAACGTGGGAATCCAAACGGATTCTAATGAGACGATATTAAAGTGTGTCTCTGTACAAACTGTTGAAATGTCGGAAGGTATTTTCTCTCCTGGGTTGGGTAAAGAACACGACCAAAGCCCTTCTGAAAATTCTCTTTTACGTGAAATAATTAGGAATTCCACATCACCTACAGCGCACACAGCAAAAAAGAAAAGAGTGGACCACAAAGGTTTTGATCATTTTGCCTACTTAGAAGATGAGCAAACGGAAAATGAGGAAACCTACATTGTAGTTGAAGCAATGAACAATGAATCAAATTCATCGGAAGCCCACGGTTTTAGTTTCCAAAAGACCGATGATCGAACAACTGATACAACAGATGAAAAGAGCAATGTTCACTCATCCAATCATTTCGAATATTACGATGAAATAGACGATGATTCTTACGAAAGTAGAGACAGAAAACCTTATACAATTTTTGAAGCTGAAGATAATGTAATTGAAGAGAATATAATTGAGTCTGACCAGAGTAAGGCAAATGACGTCGTAGTAGATAGGGAAATGGAGGAGGAATCTTTAAGAGAATTGGATAAACGCCAACAAATACACTTAAAACCCAAGAAGGCAGCCGCAGTTAAGCAGCAACATAAATGTTCCATGTGCATAATGACGTTTGTAAGTCTAAAAGTTCTTAGACGTCATATAGCAAGCCGTCACTCGACGCCAAATACAAAAATACAGAATGCCGACACAACCGTAAAAGTACAAAATACTACCACCATGCACGTAGTTGAACCCACTCCCATCATAAACGACCAATTTGACTTAACAATGGAGAATGTTCCTAAACCAAGGTTGTTACCAAGAAATCGAAACTCTCATAAATTGAATAAAGAGGTTTTTACTAACAAATTTAAGTACTACTGTGAATACTGTCAAGCGGGATTTGCACAACGCAAAACTCTTTCCTATCACATGAAACAGAATTGCATGACAAAGAGTTTTAAGGTAGGTTTTTTAACCAAAAGCAGGGTACTCTGTTCTGCTTTGAAAAAGTTTAAGCACAATATTTTTTTTTACATAATTACATGGAATTGTTGATAATTTTATTAATCCTAACTAATTTATTTTGGAACTATTTCTTTTTTAGTGCAACCAATGTGAACGAATTTTTATATCACAAGAAAATTTAGATACGCACAGAGCGACACACAACAATCACACATGTCTAGAGTGTCATAAAATATGTAACAGCATTGAAGATTTAAGTGAGCATATGATAAATATTCATAAGCGAAACGCGCGAAACCAATGTCATGTTTGCAAAAAAGGTGAGTTTATATTGGCTGTAAGACATGAACCTTTTGTTGCAAACTTTTTTATGGTCTACATCTCAGTGCCTGCGTATTAAAATATTCAATCGCGACTGTTCATGGTTTTACTCTGACGTTCACCCTTTGAAGCAATGCAATTTCAAATTTTTCTAAAGAAACTATGAGAACTAAGGTGACTTCTTTGTTTACGTGCTAATAAGAAATTGTTTTAAAGAGGGGAAAATGAAAAGTTGAAACCAAGAAACGCCTCAAAAATCTCATAATTACAATTATATTAAGATATTAATAATTCTGTAAATGTTAATTTTACATCTATTGCAGTTTTTACAATGAAAGCTTCATTAATGGATCACTTGCGGATCCATAGCGGCGAAAAACCATTTCTATGTACAGTGTGTGGAAAAAGTTTTCGACAAAATTCAAACTTGCGCCAGCATCTATTACGTCATCAGAATGAAAAGAAATTTAAGTGTGATATGTGCTCTAATTCGTATGTTACTAAAGCAGAACTTTTTTCTCACAAGCGGACTCATACAAAGGAAACCCCATTTCATTGTGATGTATGTTTAACGTCCTTCACATCTTCATCATCGCTTCAAAAGCACAAACGAAAACACACTGGGGAACGACCGTACTCCTGTGAATTTTGTCCAATGCGTTTTGCTGCTCTGAATGTCTTGAAGAATCATCGACGCACCCACACAGGTGAAAAGCCTTACAAATGTGAATTATGTGATAAAAGTTTTACTCAAAAAGGCGATTGCTTACTGCATCAAAGAACACACGAGTATGGGGAACTGAGGTGCTTTTGTGGTTCGAAGTTTTCCAAAGTAAATAATTTACGTCAACACATTAAAAATAAGCATCCAAACATGACAGACGAAAAACTGGGACAAATAAATGACGCCATGCGAACGCAATGTGACGAAGATGTAGAAGAATTGCATATTACTTTGCTGGAAGAAGAAGATGCAGATATGACTGGAACAACGTCTCATTTTGTAACTATTTCCGGCATAGACGAGAATAAAATGGATCGCCTCTCTAACAACAATGAAGATTCAAATGAAGAGGTAATTATGCAGAATCTGCATTGAAAACGCACACTTGTTTTAGTACTTCTTTGGAAATAAACAAATATATTATCAAACGCATCGTAATCTTACGGCGATTACAATTAGGTGCTTGTTTTGTATTTTCGGTTTAGAAATAGTTAATTACCAATAGATATCGCTATAGTCGTTATAGCCTCCGCTAACGAAAGCTATCCGCCAAATTGTTTTCCGAAAAACAATAAACATTAAAAACTTGCTTCAGTTACATTTGTATATAGTTGGCAGATTTATTTTTAAACCATTTTTTCAGACCTGTTTAAAAATGTTTTAATAGTGCTGGCTATGAAATTGTTGTTGTATAGGAGGTGTCATCATTTGATTTAAATTCTGTAGCATTAGATGTGTTTGACCAGATGTCGATGGAGTGGGATGTGCAGGAATCTCTTGAATAATTGTTGAAGGCAAAATTGGGATCGCCTGCACATTTGTACTAGGATGATCTTGTTGCTGGCCATAGGCAAATTGAGGTGCATCTTCCAGCCAATCTATGAGGGCATGGTGTACACTTTGTACACACTTGAGCTGGTCAGCTATAAGGTTTTCGGAGTATTTAACATGATTTGCATAGGCTTCTTTTTCGTGAAGAACATCTTTTGACATCCGATGCAGATCTTTCAGAATAGCGGAACCCCAAAGTTGTACATGAATGTCAGGAATTTTTGAAGCTAACTGCATTGCAGGGGTCACCATGTTCATACTCTCCTTCGAATTTCCAATACTGAGAAAAACATGAGATAATAGTACCAAAGAACAAGAAGTTAGACGATTTAAGTCTTCGGCGTTAGCCATTTTTAAAGTCTCCCGCAAAAAGCGTCTGAAAAAGAAATTTGATATACGTTGCTTTTATGATCCGCATGACAAACTTTACTCACTTTGCTTCATGAAAACTGCCTTTGTGAAAAGAATGAAGACCTTGGACATAGTAGAAACCACCCATCAGGGCTTGCGAACTGTAGGTATGAGTATTTTCAGTAGAAACTGCGTCCAAAATTTGTTTTAGATCTTGATCTCGTTTAGTTCTCAAGTAAATAATTGCCAAATTAAGATTTGCAAATAATTTTAAATCGCGTTCGCTAGTTTGTGCGACGCATGTAAGAAATTGCTTTTCGGCATGTTCAAAGAAACTAGTTGACATTGCATATAATCCCACCAAACAGTGCAATTGAGCGGAATGCCTACGCATTAGACTTTTGGGGCCAGAAGACAAGCACACGTCTCTACATATTGATATTTCGGTAATAGCCAATTCACGGTTGCCCATTACCATGCGACACATTACTATATGCTCCAATAATATAACTTTAAAAACAGAAAGAATTGGTTTATCATCTTGGCTTTTAAGTTTTTCTATCTGTGTCAGTGCCTTTTCGGTGTATTTTTGTGCTTTGTCCATGTAGCCAGCCATCATAGAATGAGATACTGTTACCAAGTACACCAAAACATATAGTTGTTCTTTGGGTAACCAAACAAACATATCCATTGGATTTTGTCCGAAAATTACTAAACGATGGAAGCAAGCATAATTGCCAAATGAATAGGACAACGATTAGTATATTTGTATCTATGCATGTAGTTACCTTCATCCGCAGGCCAGTTTGGCGCCATTATAGTTTGTATAGACATTTGTAGTTGTTTCAAGCTGGGCTTAACGGTTTTCACTTGACCTAGAGCTAAGTAATAGCAGACTTGAAGAACCAGAAAGAATACCTTTAAATACTCCTTCTGATGAGGGTTTGTTATGCTGTTGTCAATTATAGCACCCGCGGAATTAAGCAAGGCTAACACGTCATTTGTTTTACGTTCAATCATCAGTATCATAGCTCTCGACAGCAAAAACAGCACTTTTAGGTATGTTGCGCTGGATTCTTGTGCAGACTCGGCACCCACAGCCAAAAGCTCCGATGCCAAGGTATATTCTTTGTCGTTTGCATGTAACTGCGACAACTGGAGTAGCATCTTACAATGCCAAAAAACATTGCTCTGTGATAATTCAATGGCTTTCCTTAGCATAGCTTTCGCCAGTGGAACCTGGTCTGTACGTTTATAAAGCTCCGCCAGCAGCGAAGCAGTGTCAAATTTCACATCGTCGAAGTTCAATAAAGGTTCCGATAGCCTCCAGGCTGATTCCAAATGGCCACGAGCCATGTCAACGTTATTTGTATAAGTCATCAAAATCTGCCCCATTTGCAAATGCGTGCGCGCCTCTACCTTGGAAGGTGGATTGAATGTAAACAAAGCCTGCAGACACTGAATGCATTTTTTTATATCTGGAGGTTGTGAAGTACGGAAGTATTCAGCTAATCCCAGCAATGAAATGTAACAGGCGTCCTGTGATGTTGTTGTGGTAGTTGTTTGTAAACTCATATTTTCTTATTATTCGTGAATTTTCTTCTTGAAAGTACATGTATTGGATGCTTGGATCTACCTATCTGACAATCAAAAAAAAACGGAGCCTACATTCTCAACAGAGACGGCGTCGACGTAACTTAAGGGTCATTGACATCTTAAGGCAAATCGACCAATATCAGAGAAAAAAAGTTGTATACATATGAGACCTAGGCAAATTTGTACAAGCTAATGCTATGTCAACACTGACCCGTTTTGCTTATTGGCTGGTACTATGTTCGTTTTTCACCCTTGAAAATCCATATTTTCGCGATTACTTTTTTGAAACGCTACACAAACAACAATGATGAAAAAACAATTCTCTTAAAATTTTACCGTCAGTGATGAGGGTGATATCCCACTGATTGAAATCAGCCAGTTTTTTGCTGGTACTACGCTTTTTTGGGGAAATTTCCCTAAATCGTTCTTTCGGCGGTTTGACAAGGTTACCACATTTGGTTTTTTTGGGTTTCTTTGGCCAAAATGTTGCCATTTACATATGAAAATTCATATGGCACCAACCAATTTATCAGCTGCTTACGTTAACACACAAATGTGATTGTGTGGACCGTACTCAAACTCATATATGTTGTTGCAATTTCAACCAAAACCCAACTCTTCGAAATTAAAAAATAATGAAGCACAAAGCTATTTAAAAAGAAATAAACTCAGCTTTTATTTGTAAAAATAATTGGATTTTGTAGTATTTCCGTTAGTAAAAGTTTTAAAATTAATGTTGTAATAGCAAGGCCAAAAGCACAACACTTTCACAATCGTTATTACTTCGTACAGATCTATTGCAATTGTTATGAAAGGAACATTTATTTGTTATTTATTTTAGAAGTATATTTATTTATATTTTTATATTTTATACAAATAGTTCATTATTTATGCATCCAAAAATAAGGTTTGTTTTACACCCCGAGTAAGTACATGTGAGCAAGATCACTAACACTAACAAACACTTACAATTAGAAGTTTGGCGATCGCGTTTATTTTACTTAAGAAAACGACTTGTTGCGTCGTGACAGTGGTCGGGCTCTTTTTGGGCGTCGTGAAATGTAAATTTCCTCTAGATGAAAAAACAAGTTAAAGCGAAACGAACACTTTTCATCAATATTTTCGCCGCGAAAACCGAATAGAGCACCAACCTTTAAAATATCGCGAAAATCGATTATAGTAGTTTGAATAACGCCTGAACCGTTCACACTAGTTGAGATGTTGTCGTGTACCCAAGGGTCCACGTTGCCGTTGGAGTGAGGAGTCGGACTGGCGGGCGCTGGTCGCTGGCATTCGAGCACCGGCTTTTGGCTCAGTCTTTGGGGCGCGGTTCTTTGCCAATCCAACCCTCTGGCAAGGTGACAAAAAAAACAAAATAAACAACCAGCTGTCGGTGGTACGAAACGGACGACAATAGAACATTAACAAAACACCCACTGGAACGAACTGGAGGACATTACGGCTGTGGAATTGCCTGGCGCCTAAAATCCTTCATGGCGCCTCAGGACTTTGCCCACCCCAACCATGGCACCCCTCGTCCTGTAATATTAAGGGTACCCCGTAATCCATCACCTGTCTATCTTTGCCGCTGCTCAGTCACTTACCCCATATTCCGATGCTTTAGCCTTCCATCATCCTTTAGAAATCACCAGGGCAAGTGTTTTTGATAATCATTCTTGTACAGATTTCAGTATTTTATTGAGTAAGTAAAAGAATATTCACATGGTAAATAATGTAAAAAAAAAACAAATAATCAAAAAGGCAAAATTCAATTACAAAAAAAACAAGATTTAGAATATAAAGAACCGTTTTCAAGCAAACATGAAATATATTAGATTTTGAAGGCAAACGTTAACACTGCTTCTACACATTGCCATTCACAAAGACAATATTAACAATCTTGAAATTTTTCTCTATTTTCAGAAGAATGGGTCGGCCGCCTCGTCAGCTCTAGATGGATGACCAAGAATCGCCAAAACGGTACTGCGGCCTTGATGCGGGCCTCTGCGGCCAATAAGGTCTCTTCAAGTTCTCGTCGGTCCGTCCGTCTGGTTTTCGGTGAGTATTGTCAAGTTTTAAGTGTATTTGTCGCAGTCTGTTTTTCTTGTCTAAAAAAGTATTCTATGTTTCTTTTAGGGTCTTTTTTTTTGTTGTGCTACCTTTTTAGCACCGTAGGACCAACATCAGCTGATTGGAGGACGAAAATGTCCTTTAACTGCGTTGCTACCTAACCTAACCATGAGCTCATGTTTGGTTATAGCCTGTAACCCAAACAACGGGTGAGTAAAAAAAAAGCACTAATGTTGCCCCTACCTAATCTATTTCGATTGTATACTTTAATACAAAAAAACCCTTTTTTAAACAAAAATAAAGCAGTCCAAGGGTCGAACGTCAGTAAAGCAGTTTGGTTTGCTAGTCTGGAGAAACTAAAAAGAGTACCTTAGGAACGCTGGGGAATGCAACAGCGTCTGGATCCCTCGCTGGTGGATGGTGTGCGTTGCGGATGTGGCGGTGACCAGTGTGGCGGTGACCAGGGTGTCGGTAGCCGATGTGGCGGTTGTTGATGCAGCGGTTGGTGATGGAAGCCTTCTTCTTTGTGCGGCAGTGGAGGTGGAGGAGGCGTGGATTTTGATTTTTATGTTTTTGACTTTTAGTTTTGAAATGTCCACTTGTTTATTTTAATTTTAATTTCTATTTCTTTTCAGGTTTTTAATATATTCCTTTTTTCAGGTATTTAACGTTCATTTCATTTCAGATTTTTGACAAAGTTTTTCTTCTCTTTTTTTTACGTTACCATTTCAATTGGCTCTTTATGTATCGTCTCTTCACTTTTCAGGCATTTCAAATTTTCTATTTCCTTTTTTTTTTTTAAAAAAACTGTCCTTTTTATTTTGTTTAAATCCGTTTTTTTTACATTCATATGAATTTAAATAAAACACATTTACCAAATTTATTTCTGGTCTTTTCTTTTACGTATTTTTCTTGTTGATCACTCCACCTCCGTACGCTGCCAAGTCCCAATCGAAAAAGAAAGAAGCTTCCTTGGGTCACCGGCCGGCTTGGCTTGGATTCGCCTCCATCATCAAATTTGACTTCCAGCGGGCACCAACAAAACATATGGTGGTAGCCATAATTGTCAATTGGTGTCAGCTGGCTGTCTCTTTCGTTGACAGAGGCGAATTAAAACCATCAGATGGCGCTGGCGGTCTTCTATCCGCTAACAGATGTCGCTAGGGTCGCACATTAGGCCGCACACTACAAACCAAACCATCCTTTGAACATCACTGTTAAAGGATGGGAGGGAGAAAAATAACAATTTCTCTCAGTGTATTCCATGCCATAAAGTGTATATGCTCCTTACGCCAAACCTATCTCACTGTGTGTAGGTCCCATTAATAATGTGTAAGTCTTCCTCAACTAGTATACCTTGAGTTAACCATTTTTATACCTTACGGATATACCTTCATCAAATTAATTGGAAGCAATTGCAGCAGACGGACGACGCGGGAAATAATTTTCACCAACAAAGCAAAAAAAAAGGTAAGTATTGTAAAAAAAATGTGTTAAATCAAAAGCTAGTAATAAAAAAAAAATGATTGTTCAGTGTCCCGCAGTGCGTGCCCAACATTATAGAAATAAATAACAAGAAAATTGTGACCGGCGGGCCAAAGTGTTTGTGTGTGTGTGCCAATGAATGGCAAAGTAAAAAAACAAAAACTACGCCTTTTACAACGTACTGGCCCACAAAATAAATAAAATGAAAAGAAATCATCAATGCCACATGCCCCTTGTCGCCAGTGGTAGTGAAAATATAAAAAAAACAATGCAAAAATAATTAAATGTGCTCTGAGCCCTGTGTGTGTGATTGAAAGAAACAAACCGGCAAACACAATCACCGGCGTCGGCGTATATCTGATTTCATGAATGAAATGGTGAAAAAACAATATTCCAAATGAAACGCCTTGCAAATCGGAAAAAAAAATTTAAAAAAAGGTAAAGTGAAAATAATTGCGGTTCGAATGGTGAAATAAAAAAGAATCCTAACCACAATTTAAAAAAACTCCAACCAACGTGGTAAAAGAAACGGTTCATTATGTGACAGTGTGCGTGATTCCATGAATATGAGTGCGTGTGTTATAATGAAATCACATGATCGTACGGTACCCCTGCCATTGTGTGTAAGCCACTCAATTCATGAATGGTGGTGGGGGTACTAAGAAGTGACTCAATGACTTTCAAACCAAATGTCCTCAAAAATTTTCGGTGGCCATAACGAAAAAGGTGAAGTGACGTTATTGTGATTGAATTTAAAGTGTCATGGTTCTACACAAAAGAAAATGGTCTTGATATAAAAACTCAAAAGTGAACTTAGTTCGGCAAAGTTACCAAAAGAAAATTAATAAGAAGGGAAATTATGGAAAATAACTCAATGAGGAAAATTACAAAAATGCACGAAAAATGTGAAAAAACCAAATTCTGCCAAGAAAATGAAAAAAACAAAAAAAAATTAAGGATTTTGTGTGAAAATTTGAAAAAAAAAAAAAGAAAAGAAATAATAATAAAAATAAGGAAAACGGAACAAAGAAAAATAAATTTCTCTGAAAACGGAGCGATATTAATATAGCCGAAAACAAAATTTTAAATAGAAATGCAGAACAAAAAAGTTTTTGTCTTTTCCTTAAGCTGGCAAAAAAAAACAAGCAAAAAAACTTATGAAAAACTAAAATAAAATTGCGTGTTCTATTCGAAAAACAAAAAAATCAGGGCCAATAGGAGGGAATTTTAAAATATCAGAAAATCTTAAAAAACACTAAAGTGAAAAAGAAATTTATCCAAAAAAAAATCCTTCAAACAAAACAAACCACTTTCATAACTAATTTGATCTTTTCTTCTTGTCTATCTTTCCAGGAAACCCACGTCATGGACCTGCGAACTCGCAACGGCTGCCTCGCTTGAGAGCATGAGCCATGCCATTTGTGGTCTAACGCTGTGGTGTGCCCAAGATAAACGAACTGGTAAGTATCAAATAGATGGTGCACCTTGGTGTATCCTCTATGACTTCTCCTAGCCGCCTCTCATCACTCACCACGGCATCCCTCGCCCCATGTCCAAGATGCCATAGCGATAGAAAGACGGGTCGACCCGACATACACCGAGGTCGTCAAGAGGCTCTACCGTGGTTGAGTGATCTCCTGGGGCCGGCATCGAGAGATGACAATCTCTCGTCCGGACAAAACGCCTTCCGCCGCAACTCGCGTTCCATGTCCAAGATGCCATAGTGATAGAAAGACGGGTCACCCATTGCGAGGTTGACAGCGAGCTCTCCGGCGGTCGAGGCACCCCAGAGGTTGGCAGAGAGAAGTAGCACGAATCAGCGCGTAATCTTGCGCACATCACACCACGGGACCCCTCTTGGCGGTTCAGCACTCGCGAGAGCGTAAGACCACGAGTCCACTCCAACAACCTCACCTGGACCATACGGGTAAGTCCCTGGTAAGTATTAACACCCTTTTACAGCGCCACCCTAAATCAAAAATTGCAAATATACACCCCATTGCACAATTTGTGCACTCGCCCAAGGATGTAAGCCCATGGCTTGGAAATATACGCACACTTGTATATTTGCCCACTACTGCCTTGAACACACACACACACCCACCATTCGAGATGAACCTGAGGTATAATATGGGCACGAGGCAAAAATCATTCGGACCTCTGCAACGATCACCACTTAAGTTAAGTATAAATCATAAAATACAATTCAAATCTAAATTCTCTTCTAATTCATTTAGGTCATCTTATGCTACAGTTTACCACAAGACGACGGCTGTTCTACAGCTTGTTCCTTACTGCTATAGAGATCCCTGGGACTTAATTCCTCTGCTATCTATCACAGGTGAGTATGTAATTCAATTCATATCTATCATATCTTAACCTATTTCCCCATAGGGTACAACTAAAACTAACTAAACCTACATTAGACCATGGCTTAATATTGGAAACTCCCAGCTACGGAAATGGAATTTCAGGTGAGTGATTTAATGCTTGTGTGAGCTGTCAACCGAAAATTTGCCTCTATTGGCCAAAGAATTTCACTCTTTTTTACATGTGGCTCAGAAGGAACCCCTTGACCATTTGTGAGTGTTAGAGTGTGAAAATGTGTCGTTGCCATTATTGTTTCAAGTCTCTTGCGTGATAGACCCCTATCGGTTTGCCGTTTAGGTTTTCGATTTCGTATAGACTACGGCCTATTGCCCGCACAATCCTGCACTTCAAATACTTCTGGCAAAGCTTGGCATTTATGTTTTTCCCAAAATCGCTAAGTTGATGGTTGCGATGAAATACTTCCTGGCCTGGATAAAATTTTACCTTTCGCGCGCGCGTATTGTATTTTGTAGACCGCTCTTTGTAACTTTTTTCGAGATTCTTTCGAATTTCTTCTCTGACTAACTCCAAATGAGTAGCTTTGGGCAAAGCGTTAAATTCTGGGTCCCTCATTGAAGACAATTGCTTAGCCAAGCGATAGACACTTCCATGTGTCACCATATTCGTGCCAAAAAGCGCGAAATAAGGCGTCATTCCAATTGACGAGTGCACAGATGAACGCAAAGCACACTCTATAGCTGATAGGTTTTGGTCCCATTCCCTCTGGTCGCCATCCAAATAAGACCTAATAGCCGCCAAAATCGACTGGTTTACCCTTTCGGATGCGTTCGCCTGCGGCGAGTACAGTCCAGTCTTATAATGAATTACTCCATGCACGTCTAAGAAGTTGGAAAAATCTTTCCCCACGAACTGTTTTCCATTGTCCGACATGACAATTTCTGGAACTCCAAATTTGTGAAACACCTCACCGGTCAAAAACTTAATTACGTTTCTCGAGGTGGCCTTGGACATGGGCTTCAACAGCACGAATTTAGTGACGTGATCAAGGACTATAAAAATGTATGAATTACCGGCCTTCGACCGGACGTACGGCCCTAGGAAGTCTACATAAATCTTCTGAAAAGGTTTGTCTATTTTGTACTCTGGTCCCATAGGCTGTTGCATATTTTGATAATTGGGCTTAGCCCCTTTACAGATCTCACACCTCTTTATGAAATCACGGACCTGTACACTCATGTTTGGCCAGTAGTACAGCTCTCGTAACCTTTTCAGAGTTCTATGGAAACCTCCATGTGCCGCCGTAGTCGGTTCATGTGCCTTTGCTATGGTGTTTGTCGTCAACCGTGATGGAACCCATAGCTTCCAAACATAATCCTCGCATGGCATGTCCACAGTCACAGGGATTGTCCTTTTGTAGATGAGGCCGTCCTTAACCATCAGGTCTGGCAATGATTCTCCGTTGTCGGAGATAGTTTTTATTTTGTCCAAATACTCGTCATCTTTGAACTCGTCTGCGTCGAGATCCACAAGGCTGGCAAATTCTTCGCATAGCTCCTCCAAATCCAATCGCGATAGAGTGTCTGGCACCACGTTCTGGCTTCCTTTGCGGTGTTCTATGCCGAAGTTGTGACCCTGGAGCAACAAGCTCCATCTAGCCAATCTCCCACCGAGCTCTCTGTTGGACATTAGCCACTTCAACGAAGAGTGGTCCGTAATCACAGTAAATGGCATTAGCTCAATGTAGGGTCGGAACTTCTTTATGGCCATCACCACAGCCAGACACTCACGCTCGGTCACAGAGTAATTCTTTTGCGCCGGTGTTAATTTCTGGGACATGAAGGCAATCGGGTGCTCGCCTCCATCTTCGTCCTTCTGAAAGAGAACTCCCCCAATTCCCACATCCGATGCGTCACACTGGACGAAAAACGGCTTGGCAAAATCAGGATGTCGTAAAACGGGACTTTGGGTGAGTGCGTCCTTCAATTTCCGGAAGGCCACCCTGGCTTCCTCACCGAACGCAAAAGTCTTACTCTTTTTGAGCGTTTGGAATATCGGTGCTGCTATTGTCGCATAGTCCGGGATGAATCGGCGATACCATCCGGTCATGCCAGTGAATCTCCTGACCTGCCTCACAGTTTTGGGGTAGTCACACTCCAGTATGGCGGACACTTTCTCGGGGTCTGGCTTCAATTTTCCTTCCCCGACAATGTAGCCCAAATATCTGAGCTCCCGAAAGCAAAATTTCGATTTGGCAACGTTGATTGTAAGTCCGGCATTCGTCAAGGCTTTCGCCACTTGCGCCAACAGCTCCAAATGGGTCCTGAAATCGGGTGACACTATGAGTAAGTCGTCCAAGTAGACGAACACTCGCTCCCGCAGATGCCCTGGGATGACCTTGTCCATTAATCGACATAACCTTTGGGCCGCATTACACAGCCCAAAAGGCATGACTGTGAAATGGTACAAGGGTCTTCCCGGCACGGTGAACGCCGTCTTCTCCCGGCTTTTTATCTCGAGAGGGATCTGCCAGAACGCATCTTTCAGATCCACACTCGAGATAAAATGCGTGTCTCCCAGCCTACTCAGCAGGCCTTCAATATTCGGAAGTGGGTAGGCATCTTTTACCGTGAGGGCATTGAGCTTCCTCGCATCGAGGCACAATCGGTTTTTAGCGCCCTTGCGCACCAAGGTAACCGGGTTGTTCCACGGGCTTTGACTCTGCTCAATGACTCCCATGGCAATCATCCTATCCAGCTCCGAATACATCAGTTGCTGAACGGCAGGAGATACGGGATAATGCCTCTGTTTGACGGGTTCAGCCTCTGCGGTATCGATACTGTGTTCCTCCAATAGTGTCTTCCCCAGGCCCCTCACCTCAAATGACGGAAACATAGAGATGACCTCGTCTAGGCGTAGCTTCTCTTCACTCCTCAAGCAGTGTTGCGATGGGTCTTTCGGCTTGTCTTCTTCTTCCTCCAAGCTTAAGCTCTCAATGGTGGCTACTAGTTTAAACTTCTTCATGAAGTCAACACCAAGGTATAACGCTTTACCCAAAGTTGGTATTAAAAAGAATGTAACTTCCTCTTCAGACTTTTTCACTTTTATCTTTGCCCTTATGCGCCCCACAATCGCGTGCGGAGTCTCATCGGCGGTCATAATGACAGATCTATATGGAAATATGGGCAGCCCTATTTTCTCCACCAACTCCAAGCACCCTTTCCCTAGACATGTAACGGTGGCACCGCTGTCCAATAAACCTTCTACTTCCTCTCCTGCAATCTTTACGCGCATATAGAGCCTTGTATCTTCGCCCTCGTACAAAGTGGCTGAAGCAATTTCTTGCCTGAGAGCTTTCCTTCGCCTATAACGTTCTCTAGCTTTATCTATACGTGTCACCTTTTCTACAATCTTTTTCCTTTCAAGCTGAACTTCTTCAGCAAATATCCTCTCTCGAGCTTCGTTATATTCCTGCATTCTGATATGCCATGGCCTAATTTCCTTAAGTCTAATATTCAATTCAATATTCTCACCACCACCCTTAATGCTATTATTACTTAAAATAGTTATTTTGGTAGAACCTGTCTGTTCCTCGCCTAGTTTTTGGGTTCCTTTTGGGGGTTCATGTTGTTCGGGCGCGTCTCCCCCTTCATCGTGCCCGCATATCGGTTTCCCCTACATCTGGTACAATTCGGCTTGACTACGTTCTCCATGCCACACCCATAGCAGAACAGATTTCGGGTCGTGGAGGGGCAGTCCATAAAGCTATGCCCTTTTTGCTTACAGTTCCAGCACACGTAGTTTGCTTGTCGACTGATGGCTTCAACTTCCAGCTCTTCGGGTGGTTCCTCAAATTCCAGCTCGTTTACCCGCGGTGCGAATTGTTGCCTGTGCGCTTGTGCCGCTTGCCTTTGGTTACTTAGCAGCAACTCTGCTTTCCTGCATTCCTCGCGGAAATGTTGCAGGCCATACATACGTATGGGGAACACTAAGGCGGCCATAGGTGGCTTTAGATTGCTTTTCATCATCTCCACCATTACTTGCTCATCCATGGGCTTTCTCTGCTGGTGGCGCAAGCGCAGCATGGCGTTGCAGAACTCTTCGAAAGACTCATGGGCACCCTGTCGACGGTCCATCATTTTACGCTGGATATCGAAATCGCTCTCAAATTTTCTGAATTGGGCTAAGAAAGCTTCTTTGAGTTCTGGGAAGCTTCGAATGTGGTCTAGTCTGCGCTGCATCCAGTACCAGTCCTCTGCTGGCCCCTCTAGGAACTGGGGAAACTTCACCAGAATCTCTTCCCAATCGCATTGGTAATCGGCCCTTAACTGCTCCAGTCTGAACATGAAATCTTCAGCCCCAATCGTCTTCGAAGTGCCATCAAATTTTAGCCTCCATTTCTCGACATCGAACTTTCTCGCTGCACTCCGGTATGTAGCTGCAGGTGACTGTGCTGCCTGCGCCTGGTACCCATATGCCGGCTGCGACGGAGGTAATCCTACCCCCATCGTTTGCGTTAGTGGCCTCGATCGGTCGAGCGGTTGCTCATGCGGCAAGTAAGCATTACTTGATGCCATTTGATATTGGGGTTGCGACCATCCTTGGGACGGAGGTGCATAAGCATGTGGCGCTGGCTGTTGCTGATTCGAACCCATGTAGTTAAGCGGTTGCTGGTGGTCACTAGCTCCGGGCTGGGCTCTAGGCAAATCCTGGGCTTGCTGGATAACCTGCGCTTCTGCACGTGCTTGAACTGGGCTTGGCAACGTATTCCGATTAGCTGCACTGTTTAAGTTGGCCATGCTCTGCTGTACCAGTTGTGGCACCAATAATCTTAATTTCTCGTCGAGCAGACGAATCATCTCCATTTGGCCTACACCAATCGCGGAATCAATAACGTGCTGCAAATGCTCGTCTGCATGCGTCTCACGCCTGGCCTCTTGGTTTTGCCTTACCGCCTCTTGCCTCTCCAGGTTTATATTTCGGGCTGTCAGGCTGCTGAACTCTGGCGTAGTTGGCGTCGAATTCAATGTGTCTGACACCTGTGTTACTGACACAGCTGGGCTTGAAACGGCTGAAGTGACCATCATTGCGTTGGCTACGCTTGTTGTTGTTGTGCTGGCTGTAGCCTGTGTAGTTGTAGTTGTTGACGTAGTTGTCGTTTCCATTTGAAGGCTGTTCGGAACAGAAGGTTCAATGGAATAACTATTCGCTCTAGTGACTACCATTTAAAAACTAAAAATCCAATGATGCAAATTCAAAATATAATACCCCAAAAACTCAAAAAATAAAGAACTAACTTCTATTATATCCTTCTAGGTTCGTATCCAAAATATGTTATCACGGATGGGGTTAGTGACTTACAGCTGCGGCTTCATAAACAGTTGATAAAAATTGGCAATTCCACACATAACAGGTAATGGCTATACACTCAAAACAATCAATTTCTCCAAAAATTAATCATTCTTGAAATTTTCAGGTGTCTATATTGTCCATTGCTGTTGATTGGTAATTGGGATCGTGACTGCTGCCTTCGGACTGTGCTCCATGGCGACTACATAAAGCTTTGCAAGTCTTTACCATGTAGGACTCACAGGAGCTAGGATTTAAATTTATTCGGAATCGGACGGACAGGCAGAAAGTCATAATTTGGGCTATTGGCTTTAAAACTATTGTGGAAGAAGGTGGAAAGTGTCTACCATTGTCTCCCGAGGAAGTCGCATGGCTCATCTGGACTCACAGCCACTTCGACACCAGACTTACTTCCCATGGAGGCTTTGGACGACACTCTGTTAATACAAAGTATCAGTGCCTCTTCAAGCTTAGACGTCGCACTCGACTAGCTTGTCTTATAATCAAACTGCTGTCGGGACTTACGCAAAACATCGAAGAAAACCACAAACACAAATATTAACAGCCACACAATTGAAACGGTCAACCCGATTGCTCGGGCCCCATGTTGCGGGCGCCATTTTTTGTCGTGTACCCAAGGGTCCACGTTGCCGTTGGAGTGAGGAGTCGGACTGGCGGGCGCTGGTCGCTGGCATTCGAGCACCGGCTTTTGGCTCAGTCTTTGGGGCGCGGTTCTTTGCCAATCCAACCCTCTGGCAAGGTGACAAAAAAAACAAAATAAACAACCAGCTGTCGGTGGTACGAAACGGACGACAATAGAACATTAACAAAACACCCACTGGAACGAACTGGAGGACATTACGGCTGTGGAATTGCCTGGCGCCTAAAATCCTTCATGGCGCCTCAGGACTTTGCCCACCCCAACCATGGCACCCCTCGTCCTGTAATATTAAGGGTACCCCGTAATCCATCACCTGTCTATCTTTGCCGCTGCTCAGTCACTTACCCCATATTCCGATGCTTTAGCCTTCCATCATCCTTTAGAAATCACCAGGGCAAGTGTTTTTGATAATCATTCTTGTACAGATTTCAGTATTTTATTGAGTAAGTAAAAGAATATTCACATGGTAAATAATGTAAAAAAAAAACAAATAATCAAAAAGGCAAAATTCAATTACAAAAAAAACAAGATTTAGAATATAAAGAACCGTTTTCAAGCAAACATGAAATATATTAGATTTTGAAGGCAAACGTTAACACTGCTTCTACACATTGCCATTCACAAAGACAATATTAACAATCTTGAAATTTTTCTCTATTTTCAGAAGAATGGGTCGGCCGCCTCGTCAGCTCTAGATGGATGACCAAGAATCGCCAAAACGGTACTGCGGCCTTGATGCGGGCCTCTGCGGCCAATAAGGTCTCTTCAAGTTCTCGTCGGTCCGTCCGTCTGGTTTTCGGTGAGTATTGTCAAGTTTTAAGTGTATTTGTCGCAGTCTGTTTTTCTTGTCTAAAAAAGTATTCTATGTTTCTTTTAGGGTCTTTTTTTTTGTTGTGCTACCTTTTTAGCACCGTAGGACCAACATCAGCTGATTGGAGGACGAAAATGTCCTTTAACTGCGTTGCTACCTAACCTAACCATGAGCTCATGTTTGGTTATAGCCTGTAACCCAAACAACGGGTGAGTAAAAAAAAAGCACTAATGTTGCCCCTACCTAATCTATTTCGATTGTATACTTTAATACAAAAAAACCCTTTTTTAAACAAAAATAAAGCAGTCCAAGGGTCGAACGTCAGTAAAGCAGTTTGGTTTGCTAGTCTGGAGAAACTAAAAAGAGTACCTTAGGAACGCTGGGGAATGCAACAGCGTCTGGATCCCTCGCTGGTGGATGGTGTGCGTTGCGGATGTGGCGGTGACCAGTGTGGCGGTGACCAGGGTGTCGGTAGCCGATGTGGCGGTTGTTGATGCAGCGGTTGGTGATGGAAGCCTTCTTCTTTGTGCGGCAGTGGAGGTGGAGGAGGCGTGGATTTTGATTTTTATGTTTTTGACTTTTAGTTTTGAAATGTCCACTTGTTTATTTTAATTTTAATTTCTATTTCTTTTCAGGTTTTTAATATATTCCTTTTTTCAGGTATTTAACGTTCATTTCATTTCAGATTTTTGACAAAGTTTTTCTTCTCTTTTTTTTACGTTACCATTTCAATTGGCTCTTTATGTATCGTCTCTTCACTTTTCAGGCATTTCAAATTTTCTATTTCCTTTTTTTTTTTAAAAAAAACTGTCCTTTTTATTTTGTTTAAATCCGTTTTTTTTACATTCATATGAATTTAAATAAAACACATTTACCAAATTTATTTCTGGTCTTTTCTTTTACGTATTTTTCTTGTTGATCACTCCACCTCCGTACGCTGCCAAGTCCCAATCGAAAAAGAAAGAAGCTTCCTTGGGTCACCGGCCGGCTTGGCTTGGATTCGCCTCCATCATCAAATTTGACTTCCAGCGGGCACCAACAAAACATATGGTGGTAGCCATAATTGTCAATTGGTGTCAGCTGGCTGTCTCTTTCGTTGACAGAGGCGAATTAAAACCATCAGATGGCGCTGGCGGTCTTCTATCCGCTAACAGATGTCGCTAGGGTCGCACATTAGGCCGCACACTACAATGTTTTGCAAGTTTCATTTTTTCAAATTCCAATATAAATATTATGATGCACTATTGTAGGTTCAGTTTTTCTTTCTTTACTGAAAAATATTGTTCATACACAATTTTTTGAAAAAAAAATCGATTCTTATTTGTTGACATTTGCTGTGTTTTATTTACCAGTCTAGCGGATTCATTAGCTTATGGATAAGTAAAACGCTCCCGCTAAATGCTTTATACTTTAACGTTGGCACTGACAGCACACCCGAAATGATCAAATATCAACAAAACAAACAATGTAAGTAATTTGAAATTAAATAAGTTCTCGGAGTTCATAATTGTGATTTTATTAAAATCCTAAGCATTTGCCACTTCAAAACGTTTAATCAGTGAATAAATACAAGATATATTCATTTACAAGTAGTGGCAGTTGTCAAACAACAAAATATTGAGTGCACTATCTGTCAAAATCAGTGATTAGTGCAACTCTGATTTTTAAGGTTTTTCACAATTTTATTGTTTTAATTTATAATTTAAACGTTTATAATGATAATTCTTTCAATCCTGTGGTTGCTATACATGGAAATGCAAATAAAAACTGGAATCACAATTTGACAGTGTACAGAAATTTGACAACTTGCCGAAATTTGCGCCACATCCCACAGGGTTGTATAGTTGATTTCGTTGCTGTTAATTTAATGACTTTACCTTCTCAATTCTAACTAGTGTGAGACTACAGGATAGATGGCACGAAGTTTTACTACTGCAAGCGACCACTGTTTTGTGTGTGAAAAAACATGCTGGAGATGTTTTGAATACAGGATAGCTGACACGCATTGTTACCAAATCAAACGGCCACTTTTTAATACGAAACTATTTTTTATATTGGGTTGCCCAAAAAGTAGTTGCGGATTGTTTTAAAAGAAAGTAAATGCATATTTAATAAAACTTAGAATGAACTTTAATCAAATATACTTTTTTTACACTTTTTTCTAAAGCAAGCTAAAAGTAACAGCTGATAATTGACAGAAGAAAGAATGCAATTACAGACTCACAAGCTGTGAAAAAATTTGTCAACGCCGACTATATGAAATTACTTTTTGGGCAACCCAATAGATTCTAATGAATCTTGGCACAATATAACTACGAGCATTGTGTAGGCTGGAACTTTAGGATCCGTTTTATGTGGTGTTCATCGTTATCATGAAAAGCTCAGCTGAGCTTTTCATGAACGTGAAGCGCTTCGTACAAATGTAGTCGCGGACAAACAGGGGTATTGACTGGAATGTGTTAGTAGAGGCTCATGCTTAAATACTGAGCGCCTATGCTTTTAAATAAACAATTATCAGGTTCCTGCGGCGAGAAAGTTATTTATTTACAACGTAACTGAAGTAAAATATTAAAGTTAACGCCTCAGAGCTTTAAATAGGCAGAATAGAAGCTAAATGACCCCATGAACATTAACTTTACAGTTTTTTGTTTACAAAAAATAAATAACTATACACATTGCAAATTTTGCCCATGGATATTCCACTAAGCAACAAGGGCAAACTTCTCACATATCAGTGAGTGCAGTGCGATTCAAAATTAAGTACAATGATAAGGGGTCTTCATTTTATAGCGGATTCCGAACGGCGTGCCGCAGTACGGCACCTCTTTGGAGAGAATTTTTTACATGGCATAGTACCTCACAAATGTTGCCAGCATTAGGAGGGGTTTTCCACCGCTGAAACTTTTTCTGATGGTCTCGCTAGGATTCGAACCTAGGCGTTCAGCGTCATAGGCGGACATGATAACCTCTGCACTACGGTGATAGAAAAAAGACGGTTGTTGTTGTAGCAGTGTTTTGTACACTGAGGCGGCAGCCCATGCCGATGAAGGACTTTATCGCGTCAATCCGGTACGTACAACCGGCTGCCATGGAATCAAATAACTATACAGTGATAGAAAAAGGGTGGTACTTTGCCAACATCGGCTAGTGTTATTTTGTTTGCGGTATTAGCAAATATAGGTGCCCGTAGCCCAGTCAGTAGCGTGCTCGAATTGCCAGTGCGGGGATCGTGGTTTCGATTCCCACTAGAGGCCTTGGTCTGTCGCTACTGTCGGACTAAAATTGTGTATGTGTGGCTGTAAAGGACTGCCACTCTAACCTAATCTATTGGCAAATATTTTGAATACCATTTGGTATCAATTTAATAGCAGACTAAGGAGGCCATTGATGCCGTCACATTTGTATTCTTGTCACTGTGGCAAAAGTGTTGTTTCGATTTCTAATTAAAATGTTGACACCATTATAAAATATTTGTTTAAATTTAATAAAATGTTTTACTTTATTTAGGTTATGTTGACCACTATGGACATACATTTTAGGTTTTTTGTGAGCTTTAAACACTAAAAAAGTAAAAGTAATTCGTGCTACTTACAAATTCCTTAATTGTTTTCCATGCCAAGCCCATAATTGGTTAATGTCTGGTATTGTGCGAAAGCCGGGCAATGACATAGGAAATGCCCAAACGTCTCATCATCTTCCCCGCATGCCCTACACATGCTTGTTGACATCATTGTTATGACAGTCAACCAAGCTAAAAACAATTTTTTCTACAAAATTGGTAGTTTTAAGTACAAAGCCTTCCGTGTAGAAATCTATGCTACTTTTATTACCAAGGATATTGTAGATCTAATTGATTCTATGAGGAATAGTAGTACAGTACTTTTATCAATAAGTGCTCAGACAGTGTGTAATCCATAATGCCTGGGAAATCGGGATCTGTATCAAGAATAACACAGTGTCCGTAGGCGCCGCATGACCATAGGAAAAGCTCCCAAATCCTCACAGCAGTGGTCGCAGCAATTTGTCTAGCCACGATGTCCAGAGGCATTGAAGCGCGCGTCCAACAGACCACAACACCATATATTGGGTTGCCCAAAAAGTAATTGCGGATTTTTTAAAAGAAAGTAAATGCATTTTTAATAAAACTTAGAATGAACTTTAATCAAATATCCTTTTTTTACACTTTTTTTCTAAAGCAAGCTAAAAGTAACAGCTGATAACTGACAGAAGAAAGAATGCAATTACAGAGTCACAAGCCGTTGAAAAAATTTGTCAACGCCAACTATATGAAAAATCCGCAATTACTTTTTGGGCAACCCAATACCATTTTAGGTCTGACAACTGCGGTATATACCCAGTGCATGACACGCGGTTTAAACCCCCCAACTTTTGCCAAAAGTCCTCTTACAGCTGTATAGGCAAGAGTTGTCTTTCTTGCCTTTTCCAAAATGTTGGATTTGAAGTTAAATTTCCTGTCTAGCCACACACTCAGGTATTTTGCGCTTTTTGTAAATGGAACATTCTCCTCTCTCAAGGAGACGGATGCCACTGCAAGTAACTTGTATCTCCTGCTGAAAAGACCTTTTCTGTCTTGTGCGGATTTACGCCTACACCACGCCTATATCTCTAAGAGTGCTGGGAAACTTCCCCTAACCGCAATTGTCACGTCATCAGCACACGCGACCACTTTTACACATTTTTTCCAGAGACATAATATATTGTTAACAGCAATTTTTCAAAGTAGAGGAGACAGTACACCTCCTTGAAGTGTTCCTCTGCTGACCCATGTTTTAAGATCCACAGATCCCAAGCCTACCGTTATGTTACTTTTAGTAAGTAAGTTATTAATAAACGTGGTCCATAGATTGTTTAATGCCCCCTCGATGTCAATGCATACCGGAAGGGTATGCATGTTATCGTGCAGGGTAGTCTCTACCGACCTTGTCTTGACATAGGCATATTTGGAAGTTCGCTGGATGTCCTACTCTTTATCATGGTGTCCGCAATGCTTTCCATGGTTTTGAGTAGAAAGGACGTAAGGCTTATAGGCCTGTAGGCCTTGCCTTGCCGGGCTTTGGTATAAATACCACCCTTGCCTTCTTCCAGGATTTCGGAATAATAAGTCCTAGGCACGCAGTGAGTAAGTAAGTTATTAATAAACTTTCTTACGATAGTGTTTATGATGGAGAAAGTACAGGGTATTGTGGCGGTGCTCATATAGGAGGCGACGAGCAGTGCTCCAAGAGCAGCACTGAATGCGATACTTGATCTGCGATCTTGGCACTTGCACGTGGAAGGCGTTGCGTTGAGTATAGTCTTCTAACCGACTGAGTTAGAAACTCGCTCTCTTCGGATGTCGGGCATTCGTTTGTTCTGCGACCGGCCAATGACGTCATGGGACGACTACATGGCATTGGCAAACTGATCTTTCTTAGATGGCGACTTGGAATTTGTCTTCTCCGAGGGGAAGCTTTGGGCTGGGGACGTCCCGAACTTCTCCGGTACCTCTATATACACGGATAGGTACAATGAGGTAGAAATGAGGCTACTGGAGCAGAGGTTTTTATTGAATTCGTAGGGATTAGGGAGTCACATAGACTTCTGATCGGGTGTGGTGTCTTTCATATCCCTAATATCTCTACACAAAATAAAAAGACAAGTTTTCTTAAAAAAGTGAAACTAACAATTTTTGTAAACAGAGGATTATCATTGTTCGCTGCATTTAATAGACATGCACATTAAAAAACTACGGAATTTGACAATGTTGCTAGTAACATGTTGAAATCATTTTGTAAAAAGAACTGAGTACCGCTTATTTGAAAAATTTCGTAGTCATTTCACAAAAGTCTTTTTATAGTGCGTTTTGACAGCTGTTCAGGGGAAAACTCGAATTCAGTACTAGGCTTTATCCGGGAACCTCCATTATCCGGGATAGAAAAAGAATTTTTTGTAATTTTGCATTGCTTCGATTATTCGTGACAACATCTATTACCCGGAATCATGAACCCACTTTACGGTTATATTCGAATAACCAAGCAAAATTAAAATAAATCGAAGATGGGAATTTCATCGTTCTTATCCATTATCCGGGAAAATCGATTATCCGTAATGCCTCTGGTCTCGAGCATCCCGGATAATCAAGTTCCGAATGTAGTTTTATTTAATTATTTTATTCTATAAATCGACCAATTTCCTATTTTGAACATTTTGCTTATGTTAATAAAATAAATAAGTTTTTTAAAAGAGCTTAAGATCTCGAGCGATTTTTTTAATCTTATTGTCTAGTGTTTTGTCCTCATGTTCACAAATGTAGTTCTGTCTGGTTGTACATTCTTGTCCATGATAATTGTAGGCATGTTTGGCGGTGTTATAGGCGAGTCTTAGACATCTACCCTGGCCCTCTATTTCAAGAGTATTGTTCAGAATGGAGCCGTCTTTTGATGCGCTTTCTTCTTTTTCACCGTCGATGATGTTGGATTCGGCATCTTTATCGGGGGAGCTCTCTTTGTGGGACATTGCAATAGAGGTGAGATTCATGTTTGGATTAACGGGTTTAGCAGAATTAGACCAAATCCACAAGAGACCGGGGTTCAAGCCTCCCAACCAATAGTCGCGGCCTCGGTGGTTAGGCTGATTCAATAGGTAGGCCATAATTTCTTCGTTTTCTGACACTCTTTCGAATTCTGCCAAATGTGAGTTTAGTGCCTTGCATGCCGAATTGGCCGTTTTCCAATTTACCTGTTGATAGCTATTTATGTAGTAACAATTTTCACTGATTCTCGTGAAATTTGTAGGACAAGGGTCGCGTACTGTAAAAAGAAAATGCAAGTGAGTTTTTTATGCAAAAATTATGATCCAACTGGTACAACATTTTCTATGATCAATTGTTTAATTGATTATTTACATTACCTTCTTGTTGTTTGTTGCCTGCCATAAGGTAATAAATCAACTGTTCTGTTCTCCTCACTCTGCTTTCTAGGTAGTCAACTCGGTATACCAATTTCTCTATTGCACCTAATAAATACAAATCATTTTCGGAGACTGCTCGAAAAGTCTGCGGTGGATTACCGTGACCATGTTGACTTTGAAGGGGAACTGGTCGCATGTGTTGCTGCTGGGTAGTAGGCATAGGTGACTGGTTTCCACCGGAACCGGTGCCTCCAAATATCTGCTGCAGAAAGCTGGGCTGGCTGTGACCCATTTGATTGGTCATGGGGCGAAATTGCGGATTTACCATTTGTACTGGCGGTCTCTTGTGAGGTTCCAATTCAACGCCTACTTCTCCTATGCGTTTATTTATAAAAACATTCGTTGTCGGTCTTTTGTAGGCCGACGAATGGTAATTAAGTGGAGGTTGTGGATTCGGTGGATTGGGTCCCATTCCTGGATTCATCATCATTTGATATGGTGGAGTAGGTGAACTGCCGCCAGCCATTTCGGTGAAAAACTGTAGATCTTTCGACGCCCTGTTGCTAGAAGTAGAACTATCTCAGAGCACAGACCATTAATAATTAAGATGGTACATTTAAAACTTTTTTTATTAAACAAATAGGTTTATTTGCCAGATTTCTTTATAAAAACATCATATAAGCCTATTTCTTCATTAAGTTTTGCGAATACGGTCGTAAGAAGTTAAAATTTGGTGCAATTTAGCGTACAATTAATTTATTGCATGAATTCAAAAAGTTCATCTCGAAGAACGACCTGTATCCAAACAATTTATGTTTCATCAAAATAGGTGAAAATACGACCAATTTGGATATGGGTATCGAGAGGTTCTAGACATTTCGCCGTTATACTTGTATACGGCAAATATTTTAAAGCTGTTGAGAGGTCAAAGGAAAATATACACCGAAAAAATTAGAAACTTGGTTCAATTAAGAAATTTGTACATTCAATTAAAAAATTTGCTGAAATCGGTGCCATAAAGAAATTTGTATAATTGATTAACAATTTAGCAATTTTGATTTAAAATTCAATCAGAGTGGCTATTAACTAAAAAAACCTACTATCTGAAAGTTGCCCTTTCTTTAATGCAACTTTTTTACTGTTTTAATAAAAACAAGTACAATAAAATGGAATCTTATATAACCTCCACCATGGATGGCATTTGTCTAGTTCTTTGAATGACTTTTTCAAATACATATAAACTATATCAAGTTTTTGACCGATATGGACAATACTTGCCATGGCTGGTGGAAGTCATAGAAATGCACCACCACCAAAATTTCAAGAAAATCGAGTAATCGTTGTGCCCACCAGAGGCTCAAAATGTCAAACTGGGAGATCGGTTAATATGGGAGTTTTGTTAGGTTATATACCGATTTAGACCATACTTGGAACATTTGTTGGAAGTGATACCAAAACGACATATGCAAGTTCAATCATATTGGTTAAGAGTTGCGCCTGTATTCCGAAAGTTGAAGTACAACATTCTGCCCTTGATTCACCTCTCGTGCCTGGTCAGGCAATTTCCCAGAGCAAATCATTCCTTTGACAGGGTAAAATGATTTTGAGTCGCACAACCACCATATATTTATATCTTACTTGGCAGACTTCGATGGAATGTATTGTGTGAAGCAGGTGCGGCCCCTGTATGGGAATAATTGCTCATCAACGGTCACTGCATTATGCGGAGTATAAGCTGCTGCCAAGTTAGACCGCAACATTTGCCAAGTATCATCAATAGCTTGATTAGTTCCAGCGGATTTTTTCACACTTCATATGGGCCATCAATGTGTAATTTCAGTTTGAATATGAAAAAGGGACCCCAGGGACCTTCTCACCCACCAAAAGGTTAACAAGAGGTCAAAAAAATTGTCTTTAGAAAAATTTGTTTAAGAAGAATATTATCAAATTTTTCATTGAAATTTTGAAAAAAAGTAAGTAAATTTGATCAATATTATATCTTAAGATATTTTTATTTAGATTCCATTACAGGATATTGTCCGGCTATAGGATCAATGCTTTCTATTCAAACAATAGCACTGCAAATAACTATCAAACGTAAGTAAGAAAGCGCAAACGGGCAGATATTTTTTTATTCAAATTTTGTCTTAAAAGGAAAGGCAAAAAAACATTTGGATTGCTTATTAGTTTGAAAGGTTGTCGTAACTTCGTCGATGCATAAAATTGTTCATGAAACTTAGAGGCTGTGCCAAATGATAACAATTTACTATGGTGAGATGTAAAAATGTTCTGTTAGATATTTTTCCGCCGGTGAGAGAAAAATTTACATTTTCTGTGTCTAACAATATCTGTTCACACTATGCATATTTTGACATTTCTGTCGGAGCAAATACCATCCACGGTATTTTAAATATGAGTAAGACCTGCAGTTGGAAGAATTAAGAAGGTAAAGTCACAAACGCAACAAAAAGGAAATCAACGATACAACCCTATGGATGGTGGCGCAAATTCCCACAAGGCTGTCAAATTTTCTGGACACTTCCTAAGGGACATTGTAGTTTTTTTGTAGTATAGTAGTTTTTATCATGTTTAGCAGCCACAAGATTAAAATATTTGGCCATAGGTTGGAAAATTTCATCAGCTGGAATTTATCTTGTACAAATTGACCTTTTACCAGCGTATCTATAGACGTGAAAATTTGAATTACTGCTGTCAAATTTTGTACTCAGCGTTACCGTTGTGACCCTAAGGGGTCATTTTGTCCGTTATTGTGACCCTTTTTTAGCCTTTTTAAATTTTGCTTTAATTCTTCTTTGTTTACTTTATTACCAAATACTCTGCGATGTAATACTCGCTAGAATTGATATTAATGATAAAAAAATGGCCATATTAAAATATTAAGATCACAATTCGATAACAATTAGTGAACACATTGATTTTTTTGATATTGTGTCTGAATATAGTCACTTAACTAAAGCATTTTGTTTAGGCTTCAGCGCATTTTTTCGGGACCATATTTTTAAACGTCTTTATGAATAATCGTAAAATATTCTATAACAAAAGTTGCTTATTTTCCATATTGTTATAAACGGAAAACCATGCATTGAGGTTTTGGGGCTGGTTCATATTATGATACGCCTATTGTAACCTGGATCAAATGGACCAGACCAAATAGATCTATACGGGACTCATATTTTGAATCATCTATTGTAACAATCTCAATTCTTTGATACACACATCACATGGCTTAAATATAATTGAATGGATCGACCCCGTCATCATAACCATTCGGGAATTTTGAGCTGCCCCAGACTTTTGACCCCAAATAAGTATTACAGATTTGTACTGTACTCCGAAATACCCTTAATTTGAGCTTAGACACTTCTATGTTTAAGTATTTTTCTCCCCATCTTGCTATAACGGGTTAAATCTGCAACACCCACACTAAACACAGTTAATATTTGATCGTGTGTAGAAATTGCCCCCACATGCCAATCCAACGTTTTCTCATAAATAAATGTAGCCAACCATGCAAATAATCCAATACTACGCTCAACGAAAATTGTTATTCAAAATATCAAAATTGTTTTTTTTTTGTCTGCTGAAAATGGGAAAGCAGGCATTACTGCTGTTTCAGCAAACATAGGGCTGATATTTCCGCAAATATTTTCGACTGCTATTTCAACTAACAAAATCTGCTGTTTTGCTGAAATGAAAAAAAAAATGCTTTTCTTTATTTTATGCTATATTTATGGTTGCCTCAAAGGCCGGTCATGTGTTTTGATTATTTTAGGCTTTATTTTCCAACAGATGTTGAGTTAATAGGCATGAGAAATTTTGTTGGAAGAGAAGAATTTCATTTGAGAAATGTTACTGAAAACAAATGACATTTGGTACAATGTCATTTGCACCAACTCCGGTGAAAAATGCATACTTATGCCCCATAGCAGCTATTCCGATTTGATCTTTATCTAAAAATAAACCGATCTGAACCATATACGACACGTATATCGAAAAGCCTAACATAAGTCACTGTGTCAAATTTCAGTGAAATCGAATTATAAATGCGCCTTTATGGGGCCAAGACTTTAAATCGAGATATCGGTCTATATGGCAGCTATATCTAAATCTGGACCGATTTGGGCCAAATTGCAGAAAATTTTCGAAACGCCTAACACAACTCACTGTACCAAATTTTGGCGACATTGGACAAAAATGTGCCTTTTATGGGCCCAAAACTTTAAATCGAGAGATCGGTCTATATGGCAGCTATATCCAAATCTGCACCAATCTAGGCCAAATTCAAGAAGGATGTCGAGTGGCTTAACACAACTCACTGTCCCAAATTTCAGCAAAATAGGATAATAAATGTGGCTTTTATGGGGCTAAGACCCTAAATCGGCGGATCGGTCTATATGGGGACTATATCAAGATATAGTCCGATGTAGCCCATCTTCGTACTTAACCTGCTTATGGACAAAAAAAAAAAGAATCTGTGCAAAGTTTCAGCTCAATATATCTATTTTTAAAGACAGTAGCGTGATTTCAACAGACAGACGGACGTATATGATCGTCTTAGATTTTTACGCTGATCAAGAATATACATAATTTATAGAATCGGAAATGGATATTTCGATGTGTTACAAACGGATATACCTCCATCCTTCGGTGGTGGGTGTAAAAAAACAATATGGAATGTAAATTTCCCCTGTTTCTTAATGGAATCTTCATGGGCAAATTTGCATTAGCAAACATTTACTGAAACTCACATTTCCATTGGCCTTCTGGTCAGCATCTCAGCCATGAAACTTCCTTATTATTCTTTAATTATTATATTTCATATGCTCTGATCGTGTAATAGGAGCTAAAATATCTCATTCATTAATCTTCCTTAATCGACCTGTGCCAACATTTATTGCATTTGTGGCTTACCTACCACATGATCATTTGTCCTTTGCTAGTAAGTACAACAACAACATCAGTTATGTGAAATTCAACAACAACGTTTTATCCCTTGCTTCCTGTCCCTGTCTGTTGGAAGCTGTTGTTTGTTATTTGAAAACCATTTTTATACTCCCACCATAGGATGGGGGTATACTAATTTCGTCATTCTGTTTGTAACACCTCGAAATATGCATCTGAGACCCCATAAAGTATATATATTCTTGATCGTCATGTCATTTTAAGTCGACCTAGCCATGCCCGTCCGTCTGTCTGTCGAAAGCACCCTAACTTTCGAAGGAGTAAAGCTAGCCGCTTGAAATTTTGCACAAATACTTAGATTTTAAATGGACCAAATCGGTCCACGTTTTGGTTTGGGTCTTGACTTCTTGAGCCTCTAGAGGGCGCAATTCTCGACCGAATTGACTGAATAATATGGTCTTAATCGATAAGTAGCTTGATAAAGCTCTCATATAAACCTATCTCCCGATTTTGCTTCTTGAGCCCCTACAAGGCGCAATTCTTATCCAAATGAACTGAAATATTACACAACGACTTCTACAATGTTCAGCATTCATTTAGTTTGAATCGGACTATAACTTGATATAGCTCCAATAGCAAAACAGTTCTTATTCAATATTCTTTGTTTGCCTAAAAAGAGATACCGCGCATAGAACTCGACAAATGCGATCAATGGTGGAGGGTATATAAGATTCGGCCCGGCCGAACTTAGCACGCTCTTACTTGTTTATTGCTATTTTTATTGGTGGATGTTTTTGTTTGTTATTTGAAAACTATTTTTTATTACTATTTTTCATCATTTGAATGTTGTACTGTTTCGCAGAACACACGTGCTACATACTCGTACAAACTCTGACCAATTTTTGTAAAAACTTAAAATTTATAGGTTTGTATTAAAGCTAGTATTGTGTTCGTTATAGAGTCGAAAACACATGTTTTTCGCGATTACTTGTTAAGATGGCATGTTTAAATAGTTTTCACTATGTTGTTATAGCGGTTAATTAGCTACCAAAAACTACCAAAAATGCATTTAACTTCCACAGGAGACCAGGGTAGTTCTAGCTCAATTCCAATTGGGCTGGAACTGATTCAAACCTAAGTTTAAGAACCAAGACAGCAGCAAACATAAAAATCAATTTATAAATATTTATTTCGAATTTAAATTTTTGTAAGGCGAATTTGAAAATGAGTTTACATATCAAATTCCATCATCTGTGTTGATGCGGCCAGCTTATAGGCCTTGGTCCTACTGAATGAAATCAGCAAGTTTTATTGCTTCAAAATCTAATATCTAAGGAAAGTAATCATGAAAAAATTTTGTGAAAAGCTAACATAGTACCAAAAATAAGAGCGGAATTTAGTTAGTTTTTCTTTAACAATATTCAGTCTTATATTGCCGATTTGTGCCAAAACACTCAACGAACTTTGTTAATGAAGATAGCAAAACTGTTTGCTGAAACAACAGTTTTTGTCTGGTGAAAATTGGAAAGCAGACATGGCTGCTTTTTCAGCTAGACTACTGTTTCGGTTACAAAATCTGCTAAAATATTTAACATGTATTACTGCTAAACAGGTGAACAATTTTTGCTAGGAGAGCAAATAAATGGCACTACATTAAAAGCGAGTATATATTTGCATGGAATTTCGTATATAGTATTTTACTCTCCCATTATATTTTATTTAGGTTTTAAATTTATTTTATTTTTTGTGCCTTATTTTATTTCATAAATGGAGCAGCAGACATTATCAGCAAACAACAGATTGCCTGCTGGTCTAAAATGCAAACATTTTGCTATGACAGCAGGACAGCTGATGTAATAGCAGCAAAACTAACTACTTACAGTCAGCAGACAGTGTCTGCTACTATCAACAGACTTGTTTCTAAAATTTTGCATGAGGGTCTCTGCAGTCCCTCATGCATAATTTCTTGACTTGATTTAAATCCAATATAAAGAGTTAGTCAATAACATTAAACATCGATGGCAACAATAATTTAAAACAGTTTTACATTACTTTGACGTAAATAAGACCACAGGTTTTTTTTTAATTTGGGGGATTGATTTGGATCTAGATAAGTTCTTAGGTATCGAGAGATCAAATATCCATACTACAGTTTTACTCAAATATGGTTTCCTCATTGAGAACATAGTTATTGGCTGATACTTTATTTTGAAGTCTCCCGGACTGTTTTTTAGTCGGTTTATGTGGTGATTAAATTTTTACCTTCTTAACACATAATCCTCCAAGAGATGTGACCATATCATATCATCGGATGCATCTTCGTTCAACACTTCCCCCAATATTGACAATGATTCATTGGCGTATTTTATATTTTCACTATCATTATTAACATTATTGCATAATATGACATTGGCCAAACACATAAATACCACCGCGCAGCACCATATCGAAACGAGGCGCGGGCATTTGCTTTTGTCGTTTGCCGTCCGCCTATTACACACTAGAGTTATTAAGAATCTCTGCTTTCTCACTTTCATTTTCATTTGGCAGAGTTGTTATTCGTTTTTATTTTTATTCGTTTGTTCGAAAATCGTCGAATTTTTATTTCATTAACTAGATTACAAATTAAAACTCCCACTTTTCTTTTTCAGGCTTTCGAGGAAGGTGGAAGATTTAATATTTTTATATTTTGTATTCGCTAAGTCGTTGGATTGTTGGATTTAGACCGTGTTTGTCGCAAAGCGGTTTGAGTGAGACTGCCGCTGCAAGCATGCTCAGTTAAAGAAGAAGTGTTGAGTGGCTTACAAATAGATACAGCTTTGTGTGTGTGTGTGCAAGTGTGGCAGTGTAAATGTATACATGTATGTATGTATGTACATACGTCGGTAAACCAATGTCAATGCAAAATTTCAACTTTCTCCGTTTGGAGTTAAATGTGCATGTTCAACTAAAGTAACTTTAAGATTGTTTTGAGAGTTGATTTGTTGGTACTTTGAAGTAAATTTTTTGGATGCTCTTCACCATTGCATTTTATTTGCAAAAGTGTATCATGCACATGTACCCATGATGCGATATAGGAGTTACTTGTAACCTTAATTGCGCTCCGTATAACGGCTACGAATTTATAGGGTGAATAGGTTTTTTGAGTCCATTACAACTTATTTTAAAGAAAAATATAATTGTTTTGAATTCCAATTTATATGTTATTACACTTAAATATTTACACTCATAGAAAAAAGTCTGCTGATAATGCCAAACACCGGCAGCTGACTGTCCGTCGGCAATAAATCTGTTGTTACAGCATTGTATTTTCAATTTCAGAACAGCGAGCTGACTGCTGAAAATTTCTACTGCTCTATATATAATGCGGTGGTTAGAACACGCATAAAAAAGACTGCTGATACTAGTAAATGACCAGTACACAAGAAAGGAGACAAGATGGAATGTGCAAAATACAGAGGAATAAGTCTCCTCCCCATCGCATACAAGATACTCTCGAGCGTACTGTGCGAAAGATTAAAACCTAAAGTCAATGAGATAATTGGGCCCTATCAATGCGGCTTTAGACCTGGTAAATCCACCCTGGACCAGATATTCACACTGCTCCAAATCCAAAAGACCCGAGAAGGACAAATCAACACCTTCCACCTCTTTGTTGTCTACAAAGCCGCTTTCGATACTCCTTTACGTTCAAAGGTATTTCAAGCCATGTCTAAGTTTGGTATCACTGCAAAATTAATTAGACTCTGGAGGATGATACTTGCTGATACGCGTTCCTCAGTAAGAATAGGAAAGAATCTCTCCGAACCATTTAATACCAAACGAGGTTTCAGACAAGGAGACAGCCTATTATGTGATCTCTTTAATATCCAGGTGGAGAAGATTATACGAGATGCAGATGTGAATAGATATGACACACTAATCACAAGAGAACTCGCCTATGCCGACGACATCGACATCATAGTTCGGTCACCGGAAGTAGTAACTGCTGCCTATGAAAGAATCGAAAGAGAGTCAGTGAAAATGGGTCTGGCAGTAAATGGAGATAAGACGAAATGGATGGCTTCAACTCCCAAAACACCTTGTACAACCGAGCAGATATAGAAAACGGAGAAAGTTGGTAACCACAACTTTGAGATAGTCGGTAACTTTGTCTACCTCGGCACCGCCGTGACCGAACGAATGATACCAGTTTTGAGATAAACGAAGAATCTAAATTTCATGCAAATCGGATGATAGTGTTTTCTTTTTAAGTAAAGCAAAATTTTTAGATCTTATAGTATTTATATATTTTATGTTAGCAGGATCTATAACAACTGTCCGAAATATAAGATCCGCCAATTGCTCATGACTGATTGGGTGGGATGCCCCTACCCGTTGGTCCACATATTCTCATATGTCGTCTTTTAGTTCGGCTCTTGGCTTATTGACGTACTTATTCTTTAAACACTCCACAGAAAGGTGTCAAAGGGAGTCAAATCCTATGATTATGACAAATAACGTATAGTATTATAGCGTTTGCTGTCGTAGCAAATTTTGGTTTTCTGCTCAGCAGTAATATGTATTCAATATTTTAGCAGATTTTGTAGTTGAAGCAGTACCCAACAAAAAATGTCATTACTGGTTGGTAAGTCAGCGCAAAATTTAGCAATTACTTATTTTAAGGCATCCCTTCGAATTAGTTTTACACTGCGATGTCCTGGTAAGTGAGTAATTATTCCGATCTTTACCAATAGCTCATTTGTGAAACTGGCAAAACATTGATAAATTTCTTCGTTTTCATTTTTTCTTTTGCGCTATCTTTATATGCTCTCTAGTATTACCGAAGGTATGCGATTAATTTTAAGCCACATGCATTATTGAGGGTAATGATATATCTCCGAGTGGTAATGCTACAAATAATGACAAGTACTTACCAAGTTTTTGCTGGGTATCTATTGTGAGCTAAAATAGCAGCGTGAAATGTTTGCTAAGACAACATTCATATGTTTAGCAACACAGCATTCATGTCTGCTTTCGCATTTTCAGCAGGTAAAAACTACTGTTGGCTATTTTGAATAATATATATTACACTCGTAGTACACATACTAAACTCAAGAAAAAAATGATTATTTTTATTTTGAAGGTTGTAAAGAAAATTTTAATAAATAAACTCCAAAATGTAAACGTTTGAAACGTTTTTGTAACAATGCGCCCTCTAGTGCCTCAAGTTGTCAAGACCTCAGATAGGTTTATATGACAGCTATATCTGGTTATGAACTGATTTCAACCATACTCCGTACAGTTGTTGGAAGTAATAAAACGGCTCATGCAAAATTTCAGCCAAATCGGATAAGAATTGTGCCCTCTAGTAGCTCAAGAAGTCAAGATCTAAGATCGGTTTATATGACAGCTATATCAAAACATGGACCAATATAGCCCATTTACAATCTCAACCGACCTACACTAGTAAGAAGTATTTGTGCAAAATTGCAAGCGGCTAGCTTTACTCCTTCGAAAGTTAGCGTGCTTTCGACAGACGGACGGGCGAACGGCAAGACGGACGGACATGGCTAGATCGACTTAAAATGTCATGACGATCAAGAATATATAAACTTTATGGGGTCGTATATGAATATTTCGAGGAGTTACAAACAGAAGTATTTGTGACATTTTTAGGCTGCAATAATCTTTTTACTGTTGCATCAAAAAATTACTGCTGTCAAATATTAAGCAGTTTTTTTTGTTTTTTTTTTTGCGTCACGCCGTTCGGACTCGGCTATAAAAAGGAGGTCCCTTATCATTGAGCTGAAAACTGCACTCATTGATATGTGAAAAGTTTGCCTCCGTTCCGTAGTGGAATGTTCATGGGCAAAATTTGCAATTTGGTTTCTCTTATAACTCTTCTAAAGACCGATGATTTTCATAGAAATTTGTTCAGTTTTAGTTATAGCATCTCCTGATTTTTACTTTAAGGCCTTTGCTAAGCCATTTATCAATAGATCTTCTCAAAAAATTTGCTCAACGATTTAAACTGTGGCTCCTACAATATGTACGTATTTTGATAGAAATTCTACATATCAAATTTTAGCAAATTTTAAATTCGCCGACTAAGCCTGCATATCCAATGGGTGGTGTAGGGTATCAAAACACTTTAACCCGTCCTTACTTGTTTTAAGTTATTTAGAGGTAAGCCAAATTAATACCATTGTTTGAAAGTGAGTTGGAAGTCTTAATTAAAACCCGATTTTAATGTTATTTGGAAAAGAGAGTCATATTCGACTCCTACACATTTATGCCAACTTTAGTCCATATCCGACCATATTTGGATATAGCTGTCGTATAGGCGGATCGCCCGATGTAGGGTCTGAAGTTCATAAAAGCCGCATCTATTATCCGATTCCTCTGAATTTTGCAACAGTGAATTGTATAAAGTCTCTTGACATCCGGAGGGAATATGGTTTTGATCATACCATATTTGGATATAACTGCCCTATAGACCAATCTCCCAATGTATGGTCTTGGACCCATAATGGACACATTTGTCATACGATTTCGCTGAAATTTAGAACAGAGATTTGTGTAAGGGTCCTCAACACACCTTCTGAATATGGTCCGGATCGAACTTTTTTTATATAGCTGCCGTTTAGACCGATCTGCGATTAAAAGTAAAAAGAATGAGCCCAAATTGTGTTTAATTTCAGATATCAACGAAATTTGAAACTGTGAGATGTTTTTTACATCTCAAAACCCTTGCCTGATATAGTTTAGATCGGAACGTAATATGAAATAGATGTAAAAAAGTATAAAGATTGCTTTATCGAATTTAACGTCTTTTTACTTACTTATAATCGGGGATTTGGAGCGAAATTAAGTAGCTAGGCCGCTCCGCACCCTTCGTCACAAATATATTGAATCCGTAATATTCTCCCAAATCGTTTAATTTTAATCCTATATTTGGATATGACCTTCGTACTTTACTTCCAAACACCTTTAATTTGCGTCCCATATTATCCCGGATGACCAATATGGGTTTATTTGTGACCACTGTACCTCCAAATTCCAATATTGCCCGGTTGCTCAGGGATGGGGAGCCCTCAGATACGTAACTCTACTTTTAAACAATCGATTCGTGCTCTATTTTCAAATATAAATCGTTTGATTACATATTTTTTGCAATTATTGCTTACTTGTGGAATTTTTTTACTTCGATTGGGCTAAATTTTGTTATGTTAGGTATACTGTACCATTAATAAATAAATACATTTTTAATTTTAAATTATACGCGTTCGTATTTTATTTTTGGGTGTAGATTTCAAATTATGTTATGTTTGCCTTGGATACATAAAAGACCTGTGTTTATTTGCCACACCGAGTGGTTTTTCTGTCCATCTTGCCTACGTGCTTCATCGAATTTTGTGACGCATTGGACTAGCCCAAATTTAAATAAAAATAACGAATTTCAAGTTGAAATACTAGCATATCCATACGTTCGAATGTACGAGTCCAAGTGTATTAGTGGACGCCACGATGAATGAGTGAGTGGTCCAATGAAACTGTTTTGCAACTCATCTTATCGGAAGTGCCAATACTGCGTACACCGCGAAAACAAATTATTCATATGGACATAATTTTTCATGTTTATTGAAAGCTATGTAAAATGTCTTTTTTAAATAAATTTTATTTTCTTTCTTAATGATTTTCTTTCATTTTAAGAAATAGTTTGTTTTGACCAACAATTTGTTACCGTTTGAAAATGAGGTTGGGAGGAAAAAACGTTCCGCTGAGCTAATTTAAAAAAAAAAAAAACATTTTATTGTTGAAGTGTTATTCTTTTTTACCTTTTCTACCCACGGACATAGGATGGAGTGCTCGAATCTTGTTGTTCTTTCATAGCATCTCTTCGCTTAGAGAAAGTTGTTGTTGCTGTTTTCAAAGACTGTAGACTTACAAACAAACTAACAAAAAATAAGAAGTAAAAAGGCGTTAAGTTCGGCCGGCCGAACTTAGGATACCCACCTCCTCGTGTATATATGTAAACCACCTTTTGTCAAAATCCGGTGAAAAATGCATAGCGGCTATATCGAAATATGTTCCGATTTCGACCAAATACTAATAACTACAAGTCATTGTTCAATTGTGTATAACCAAATATTGGTCTTTTTAGTAGCTATATCTAAAAATAAACCGATCTGAATCAAATACGACACGGATGTCGAGAAGCCTAACTTAAGTCACTATGTCAAATTTCAGTGAAATCGGATTAGAAATGCGCCTTTTATGGGGCCATGACTTTAAATTGAGATATCGGTCTATATGGCAGCTATATCCAAATCTGGACCGATTTGGGCCAAGTTTCAGAAAAATTTCGAAGAGAAAAATTTTGAAGACAAAAATGCGCCTTTTATGGCCTCAAAACTTTAAATGGAGAGATCGGTCTTTATGGCAGCTTTATCCAAATCTGGACCAATCTGTACCATATTACTGAAAGATTTCGATGGGCTTAACTTAATTCACTGTCCCAAATTTCGGCGACATCGGACAATAAATGTGACTTTTATGGGCCTAAGACCCTAAATCGGAGGAGCGGTCTATATGGCAGCTATATCCAAATCTGGACCGATCTGAACCAAATTGAAGAAGCATGTCGAAGGGCCTAACACAACTCACTGTCTCAAATTTCAGCAAAATCGGATAATAAATGTGGCTTTTATGGGCGGATCGGTCTATATGGCAGCTACATCCAAATCTGAACCGATCTGGGCCAAATAGAGGAAGGATGTCGAAGGGCCTAACACAACTCACTGTCCCAAATTTCAGCAAAATCGAATAATAAATGTGGCTTTTATGGACCGGTCTATATGACAGCTATATCCAAACCGATCTGGGCCAAATTGAAGAGGTCTGTCGAAAGGCCTAACACAACTCCCTGTCCCAAAATTTCGGTGAAATCGGACAATAATGTGCGTTTCACGGGTCTAAAACCTTAAATCGAAAGATCGGTCTATATGGCAGCTATATCCAAATCTAGACCGATCTGAGCCAAATTGCAAAAAGATGTAACGCAACTTACTGTCCGAAATTTTTGACAAAATCGGGCAATAAATACGCCTTTTATAGGTCCAAGACCTTAAATCGAGAGATCAGTCTATATGGTAGCTATATCTAAATCTGGACCGATCTGGGTCAAATTTAAGAGGGATGTCGACTGGCCTAACACTACTTACTTTCCCAAATTTCAGCAAAATCTGATAATAAATGTGGCTTTTATGGGCCTAAGACCCTAAATCGGCGGATCGGTCTATATGGGGGCTATATCAAGATATAGTCCGATATAGCCCATCTTTGAACTTAACCTGCTTATGGACAAAAAAAAAGAATCTGTGCAAAGTTTCAGTATCATTATTTTGAAAGACTGTAGCGTGATTTAAACAGACAGAGGGACAGACGGACGGAAAAGGCTAGATCGTCTTAGATTTTTACGCTGATCAAAAATAAATATACTTTCTAGGGTCGGAAATGGATTTTATGGTCGGAAATGGATATTTCGATGTGTTTCAAACGGAATGACAAAATGAATTTTCCCCCAATCCTTCGGTGGTGGGTATAAAAAACCTACAATATATTATTATTATAAATTATTGTAAACTTCAGCAATATAGTGATTTTAAGACCATTTCAAATAATAGTAGAAAGAAGTTAAAGGCATTAAGTTAGGCGGGGCTGAAACATCGAAATATGTTCCGATCTAGGCCAAGCCCATCTTGAACGGAAAATTCGTTGAAATCGGGTAATAAATGGGCCTCAAGTGGGTTCAAGACCGTAAATCTGGATATGAATCTATATGGTATCAATATCCAAATATGATACGATCAGCCCCATATTTGGCACGGATGTGGAGGTGCTTATGAAACTAAACTTGTCTCTGGTAAAGGGGATTTCCCGTGGAATCTAAGTACAACAACAAATCAACAATTGCTGCCCGCTGTACAACATCTTTTCATGTGTCAATTCCCTCATCTAGTGACCTTCAAGTTATTTTTTATTGAGCTAGTGTTTTTCAAACATCAATGTATTTGGTTCATTTCCACCACAATACTGATGGACATTAAAAACTGAGAAAGCTATTTAAATCATAAAATTGTGAAAACAATTTAATTTGGGGTTGCTTTCATTCAACTTACAGCAAAAACAGCTGATTTCTTTAAGTTTTTGTCAGAATAAATAGACACCGCTGTAATCGAAAAAATTACAGTGTTATTTTGAAAAGTGATTTTCATTCGTATCACATTACGTATGCAACTTTAATAATAGCAACATTTGACATGTCATAAGACAAGAACATGTAGCGTGATGGCATCTTTAGAATATGCAATTAACTGGTAAGATTTGCACCAACTGTAAAACAAGCAAAACATTTTCTTCTGTTTTCAGACTGTAAAAATACGATAGTTGCCCGAAAAATTTTTCAATACATCAAAAACTTGGTGTATGGCGAGGTATATCTTTCAAATTTTTTACGATTTGATAATTTTCTAACAGCAGATAAAATTTTTGATTATATCATAATTATAGTTAGACAAAAATTGTTTTTTTATATGCGTTTCTTTCAAAAGTAAAAAAAAATAATTATAAATCAGCGGACAGTGTTTGCTGATACCAACAAACTTATTTCTCAGGGTGTAGCCCCCATAAAAATTCCGTTCGATATTGAAATGCAAAATACACACAAGTAAAAGTGCGTTATGTTCGGCCGGGCCGAACTTATACACTCCACCATGAATCGCATGTGACAAGTTCTTTGAATAGGTTAGGTGGAAAAGACGGTGCAGATATGAATCCGCCCCATGGCACTATGGACATACACCTAAGCCAGTAATCGGCTTGTTGTGCGCTCTAAAAACTATAAAGTAACCTCTAAAAAGAAAATTTTAAGTCAGGAATTCCGTGCTACTTACAAAATCCTAAAATGTTTTCAATACCACTCCCCCATGTTGGTTCATGTCTGGTATTGTGTTTCCACCTAAGTGCCGGTATCTGTTAACGCAAAAGCCAGGCAATGAAAAAGGAAATGCTCCAACGTCTCATCATCTTCCCCGCATGTCCTACACATGCTGTCACTTGCCGCACCGATTTTACATGAGTGATTTCGTAGTCCTATGTGTCCCGTCGTTATGATACCAATAGCTATACTGACCTCCTTCCTTTCAGTAATAGCCTCGTCTTCCCACGATCCTACAAAAAAAAAAAAAAAAAAAATACACGACTAGTGGTGTTTTGTATATAAATGTTTATTTACAAACTACACGTTATCGAAGATTTTTTTGATTTCTTATGATCTTTGTTATTTATACAAAATTATTATACCCACCCCCATAGGATGGAGGGTATACTAATCTAGTCCCTATATACTAATCTAGACCCTATAAAGTATATATATATATATATTCTTGACCGTTTTGATTTTCTATGTCGATCTAGCCATATCAGTCCGTCCATCTGCCCGGCCTCGAGTTCGTCGGTCTGTGAAAATGACGTTAGCGGACGAACGGGCTAGCCTTTCGAAATTTTGCACATATCCTTCTTATACTTCATATTTGACTTCTTGAGTCCTAAGAAGCTTTAACTATTGTCCAATCGAGCTGAAATTTTGCATGTACTGTTCTGTTATGGCTGCAAATTATCATGCTAAATATGATTCCAATCGATGTAAAACCTGATATAGCAATTCTCATCCGATTTGGCTGAAAATTTGCACGAGGTGTTTTGTTATGACCAATAACTGTGCTAAGTATGGCGCAAATCGGTACATAATCTGGTATAGCTGCCATGTAAACCGATCTGTGATCTTGACTTCTTGAGCCAATAGAGCGCACAATTTTCATCCGATTTGGAAGAAATTTTGTACAACGTCTTCTCTCATGACCTTCAACAGCTCCCATAAAAAAACGATCTCCTGATTTTGCTTCTTGAGCCCCTATGAGCTGAAATATTGCACAATGACTTCTACAATGTTTACCATTCATTTATAGTCCGTGTCGGACTATAACTTGATAAAGCTCTAATAGCATAGCAGTACTTATTCAATATTCTTTGTTTGCCTTAAAAGAGATACTGCGCAAAGAACTCGACAAACGCGATCCATGATGTAGGGTATATAAGATTCGGCCCGGCCGAACTTAGCACGCTCTTACTTGTTAGATATGAGTTCCGAAAATAGATGAAAACCATATGTGGAACTTTGTCGAAATTGCCTGCAGTTCTTAAAAATATGTGGACAAGCCAAATGGTTGTTTGACAGATATGTTGCTATGGGCCAAAGTGACGTATGACGTACGGCGTACTTGGGAATAGTTATCATGCGCGCCCATGTCCAATCATGGCTTGTTCTGGTGATGCAAGAATTTTTTTAAACCTACTAAGTTTTTTATATTTTTCATATGCATTAATATATTCACTACAAATATAGCAAAAAATACTTGAATCAAACACAAAACGGCTGCTTGCTTATTTATAACGGAAAAACAACAATAACATATCTTTTGTGCCAATATAACGAAAATCTGTGTAAAAATCATAAATTATGGCCTTAGCTGTATGTCAAAATCAACAATTTGTTGCTTCGTACTCGTTACAGTAACATGATGGAGGAATTTTTTCTTCCAAGCATCGAGGAAATGAACGTTCGAAACGTGTGTTTTCAGCAAAATGGAGCCACAGCACGAGACTCCTGACAGAGTGGACACGAATTTCAAAAATCGACTTAATCAATATATGCGCAAGGGGATCGCCATTTTTTACATCACGTCATTTTCAAGACTACATGAAACAAAAATTGAGATATTGTGTTCTCAAACAAAGAAAAATAAAACAATAATTGAAGTGGTTTTGTTTTTAATGACCTCTCTTTCGATTAAGTAACAAAATTGTCCATCTTGCGACTGATTTTTGAGCAACGACTTATTTAAGTTTTAACGTCTTCAATGACATTTCTGATGTACCATAATAGCTGTGTTCGGGAACATAAAAATTTTTACCGGAAGTCGTTCGCGTATTTTATTTGCCAGCAGAAGAGAGCCCGAGAGGGAGCAAATTTTGACAGTTCGAAAATAGAGAACCTGTAAATTTCTACTGGGACTTTTTTACCAGCAGAAATTTGCAACTTTAAACAGATGTTTTGTAAAGGTCAGCTGTTTTATGAAAAGCAGCCGTTACTTGAAATACATAGCTAACACCAAAATGGTTCAAAAAGGCAGAGGTAAGTAAAAACTAAAAATATTGTTTATTGATAATTATTACATTTGTTGCTTTTTTATTTACTTTTGATGAAGATTCAAGACAGCAGCCAGTGTTCATGTGCAGAAAATTCACGAAATGAAGTTTTAATTTTACCTCAAGTCGGTTGTTCTACATTAGAAGGTAAGTGCAAAATTTGCGGAATAATTTGGAAAATCTTGGAAAATTAAAACATTGTATCCTTCCAAACACGAAGGAAATAGCTATGATCGGTTACTAAGTATTTTGATGGAATCATCCTCATCAGAGAGCTACGATGGAACCAACACCGTTACTTTGGATTTGTTAAGGAGGGAAGATGCTGCCATGGTATTTAGAGGGTCTGGCTGGGCAGGTAAAAGTTACGCACAGTGGGGTTGGAAAAATTAGTGCAAATTAGTTTGCCAATTGTGAACGGATCCAATTGGCAGACTAATTTTTTCCAACCTCACTGTGCGTAACTTTTAACTGCCCAGCCAGGCCCTCTAAATACCATGGCAGCATCTTCCCTCCTTAACAAATTGAAAGTAACTGTGTTGGTTCCATCGTAGCTCTCTGATGAGGATGATTCCATCAAAATACTTAGTAACCGATCATAGCTATTTCCTTCGTGTTTCCACTAATGTGAGGCTCCCGTAGCGTAGTTTTGCTTGCAAATCTTTTAAAAGAGAGTAAAATAGCTCTTATTCTCCTGCACATTTTTACTGGAAACTACGCGAACAGACCTAATGTCTGTGCCAAGACTGTGCTTAAGTGCAAGACCAGACTCGGCATACAAGAATTGTTTGAGCTTTTTGAAAAAAAAAAAAAACGTTGACGCAACTTTTTTCTGGAGTTATCCATGCAAACTTGTCCTGGACGTTTCATTACGGAACGGTGGTTCGACTTCTCTCACATCAATGCTTGCTGTCGAACTCAATAATGTGAGAACAGCTTTTTATAACCGATGCATAGCGTGTCAGTGAGCATCATCTCTTGGTAGAGAGTTGTATGGGTGAGGGAATAGTCATCGGAAATTTCTCACCCGGATTCGGAGCGAAGTTATAAGGACTCGCTAACCTATGTGCGACGGTGGCTACTGGGCCACTTTATGTAAACATATAAAAAATTCCATATGCTCTCTAATGTAGTTTTAGTTTAGTTTTTTTAATTAAAAAATTAAATTAAAATAAATTTTTTATTAAGTTATGTATAAATAGTTTGATTTTCTTCCAAAAAAAAAAAGATTTATTATCGATATTTGGCGTTTTCTTGTTTAACAAATAGACTTGTTTCTATGCAGGTATGTTTCGAGCACAACATCTTGGAGTGCCTCCTTGTGCCACCACCGCCAGAATAACTGCCCAGATACGAAGAGAGAGCGAGATAGCAAGGAGGGCGGCATATACATGTGTGTGTGTGTGTGTGTAGGTATGTACACAATGGTACCTTAGTGATGATGGTATTAGGATATAGTTCTTTTTTTAATTTTATTTTTTTTACAAGATGGAAAACATATTACAGAGAGACCAACAAAATCGTTTAATAACCAGCCAATTCGGCGAATGTGGAGTCCATTTCGTCGGCCAAAGACTTGTATCTGTCCTTGTTGATGCCCAATTCGTCTAGAGTAAGAAGAGAAAGAGAAGAGAATAAAGAATGTTACAAGTAGGATCAATACAAGCAGGACAACGACAATTGTCGGACAAGATAACAGTGAAAGAGAACAGAGTGTGCTGGTTGATAGTGGCAGTGTGGTGAGTAGTGCTTAGTGGTCTAACGAGAGAGAGAGAGATAGATAGATAGAGAGGAATAGTTTAAAATTTCTTTCGGTGCATTGCAAACGCAACAAACACATACATACACTTGACAAAAAATAAATAATATTTTTGTTTGGGACATAATGCAAAGAAGCCATACACACGGCCTTGTGTATGGCTAGGTGGTAGTGGGTGGCTTCATTGCTTGTTGGTTTATTTACTTCATTTTACTTTGGGCCTATTTGATTGTTCGGATTCAAGAGGAACGGGCGGACGGACGGACGAACTGACCGATGTATAACAACACAAAATGTATAAAAGGGATGAGGGTGGGGTTTTTCTTCCAATGATCTATGGAGGAGGATAGTGCCAATGAAGTGTTTCTGTTTGATTGTCATTCACACAGCGTTTCTTAAGTTTGTTTACTTCACATTCCACTGGCCACAGATCGGTTGTATGATTAAGATATTTATGCTTATAAACGCCAAAACAGAAGGAAACGTTTCTTTAAAAGTGGTGTAGTAAGGGCACGAAATCCGTGCATTCGCCAGTATACGAGGTAAAGGCTCTCCCAAAATCGATTATGGATGAAAGACAATTTAGTCCGCGCTGTGGCAAGAGTTTGCGAAAAACGGAATCGATTGGGAAAACCTTTTCCTCCGCATAACCGGCAACAAGTGTGTGCAGAAGATAAATGTTTGGTTTGGAATCGTTGATCATGCCACGTAAGAAGTAAAGGAACACAAAAAACAAATAGAACTCAAAATTAAATTAGGCTTACAATACATTTGTAAAATTCGAATGTCGAATTCAATCACCTCATACGGTTGCTGACTTAGTTTATTTTACAAGAAACGTAGGCAGGTTGGTATTTTCTTATAATAAACGCTGTTTTTGACTTTTTACAGTGTAGTTCTTTCAGTGTCCTGTGTTCAGATATTTTATATTTATATTACACTCGCAGAATAAATGTGTGGGTTAAAAGCAAATTACTGACTGAATTGGTAGGGAGACGGAGTAGGCAGTGGTTTTTTGACACGGTTTGTACAGGATATTTGAAAGGAGCCGAAGGGGGGAAATATGTACTAGAAGAGGAGTTTTGGGAACAACAAAACTCGTTGTTCTCCACACAATACTTTTTAGAAGAATACTTTGAACAATTCTAGATTTTTTTTGGATTTTAAGAGGGGACTGGTATTCTGTTTGAATTCAAATTTGTCTGTGTGCATGTGTATGTGTGTTGTAGTGTTTGTAATATGAGTTATGTTTTAATATCCGGTAAGTTCGGCGAAGGTAGAGTCCAAATCATCGCAGATTGCTTTGTATTTTTCTTTTTCTTGGAAGAGACGGTCTGTAAAAAGCATTATTTTTGATGTTATATAATTAATTAGAAAGCAGCATATTTACATAGACAATTAAGGAAAATCTTAAGGTTAGTTCGAGTTTTTTAAGCGTTTCCCGTTTGAGATAATACGCTTTAAGCGGTGACAAAATGCACATACCTTCTAGCCTGTCGACTTCCTTCTGGAGACGCTTGACGTGCTTCTCAGCATGTTCGGCACGTTGTTCGGCTTCCTTCAATTTGACGGTCAAAGTCTTCATTTCACGCTTGAATTCTTCAACACGTTGGTTGGCCTTTTCCTCGGATACTTCCAAAGATTTCAAGGAGTTACCGACAACCTGTCCAATGAAACCCCAAAAAAATTAATTCCAATTTCATTGTTTATCTGTGTTTGCATACCTTCAATTCTTCTTCAAGTTCCATGATCTTGGCTTCACCGGAGCGGACACGATCTTCAGCGACTTCCAACTCATCTTCAACGAAGGCCAACTTGCGGGATACTTCATCGGATTTGGTATCAGCATCTTCAGCCAACATACGGGCTTCCTTCAATTGGTTGGTCAATTGATCCATGCGGCCTTCATCTTGTTGAGAACGGTTCTCCAATACTTGGCACATACTGTAAGTTAAAATGTTGTATTGAAACAGATGTTCGCCCATTGTGAATCGTTGTTAATGGCCAACACTTACCGGTTGTTTTCATCAGCAGCTTGGGAGGCTTCCAACAATTTTTGTTGGGCGCTGGTTGAGCGTTCTTCAGACTTTTCCAAATCTTCTTCAATCTGTTGCACCTTACGATTCAAAGTAGCAACTTCAGATTCGGTAGCGGTCAACAATTTTTCCTTCTCTTCCAATTCATGGTTGGCCTTGTCCAATTGTTCCTTGGAGGAGACCAAATCGCCTTCAACTTGAACCAATTTCTTTTCCAAATCACGGACTTCTTCATTCAATTTGTCGCAACGGGAATTGGCATCCTTAGCTTGAGTTTCACAGGTATCGGCCTTGTCAATGGCGTTATCCTTCTCAAGCTTCATCGCTTGCATCTTCTTCTTGATGGCATCCATGTTTGTGTTTTTTTATTATACTACTATAACGGGAAGGAGAAAAGAAGATATTATCTGCAAAAGAGTAAAAAATGAAAGAGAGATAAACTTTAGTTTCGTTCCATTTATTATATTGTTTCAAGTAAGGTATGCAAAGAACTAAAGAAAAGGCTAGAGAGAAAGATTGAGATAATTCCATTCCATTTTTTAGACTATTGCCACTATCTGCACGTTCTTAAATGTCTACTCAATTTTCAGGAAGACTGCCTTTGCGTACTCCCCCAATCTGCCTTCGAGGTATGCCTCCTTCAACTTCAGATCTTTAAAATACTGATAAATCTTATGATTGGCTTATTTGTAATGTCCAATGTGCTACGTTTTGTAATAAGCATAATGGCGCATTACATTTGTTCTATACTAGCTGGCTCGATGTGTTTCGCTACAGCCATAAGTTTTTGCGGCGCCCTTTTGACATGGTCCAAATTTGAAAATTATTTATATTCGTATATAACTCTCAAATAACTTTCCGTTGAATCCCATATTGTTCCTATTGGGCCATAATTTGTGGGTGGGGCGACTCCCCCTGGAATTGGCCCCAAATTTGTATATAAATTTCGTAATCCACTTCCAATTACATTTTATTTGATACCCATATTGCCCCAATCGGTAAACATAATATTTTTGGGCGGTTTTAGGGGTGGGCCCCCTATACGTGAGGTCGAATTATTATATGAAGTTCGTACTCTACTCTTGAATTCCTTTCATTTGATACTCTTATTGTCCCAATCGGTAAACATGTCCGTTCGGGTGAGTTTTGGGATGAGGCGTGCCCCAGATTGCTTGACCCCAAAATGTTACATCAATTTCATGTTTTTGGGGAACCATACAAAATTTCGCTTAAATCGTTGGACTCATCTCCGAGATCTGACGTTTTTGAAAATTGGGTTAAGGGGAGGGTCCACCCCCCTTCGGATGTCAAATAATGTTATACCCTTTTTTACCGGGGGCTCAAACTATACCATCTGTGAAAATTTCATGAAAATCTGTTCAGCCATTTTTGAGTCTATACGGAACAGACAAACAAACAAAGCGCAACAATTTCATTTTTATATAATAGAAGAGTTAAGAGTGTAGGGCAAGGCGGATTTAAAAAGGTGGTCTCACGCGAACAGCTGTTAACAGCCGGCCGGATTTTACGGTATTAAGAGGTCAGGTTTTTGTTTGCATTCTCTTTGTTGTCATCTTCTTTCTCGCATATTCTCTGCTCATGCACGCACATGTGTACACACGCACACAAACTTCTTTGTGTATGTTGTCAAAACGTCGAACTGCTTGATGACAAGATGCCGGATTGCTCTATGTGATTTGTGGCTGTTGTACAAATGAGACCACCTATAATTGATTTGCCATGAGTGACGGGCAGGATTCATTGAATAAGGTTAAGCCAAGCATCTAGGATGTCAACTTGTTCTCTTTTTAGATCCATTCTTTGTTTACGTTTTTTCCTTATTTATGATATTTTCAATCGGCAGATTTGACATCCTTAATGATGTTCATGGTGTCTATCCACTTTATGTTTAGACAAGTGACCTAATCCTGACTACATGAGTTATGGGTAAATCACAATCTTAAAATTTTAACATTTAATATCTTGAGTTTTAACAAATGTCCCCCTTTATGGGAAAAATATATTGGACTAACAACATTTGACTAATTGCTAATTATTTGTCTAGACCCATCTTTCGATATAGATGAGCATGAAGACGGGCGTATTGTATTACTTTCTGCATTGGATCGTGTATACGAAGCCATAAATTATCAATTTAACCGTAACCAAATGGAAGACCGAATGTAGATAATAACTTGCTGAAATCATTCAGTAGAACATTCCCCCATTACATATTTTCTCATTGAGATTTTTGTAGTGTTTCAAAAATAAAATTGCGAAACAATGTTGATTTTGTCGCAAAAAGCGAACATAGTACTAGACTTTAAAAGAAAATTCTAAAAATTGGTTTATATGGAAGCAAACAGATTATCGACCATACTTGGTACGAATGCTACAAATCATAACAGAAATTAAAATGAAAAATTGCAGCCAAATCGGATATTTACAAGCCGAACCCACTTTTACTAATAAATTGTGTTTGTGCAAAATCTAGATCGGTTGGCCTTGCTCGTTCCAAAGTAAGTGTTTCGGCAGACGGACATCGCCACCATGTTCTAGCGATCGAGAATGTATGCTTTATAGGGTCGAGGTTATAGGAATGGACAAAAAATTATCTCGAATCCCTTTATTGGTTTGTTTGACTATCGAACGAAATGATCTTAAAGAATAAATTTAAAAAAAAACACACAAATTGACATAAAAATCTTAAATATAGGGGTTTTCAATAAGAGATGCTAATTTGCATTCAAAGAAAATTTTATTTTTTTGAGATAAATGTTGGAAGACCCTGTATATATGTAAAGGGTTTTCCAATTAGAGGTGTTATTTTGGTATTCAAAGAAAAACTCAATTTTTTTGAGACAAATGATCGGACGTTAATTTCATAATAAAGAGGAAGGTTCGCCGTTAATAAAAAAGAACATCAGCGAAATTTCCATGCTTACAGGACCAAACCGTGTGATTCAAAATAACACCTCTTGTTGGTAAACCCTTTACACCAATAAATATACAGGGTCTTCCAACAAGAGGTGTTTTTTTAATCACCCGGTGTGGTCGAGGTTGGTTTATAAATAATAACCGTTTAGAAATTTAGCCTAAACATTTTCTGACGGTGATTTTCTATTTCTGTATGTTATTCCAAATTCTACACCATTCACATTATGTGGACTTGATGTATAACTAATATGTTTTTTTTAAACAAAAACATTTCCTTCTATTTCCCATTTTGATGTATAAGCATTCATGGCTAGTAACTAACCAATAGATATTTTTGAAATGCCTTCAGTAGGATAAGAAAATTATTTTTTCTATTCTAAATAAACATTTTTATTTTTTGTGTACATGGGGAATGTATGCAATCTTCACGGATTTTATTTACTTATGTATATGCTTGTACATAGAATGCTGTGGTATTCACATTATTTTCAAGGGTTGTTGGTGCTTCAGTACCCACGCAAATTGTCTTGTCTAAAATGGCCGATGAACAAAATCTCAGCGTCCATCATTTTAATTCAGCGCAATCTAGCAACTATACAGCCGTCCGGCCGATCATCGGGCCATTCGATTTGAACGAATGTCGAAAGTTTGCAAAAGCTTTGACATTAAAAATAGCCTCGTATGCACACGGACAAACATAATTTGGAAATGTTTCGTTTTGTTTATCATACCTATAAATATTATATGAAATTTAAGCTTCTCTATACAACTGCCCACGTCCAAAAGAACATGGCATCTGTGTGGAGATGTGAATGTATTTAGGAAAATGTATATGCCACAAAAACAAGAATTTACAGTGAATTTATATCTGGCTAAACTGGGGATGCTGAAAAAGCAAACCACAATCGGTAGTGCTTACGTATTGAAGCATTCTTTCTTCTTTAACTGGCCATGAGAGAACATTTGTCCTATTAGCCAAACGTAAAATAGCGTTACAAGCACCTCGATCTTCTGCGTTCATTCTAAAATCTCAGACTCCAAGTTTCCACCATTTGATCTTTCCATCGGGATTTTGGTCGTTCCGGTTTGCGTGAACCACCAATTGCCCTCAAGAGACTTCTTTGCTGGAGCTTCTTCATCCATTCTGAAGCATAATGTGTATTAAACCAGAAGCGTCAATAATAAGTCAGCATGGCTTCAAAGTAAGGCCAAAACCGCTTAAAGTTGTCATAAGTTACTAATAAGACGGTCAGTAACAGCGTTTTAGTTATCCATCTATCTAATCTCGACAAACATCTTCATCAAAATTTAAATATTTGAAACAATTGTGCGTAACAGTTCCACATTCCGCACATGTATATACATATCTCCCCAAATTGTCAGCATTTACTGATCCTACTGCAAGTTAGCTATTTTTTTGGTCCTTCTTTGCTGGACCTCAAACTAATTCTGGAATTGCTATAGGGGGCTATAATGCTGTAGGGGGTCAATTGCTTAGATTCAATGATAAGCACGGCTATAAACGCTGAAAGTAGGCTATAATAGAACCAGTTTGGTTTACTTAAGAAATTGTGATTCGATATTACTTTTTGTTTTTGTAAATCATTAGTTAGATCTGAGCAACTAATTCAGAGTTTTACTGGACTTTGTCTCATAGATCTTTTGAAGTAATTTATAAAAAATATTTACAGCCAAATTAAAGTGTTGCTTTAGCCTACAAAAGTCCTTCGTTAAATTTTTTTTGTATATGTATTTGACATAAACATACGTATAAAAAAAATCACTCTCATAGAAACAGCCATAATTTAATGAATAAAAAAAAATGTTTAGCAAAAAGCTTTATTCGCTATTGTACATATAGTTGTACAAATTTCACACAGCATCATTTGTTGTTGTGTGTTTGTGTGTGTGTGTGCGCGTTTTTTTTGAAAATATCCACTCAATATTTTCATTTTATGATTTCTGTTCGTGGGTGGATGTGAATGGGTATATGACTCAAGGCTAATTTGAACTTAGAAAAGCTCTATGGCCTGGCTAAGTTTAAATGTTGTGTGTGCAGGTGTGTACATATGCAAACGGACGTATGTGTGTGTGAGCGCCTATAGGTGGTTAAATGTGTGCGTGTGTCTATGATTCGTATTGGAATATTAACAAATACACTAATATAACTTTCAGTGTAGACACATTTGAAATGAAACACATTTAAAAAAAAGCGATTCAGTTACAAAATTCCTTTTTTGTCTATAACATCATTAGCATCATCATTATCGATAGCGCTGCGGCTGCTGAAAAATAGAGAACCGTGCAAAATTCTCATGACTTTTTAGAATTTAATGTGCATAGATGATTATTTCTTTTTTCTTTTCGCCAGATGATGCAAAAAGCTATTAATCCAAATGGTTGTTTTTGTTGTAGGTTATTATGTCATGGCACGCACTCACACATACACGCACAGTAGCACAGGTTGACAATTACATTTTCGTACGCCTTTTTACTTCCGTTTATAAAATAGAAAAAAAATATAACAACTTTTCTCTAATTTTTGCACATCTGTATATATCCATATGATGGGTTTTGCACATTTTTAAGCATTAGCGTTTCTATGCGTATTATATCAGTTACATTGAAACAATTTTCTTTAGATTCTGTCCACTTTTTTAATTTGAAGTTATAAAATATTGTTTTTTTTTTTTAATACTTTGTTGAATATCCTTTTTCAATAAAATGAAACAGCGACTAACCTTAGCGTTCCAAACACACTATACGCTGTCGAAACCCCGAGAACACTGATGCAGACCAACTTTTCGACCACACAAAGCCCCAATCGCAAAAAAATTTACCCACACAAAAAATGTATGAACATAATTCACACTGTGTGTGCCAACATATACACACATTCCTACTATTTTGAAATTTTCCCCCTAAATTTTCTCTCTGATCTTGCCACACATTTGGCCTGCATATCAATGGGGAGAATTTTCTAATAAAACAAAAACAAAAAATCCCATAAAGGTATATCTGAAAATTTCCCAATGCACCTACCTACTCATTTTCCGTTCGCACTTTCTGTTCGCGATGCCCCTGTGGTGTTGGTGAGCGCCAAACAAATATCCCCACACAGTCTATGCATATACGGCCAACTCACACACCTTCAGTGCTCACATACGTGTGCACGTATATAGACCAACACATACGAATGAATAAATTAAGTATATTATTTTTTATAGTGACTGACTGCTTCTGTTCAAATTATCCTCCCATTCTCTCGAGACGTTTGCTCTTTCTCATTTGCTCTCGCGCTGTCGGATATTCTGTGTATCCGTGGGTTTAAAAATAGATCAATATTCGGTGTGTATATCTTTTAAAAAGTCTATTAGAACAAATATAGCGAGTCCATTTCGAATTTGAAATATTCTTTCGCCTTATCTTGTTTTTAATTTTTTCTTTTACTTTTTGGAGCAAAACTTTTGAATGTTTCAAAAAAATGCGTTCGCGACTCTGTTGAAAAAAGAATTCTTGCTCTGAAAATTTGGGTCATTCTGTAAAAGTTTTCTTTCGGTGCCTTAGGCTATTTTTCATTGAAAATTACACAAAATATTGGAATAAATTATAGAAAAACACAAACAAAAACAAAACATTTGGCGCTGTGGCAATCGTAGGGCATTTAACACAATTTGTTTATAAAGCTCCAGATTTAGAAATTCAATACGCATTAGTGTTAGTGTGTATGTGTTCGAACTTGGTATTGTGTGTGGATGGAGGATTGTAGATCATAGCTAACCAGTAATGAAACTTTCGATGTTTATACTACTTATCAATTAGGATAAAATATAATGTTTGGCTGAGTACATATAGGCCATGCCCAAAATGTGGTAGCTAGAATTCATAGAATTTAATTTAATTAAATTATTCATTTCATCCTTTTACACCAACCAAAATAAGTCAATATAAGTAAAAATTATGGTGATTAAATTGAATGAACAGATTTTTATTGGTCTCTGCACTAGATCAGCCCTAAAATAGTGTTTTTTATTCACACCACAAAGAAACGAAACATTTTTGGAGGAGGTAGTTTCACGAATACCGTGCAAAAGTAGATCACATATGTCTTCTTTGACCTTAAATGTAAAAGTTTTTTTTTTTGGAAATTACAGTAAATATAGCAATGTCAGTGGAAAAATATTTCTGAAGGTTGGAGCTCAACTTTATTATCTTGATGTGATGTAGAGTTGTGTGCGAAAAAATAGGTCCAGCGGCTAGACAGACAAGTAAAGGATTGTAAATCGCGGAAAATGAGGTTTCAATCGATAGCTCATATCATTTTTTTATTGCATATACCCATCAAAAATAATTTCCGCTATGAAAATTTCAAATATGTACTGATCGTTCGCAATAAAGCACTATTGCTACAAAAAGGCCCAATTTTATGTTGTGCGAAATAATCATATAAAAAATGTAGAAAGTTCATTAAAAGCTGTCACTCAAAGCGAATAAAAAGCAGTTATATGCTCGCAGAATTGTTAAAACAAGAGTTAAGGCCAAAAATTTTATTTTAATTGAAGTTTTTGAAATTTTGCACAAATACTTCTGATTAGTGTAGGTCGGTTCGGATTGTAAATGGGCGAAATCGGTCCATGTTTTGATATAGCTGCCATATAAACCGATCTTGGGCCTTGACTTCTTGAGCTTCTAGAGGGCGCAATTCTTATCCGATGTGGCTGAAATTTTGCACGTGGTGTTTTGGTATCACATACGACATCTGTGCCAGGTATGGTCTAAATCGGTTCGTAACCTGATATAGCTGCCATATAAACTGACCTTGTGTCTTGACTTCTAGAGCGCAATTCTTTTCCGATGCGGCTGAAATTTTGCATGAAGTGTTCTGGTATGACTTCCCACATTTGTGCCGAGTCTAGTCTATATCTGTCCATAACCTGATATAGCCGCCATATAAACCAATCTTCCAAATAGATTTTCTTGAGCCTCTATAGGGCGCAATTCTTATCCGATTTGGCCGAAATTTTTCATAAAGTGTTTTATTTTGACTTCCAACAACTGTATTAAGTATGGTCTAAATCAGTCTATATCCTGATATAGCCGCCATATAAACCGATCTTCCGATTAGACTTCTTGGGCTTCTAGAGGGCCAAATTCTTATCCTATATGGTTGAAATTTTGTATATGTATGTCGTTTTGGTATGACTTCCAACAACTATTCTAAGTATGGTCTAAATCTGTATATAACCTGATATAGCTGCCATACAAACCGATCTCCCAGTTTGATTTTTTGAGCCTTTGGAGGTCGCAATTTTTACCCGATTTTTGAATTGGTGTTGTTCTATTCGAAAAAGTCATTTAAAGAACTTGACAAATGCGATGCATGGTGGAGGGTATAAAAGATTCGGTCCGGCCGAACTTACTTGTTCTTCTTCTAATCTAGGCAGATCGAGACACTCTGAACCTGTTACAAAAAATATTCAAAAGTTACTAAACTTGAGAAATTACTATTTTTGTTTGTTTGTCTTTCGAGACGAGCTCAAAAATCGGAGATTTTCTTTGCAAATGGAAAGGGAAAGCCAGAGATCGCAATACACACCAAGCACTTTGAGAAGCGTTTCGTCTGTGGTTAGAAGACTTTCCAACCATATTAGGTGTGACGGCTTCGAGGGCCGTATGTTGGTATGTTGCATTTGTATCGTATTTATTGCGAAAACGTCCCTATGATACAAATACCACATAACCCACGCTCGACAACCCTGTCTATTAGCTGTACTTTTCCCAATGCATGTGTTTTCGTGAAATGGTAGATTTTTTTCCACAACAATTGAACTACTTCATGGTATGCATGTGCCTCTGTTGGAAGTTGTATTGATGGCTTCGAAGGCTAGACAATTGCAACGGCTCTCGCTGTTGCTCGTGTGCCCGTTCGAATACCAGCCGGGCTCTGCCGAATTTCATCATTTTTAATTTTTTTTTTTCACTTTGCTATCGGAAAGTTGCTGAATTGCTTGTAATTTCAAATATTCTGATGAAAAATGCAGCCAGAATGCCAGAAACTTGCGTCTGAAAAAAATTATGAGTCAAAACATAGAATGTCAGAACAAAATCTGTTTAAACAAAACGTCTAAAAAAAGAAAAAATTTGGTAACATTAAAGTTTCTACCTCAATTCTTTAAAAACTTTAATTTTTTAAAGGACGAAAAGGATGCAAAAATGCAATTTTGCCCATGAACATTCCACTAAGGAACTGGGGCAAAATTCACACATATCACTAAGAACTGTCCGATTCAAATTTTAAGCTCAATGCTAAGGAGCGTCCTTTTTTTGCCGAGTCAGAACGGCGTGCCGTAGTGCGACACCTCTTGAGAACTTTTTACACGGCACAGTACCTCCCAGATGTTGCCAGTATTAGGAGGGGATAACCCCAATAAATTGTAATAAATTGTGTGTCCTGGAATGACCCACAAAATCTCCAAATCTAAATTCGATTGAAAATCTGTGGCATATCGCTTCGTAGTTACACCAGAACTGGACCGACTAGGTCAGAGGTGCACAAAATAAAAATTGGACCGCACGTGTGATTTCCTCTCTTTTCAATTTTACTAACTCTCTCTTTGGCCAAAAACTAAATTATTTGACAGAATGGGCAAAGTTTCTTAAAACTAAACATTATAATAAGAAAATTAAATAAATTTCCCTCTTTTAAATCAGAATAAAACAGAAAAATGATACGCACACTCATGGGTGTGTTCATTCGTTGCTGTCTTAACAACAACTGAAGCCAAGAATATGTGCGAATCAAGAAAACTTTAGTTTTTTGCACCCCTGGCCTAGACTGATCCATGCACTTTATAAACACAAAAATTTGTTAATTAACCAATAAGCTGGTAGAACACAATTTGACTACATTCGTAAACCAAAAACTTGTCTTCTATTTCCTAATTTTGCAGATTTTCGTTAAAAACCACATTATTTTTCACACGTTAAATTTTAATATTGTGTTTAAAATGTCTAACAAATAAAAATAAAGGTCCATGTTTGACATTTTCGTAACGTAAATTGTTTTTGCAGTTTACTTGCATCCGTGTGTCCGTCCGTCTGATGTAATCACGTTACAGCCTTCAAAAATTATGATATTGAGCTGAATTTGGTACAGATATAATTTTTGCTGCACGGAGTTTACGCTATTGATCGGACCAAATCGGATGACATTTGGATATAGCTGCCATATCGAGCGATCTGCCGACACTAAATGTCTAAATCCTGTGAAAGATGGATTTATAATCCGAAATCTCTGGAATTTGACCCAATGACTTGTATACGCGTTGACGGATGTATTGGAGAAGTACAAGGCAGATATTACCGCCTTACAGGAAGTGCGATGGACAGGGAATGGTGGCGGAAAGTTTAGCCTCCACGAGTTAATGTTTGATAATGGGTTGAGTCTAGTGGATTTCGCCGCGGCAAAAAACATGATAGTTAACAGCCCTGCGCAAAAAAACGGCTCTTTTTTGGAGGCACAAAATTCCCCCTTAAAATATACACAAATATACTAAGGAATCATCAGGTTGAAACACCCGTATTCAAATCGACCACGTACTTATCAGCAAACTAATTCTGGTTTCGCTGGTGGATGTGAAAACTAGATGAGGAGCCGACATCGATAGCGACCACGTGCTCTTAGTGGCCACTCTACGCCTACGCCCAGCCGTAGTGAAAAGGACTCAAATAAACAGCACAGAGTTAAACGTCTTAAACCTAAAAGACCCCGAAGCTGCGTGAAAATAAGGCAAACTTTAACGGAGAAGCTGTAAAATACCACCCATACATGGACCGACATAACAGCAGCATCTACGGAGACGGCCACCTTTGTTCGACGATCCCAAAAACAAAGGATAAACAAGGAAACTATATAGGAAATAACAATCCGGAAACGTCAACGCAACACTCTGCTACGGGAAAATCAAGTGTAACTAAAACCGCAGCCAGGACTGAATATCGCGCCTCCGCTTTACTGGTCAAGCGCCTAGTTCGCTGAGGTAAGCAAATATATTTTAATATGCTGGCAGATCAAGCCGAAAATGCAGCTAATATTGGAAACATGCGTGATGTTTTCGAGTCAATAAAACAAATGAGCGGCAATAATATAAGGCAGTATTAAAAGATGAGGATGAATCGGAATTGACAACACCCAAACAGCAATACTTTCTGGTGCTTCAGCTCCGAAGGACCAACAACCGAAGACGTAAGATCCGACCCTCTTATTTCCCTGTGCGCTGAAAACCACGCAGGGTTATATCTAGTGTCCCACCCACCTGCAAAGAAATCGAGGCCGTTCTGGTCTCACTCAAAAACAGTAAATCAACCTTCTGAACTGTTGCGGAATGGGGCACACCCCAAAGCTAAAGCGATCATCCCAATAATCAAGGAGGCCTGGGATACAAACGCTGTCCCCACGGAATGGAAGAAGGGGATGATGGTCACAATCCCAAAGAAGGGCGACCTTACCCAGTATAAAAACTGGAAGGGGATTACATTACTAAACGCAACAAATAAGTAATGACAAGTCTTCTTCTGCAGCGTATTTCGCCTGCACTTAACAGCATTTTGAGGAAGGAACAGTTTCGCGAAGTTCAACGCTGTTGAATAAGGGCATCCCTGAAAAAATCATGACACTCATTAGGGAGCTGTATAGCAATGCTGAAGTTTCAGTCCATTTCAATGGAAAAGAGAGCCGACCTTTCGGGATCGACAAAGAAGTGAAGCAGGTTTGAATCCTGTAACCGACGCTATTTTTATTAGACTCCGTATTAGAAGCAACTAATGCTAAGACCCTAGGGCATACGCTGGGGTATTCAACGATTGAATGAAAATGCTGCCAAAGTAGGTCTGAGGATAAACATAGCAAAGACCAAATTGATGAGGATAGGAACATCAAATCTGACATCGCTCACTATAAACGTCATTGAAGATGTTGACAACTTTTCCTATCTTGACAGCAAAATAAGAATAGACGGAGGATCAAAGGCAGACATACGCGTACGTATCAAAAAGGCTAGAAGCGCCTTCTTAAACTCAAAAAAGTTTGGAGATGCAGTGACATCTCACATAATACAAAAGTGAAGATCTTCAATGGTTGTACAACTTGAAGCTTGACACAAGCTGCTTACGCATTTTCAAATGAAGAATGGCAAATAAAAACAAACACTTGCCCTGTCGATGTAGAAATCCGGAAAAGGAAATGGACTTGATTGGATCATATCTTACTCCGACTGCGCTATGATACGTCCGAAAAACACATGGATTCGCTGTATGAAAGGAGAGTTGGAATCAGCCCATATATCGTGGAATGAAACCTAGGCTTTGGCCAACGATAGAGCTTGATAGAGAGAGCTTGTTGATGGCTATGTTCACACTGAACAGTTTACTATTGGCCATATTTTATTGTAATATATTTAATGGCTCAACAGGTCTTTCATGTCTTCTGTCGATATCACCACTTTTGATCGGCGACCCATGGTTCACAAATTTTTTGAGTTGGTACATGTTAACTAAAGCAGGGCGTTTTCATTGCTAAAATCCTACGAATAAGGGAAAATCTCAAATTGTGGGCCAGTTTTTTTTTTCAGTATAGTTATGTGAATTTGTTTGTACCAACCATGACATAACAACGATATATTCATTTACAGGTAGTGGCAGTTGCCCAACAACAAATTATTGAGTACACTATATGCCAAAATCAGTGATTAGTGCAATCATTCTGATTTTGTGTATGTTACTAGTTCGCGCCATTTGTCGTTGTTTGTGTGAGTTATGGTTCTTAACTATAATAGACACACAACCAAAACTCGAAAGATATAATATCATTACGACGATTGGCATTAATATCTTCACAGACAGCCATTAAATCCCTGGAGAACGTATTTCTAAACAAAAAAAACCGCCCTCGATTCTCGCAGATCTCTCAAGGAGATGGCTGAAAAGTTAAAAATTCACCCGTTCTGGGTGCCGCGGCACAGAGATATCCCAAGGAATTGTAAAGCGGATGAGCTTGCAAGACTAGGAACTGCCTTACACATTCCAGGGAAACTAGAATCTGTGGGTATGCCTCTAGCGACATGTAAGCTAAGCCTAAGGTCTAATGTAGGCTTAAAGAGGTCTACCGCGTTGCTGTCACTGGCTAGAATAGACGTCTCAGCCATTGTGTCTGCCATGACAGATCACGGCCTAATCGGAAAACATGCTGACCGACTGATGGTTGCTAGCAATGACTTTTGCAGAAGCTGTGAGGTGAGAAGAGACTATAGAACAATCTCTGTGTGTGTCCCGCATTAGCTGTCAGAAATAGTTCCACTTTACTTTACTTTTACTTACTTTACTTTAATTGGCACTGACAGAACATTTGTTCCACTAGCCGAACGTAGAATAGCGTTCCAAGCGCTTCGATCTTCTGCGCTCATTCTAAAATCTCTGACACCAAGTTTCGAGGTGTCTCCCACCACTTGATCTTTCCATCGGGCTTTTGGTCTTCCCGGGTTGCATGTACCACCGTGTTTGCCTTCAAAAGACTTCTTTGCTGGAGCTTCATCATCCATTCTGACAACATAACCTAGCCAACGCAGCCGTTATATTTTGATACGTGTGACTATGCTATCGTCGTCATACAGCTCGTGGTTCATACGTCGCCTATATTCTCCATTAACGCAAACTAGTCCATATATTTTACAAAGAATCTTTCTCTCAAATACTCTAAGTACTACCTCATGCTGCTTTCACAAGTACCCATGCCTCTGAACCATATAACAACACGGATAGTACCAGTGTCTAGTATAGTGTAATCTTCGTCTGTCGAGAGGTGGCCTTGTTGTTTAGGTTCTCATTTCTTTGAGAACCTGTCTGATTTAGCAGATGTGAGCATTCGCAAGTTGTTGTGCTTTTTAAAGCGATATGGATGGTTCAACGGTAGGAACTAGAAGTCATATTCCTTCTTCTATTCCTATGCTATCACAATGCACGAAAACGTGGAGTCGGATGGCAGACTGCCATATTTTATTTGCCAATTTCCGAATTTTTACGTTAAAAATTAATAAAGCAAATAACAGCCTGTTTGAAAAATTTTTTTTAAGTCGATACCATATTTAATCGGTCAAATATAGGTCTTTATTTTTCTATGTAAGCAGAGCATCTACAGTATCTACAAAATTGTTTCTATGTTCCTTAAAAAAAATATATGAATGTGTCTTCACTAAATGTGTTGAGTCAGTAAATTACTTACTCCATCTAAAGATCTCCTTTCCTTATTAAAACAATATTTTTTTAGAAAACAGTTTTATTGTGAAAAAAACCAATAAAAATTTATTTTATATTAAAAGCTTTAATTACTTAAATTTTCTTTAAAAGGCAAATGAACGACATCATTACACTTTCCATCATATCGGACTTTATTTTACATTTGGGTCTCAGTTTCATGCTAAATTACGATCGATCTGTTACGAAATAAATATTTCAAAACGTATAGGGGTCTCATCTTGGTTTCATTTTCTCTTTTCCTAATAGAACGATCAATTTCGTTCATTATCACTTTAAAAATGTCAAATACACCATGTATCTGAGGTGGATAAGTGCAACAGATCCACTCCTTCCATCTATTTGACGATCATAAAACTGCTTTTGAGAGTCCCATACGTTCAAATGTATTTTAAGCCATATCTGTGTTTAAGTGACACTCGAGCATCGGTTAAAAGATGGAAGAACCTCTCCTAGCCATTCGGTCTAAACGAGGTAGAGAAAAAAATGCATTACAAAAAACAACACATGCTACTCGTCTATGTCAATTGAAGCAAACAGTTACTGCAGAAGGAATCAGCAAAAATTATTGTGGGAATAATCGAAAATTTGATGTAAAATGAAAAAAATTGCGAAATCAGACCAGTTTTGACTCATTCAAGCGAAATCGAAATCATTCAAGCAAAATGTTGACTCATTCAAGCGAAATCGTCTCTAAAATATATAGACCAATCTGCGTCAACGGAAAATATTGATGTCGTATGACCCACGGAAGAAGCTCCAGCCAGAAGGTCGATGATTTAAGCATACGGTGAAGATCGAAACTTAGATGTAAAAATCAAGTTGAGCAAGCCATCTCCACATTTTTTATTGTGTAAAATGTTTTATTTAATTATGTTCTCTCCATTTGATCCAAAATAGTTTGCAAACTTTCGGCCAAGGGATCGATTTAACGCTTATAACATTTTTGATTCTTATTGACCAAAACTATACCAAGCCATTTTTGACGTCCGGATTTGAAGTGAAGGTTCTTCCAAAAACGAATTTGCAGAAGCCGGAACGAGTCCGAAGTTTCCAAAATCTGGAGAATATTCTGGGTATGGTAGAACATCCTATTCACTGTGCAAAAACAACAAAATTGTATGAAATCTCGCATAATCCTAGTGAAACTCTACACCTTTTATACATATAGGCTTAAAGCCTAGTACTGACTTCATTCGCAGCGAAAGAGCAACGAAATCCGACGGACTCTTTTCATCGTCAGAACACAAACATGTCAAACAAGATATATTCATTTACAGGTAGTGGCAGTTGCCCAACAACAAAATATTGAGTCCCTGTCTGTCAAAATCAGTGATTAGTGCAACTCTGATTTTGTGTACGTAACTAGTTCGCACAATTTTTCGTTGTTTGTGTGTTATGATTCTTAATTATAATACACACACACAACCAAAACTCGTTGACAGATAGTGCACTTCACGAGATAAAGTTGTACTCAGCTGTTTACGGTACACTACCTGGTAATTTTGTGATGGAGTTGATGGGTACACATTTCGCGAACATTTAATTACATTTGCAATTAATTGAAGCGGAATTTCTATTGACGCAGCGACCTGTCGCTACTATTTTGCTCATAGAACTTGGTACCACTTCTATGGAATGTGTTTGAAATTTCTTCGACGCCATTTTTTTTTTTAATGACAATTGTTTGAAAGAAATGTCAATACTAGGCTTAAGGGTTGGTATTCTATTTAATAATAATGAGGTAGGCAATAGTTTTAAGTGTTGCCACTATAATAGTTTTTTGCTATTTTCCTCACTATAAACAGAGTACTACTTTTCCGGCTATTTTGCAACTGACGTTTCACAGACGTTTTTTTATGTGGAGTTTGACAGCATTCCGCCTGAAAAGCTGAACAGAATACTTAGCTCAAGGCAGAAGTTTTATTGAAACTATTTTGGTGAAGTCTTTGGAACATAAAGCGGCATTTCAAAATTTGTATTTTTTATCCCTGAAAACGACTCTCGCTCTTTTGCTATTGATAGGTCTATTCGCGTACTTTTCCAGTAAAAATTTGCAAGAGAGTAAGAACAGCCTTTACTCTCTTTTGCTTTTTATTTGAACTAAAGAGCTGAATTTCATAAAACAGCTGACCGATGCTGTAAATTTCTGCTAGGAATAAAACCTCCAGTAGAAATTTGTAAGCTCTCAATTACCAAATATTCAAAATTGTTCTCGCTCTTATGCACTCTTCTGCTGGCAAATAAAGTACGCTTGCGACTTCCAGTAACGATTTGTACAAATTTGCGAACACACATTTATTTAATTAAGTAAAACAGCTGCTATGCCATAAAACTTCGTCGCACTGCGGCAGGCCGTTCGGACTCGTCTATAAAAAGGAGGCCCCTTAACACTGAGCTTTAACTTGAATTGAACTGCACTCATTGATATGTGAGAAGTGTGCCCCTGTTCCTTAGTGGAATGTTCATGGGCAAAATTTGCAAAACAGCTGCTTACAAATTTCTGCTGGGAAAATACCTCTAGCCGAAATTTGCAAGCTCTCAATTACCAAACTCTCACGCAGGAGAGTGCGTAGGAACGAACATAATTTTGAGAGTTGGGCAATGGAAAGCTTGTAAATTTATGCTGCATTGAACAGCTGTTTAATCAATAGTAAGAGAGTAGAGGGCTGTTCTAACTTTTCTGCAAGTTTTTACTCGAAAAGTACGCGAATAGACCTAACGTCAGCTGTTCAATTTGTAACGGACTTTTCTGCAAGTTTTTACTCGAAAAGTACGCGAACAGACCTAACGTCAGCTGTTCAAATATATAACGGAAAAAATCAATACCATCAGCTGTTAAAAGTAAACGACCCAGTATATAAGTAGCGCTTTAAATAATTACGTCATTCGGCCATGGATCATAGCTTCTGTTTTGGCCACTTAAGAAAACCACCACCAAAACCAAGGACCACCACAACTCTTTTTTTATGTATTGTTGCTTAAAACAGCTGGTTTGCTTAATTTTGCAGTTCCTAAATTATCATAAACTCAGAACAGCATTTTCTTTGTCATACAATAATGAAAGTTATGTTGAAATTTATAAAGGCTGTGGAGAATAAACCTGTTCGGGTAGTAGAAAGAACAAAATATTCATTGTATCCATCCCTCCGCCCTTCACAAGCCTTATGCTACAAATTTTTACGCCAGACGTATTTAACTCTGTTATTGCAATTGTATCCGTCTGATATTTTGAGGCAAGGTCCATCTGACATTTTTTGTCTTGAAGAACAAATAAAAAACAAGTAAGAGCGTGCTAAGTTCGGCTGGGCCGAATCTTATATGCCCTCCACCAATGGATCGCATTTTTCGAGTTCTATCCCTTTTTAGGCAAACGAAGAATATTGAATAAGAACTGTTATGCTATTGGTCATTGTGTAATATTTCAGTTCATTCGGATAAGATTTGCGCCTTGTAGAATCAAGAGATAGGCTTACATGGGAGCTTTATCAAGCTGTTGATCGATTCAGACCATATTAGACACGTATGTTGAAGGTCATGAGAAAACGCGTTGTACAAAATTTCTGCCAAATCGGATGAGAATTGCGCCCTATTGAGGCTCAAGAAGTCAAGATCCAAGATCGGTTTATATGGCAGCTATATCAAGTTAAGTACCGCGCTATACTTAGCACAGTAATTGAAAGTCATAACAAAACAACTCATGCAAAATTTCAGCCAAATCGGATAAAAATTGCCCCCTCTATTGGCTCAAGAAGTTAAGATCCAAGATCGGTTTATATGACAGCTATACCAAATTATGAACCGATTTGAATCATACATACAGTTGTTGGAAGTAATACCAAAACACCACGTGCAAAATTTCAGTCAAATCGGATGAGAATTGCTATATCAAAACATGGACCGATTTACAATCCCAACCGACCTACACTAATTTGTGGAAAATCTCAAGCGGCTAGCTTTACTCCTTCGAAAGTGAGCATGCTTTCGATAGACAGACAGACGGACATAGCTAGATCGACTTAAAATGACATGACGATCAAGAATATATATACTCTATGGGGTCTCAGACGCATATTTCGTGGTGTTACAAACGGAATGACGAAATTAGTATACCCCATCCTATGGTGGAGGGTATAATAAACGCCAACTACATTTTTGTTTCTTTACAGGCAAACGAAAAAATTTGGCATAGACCTTTTTTGAAATCGTTATAAATACGTTATATGCAAATTATTTTACTGAAATTTCGAGGGAAGGTCCATCTGACGCTCTAAATGTTCTCAAATAGTGATTCTATCGTACTCAACTCCTAAATAACACAAAATTGCACATACCTTGTTGTATGGCCGATGTAGATAGCTTGTGCAGGATAACATTTAAGGCATAATCGTTTTATTAAAGCATATACGGCATCTAAACTCGAACTTATAGCCTCGCGATTAAGGAAATTAGAGATAACAAATGCGGTATTGCCTTAGTTTCAAACCCGAAAGGTAGAAAAACTAGCTGTTTGGTAGTGTCGTAGAAGATGTTACAGACCGACACGACGATTTTTTTTTTACCATAAGCCACTTTTATTAAACATAGGACCTTAAAAAATATTCTCAAAACATACAATTTGTTATGTTCGGTTTTTCTTTCATTATGAGGTGGTGGTGGTGGTTGTGGTAACAGAAAAACAGGATCCATACAAGAAACATTCCAATGCCAGTTGTCTAGTCCACAACACGTGGAAAATATAATGGGTGAAGTTTAAAAACATAAAATATATATGGTACAGAGAGATGCTTTACATATTATTATATTGGTAGGTGGGCGAAACTTACGATAGGTAGATATACATATGAAATTCATGTGGAATATACTAAAATAGATAATACAAATAAAATGATTAAGCTATTACGGATGAGCATTCTTGTGTCTCTGGCAATGATTCGTTTGTTTTGTTTAAGTTCACAGGCAGATGTCGTTAGTTACAATGGAGTGTTGTCGTTTCCTTGTTTGTTTTTTTTTTTTTTTTTGTTTATTATTAAATATGAAATGTTACTTTTGGGGTTTGTAAATAATTTAGTAAATATGAGTTTTGTTAAATGTCCAATTTGTAGGGCATTAGTATTGTGGCTTCGCGAAACGAAAGTCTGGATATTTCGTTTCCTTCGCTCCAATGTCCAATTAGGCAAGCATGTTGTTAGTAGTTGTTTAATTCGGCATATTCCAGTTCTTGGGCTATGTTTTTGTACTTCTCTTTGCTCTTACTAACTTCCTCTGAAATGAAATTGTTTTTCGTTACTTTACAAGATATTCCGAGAAGAGTAAAGACAAACTAGGAGCAGATATTTTTGATATGCGATTTCATACTTTATTAAGAGTGTAAAAAAATAAAAACAACATTAAAGTATATGTTTTTTATATGTATATAATTGTTGGCTGATAATATAAGTGGTTACATTCCAGGTCAAAAGTACATACATTGTAGCTAGATAAATAAATAACTAAATGGTTGGTGGGTGTTTTGAGTCAAACAACAAAAATCCAAAAGTGCAAATAAAAATACGTAAATAAATACGGGTGGCTTTTCTCCAAGAGTACTCTAAAAACTACATTTCATAGCTGCGCTGCCATTAGAAAGCAGGACACGAAATACGAAGATGGCTTAGAGCATTTCTGCGTCGCAATGCTATTGAATTTATTCCTTGAGGATGAGTTCGACGAAGGCGGTGTCGAGATCGTCTCCAATATCCTTGTATCTTTCCTTCTCCAAGACAAGGTCGTCTATTGATGTTTACAAAATAAAGTAAATTAAAAATATAAAAATGAAAATAGGAAGTAACAAAACATTACAATCAATAACTGAGGAAAGACCCAAGGGTCTTGTAGTTTTGACCAAAAGGAAAAACAAAATTGGAAATAAATAAAAATTCAAATAAAAATTTACCTTATTGAGTTTAAAATTAAAATAAAATAACATCAGCAGTAGCGGCAGCATCTTGGTAAGTTAATCGCAGGATGTGAACCCGATATTTGGGATAATATTGTTTTGTTGTCGCAATCAAAATCATAGCATTCAATTATTGGCACGGGGGTTATTATAAAGCTTATCGTTACATGCATAAAAAAAGCTGACGCGTTTCGTTTGGTTGGCAGTATTGTGTTAGCGACTGTGTCATACGAAAAACTGTATAATTAAACATAAATTTTAAGCTGGTGGAGCTTCGGATGGCGCTGCTTCCGCGGGGGCAGGAGCTGGAGCGGCGTCCGCAGGTGCAGGGGCAGCATCAGCAGCGGGGGCAGGTGTAGCATCTGCAGCAGGAGCGGGTGCAGCGGCACCTTCCGCAGGTGGTGGTGCAGCACCTTCAGCAGGAGCAGCACCTTCCGCAGGTGGTGGTGCAGCACCTTCAGCTGGAGGAGCAGCTGCTCCTTCTGCTGGTGGGGCAGCAGCACCTTCTGCTGGTGGGGCAGCAGCACCGTCGGCTGGTGGGGCAGCAGCACCTTCGGCTGGTGGGGCAGCAGCACCTTCGGCTGGTGGAGCAGCAGCACCTTCGGCTGGTGGGGCAGCAGCTCCTTCGGCTGGTGGAGCAGCACCTTCGGCTGGTGGAGCAACGCCTTCGGCTGGTGCGGCTGGTTCTGAGCCGGGTGGTGGTGGTTCGTAATTCTTGACAAATGGCACTTCGGCACCTTCTGGGGGCAAATCAATGGCATACTCAAATGGTGGTGGTGGTGGAGGTGGTGGGGTTGGCTCCTTCGGCGGTGGAGGTGCAGCAGCTGCGGCAGCTCCTTCGGCTCCGGGAGGAGTACCGGCAGCGGCACCTTCAACCTTAGGTGAACCTCCTTCACCACCCTCTGCTCCTTCAGCGGCAGCTGCAGCTTCAGCAGCGGCAGCAGCTGCGGCTTCTGCTTCTGCCTTCGCTGCTTCAGCGGCAGCAATTTCTTCGGGTGTTGGCGTTGGTATTTTAGGTGTAGGTGGCTTGGGATTGCGCGGTGTATAGAATGGTTCTAAGCCTGGAATTAAATCCATGAAGGCCAAATCCAAGCTATCTCCAATCAAACAATAACGTTCCTTCTCAACAATGTACTCATCTGTTTATTTTTAGTGTGCAATTTTTTTTTTTTTTTTTTTGAAATGAATAGACGATGGTGAACAGTGGCATAAAAGTAGAGCAGATAGAAGATGAAGTAAAGAAAGAAGCGTGAGAAAGAGTGCTTAATAATAAAACATGGAAAGAGAAGATTAGCTTATGGTTCTAGCAAATAGAAACATGAACCGGGAGATAAAGAGGTTGGGATATGGAACAAAGAGACTATTTTGAAAGAACATAGGGGAAGCAAGGAGAAGACGTCCATATGTACACCAGGGTTACAATGATGAAATACGTTGAAAAGTGTTTAGTCACTTCACAATATAAAGGAATCTTAGTTCGACTTAGTTGTTTGTTGATATCCTTTTCGTTTTATTTCCATATTTGCTGGGGGTTTTTTTTTGCAATGGCTCAACATAGTTAAAGTATCAGTTTAAGCAGGTGGGGCATCGGTAGCAGCAGCGGGAGCGGGAGTAGCTTCAGCAGGTGGTGGTGGTGCAGCACCTTCTGTGGCTGGTGGAGGGGGGGCAGCTCCTTCAGCGGCAGGTGGTGGTGCAGCACCATCGGCGGCAGGTGGGGCAGCAGCACCCTCAGCAGGGGGAGCAGCTCCTTCAGCGGCTGGTGGTGGTGGTGCAGCACCATCAGCTGGAGGAGCAGCCCCTTCAGCTGGAGGAGCAGCAACTCCGTCGGCGGCCGGGGCGGCACCATCTGCTGGTGCAGGGGCTCCTTCTGCTGGTGCACCCTCAACCGGTGGAGGGGGTTCAGCACCGGCTTCATAGTTCTTAACATATGGTACTTCTGCACCCTCTGGTGGCAAATCAATTGCATATTCGAATGGTGGTGGTGGCGGTGGAGTAGGCACTCTAACAGGCTCAGCGGGAACCGCTTCTGCTGCGGCTTGCCCTTCAGCGGCAGCACCTTCGGCGGGAGCGCCCTCAGTCTTTTCACCATCAGCAGTAGCAGCAGCGGCGCCTTCAGCTTCGGCCGCCGCAGCTGCTTCAGCGGCTGCCGCAGCTTCCTTGGCCGCCTCTGCAGCAGCAATTTCTTCGGGAGTGGGAGTGGGCAGTTTAGGTGTTGGCGGCTTGGGATGGCGATCATTGTATGCTGGTGGCATGCCCATTAAATCTACAAACGTTTGATCCAAAGAATCTCCGATAATTGCATAGTGCTCTTTTTCACAGATAATCTCATCTGTCGCCATATTCGGTTTGTTCGTTTATTCATTCGTTGATTGTGACAATATTTGACGATTAATGCATTCACAAAGAGGGTGGTGGTTTTTGGTAGGTTGGTGGTGAAGGTGGTGTGGCAATTCGTTTTATTCAAGGATTGGGTCGCGCACATTATTTTAAAAGATATTTGGTTTATATTTTTAGTTAGCGTAAGAGTTAGCATATTTTAGTGGCGTAGCGGAGGTGGTAAAAAGAAGGCAAAAGTAAGTTTTTTGTTTTGTTTTTTTTAAGTAAAGAGAAAACAATAAAATTTTATTAATTTTTAAGTCAGAAACTAGGAGATTAAAGTATAAAAAATTATTCATCGGCTATGAGGAGTTGAGTGGACGTGGCAATTGGCACATTATTCGACGGGGTAAGGAAGAGCATGGTACATGAGACGATAGGTATATCAATTTACACACATCTAAGTGTTTTACAAAGACAACAACGTCGACGACGATGACGACGACGACAACGACTAGGACGAGGACTTTCCATCGCGTTTACAAAGAAAAGTATTTAATATTGAGTGGTGAGTGGTGAGTAGGGGGGTTTCGTGTTGCCTTATCAAAATATTCCATGACAAACACCTTGTCAAATAATAAGTAGATTGAGTAGTTTGGGAAACAAACACGTTGTACGCCGTTTGTGCAATTTGCAGCGGAATTTGTTTGTTTTTAATGTTTTATTATTATTATTATTATTATTATTTTTTTGTAATAATAGTAGTAAATAATATAAATAATTAAAAAATGATTTGTAAATAATGGAAATACACTATATATTGTCGTATTGTTTTTATGAAGTTGGGCAAAATAATTTCTATTTTCATTCTTCAGAATCATATTTTAAAAAGAAATACATTAATAAAGAAGAAAATATTATACGCATGTATATAGACAATTTTGTGTGGTGTGTTTAACTATTATAAACCAATGTGATTTGTGTGTCTACGTGTCTGTGTGTGCGGATATGGGTGTGTGTTTGTTGGTTTTTCTCTTCTCATTTGAGAATAATTCTCTTAATAGGAATGCTTGCTAAGTTCGGCATAGTTAAACAATTATTATAATTCTCTCAATTGGAGCTTTTCAAAGAATTTTGTAGAAAAATTTTGATTTTGTTTTTGTTTTTTAATAATGGAAAAAAACTTAAAATATTACACAATCGAATATAAAAAACGTAGTGGTTTTTACAACATTAAAATTATTAATACAGAAAATACATACAATTTTAGGCGAAATGAAATCAGAAAGTAGGAGCGCAGGGGAGAACTTTCAAAAATTGAAAGGTTATCCCAGATAAAACGTGTTATTTTACTGGCAAATATAGAGAAAGTTAGGGCGGGGATGGAAGGGAGTTTAGGGATCTGGAATGTTTTCTACGTCTTTCTGTCTTAAAATTATACAGTTATTATAAGAGTATGAAAGGAATGTTAGGGGAGGTCTTATTTCTTTTTTAAAAAGAGAATGTGTGGTGGAACGCCAAATAAGTTAAATGTGTGTAAATTGCAAGTCTAAGTCGTTTGAGTTATGCGATGCAAAGAACAACATTTTCTTCAGTTTTTTTCATCGATCGAACTAATTATGTTCTCCTTAAATTACGCTGCTCATTGGCTGGAAGGGGGACACATGCCCGCTCTTTCGTACATAGTGGACTTATTTGATTTCGGTTTTATTTGTTTTCCTTTCTTTTGTTTCAATTGCTCGCAACACGCCTACGAATCAAATAAATCCTTAGGCTAGTATGGTAGTGTTTTTGCTGTTTTTGTTTGTCTGTTGTAATGAATATTTAAAAATTATAGTTTTTGATGTTTTACATATTCTGAATGTCATGCAGGGTGGCCTCCATTTCTTCTTGTAGCAGTTTATTTTTTCCCCGTTCGTTCATCAAGTCATCTGAAGACGTATTTCATAATCATGTCAACATATATTATTTTAGCACAATGACACGAAACACAACACGCGGAGTATTTGGCAGTTTTTTTTTTTGTTTGTTTTTAATTTTAGTAAACATATCAAAACAACATTTGGCAGGCAGGCAAATAAAGAAATAAGCGTAACATAAAAGTATAAAACAAAAAAGAAAATAAATTAATAAAACAAAAAACAAAATACAAAAATTAAAAAACATAAATGGAAGGTAATTCAAACACAGCCTAGTTTGGGTTTCACTCGACGCCGAAAATTATAGAATCTTTGCTCATTGTATGCATTGTGTGGCGGATGGCAATAGGTAAGAAGTCTACTTGCCTTTCTGGGTGAAACCAAACCTGGGCTTGTCTATTTATCAAAAAAGTTTACTACACTCGATCATTTCGAATTGTATTCTTTATGTATATTTATTTATGGTTCGGTTCTGCACTTACCTTCGAGCCTGTCGACTTCCTTTTGCAACTTTTGAACGGAACGTTCGGCGAATTCAGCGCGAGCTTCAGCCTATACATAAACAAAATTGGATTTTAGTACATTATGGCATTTGTGTCGTCGAGGTAGCAAGCAAACAAAGACAATACTTCTTGACAAAGCGCCCAATGTTCGCTCTGAACTTTTTGCTATTGGTTATATCTTTGTAATAAATACAATTTTAGGAATAATAAAGGAACTGCTCTTAAAGGCAATGTAATAGAGTTGATTTTTCAACATTGGGGCTACTATTAGCATCGTTCAGAAAGTTCAATCATTTTCATAAAAAGATTGTTGATATTGTCTTTGTTATCATGCCTCATTATTAAGTAATTAAAAAAATAACAAGCTTCCCAAAAAAAAAATCTTTTTCTATACAAACATTCTACCAAAAACCAGATTTAAAATATACAAGAGCATTTTTTTTGTGGATTCGGTTGTTAAAAGATTTTCTAATAGAATTCTAAGAAAAACATGTAACTCTCTTGTAGTCTGTTATAAATTAGCAGCACAGTGATTTTAGCTGTTGAGTGGGTGTAGGAGGTTTGGTTTCTTTTTGGAATTTGGAACAAGACAAAAATAGAATTTAACGAAAATAAAAAGCATGCAAAAATCTGAAATAGAACTTACTAAAATAGGTGTACTTAAAAAAAGAATTTATCGTTTGTTAGAGCACAGCGATTTTTCTTTTTGTGATCTTGTACATATCTACTACCATATTTGCTTAACAGTTTGCAACTGCTGGTTCTTGTTATTAAATGGGCTAAAGCATATTCTTCTTCATATGTAAATAAATGTAGTATGTTTGGTCAACATTGTGATCACAAAAATTAAAAATTTTTTCAATTTTATTTCTTAGAAATTAATAAAATTTTTTTGCGGCCAGAAAAATTTCGCAAATGCTACGATTTTTGTGAACAGAGTAGTAGTTGATTAATTGCAGCAACAATTACCGATCGTAACGGAATGCGAAAATAAGTTTGTCACACAAGAAGTAATGAGTAGAAGACAAGAAGATATAAATGCAGGGTAGGTGGTTATACTTTACTATTGGTTCTTCATTAGATATTAATCTATAGAGCATTGGTGTGGTTCCTATGAAATAAATTTGATTAATATTTCTTGCTACTTTCAAGCAAAAAGATACACATTCTTGCCTTTAGCTTAAATTACAAAAAAAAAAACAGAAAACAAAAGAAGACTTACAGTCTCTACAATATTTTTGAGATTTTTGATTTCCTTTTCAATAAGACTTTGAGTTTGGCGTGCCTAAGAAAAACATGAGTATTCAAAATCTTTAAAGAAACAATATTTTCGGATTAAAAGGATTTCTTTCAATAACGTCAACATATTTTCATCTTTGTATTAACAGTTTAGAATGAATCTAGTTTCTACTTTTTATGATTTTTTTTGTTTCTTTTATTTTTGTTGTTGTTAAGAATGCATACATTTGTTCATTCAATTAATTTTTTTTTTGTTTGCAATCAATGCACAAAAGGTTGTTTTCAATTTTATATGCAAAAAGTGTACTACATGTGTATGTTAAGTTCCATTTCCATCACTATTTAATCCAAAAAATAAGTTTTTTTCTCGTTTCGCTGTTTTTTTTTGAATACTCGTGTTTCTTTGACATGTTCTTTTGTTGCCAGCAATGAAATGATCGAAAAAAGAAAATATCAAATACAAAGTGCGTGCGTACTCCATCACACAGGAGTTGGAGTTGTTCTTCCAAATGCTTTTTATGTACATTTTTAAATAGTAAAATTGAGAATAACAATTTGTGCAATTTAATATTTTCTTTTAGTCACTGCATAAGGGTGATGATGGGATATGGTAGGAAGTTTTAGCTTAGTTGCGGCCCAGCGAAAACAATTTTTGGTCTATTTGAAAAAAAAACATAAGTATAATAAAAATGATCAAGCATCTTGAATAGTTAAGTCTATCTTGAATATAAGCACGCCTGTAGTGAAGTTAATTGCGTAAGTGGCTAAGTTCTTGGAGGTTCCAATACTATCAGAGGCTTTGCGGTATCACTTTGGACTACAATTTTCCAAGTCAGATTGTAGACTGCCAAAGTATTCATGAAATTTACTCCAGAAGGCTAAGTAAGACGTGTTCTCTTCCTCTCTATCAGAGGCTTTGTTTTGTCACTTTGGAACAACTTGTCTGATATCATATTGTAGACTGCCTCCTGAAGGCTAAGGCAAGGTGATGAAATAATCTATTTGTTTGCACCCCAAAAACCCCCAATAGCCCAAGCTTGTATGGTCTCTTTGAAAATTTCAATTTCATTTTATAACAACCCATCACCTTGTGTAGCAATTGTTCATATTACCTCTTTTAATTGATGATCCAAAAGTCTGAGTTGTGTTTCTAAAGTTTCTTCTTTGTGTGTGGCCTTTTTGGTTGGTTGTTGCAATGTCATACCATTTTCATCATTTTTGGATTAGGTTTAGTGCGACCGAAGGTATCGATTTCGGGTTTTGCGGGAATTAATATCAAATTAGCATGCGATAACATTATTTGGTATTAGAAGCGGTGCAAAAAAAATTCGCAGTTAATAAAACAAACAAAAAACATCAAGCAGCAATCAACATATGAAAAAAAGAAATTTAAAAATTATTACTTAAAAAAAAATTTGAAAAAACAAAAATTAAATAAATAATAAAAATATTCATATATACATACAAATACATAACGAAATTAGCCAACAACAATAAAACACACAGAGTCGATGCTAGAACATTTAAACCAAACCCCTAGACTTTGAGACCAATTTATAAAATTGGTCCTAACATTGTGATTCGGTATTGCAAAAACGACCTTCTTGGACATTTCTGGGAAGTGTAGTTATTTTTTTTAACGAATTTTGCATCAAATCGTATTTTCTTCCTTTTTGTCTTTAGTTTGAAAGAAAATAGATTTGCTATCCTTAAATTGTATTAATATCATTTTTTTGTTTGTAAGTACCTCCTTGAGACGGGTGTTCAAGGTCTTGATTTGGTTCTTGTATTCTTCCTCACGTTGGTTAGCCTATTTATTGTTGTTGTTGTAGTAGTAGTTTTGTTTATGTAGTAGAACAGCAATGTATGGAGGATGTTTGTTTTTGTTTTTTTTTTGTTCAATTAATATTCGGCAACATTGCATTGACATATTAATGTGAATGTTGTATTAAAGGAATATGGTTGGTGTGGGGGTTTTGTAATATAGTACAAAAGGTGTTGTTGTTGTAACAACAGAGAGGGCAAAGAGATATGAAGATTTGTTTTTATTTTCGTATAAAAATATATAATAAATGAGATATATTAGATAAATTGTTTTCAAATCGTTTAAAATACAATCCAAATAACAGAAAAAATCTGCTACATATTAGGCAAGGGTGTTTTGGCATACCATTGCCCATCATGAGATAGCCGACATTTTATGCAATTTAAGATTGGACATTAACGGAGCTACAATTTTTCATAATACTATATAAAGAATACTGACCTTTTCTTCGGATACTTCAAGGGATTTCAAGTTATTACCAACGACGCGGAGTTCTTCTTCAAGTTCAACAATTTTGCTGCGAAATTTAGAGAGAAAAATTAATAAGTTTCAATTGGAGGTATTAGATGGCCAACCATACCCATTGGGTCATATAAGTGTATTTCAGTGTAAAGGTCATATATACATGCCCGTTTTTCATTAGTGTAATCATTGTCAGTATAAAGCGACCGACAAGTGAACTTGGTAGTGACCTTTACACCTCACTATTATGTCCCAGTTGCAGGTAGTGGCCTTTCAGTGTAATAATAAACAAACATAAAGGCCAATAAATAAATTAATTAATATAATTGTGAATTAACAAAAAAAAAAAAAGAACAAATGCGATTTACAAACCTTTCGGCAAGCTCAACCTTTTCCTCAGAACGTTCCAGGTCTTGTTCCATGAGGACTAGTTTACGGGCCACCTTGTTTTGGTTAGGTTAAAAAGAACATAAAGGCACAATAACGAGCGATCGAGCGTGTGAGCATTCCATCCAAAAATGGCAACATAAATGTTTAATTTTTTGGAAGGTTAGAGTTTGTGGCAGGAATTAGCGTTAAAATTAGCAGCACATCGGGGTTTGATTTGGTAAAGCATTCAAAAGATAAAAAATACATTAATAACAATGTCTAAGACAAGGACATATCAGAACGTCCGACACTGGTCAATTTGTACAACAATTTTTGTTTGCTAAAAAATGTGAAATGTATGATCTGAAATTCATTTTATTTTGACCATTGCGATTGAATGAATTGAAGAATAGCAACACAGACACACACATACATATCTACAAAAAGACATACATATGTACATAGTGTAGTTAGGACAATCATGCTTGCTTGGTGTGTTTTTGTAACAACACTGTTACTCTTACTATTTATTATTCACATTTTTCATGAAACAAAATTTGTTTGCATAACAACTAGCTAGCTAAAATTTCTTTTTTTTTTTCTTTTTCTTTAAATGTACATTGAAATATACATCGTTGTCAGCATCAACAACAAGTCTGCACTTTGAGGTTAGGTATTATTGGTGTTAAGAGTATTTAACGCAATATATGCATATGTATAGGAAACATTTGTCAGGCTTAAGATAAAATACAACAAAACAAAACATAATAATTGTGATATTGCTGCTTATGAAAACATACTTTTCTCCTTGTTCGGCACGTTCTTCAGCACGCTCCAAATCAGCTTCAACCATGGCCAATTTACGGGCAACCTTTATGTTGTTGTGTACATTTAAAAAATATTGAAATTTTTTGTTCACAAAACCATTTTAAGTGGGAAAGTGGGACGGGAGAAATCAAAATAAAAACATAGATGAGTTTACAAATTGTTTTCAGGTGTATGTATGTGTACTTCGGTCACACGAAACATAAGAACGTAAAGCCAGCTTGTATTGCCGCAAAAATCGGGAGGTGACATTCAGCATTGCAGCAGCAGCGCGGCTGCAATATTGTTAGGCAAGTGGGCGGGCGTTGGGCATTAACTGGTTAGCAATAGCATTATTATTGGGCAAATGTGCATTTGTTTCGGCTTCTTTGCTGCACGCAGATCAACAAGAACATTTTGTCGAAACAAAGCTAAAAACACATACATACTAAATACATACAGCTTGTCTCAACCATACAATAGAAAAAGGGAGACGCAGAAAGAAAACTTGTGCATAATTAACATAAATATATGTAAATGTACATACATCCAAATTTATTACTGGTAGTGAGAATATAGTAATTAAGTAGTTTCCACAATCAATTTAATATATATGTATACACTGATATTTTTCTATAGGAGCACTGCGATATTTGGTTTATTATCTTTTCATTTGTTAAAGACTAAATTGTTCTTAGTATTCACGCATAGTTTTATAAGATTTGTGTGTAATGATTTCGGTATATCTTAAAGAGAGTGCATGTAATATAAAAGGTTTGAAGGTTATAGTTGCAAAATTCGGAGCAAACGATTATGTTTAAATTAGCCATAAAATTTGCCATATATGAGAAAACTAAAATCTCGCCGTATTTGCCAAATAACAAATGGCAAAATTTCGATTTTGCATAAAAATCCGGACTCAATCTCAAATACTGTCGATTTTCTTCACAATTCCTTTATTTTCTGGACTATGGCTAATCAAATGTTCTGAAACATCCAATTCTAATTTACAAAAATTACATTAGCATGTCTGATATATTTCTAATTAATTTTTAATTCAAGCAAAATTCAATCTGCTTGGAGATATAGTACTTAACTTCAGTTAACGGACGCCACCGTAGGGGAGAGGTTAGAATGTCCACCTATGAGGCTGAACGCCTGGTTTCGAATCGTGGCAGGACCATCCGAAAATTTTTCAACGGTGGCTATCCCCTCCTAATTCTGGCGACATTTGTGAGGTACTTTGCCATGTAAAAACTTCTCCCCAAAGAGGTGTCGTTCTGCGGCACGCCATTCGGACTCGGCTATAAAAAGGAGGTCCCTTATCATTGAGCTTAAATTGAATCGGACAGCACTCATTGATTTGTGAGAAGTTTGCCCTAGGTCCTTAATGGAATGTTCATGGGCAAATTTGTTTTTGCAACTTCGGTTAACTTCATCTAATGATTTTGTTATTGGGTCTGCAGATCTCTCTAAATGAAATTCTGTTAAGACTTTTAAAGAGTGGTCCACGAAAGTTTGCGTAAACGCTAGATAAGTCACCCGATAGAAATCATTTGGGACGTTTATTTGAGTTAAATCACTAGTATTGAATCGTGTTGTCCAACTTTGTTGGTTTACGCCTTGATTCGAATCGTGTTGTTATACCCTCACTAATGTGTGCGATAATTGTGATTGGAGGCCTCACTTAGAATATACAATGGTAACTCTCAGTGGCACGCCGACAACAATCGGCCATAAAACAGGAGACGCCTTATTATTGGACTGAATCGGACAGCTTCCATATGAGAAGTGGTTTCTGACCTCTGCGACGTCTACAGATAAAACTTTATTTTGAAAAGTACAGCTCGCAGAAATTAATATTAAGTTCGTTCAAACTAAGGGCCTTCAGTAGATCACCCAAATTTTATTTTAAAAAAATCGGAAATCTTTGTGCCTAGAAGACAAGCTGTTCTGTGTGCAATCCCATGGCAGCCGGTTGTACGTACCGGATTGACTCGACGGAGTCCTTCACCGGCAAGGGCTGCCGCATCAGTGCACAACAAACTGCTACAACAACAGCAAAATTTTAAGCTTGCCCAACGGAATCATGGCAACGCCAAAGCAATGTCGTCAAATGCTCCCTTGAGGTTTCGACTAGAATTTGTTCACTTGTTGGGCCACTGATTCACCAAATGTATGCCACCGACAAGCTAGACAAACGGCGTTACGTCTGTCCGTCTGTTGGACTCTCATGAGGCAAAACAAAAACACATGTGATTTAGTTTGCCTTGCGTTGTGTAGAATGTAAGACGTTTTTTAGTAAAGCATTTATGAAAATTAATCAGACAATTTTTCGTTATTAAAATTCCTTATTTTGTATTTAACAACAAAACAAACAAAAAAAAAATTTAAAACACTATGACTGGCAAGGTGGATTGCGATTTCTGATACGCCATGTATCTTCATCAACACCTTTTCCCGGCACGGTATAGCTGTGAGCACCACACAAGCTGGAACATTGAGATCCGATCTGTGTGGTGTTCATTGATGTCACGAGAAGCTAAGCGTCCGCAGGCAGCGAATAGTGAAATGCTCCGTGGCGACCGGTGCTTTGGATCGGAACGAGCTTGTTGACGAGGATCTGCTACCTCCACATAAAAATGTGGCTACAACAACATCGTAATAGGAAGTAATAGAACACATTCCAAAATACATTGTTAACTAATGTATTCTATTAAACAATTTAAATAATGCTTTCTTTGAACATGTAAACAGAATGTATTCCTAGGACCACTCCCTTGTTAGGAATAACATATTCTGGAATCAATAAGCTATAGAAGCTATCGAGTACCCATGTCATATTGATTACATTTCCTAAGGACAAACAAGGCCAATTACTTGAAAGCGAATGTGGACCTGTATACAGTTTGCTATGCAAACTAAGTACAGGTCCAGGCGCGATATAACATCATTTAAAATTTTGGCACAAGTTGGAGAGAATCGGCTGCATATGTATGGGCATATGATTATATACATCGCACGACATATAACAACAAATTAATGCAAGAAAGATGATATTTATTTCAACTTTTTCAGAAAGGAAAATCGACAATTCATAAAGCTACTTTTGTGATAGAAACTCCTATCCATTGTGTAGACACGTAAGCATTATAAAAAATCTAAATAAAAAAGGCCAAATAAGCCAAAAGTGTTTGTCTATACTAGAGTCTATATCGCAAAACTTAATGGAGCCTTTAAATATTTTTATTTGACAGTTCTATAAAGGAAATCTGTCTAATAATAAATCTATTTCAAATTTACGTTAGGTTTTGTAAATACCGGCGTATATATGTAAATGACACATTGTTTATTAAAATTCCAGGGCTACCAAATAACAATTTGCGTTCGAAGGCACGGTTCGTATGCCGTTAAATTGATCTTCCTTTAGTAACATTGGGGACATTTGTATTTGAGAAACATTCATCAACGTAATAGAAGTTTCCTTTCATATCTTTGTAGATACCCAAAAGTAGGGTTGCGGAGTAGAGTTTTTGAGCCCGGAATCGAAGTCGCAGTCAGATTATTGGGCCGGAGTTGAGAACACTTACCCGTTTAATAATCCCACCACTAGGACAGTTCTCCTTAGCCCTGACCACAAGTTAGGTAAGCTAAGGTAATCTTTAGAACGACTCACTTGGACAAATTTAGTCCATTGTAATGCCACAGAAGCGTCCGATCATATCCTCTTATGAGAATCGAACTCACGATTCCCACACTGGTAATCCAAGCACGTTACCAACTTGGCGACCGGGGTGCTCATCCCAATAAGTTAGTAGGAAATGGCTTTTTGTATTGTCTGTTTACCGGTCTTTGGTGATGTAAGATCCATATGCATTTAAATACATTTTTTACATTTGCCTGCGAAAAATTAATTAAAACTAGAGTCCCTTTTTAGTATTTTGTAATGTCAATGATTCATAGAATTGATATTACGAATATTGACTTTTTTCTTGTATTTCCTGAGTAATACTCAAATATTTATGCTACGCCGATTTTGTCTGGAATAACAATCAAATGTGATCAAGAGACTTCCAAGATTACAATAAAATCTAAGAAATCACAAAGTTATTAAGTTTAGGATTTGCGATCGCGACTTACATCGTAATCAACAAATTGCTCCCATATCAAACATTGCCGAACGATTAAACAACGTTCAGGTCAATGATAAAAAACATTCGGTTTAAAGCTCAAATCAAAATTTGAGCAAGCGATTTGTTAGCAAATGGTTAAAATATGCTAAGGCAACTGCTGTACATATGTAAGAATGACCGAGTTTGTGGACCGGTTAGATCATTCGTGAGTATTTAGCTTCCTCTTTAAAGCCTCTTTCTCCTTTAGATTGAAATTTCAACTTAAAAGCAATTTTTTAGTACACCTATTTCGTTGGCAAGTAGTCTTTTCTAGTAGCTGAACTGAAGTTGATGTGCATCGACTGTTAGCTGTTTACGGAACCAGCATATCGATCAAAAAATGGCTTAACTTCAAGCTGATAAAAAAATGCAATCAAACAGCTTAAGTGCATAATATTGTTCTATTTTATTGTTCCTAAAATTGACAAAGTGTTTTGATTATGTAATTGAATACTACATCGAGATGCCTTCTTTGCGTTGCCTTTTATACTAAACTGGGCTAATTTTTCATTCAATTGAAAAATATTTACGAAAAAACAAACTCCTAGAAATTCACATTGCCTGAGACTCGGAGCATAGAATTTGACAAGTTTACTCACTCGGTCATCGAAAAGAGGCAAGCGCTCTTGCGTCCACAAGTCTAGGTAGGTAGGTCCCCCTTTGTGATTTAAATGCAATATACTTTAAATCGTAGGCCATTTATGTAGTGTTCACAACGTTTTCATTAAGTTAGCCGCGGAAAACCCATTTTTTACATTATTTAACACCTTAATGCAAAACACAACAAAGGGAAATTCGTTAAAAGAAATCTTAATAAGCATGCAAATATCATGTCTTAATAACTGACTGAGGGGGGGGGCGACAAAAAGTGAATCATAGTCTTCAACAAGCGATTGTTACCCATATCCAACACACGTCTATACTAAAAGTATCTGCACAAAAAGCATTGCTTAATTTCGCCTCTCCATTAAACTGTCCATGAATGGCTTGTGGTCAGCCAGCAGTAAGACATATGCGATGATTATGATATGAAGTATTTGAGTTTGGTTTGTTAAACTTGATAAGAAAAAAAACAAACAAACAAGCATTTGTCATTGAAAACATACTTCAACACGTATCATCATCGAAAGCAGGAAAAAGGAATGCATGAATCATTTAAAAGTGTAAAAATTTTCATATTCAAAATATAAAAATATAAGTAAAACAAGTCCAAATTAAATTTGTTGCATAACTCTTGCTATTCAATTGAATTTTGCCCTCTTTTAACGACGACTCATGGTAAGTGGTGAGTCAGAAGGGGGACAACAAATCATTTATTCTTCGAAAAATTGTTATCATCTTTAAACAAAAGCAAAAAAAAAAAACGATACTATAATATCTAGCACACAACTGTTTATGCTTGTGTTTTAAATGGTGAACCATAAAAAACAGTTTAAAATAAATTTCCTTGTTAAAAATAAAGTAACCAAAGTTCTAACTATTCCCTAGATCATAATACGTTGCATTATGTCTGATTAGTATATATGTATGAGGTACTTTGGCGGACGCCAATTTCGATGGTACATCTATAGAAATCGCTTTGTGACCTTTTTTCAAACCATTACAATAATGCTCCCTTATCGTGGAATACTAAGAATAATTATTGCTTTTTCCGAATGACTTGCTCTCTCTCTCTCTCTCTGGGTTTCTCTTTTTGGTGCTCCAAAGAAAAATAACAATTTCTTTTTATTTTTGCCTTTTTTATATGAAGATCATAATCAAATCTTTATTACTCTTTTTACAATATCACTTATTTTGATTTATAAAAAAAATAATTGAAATTATATAAGTAAAGCAAAAAATATTTTTGTATGCTGGTTGGTAGGTATGTAGGTAGGTAGGTGGTAAGTAATAAATATTGTATGTATGTATATATAGATAGATTGGTATATAGAGAAGACAAAAATAAGAAATTAAATAAAATTAATAAAAATGACTTGACTCGACCAAATAAATACAAGACCAATAAAAGTTGAAATAATTTATGATAATTACTTATGAAAGTACATTTAATTAGTTTTGAGACAAAGCATGTTGTTTTAAATGGATTAACAACATTTTTCAATTATTCAATTTATCCAATCCAATGTATCCAATTTAAGGCATAAACTACTAAATTTTACAATATTCACTTTCATAATAACAATGAAAGATGTAGTGTGTATGTATGTATAAAATGCTCCATACATATGCAAAGTTTTAAGTTTTTTTCTTTTACAATTTTTTGTTTTTCTCTTTTTCTGTTTTTATTTAAGCTGCACAAGTTTTCATACAAATATGTTAATTATTTAATTTTGTTCAATAATAAGAACAACCAACTCCTTGCGCCCAACAATTTTGCAGCAATGCAATCATTCCATAATAAAATTAAAGAATGTTTAAATAAATATTTAAACAAGCATGGACGAAAAATCTCTACGATTTCTAAAAAGCTATGCACAGTCGATAAGCTTTCTTGGATTGAGCTTCATGATTTTAGACAGAGGTGGTTCTTCCACATTCTCTCCGTTCGATCTTCTATGTAAAGTTAGGTTAAGTCACGCAAATATGTGAATGCTGCTAATATTGAACAAATGAATGAATAATCAAGTCTTTTGTAATGCATCCGGAGTTGGTTGGCAATTATCAACAATAGGTTCTTGATGGGTATTATTAGTAATATTGGTTGCATCATTGGTAGTAGTAGTAGTAGTGGTGGTTGAAGATGAACAACTAGCATCGGCATTATATAAAGTATTGAAATTGGTTTTTATTTGCACCTCATCGTATTTCTTGTCAGCCTCCTCAGCAAGGAAACGAGCTTCCTTCAATTGATTCTCAAGAGCGTCCATGCGTTCTTCATCGGCAAGGGCGCGATTCTCAAGGATCTTACGAGCACTGGTGAGTGGTTCGTTATTACGTTGCAGATAGAAGACATCCAAGATTATAAAGTGAAGTATATTGCAATTATATGGAACCAGATTCGTTCGTTACGGATGATGGTATATTCATCGACCACATTTTACACATAGTGACGTTTGTGGTAGTGGTGGTAGTAGTAAGACAAAAAGTGCCGTTGAACCACAAAATCACATATAATACAATAAAGACACACGCACGGGGAACACAAGTGACAGAAGTGTTGTTATATTTTTTGCCAAGGTGCCGTAGACAATATTGGTAGTTGAAGGTTTAAATCCAAAATGTAGTTGGTTGATTTTTAGGTGGGAAATAAGAAAAATTCATAAATTTACTTAAACTGTAAAAAGCTGTTGCATTTTTAAAGCCACATTTCAGAGTGCGAGCCTTCAAAAGGATGTCTTTAAAAATGCAGTACAATCTGCCTAAGCGACATGGTAATTTCATCTCATATCAGTGTCTTATAACTAATTCTACTAGACTAAAATAAAATAAATTCATGCATATGCATAATAACATTTAGTACATTCCTTAAAGCTACTTTAATTTTATGGTAATCCTATGATAAAAATAACAACTTGTGAATTTAATGTTCATTCAGTGAGATTACAAGTTTAATTTCGTTCAATACTTATGTCTAATAAAATCTCTTTAATTTCAACCAATAATATTGGAGCTGAAATCAGATTCTTTTTTTATACAATTTACCTTTGTAGAGAGCATTACCCGGAGATATCCTAACCTCAAAACAGAAAAGGAAATGAAAAAAATCCTGATAACCCTAAAACCCTAACACAGAGATATGGACGGAGTTTGTTACCTCTTCATATTTCTTGTCCGCTTCTTCAGCAATTAATTTAGCTTGTGCTAACTGGGCTTCCAAAACGGCTACTCTGTCATCTTCCATGTTTGTACGATTCTCAAGAGCCTTTCGTATCCTAATAGTTCAGACAATAAGACTGTTTAATATAATACTTCTCTTGAGGAGAGAAAAAAAGGCGGCGAACCCATGAGGACAAACCCTTCACCATGAAAATAACTTAACAACTACCTTAGAGGTTCTTGGATTTGAAAAATTATTGATACATAAGTTTGCAAGTTAAAAAATATAAAAACAATTTTCAACACAGTTCGCATTGAAAATAGGAATACTAACCGTTCACTTTCATCAGCAGCTTGGGAAGCCTCAGAGAGCTTAGCTGTGGCGGAGCCCAAACGTTCTTCGGAACGTTCCAAGTCTTCTTCGAGCAATTGGATGCGACGGTTCAAAGCAGCAACTTCAGATTCAGCCTAAAATTCAAGCGTTTCAGGAAAAAATAATTTATAGGTTTATGTATTTTATTTAAAGCTAGACTTATAATTAAACTTAGAATACATAGAACACCTAAAATATATAACTCAAAGATATGCTCCAAAAATTCCCCAGCCCTAACAAAGCAAACTATTTTCCCTAGGGAGCCCAATGTGAAATGAGCCCAATGGAGAAGCCCTACAGGTAAATGCTCTCTAAAAACGTATACAGGTACATATGCCGTTATGTATGTGTTTGTGTCCTTGTTGTTTACATTTAATGGCACTCCTGCTTCGTCCTCCAGTTTGGTCTTCTTTCTTCTGCTAGTCATGTAAACTGTAAAGAAATTGCTAAGGAATACTAAGCTTTTCACATCCACTTTGAAGTATGCAAACATTATCTCTTCCACATAGTTGCCAGTAAGGCATGGCAAATATTAATTGTTATTCAATTACATTAGTTTTGTTTGAACAGCATGATCTATACCCGCATTATAGAAATACCCATATCGATCCACCAGTTCAATCCTTCTTGGATTTGCTTCAACTTTTCATTGTTTGGCACGTTCTAAGTATGAGGCCTATTTTAGCGCTAGCAGAAAATTGCGTCATCGTTATAACTAGCATAAGTATCTGTGTGTTGTTTGTGTACATGGAGATAGCGGCTATAAACAACGTTCGTACATACACAGAATGAATTTTTTTGAAACAGCTCATAGCGCAGCCGACCGGCCAGCAGAAGGGAGCAAACGAAGTGTTCGGTCACCACATCTACTACATACTCAAAACAACGCGTTGCCATGGGGCGAATTTTTTGGGACTTTACAGTTGTGTTCGACCGTGAGCAATCACAAAAGAAATGCCTGAACAAATCAAATGAGCTTTTTCTACTTTTTCATTTGATCCATACAACGATGGATGACGACGTCATGTGCTCATTTGTGGTTACACGAAAGAATTGCTTGTTCCCATCCACACACAGCACTAAAAATGACAAGAGCCCACTGCCTTTATGGAAATCCAATATTATCAATCGCAAGTAAACTGTAGTCGATTGCTTACTCTCTACCGACTGTTCAATTGCATGGTGTTTTAAAACACCTAAATGTAGCTGTGAACTCTCGTTTATTTGGATGGTTCGCTACTGTTGTTGTTTCCTACAATCTATGGCAATTTCCATCCAATAAAAGAGAGACAATTTCATGAATTACGACAACGTATGGACTAATGAACGACAATAGTCAAAGGTAATCATTAAATGTGCTGCTCTCTATTCCCATCCATAACTGCCTTAACAATGGGCTGGCTGGCTCCCCATTAAGTAATCAATGAAGCTCAGCAATTAGAGGCGACCCATTGGAAACATAAAATACAACATTGAAATGTAATGTGAAGCAAGAAATCAAATTCACATTCCGTACACACAAATGTATTTATTCTTGGCCATGATTGTTAAGCCTTTTGAGAAGCTGTATTTATATATCCATGTATGTATGTTGAAAAACAAACGATAAACAATGACTAAAAAGCCAAACAAAGACGGAAGAAATTCAAATTCAAGCTATTTCAACAATTTGAATCATCTTTCAGCACTTAAAATGTATGGGTGTATCAGTACATTTAATATATCATTGCTAAACGTATCGTAACGCAACCAAGAACCGCATTACATGACCATCTAAATAGGTTAAATTTTGTTAAAGAAGAGTATGCATTGTTTTCTTCAACAAACCATACAAACAAGCATTTCAATTTTTTTATGCAATAGTACAAACTGTCACAGTTTAAGAATCCACAGTGGTGCAGCCTATGTGGCTGAATGCCTGGGTCGAATTCAGATTTTTTATCTTTGGTTATTTCCTCTGTAATGCTGGCAGTATGATATAGCTTTTGAAACATAAGTCTTTACCTAAACATATTCTCAAAGTATTAAAAAGAAGCAAACCCAATTATTTGGTATCTAAACCAAATTCAACTTTGTACATTTGAAAGTAGCTGAGGCATAGCTTTTTAAAATACCTATCTAGACAAAATTTTTATTTCAAATATTTTTATCATAATTTTATATTGAATGCAAAATGTCCAAGTTGGCTTCCTGATGGCAAATATTTACTTTCACATTTAAAACAAAAAATGCTTATTGTTTTATTTAGAGTGGATTGATTTCAAAGCTTAATGTATCTTATTCATGAAATTGTATGCAAAATTTAAAGTTCAAGTGGTAATGCAAGGCCAAAGGCTATGAAAAAAAAACATTTTCAAAAAATACCTCAACTTTAGCACGTAGAACTTCTTTAAATCTTGGAAAAAAATATTTTATTCAATTTCGTTGTCTAAAGACAATTGTATTGCCCCGGCATAAAGAACAGCTGATAGTTTGCGTCGTTACGTTACAATACCTGTACCTGTAACAAGCCCTGTTCTACGCAACTTTTGTTTTATTTTTTCTTTAATTAAAGAGCAACCACAGCAGACGAACTAAGAGTGAGTTTACATTTAAAATGAGCTCTTAACTCGACTCTTCCTAATCTCTTGAACATGTCATAAGCGTTATACAGTTATCTCTTTCACTCCATTTCCTTTACGATAGAGGCAAAATATTTATTAGTTAATACAAAAAGACACCAGCCAACACGATTTTTTGAATAATATTCCCACATTTATGTTCATTACATTATCCCCTTGAATTTTTGGAGCAGCTAGTTTATTTTCTTGCAAACTTTTTAATCTCGACCACTTACTTCTTCACGTCTAACAACTTCCAGCTGTAAACGCTTGTGGAATTCTTCGCATTCATCTTTATATTTTTCCATTTCTTCTTTGGTCTGACGCATTTTCTTCTTTAGCACATCCAATAAGGTGCCTTGTGGAATGCTGGTCGTCATATTTGTTGTTTACTTTTATATTTTTTTAAGGCAAAATAATACTTTAAGTGGACGCAAGTTATTTGTTTAAAGCACCTTCAAAAATATATTGTATTTTCTTGATTTTACTTTTCTTTAATGCTGGTCAAGAAGACAGACTGAGACAACGAATGAATATTTATTTTCAATGCGGAACGTTAGATTAAAAACGGCCACCGGTTCTCTGCTTCTTCTTGTTCACTTTTTCCAATAGCTGTGTGTGGCTGTATTTTATTTTCTTTTTCTCAATTTTCTACGCTTTTAAAAATTTTTAAAGTGGAATTATTAACACAATTTGTAGAAAATAAATACTAGTTTAAAAATTAAATATTTTTCTTATTTATAAAGGCCCACAAACACGACACAATACACAACAAAACGCTTACGTCTCGAACTCTCGAACTTTTTGCAGCGAATGAGCTCATATTTGTCATATTACGTTGACAAAACCAAACCTCGCCTAGATTTGTACAAAATCCTCTCCCTCCCTTGAAACTAGCAGGAGCGAAAGAGATAACTGTATACTCACATGGACGACAACTCAATGAGATAGAAACAGATGAGTATATAAATATATCAATTGAATGCATTTTCTCTTTAAGAGAATATCCGTGAGCGTCGATTACACTCTTTGTTTGCCATGAAAACGCAAACATTTATTCCTATTAGAATTTTGAATGGGGGTAAAGGTAGAATACATTAGGTAGGTTTTTTTTACATGGCATGAAAAAATCTTTTCGGCTAATGTAAAAGGTAATGTTTACCTAGCTTGGTGGTCAAGTTTCAATTATTCTCAGAGAATACGAATAAATGTCTTTAGGGAATATTTTTGAAGGATTAAACTACATAATTATTCTTCTTATTTTTAAACAACGACAATGAATTTCCTACATGGCTTATTGTTGGAACTCGATGTTCGGTATATCATAAAAATAAACAGAAACCAATTATTTTCCAAGAAAAAAAAATCGACAGTACGGGAAACTACATTTCCATAGAGCAAATTTATAGGTATTTCAAAATATATTCTTGTTTTGAATAAATGAAACTTCATGAAACTTCATGTACTTAAAGCTTGAAAAAAGTGTATTTCCCCAAAACAAAACCCTGGAAATGAAAAATTTGATAAATCGCATCGTAGGCATCGTATTACTAAATTCGAAATAAATTGTTGCGTAGACCTGTCTCGTATAAAAAATATAAAAACTATTTTATTAATGTCGTTAAGTTTACAATCAGGATTGTAAATGTCATCAACCACACAAGACATAATTACATAATTATGATGTAGAATGACTAATCAGACTCGATCATACGTAAGGTGTTTTTGTACTTTGTGTAAAAATTTTGCACAACAATCATAAATCTATATTTGTCTGTTCAAACATATACACACACACACGCGTGTTATAAACTGTAATCTAAGTACGCATTGAACAAAAAATGTACGCTGTTAGGCATGGGCTAATAAGCAGTTTTTTCCTTAAATAAACGTTTCTAAAAATCATAACTACTTTGCCATATTAAGTGAGTGTTTTTGCTTCGTTTTGTTTGCGGAGTAGATATTGGCTATTGCCTATACACTGGACTGGTAATGAAAAGAAATTAAAAGTGAGCTTGAAAGATAGACGAACAATCATTTATGGTGCACACATGAGTGAGTAAAAAATGGCAACTAAATATGGCTAGCAAACGTCATGATGGAAGGTCGTTGGACGTTGACAATACAATTTATGTGGCGATATAAATATCCAAAACACGTTTTTCTTTTTCAATAACTGTGACATTGTCGAAAATCACTTGCAATTCTTATTGCCAAAAAAGGCATAAACAATAATTGATGATCGTTGTTAGTAAACCGCATAGATGGTTAATATTTGTTCAACTTCAGAAACAAGAACAAGTACACAGACCTAAATAACTCAATGAATATGAGATATGAGCCACATATATATGTAATAGGCTATATTAAAAAAGGGGTTATCATTTTTGTGTGCAGCATGGGTAATCTACAAAATGACTATGATTGCGTAATTTTGTTCAATTTTAACAAGAGTGAACATTAAAAAGATAATTGATAATTAAATACCTTTCTCCGGTATCATCGGCACAATTATGGAGAAAGAGAGCAACAAGAAAAAGAAGGTAACAAATAAAAGAAACTTTAGCGCATTAATGCTCTTCTGCTCTTGCCACGAGAAGGTCGTTTGAATGGCTGCGACTGTGGAAGCTAATCGATTCTCTTCGAAGAACCCGACAAAGAATGTTTCTTATAAAGTGGGTCATTGTACAAATAATAAATGTGTAAAACGAGTTCAAAGACAATAGGCGATACAAAACAAAAACGAACCATATAGCCCATACTAAAAATGAGCATTAAGAATACTCGAAGAGAAATTATTGTTTAATTTTGCACATACTTATCTTGGAGCACAATGAAATGTCCAATTCGAGTTGATTGCTCTATTGCTGTACCGGCTAGTTCTTCTCTATCATATATGTACATACATGTTTGTATGCTTGAAACAGTGAAAATGTTTTGTTAATTTTGCATTTTGCTCTTCTCGCGTCAATACAATAAAGAATTATACATATGTGGAGCAAATAAAGAAAATTCTTCAAAATACTACGTAATCACTTGCTATAGCAAAAATGTGTGTATATATCAAATAAAGTGTTCGCTCTATGGGAATAGAATACCAATGAAAATAATTTCAATAAATTTAACCTATGATGATCGCACTGACTGAACAACTTGCTTCCATTTGATACACAATTATTATATCGAATACTAAATGCATTTAAAGGGAACGGTAATGTTTGCATACTTTTGTTGGATCGTTGAAAACTTCAAAGCTTTAATCTGTTAATACTGAGAAAAATAATATTAGTGAAATTATGCTTTGCCATCCATCCCTTGTTTGAGACAAATTCGTAAACAATGGTATTAGTTTAAATTTCATTAATTACCCTTTTTAACTGTGTATTCATGATGTTATGCAACTCATTCCTGATAATATTAAACTTCATCATAGTATCAGAGCTGAATATAGAACGTCCGAATGCAAGTCCAGGATAGTCGGCACAACGATTTTTGTTTCTTCTGGCTTCCCGTTCGGCAACAATTTCGGCTGCCTCACTTGTGCATCTCAGATTCGCCCATTCGGCTGATTGGAGATCATCGTCGTCAATAGCTATACCCTCGTCGGTAGCTGCAGATGCTACATCACTAATTGAAGTTGCAGCGGTTACATCGCCCATTGAGTCTAGGCAAGCAGAGGCACGTTTTGTTTTATCCTTTTTGTATCTTTTTGATTTCTTCTCTTTGCTGGCATCGCCTGAACCTTTCTCCGCTTTATCTCGTTTTGTTCTGGATTTTTTCTCCTTTAAAGGCTGTATTGCGGAAGACGACGCTGAGGTAGATGTTTGGACCATACCTTCATCCAACATACTACTGTCATCGGTGGGCGTGGGACTATTACTGCCCATGGATGTTGTGACTGAATCGGTAAGAGGCAAGTTTAGTGATGCTTTTATGCGTTGGGCCATCTCCGGATCATCTTCTGGCTCATCTGGATAGTTGACTAAACTATCATCAAATGGTACCTCGCCGTCGGCTAGTGTTGGCAGTTGTGATGCACTTTCGGTCTCACTGTTTTTGTAAAGAGCAGCCAAAATTTCCTGTACATTGGGTGGGACATTGGGCCTTCTTGTGCCCGAAAATCGGGGATGGTGTTGGTGACCTCGTCGCTTCAGCGAGGACGGTGTCAGCGATGAAGAACATGACGAAGACATGCTATTGTTATTACTGACTGTTGACCGTGCATCATCTTCGCTGGGAGCAGCAGTTGTTGTTGAGGTCAAAGAGGAGGAGGACATCATGTCACTCCAGCTCCAATCAGAATCACTTATACCCTCTTGGTTTCCCTCGTCGTCTCGTTGCTTGTCTTCGCTAGAATCACTATCGAACAGAAATTCCTTGTCTATGGAATTGTACCAAGCTCTCAAGGCAGCATTCTCTTCTTCATCACAGTAATAGAGCAACTTATCCAACAAATCCAGTTGCTCTTCTATGGAACACCAACGCGAAGATATTATAGAGTCTTGATCGCTGACAAAACTCTTTAATTTCTTTTGTTTTGAACTTTTTGACGCTTTACCCTTCAATTGTTGCTGGCTATTACTATTTCTAGGAAGTTTATTATTATTTTTGTTATTGCTATGAATTTCTTTTGTATTTTTGCTGTTCTTCAATTTGTGTGTTCCCGTTCCCTTCTTCAGTGACAGATGACAGCTGTTCCTGCTCGTTTGACAGCACTGTGCTGTGTTTCTCGATACCGAGTGAGTAGTCGGTATAAGTGCGTTGGAATTGCCAGACTTTGGGGTTTGTTGCTTGTCAATCCCACAGCTTGTTAACAGATGACGATGCGCTCGCTTTATTTGTTGTTGTAATTTTGACCGCTTGCGATGTTGCTGTAGTTGTTGTGGATGCGGTTGCGACTGTGGTTGTACAGATTTAAAAGATTTTTTGAGATCTTTTTGCAATGATTGGTATGTGAATGGTTGATGGTGTGATTGGCTCTCGTGTCTATGTAACGGTAAATGTACGACTTTCTCACAATTCACTTTTGCTTCACCTCTTTGGCGGTTTTGATTATTTTGTAATACAATTGCTGATCTTGTAGCTTGTATTGCTGCGGCATTGGGCGATGACGTTTTAATCGGTTCGTGCTTTCTTGGTCTGCTGCTATTTGCATTCGCAATTGTCTTCGGTAATTGTTTCGATTTTCCATATGATACAATTTGCCATTTATTGTTTTCTTTTGATTCACCTAATATTTTCTCCACCATATTAAATTTACTTTGTACAAATTGTGCAGATTTATTTTATTCTACTATCCCTGTCTTTTTACAGTGGCAAGAATTAAAACATTTTTTACTGAAATTACGGTTAGAATGTGCTCTAGATTCTTGTGGAATTCTCGAAGCAATGTCAAGCTAGATTTTGGCAAGAGTTCAAATATATTTTTAAATTATTTCGTTGAGGTGGTCGGTCATACATACGTTTACTAAACTCTCGGCATACAGCATGCAAGAGTGCTGTAGCTTTTATCGCAATTTGCGAAATTATACGGAAACGGAAAATATTTTACGTACGTATAAATGTGTGTATGTATTTTGCTGGGTGGGTATTGTGAGCGATGACATGGAATTTTATTAATAAACCACCACCATCTTATACATTGATGACGATCCCCCAACACGTTTGTTTATTTTGATGAATCAAATCCAGTATAAATTGTGTAGTATGTGTTCTCTGACTGACCTGCGACTGAAGATTCCGAATGTTTTATATCATCAGATTAAGGACGTTATTTTCGTTGAAAGCGACGCCTAATTGAATTGAATTTGAGCCAAACAATTGGGATTGAACTTGTTATTTTGTTTTCAAAAAAAAAAAAACAAAAGCAAGTTTTTACATTCCTTCTTGTTGGAGACAGTCACAGTTCATCAATACATCATTATCAGCCGCAAGCACCCGGTGAAATTTTCCTATTGCGTATCTAAATACATTTCATTCTATTATATTTTGCGCACTTTTCACTTTTCTGTTTTATTTTTTTAGGGGAAGGTATGTAGAGGCGTTGGTTGTTTGGGTTAATGGAGTGGCTGGTTGATGCTTTTGCTTGTATTCAATATTTTATTACAGCAAACTGCGTAAAATTAACAATTATATTTTGTTAAAGATTTAATTCATGGCTTTCAACTACAGATTCAGCAGCTCATCATTATGATAGTCGTCATCGCCTTTTTAGATGTTTACGTCAAAGCGAATGAACTGTGCAGAATTTTTTTTGGTTTTTATGAAATAAGTACTTTTCTTCACTTCAACTTCATGCACCATTGCAGCAGCATACATACATTTGTAAGTAAATTAAATACTTGTTTTTACATTATTTTATTAATTTTTTAAAGGAACTTTTGTTGATTAAATTGACGTGTGATAGTAGTATTTGCGGCTTGGTCCCTCCTCTGCCAATATATTCGTACTGTTGTATATGCTGCGCTGTCGTGTTGTGTTAGGTATATGCTGTTTTATATTTTGCAGTCGCTACAATGTGCGCGCTCCCTCTAACAAAAATTCGAACGATCTAAGCACTAAAAACGTTGCCGTATTCTTTTAGTTAGTTAGCCGCTCCCCACCAAACGGTGCGTTAGCCAGAGCGATCGAAAGCAAAGAGAGGAAAATAGCAATTTTCTCGTAAGTGCGCTCTAATTAGCAATCTTCAGACATTATACAACCCACACAAACACCCACCCACACTCGCACACAGCTGAAGATCTTCACACTTGCGAGTGTGTGTGTGTATATGTGAACATGTTATGCTTATAATTATTATTACTCATAACACATAATACATACATTTCTGGAGTAAAAAAGTAAATGTAGGCATGAGTGCGAGAGTGTATGGCATAGGGTATACACCACCTCACACGAATGCCGCTCTTATATACCTATGTATATGCATACAAAGGCAGACTCTTTGCGATCTTTGAAACATTTTTGCTTAAAAATTTGGAATTTATCTTGTGCTTTCAATCAATCATAAGGTAGATTTGCATCTGAATGCCATTCGCACATTTTGTATATTCAGTTATTTGATATTTAAACTCATTTATTTCTGTCCCCCAACCATATGCCGTATTTGGCCTCAAAGAGAAAATTACTTCTCGAATCGAATTTCTTAACCCATATGTGTGTGTTATTTAAAAATAGTGTTTCTTTTTTAATTTTGCCACAGTTGGCAACGTTGATTTCGACGAGATGCCATATTTTTACTATTCATACAAATTTGCCGTTATTTATTATACCTTTGTCAGTAATGTCAATGCAATCTATTAACCTTTTTTGCTTATTCCATATTTTGGAGCTAAGGCATATCTTTGAGTTTGATAAAAAATAATCTTAAAATTAAATAATAGCAAATAAAATATATATATAAAAGAAACACGTGTATGTGACAAAAGAAAAACACTTTTTCCATTCTCACATGCACCTGTTCGATTGAGCTATATTCAAGCAATACGATAAGTTCGTCAGATTTTTTATTTTAGCACTACTAAACCGACTATGCACACAGGTACTCATTTGTAAAATATTTCAACCAGAGGCAAATGAAAACAAATTTGAACAGCATAAAATAAATCAAGGTCAAGTAAAAAGAGAAACGAGCATTTGATAGATATTTTGTTTACATAAATTGCACATTAAACAGTAATAATCAATATGTTTCACTATAATACAATATTAATTAGATAAAAAACGTACAGATTTTACTATTGCTCAATATTCATTCTCAATTTTTATTCTCATTTTTTATTTTTTCTGTGAAACTCGGACTTTGAACCAACCTCATCAATTGAACGGTGAATATAGAGGGCGGTATGCACCTCAAACTAATTTTTTTTTTGCCAAAAAGCAAAAAGGCCTATGAGCTAAAAACATGTGAAATAAATAAAGCCATTTTTATGCTAATAGCTTGAAAGGAGCACTTAAAATGTGTAATATGAAGGTAAGATTGTGCTAGTACAAACAATTTCATGTAAAAAATGGTGATCGCAACTCTTTCGATATCTGAACTGAATTTTTCACTTAATGGATTCATTTATGAAAAATAACGTTTAATTTTAAAAATGCGATTTTTTGGTCAATGGCATATTGACCAAACGAATACATAGCTTATTTGTCACCTTGTGTTTGCTACCGAAAATTTCGTTTGAGGTGCATACTGCCCTTAAGGCTGGTATGAAAACATTTCATAAAAGTATTATGTTTTCGTTGAGATTTTTGTAGTATTCTAAAAAAGTAACCGTGAAAAGTTGGGGGTTCAACTGTGAAAAACAAATATAGTACCAGCCTCTAAACAAGAAATACATATACCTATATAGTAACATTATGTAATTAATAATTAGCCGACAAAACGGGTTGAGTGTTCCAATTTTGTAATACAATCATTGGCTGTTGTCGCATTATATCGATAACTATAGAGTGCATTTTTGAACTGAATATGTATCCAGCAATCTCACTGGCATTGGGTATTAAATGGTATAAGCTGGTCAAAAATTGGTTTGACGAAATTCACAAGAATTTAAGTGCACCATGTTTATGAAATGGGTTTAAGAAAAGTTTAGAGTTTTTTTTTAGAAATAAATCAGGGTTTTTGAATATTTCTATAAATGAGGTTTTTGAATAATGGCATCACAAAATATTACAAATGAATGGCGTGTTTGTTTTTGTAAAAAAATAACATAAATCTGACGCGTTTATTGCGTGTTATGCTCTTTCGCTTTTGTATAATTAATAGAAAACAAACTTACATTTTGCAAAGATTTGTTCTTTTCTTCCAATTTGCCAGTGACCAAAGTCAAAGCTTCTTGTGTCTGATCCAATTCGTTTTCAACAGTCTGGATCTTCTTTTGCAATTGGCGAGCTTCTTCTTCGGCCTATGTAAATAAAAGGACATAAGCGGTTAATAAGAAACATTATTACTAAATTAAATATACTTGTAGCATGTAAGAGCCACTACATCGTTCTCGATATATTGACAAGAAAATATATGATTAAAGGTGATATTTATACACACCTTTTCAGCACGAATGTTAGCATCGCGGGCTTCTTGTTCGCAAGTAGCTGCACGTTCCAAGGCAGCATCCTTGTCGATTTTCATTCCTTGCATCTTCTTCTTGATGGCATCCATGGTTGATGTGTTTTTTGTTTACGTTAACTCGAGAAGAAACTACAAAAGAATGTTTAAAAGCATAAGAAATTTATAGAATTAACAAAGCAACTGAAAAAAACTATAGATATGGAGATGTTCGTAAAGGAACACCGGGCATACATTGTAACAAATGACATATATGTAATTGTGATTTTCTTTGCGTGTAACATACATCCTTAAATGTGATAAACTTTATTTACATCTTCAGAACTCTACATGCAATCTCATTCATTGCTTAGTTTTACTATAAAAGCGACAAACAATTTCCATAATCCCTATCTGTTCATTTGTTTAGTAAGTTTGTTGGTGGTATATCATCTTATACTATAGGTATTCGCCATGACATAATTACCAGGTAGTGTACCGTAAGCAGCTGAGTACAATTATTTCTCGCGAAATTCACTATCTGTCAACGAGTTTTGGTTGTGTGTCTGTATTATAGTTAAGAACCATAACACATACAAACAAAGAAAAATGACGCGAAATAGTAACCTACACAAAATCAGAGTTGCACTAATCACCGATTTTGACAGATAGTGCGCTCAATATTTTGTTGTTGGGCAACTGCCAACAAACAATTGTTTACTACCACCATTATGGATTCTACTAAGATTGTATATTAAATAAACCAGTATATGTGAATTATTATGAAGAATCAAATCTGGTATTTATTGAGGCTTCTACCTAGGGCTCAAGAATTCATATCGGGGAATTGATTTACATATATTTATAGTTGTAAGAGGTCATAACAACTAAATCGGGGAAAAATTGTGGCTTCTGAGAATCAGGTTATTGACCGATTCGAGCGGATCTGGGCCATACTTGACATATGTAGATATTGGAGGTCACAGACCTGTCCCGTGACCTGTGATCGTGCAAAATTTCAGCAATCGGATAAGAGACTCGAAAAGTATAGTCGTGTGATCGGTTTATATGAGAGCTATATCTAAACATGGACCCATTTAGAATCCTTACACCACTTACATCAAATTTGTAACAAAATTTCGAGTGGCAAGCAACTCGTTCGATATTTAGTGTGGGTAAAGTCTCACCATTGAGCTTAAACTTGAATCGGAAAGTACTCATTGGTAGGTGACGAAATGTATACGACTTTTCTATAACAAATTTGTAAAACAACTTTTTCATGGGAAAAAATTTAATTTGCAATTTAGCAGAGAGCACAGGCTTTCTACGTGCTAGTTAAACATTTAAATCTATTTATGTGTACAATGTCTATAGAAACATAGTTTTTGTATATTAACTCGTATATAAAAAAGGGCGTGTCCCAACTATATAAGAGCCAAAGTCTGGTGGAAAATGCCATTTCTGAGGTATGTAATCGCGAGTGATGTGGGTTTACTTTGCATTTTTCCCTTAAAAACAAATTGTTGTTAAAATTTCATATTCATGTAGTGAAAACCTTCTTTGGTTTTTTTTAAGAAATCTTAAAATGATAATTTTTGAAATTTTTACACTTCATTCGCGTAAAACGGGGAACGCACTAGAATTTGTTAGTAACAAAGGAGGGCGATTTTTAAATTAACCTTTTCAAGTTCCAAGGTGTGAAAGTCGTTTCCCAGTTAAAGTTCCACTTTTCCTAAATAAGTTTGCGGAAAGCAATTAGCCCACATACAAGTTTTGAACATTTAACTGCTCTTGTAATGGAATATGTAAATTTTCCCTTTATTTATTTTTTGTCTGAGTTTTCTTCTATTTTCGTCTTATTCAATCGGCAAATTTTGATATTCTTATGGCCTGTTTGTTGATCTCGAAGTCAAGGACTCGTGTAAGGGTTGGAACTCTATTCGGCTTATCACGTGAACAAATGTCAAACACCATATAAAAAAATTGGTTTTCTTGGGTTTCTTATTCGACATTCTTTTCTCATAAACGATAAGTAGTTTGGTGCAAGGCGTATTTATCAGATGGCCGCAGTGCAGATGCGATCGTAACGCAGATGCGATCGTAGCGCAGATGTTAGCATGTCCGTCTATGACGCTAAACGCCTGGGTTCGAATCCTGGTGAGACCATCAGAAAAAATTTTCAGTAGTGGTTTTCCCCTCCTAATGCTGGCAACATTTGTGAGGTACTACAAATGTTGCTAGCATTTGTAGTACCTCGGACTCGGCTATAAAAAGGAAGCCCCTTATCATTGAGCTTAAACATGAATTGGAATGCTGCCATTGATATGTGAGAATTTTGCCCTTGTTCCTTAAAAGAATGTTCATGGGCAAGATTTTTATTTTCTACCCCCGCAACTTCTGGGGAATGCCACAATAGGAGCTTAATTGTCTATAACTCAACCTCATTCCCACAAATCAAATGTTAGTCCGTCATGTGGACTGGACTGGATCTGGAAGAGATCACCTGAACACACCAAATTACCTCATATTGGTGAATAGCACAAACTTTATCTTTTGAGCGATACATCAAGCCAATCTTCCCACACACCATAATGACAACGTCATCATCGTAGCCAACAAACTTTAACTATACTCTTCAAATGACCTGAAAACTCCACGAATATTCAAGAACTTCAAAAAGTTATACAAAACTCCTTTCGTTAAAATCTTCCTTTTTGAGTCATTTGCTAGTAGTACGCTAATTATTCTTCAGCATTCAACATCAGCTTCACTTGGTATCTATCTACCGCTATGATAACCTTGTGAAAACTATGCCTTCTTGATGATTTTCTGGGTTAGCCTTTGGAGCCAATAGGAGTTTTGTACATTTTTAAAAATGCTTTTTCTTGCTTGGCACTCAGGATTCACTAATAGAAGGTTAGGTCACTTGCGAATACATAAAATGGATAGGCCCCATGAACATTAATAAGGATGTCAAATTGAAAATGTCATCAATTAGGAGATAACGTAAACAAATAATGAATGTAAAAAGAGAACAAGTCGACATCCTCAATGCCAAGTACTGCCAAAAATTAAAAAAAATACATGTCAGCTGATCGCTTGGCTTAGCCTTATCTAGCGAATCCTGCTTGACACTCAAAAATAAATAAACTTCTTGCTCTGATTGGCAAATTTGAAATGTGACGGCGATTAAAATGTTATTCGCTTTGCTTACAAATTTTGACATATCAAGTTCCCAAAAAAGATGCTTTATTGTAGCAATTCGCCGATGCCTTGAGTTTGGAATTTAGTTTAAATTATCTATTAATTATATATATAGTCATAAAGTTCAACGTGTAAACGTGTAAACTACCCATAAAGTAAGATAACTTACGGTATCGATACTCGAATGTATGTATGTATATATGCCCATATTGACATATACATATGTATATACTTATGGATGTATATTTGATAAGTACTTTTATTATCATAAGGAATGCTATACGAAAGAATGTGATGTCATAAAATCCATATGGGGAACTCTGTTGCTGCAGTGCTGCAGTTAAAAGGAGAAACTTCGAGTGAATCAACCCATAGGCATTTTTTGTGTTTTCCTATATGCATTTTTGGAATATGTTTGTTTTTTGTTTTAAGTTTTGATTACATGCCAGTGTATAATGTAAACATAAAATGTGCTTGTCTAACTACACAGTTTTTTTTTAACAAGGAAAACATGCTACTCACTTCTATAAGAGTTTTTGTTTTACCCCCCTGCACTGGTATGGAAATAAAAAGAAAGGAAATAAAGGTACATGAGAATTCGTATTGATTGCAAGTTGCGCAGATCTGGGAGAGGGAATATGCATGAGATGTGTATTTGTGTATTGTCAAGTGTTAAAGCAAACGAAAACAAAAACAACATTCAGTCAAAAGGTGAATAAATAATTTGCTCGACTGAGTTGGCTGGCCCTGTTTGATGATATACAGGTACACTTAAAGCAAATCGAATTTCAATTCCAATCACACACAAGTTCGTCATCATGTTTAACATTTCGATGTTTTGGGACATCTTTTTAGATCGCTGTGTTCAGACCTGACGTCGTCTGGCCTTTAGAAGAAAGTGGTGGAATGTAGTACATGCATGTTTAAGTACATATATAATTTTTGTGGGCTTCGAAAGTTAAGATAAATAGGCAAACTGAAAACAACTTAATTAATTTACATATCACATATCGATGGGATAGCGATGCCAAAAGATATTGGAAAGATATCATGGAATCAATTGGTTCATATATACACATGTAGAGTGTATTGTTGTGTGGCTATTGGCATATATGTATATACATGCATACATACATATATGCGTTTCATACACACATATTTTTAGATCTTTCAACCGCCTCTCATATGTCCTCGCATACATATTTAACGTATCCACACAGTAACAAACACACATGCATTGTTGCCCACATTCTCGAAACATATGTATGTGTGATCGGGCTAGAAAGCTTTCGGCATTGCTTGGACGCTTATGCGCCGCGCACACCTTACTTCTATATCTATGTACACACCTCAGAATATTTGAAAAATATGTGCTGTCGGAACGAGAAATTTAGCAGCTAAAAATAACTTTTTCAAGGCATCCAATTTGGTGCTATGTAGTAACATACACATGTAGAAACTTGCACAATTTCAAAAATCACAAATACTTCCCAAAAGCTTTGGCAACTCACAATCACATATACATTTAAACAAAACACATTTTTTTGCTTTTAACTTAGTTTTCTTTAAAACAAATTGCGTAATTTTCTTTTCTAGTTGTTTACTTATGAAGAGTATGATAAGGGAATATGTTGCATCAACTTATGTGTATAAGAATGTATATGTTTGGTAGAATTTTGCAACTCCTACAAATAAAACACTTGCACCTATTGAAATTCTAATGAAAAAATTGTTAATTGTTCCACTTTGGTGGGTGGAAGGGTGGTATGGCATTGTAACTTTTCAGTCTAGTTTTGTAATTGTAAACTTCGAATTGTGGTTTTTCTTCACAAACAAGCTGAACTCAAATTAGGTTCAACAGTTATTTTTTTTTCTTTTGTTCTTTGATCGTTCACTTTGAAGGCTTTTAACCTCTCTGTCACTAGTTTAAGTTCTTTAACAAAAACATCACACTCACACGCACCAACCGTATTCATTACCTGTGGTTTTTTGGTTTATCATCAATAAAATAAATGTTTGAAAAAAATTTCAAGAAAATATCGAAAAAAAAACTTTTCAAGACAATTCGCATCAATCAAAATTAAAAAAAAAAACACTTTGCAACACTGCATAAAACCGTTAAATATTCCTTTCTGACATCTAGTTTGAATATGAAATGGGGTTTGGTTGTTGCCACACTTTGAAAATGTTCGTGCATACTTTGTTATCCTTTGGTCAAATTTTATACCTGGCCACAAGCCGAATAAATTGACTATTGAATTTGATAAACAGTTGTTTGAAAAAATTGTGGTTTTTGGTTTATTTTTTACTTACAATATAAAATACTAAATATCGGAGTTATCCGCGACTTGAACGGATTGTGATGTTCAACTAAAATTTGTGTGCAAACCGTTGAGTCAACTGGCTGCGATCTCATCGGATAGAATCTGTTGTTCAATGCATGTATGCGTGGCTGTCATTGTATGGGTGTGTGTGTGCGTGCGTGTGTGAAAATTTCTTGGTGTGTGTTTGCAAGTTTACTTGTGGCAAAAGAAGAAAAAGATTTTATTTTTGTTGTGTGTTTCTTTTAAAATCACATGCGCATGTGTTGTTCATTGCATATATGCCATAGCGTTTAACGCTTTATTTTATAAAAGGCCAAATGGACCAAAAAACGTTGGAAACAGAAACAGAAGCAGATTGCAATTGTCAATAAAGCACAGCAAGCATTGTTTGTTCTGCTGGATCGTAAACCTACATACCTTTGGCGTCATTCCGCCACCCACAGACAATGGGGTGGGAATCAGTCGTCGCATAGCTTAAATGCATCTTTCAATTTTGGTTCTCCTCTATTTTATTTCATTAAAATTTTTGGTTTAATCTTCTAGTGATCTCCTCCTCTGCTGCTAACTCTTTATTCATCGTTTCATCTCATCTTACTCGACGTTGTCCTTTTGCATATGTGTTTGTCTTCGAACTTACGGTGTGGTAGAGTCCAATACTAAAGCATTTGGTGGATTCTCGTCTCTCGAACACAGGAAATGTTTTCGTAACAGTATTTTTGAAAGATTTCCCCTTATTTATTCGGCTTTTGAGTACTCTCCCTCTCTTGCTTTATCCGAGAGCACCAATGTCCCTGTATTTATATTTTTAATTTTCTATCAAAGTATTTTATTTTGGAATCTATATGTAGAAATTGTACAGCATTTTAGCATTTTAATATTGCAAAATACATACTTTTGCCTTATAGTTGTATGTTTATTCATATGTATGCTCAAACATTACCATTAGTTTAAAAACAATATATACACACACACTCACTCACACCAAATACATGCTAATTTGCTTTTACTTAGAGATCATTGAAGCTTTTTCCACTTAACTTATTTTTAAATTTCCGTTACGGATACGGCAACAAGATAGAATAAAAATCGTAAGAAATACTGGACAAGTACCAATGTCTAGAAAAATGGTTGATTTTGTCAGAAAGAATTCAATAAAATTTAATAATTGCACGTTTGCCCAATAGTCAAAAAAATCGCTCTTGTATCGAGCCTCATATTCAAAACAACTAAAATTGTTAGAATCTAAGAATACAAACTTTTCATAACACAGAACGGATATTTTTATTCTGGATTAGAAATCCTTAAAATTATAAAGAAACAATTCAAAATGTTAATTTGAAAAATCAAAATAGCTACATTAAACTAAAAAAAGTAATAATTCAACTTCTTAAGACTTGTATCACGATTTCCCTCCATAGGCAGAAAGAAACAAAGCAAGGATAATGGGAGGTCATAATAAGAAATCCCCATGGATTTTTTAGTATTTGGATCGTAATCGAGAAGACAAATAAAGAGATCGGTTTATATTAAAACGGGGACATCGGTTTAGATGGGACCGACCCGGATATTTCAACTAAATGGAATTAGAATAGAAATCAAGAGAAAAACCTTTAAAGGGTCTTCGGCCATTATTTCAAGGTGTCACAAAAAAACATAAACCTAACAAATGTCTAACTTAGTATATTCCCTATACTATGATTTTCGAATTAGCAGATTTTCTCGCTACTTTTGTATAGAGACAAATGCTAACTAAAGCCTAGGAAAAATTATCCATTAATTTATTGGAAAATCTGACTTAATGCTTTACCTAGGAAATTTTGTGAATTCGATTAAAAATGTTCGCTGAAATCGGACCTATAAAACAAATTTGTATTATTGATAAACAATTTTGCAATTTGCATTTATGACACGCTGGAAACTAAATTAAATGGGTTATCAACTCAATAATATTGAAAAATTATTTATTCTTTCAAAAACATGGTTAACTGATCTACACAGAAGAAATATAGACCCAAATTTTACTGATTAAACATGGTATTGACTTACAAACAAGGTGTTAATTGCTTTAATTATTTTTGAAATAGAAATTAAAAATTTTTTGTATCACGGCAAGTGACTGGTAAAGAAGGTATACACTGAACATATTTTTAATTATACGAATTAAATAGTTATTTAATGGTACAATTTGTGTATTGACCAATATAATATAGTGTTCCCTTTCACACATATGCAACGCGGAAAGAAGTGCGAATGAGACAAATATATGTCTTCATATGTGCAACCACATTTTTGGTCGCATCTTTGAAGTTTTAATACGACTACAAAATTTTATAAAAATCGGTTCAAATTTAGATATAGCACCCATATATATCTTTTATCCGATATGGAGTTTTAATGCTGTAGCTGCCACAATTTTGGTCCGATCTTTACCAAACTTGACGTCTTCATATGTGTGCAAAATTTTATTAAAATCCGTCTTGATTTAGATATAGCTCCAATGTATATATTTTATCCGGTATGGACTTTTGGGGCATTAAAAGCCACAATTTTGGTCACATCTCTACAATATAGGGCGTGAGATGATCTATTTGACGTCCCAGTATGTGTCATCAAAATTGGCACAGGTTTCGATATAACTCCCATATAATCTTTTATCCGATATGGCCTTTTAAGGATGTCGAAATCCAAATTTTTTGTCCTATCGTAGGAAAATCTTACAAGGTTCTATTGTATTTGATATTTCAATAGGTATCCAAATCAAAGTCTGAAAAAATTTCGAGATAAGTTATACATATAAAAAGTACTACGTACACCAGGTGGTGTAGGATATTATATAGTCGTTTCCGCCCGACCTTTGCCTTTCTTAACAGGTTTTATCTTGTTTTTAATATCCATATATAAATTATATTGATTTGGGCGCTGAGGATGGAAGATAACACATGGTATCGCACGCAAAATGCTAAGATTGGTATTTAACGGCGAAGAGAGGCACAAAATGGAGTCGACAGTTTTTCTTTTTTTCAAAAGCCTGGAACCATTAAGAAAAAATATAAATATTTTTAACCAATATTTTTTATGTTTTATTCGCAATTTAATCCAATGCAATAAAAAGTTTTTTATTTATGTAAAAAAATCAATTATTTATTTTTATTAAAACAGTAAAAATTTTATTTAAAAAAAATGGCAAATTTCTAATGAGAGATTTATTGAATTTAAACAATTTAATTGAGTTTTTGAGCTTATTATAAATTCAATTTAAAAAATTGTCTATCAATAATATAAATTCCTTTATAGGTATGATTTCAGCAATTATTTTAATTGAATGTACAAATTTCTTAAATGAACATAGTTTTGCAATAGTTTCTGTGTAGTTTAACTTTATAATTCATAAATCCAAATTAAGAAATTGTTAATCAATAATATAAATAATTTAATGTACAAATTTCTTAATCGAACATAGTTTTTCATTTTTTATGTGTACCTTAACTCGTTAATTCACTTGAACTTATCGTATAGCTGGAAATTAGTTTAATTTATCCGAACTATGCCAAACTGAAAATTTCGGATAAATGAAACCAAATTGATGTATTTTTAGAGTTTCATTTATCCGGTTTCGACCGAACCTAAAATAAGAAAAATTCTATTTAGCAGCCTTAAGAAGTTTATCAAATTTTTGGAAGAACTATACAAAAAATAAAGAGAATTTAAAAGAAATATTTAAAATAAAATTTTTGGTAAGTTTACTTTTTTATTAGGAGTAGGTAAATGTTCATTCATGTTTATATTTTTTATTAGAAGCCGCAAAATTCGGGGTTTGGAGTGTTTGCAAAAGCTACATTAATAAATGCGCCATCCCTAAACAAAATTCTTTTAAAAATTATTTTTTTTGTTAAGTATCCTTGAAGACAAACTAGCAGAATATTTTGGAATATTGTCATTAACGAATACATGATGTCGTTATGCACGATTTTCGCGACAACTATATGAAAATATCATCAACGATTTGTATGGACTGTTATATGTCTTCATCGACTTAATATGATCATGTACCCTTCTTTCAAGACTCCTTGACATCGCGGCCTGCCGGGCAACCTCGACAAACACATACACACATACATTAAATGATACATGTTTACATACATACAAACACCTACACTTACGTCTATCGAACCAAACGAAAGCAACACAACGGACATTATTACGGGTAAGAGAATAACAACAGAGAACAATAAAGAAATTCTAGGCAATACTAGAAGCAATGTGTGATGACGCAATAAGAAAACATAGCGGATGGAATGGATGAAACATAAAATGATTAGTACCTTTTGGTACTAGCCTTACTACCAAACTGGTATTGGTTTTAATACCAGCCTGTTATTGATTTTAGCACCGGACCGTTATTGGTTTTAGTACCAAGCCGTTATTGATTATTTCGCCCCCTAATGCACCGAAAAAAAACCATTGAAAATAATTTTAATCTAATTTTATTTCAATTATTTATACTAATAATTAAACGGGTTTTTTATTGAAAATAAAAATCAAAAAATTGTTTTTTTTAAGGAAAATTTGGGATTTTAGAATTACTTATTTTCTACACAGAATTTTCTAGGATTTTTGCTAGGTTATATTAAAATATTTGGACAATTAATTTAGAGTGTTTCGGTTTTTTTCCACAAACCACGGAAAATTATCAGAGAGAACAGCATTTTTTCAAGTGTTTTTAAGATCACAGTAATTATTTCCCACAAAAATCTCATTAAAAGAACAATGGATTGGGTTGTACGTTGTTCATCTGGGTATTTACTTTATGCCTTATATAATTTTCACCACAGGTGCCATCTCTATGAAGGGTTAAACGAAAAAATTATTTCTATATTGAAAAAATTCGAATTGAATTTTTTGCGTTTTATGAAATTTTCTTAAATATAAAGTTTGTTAAAAAATTCAGAAAATGTCATAACATTCAAAAAATATTAACTCAATTCCCTATTTAGAAAGCAAAAGGAAATTTGTATGTAGAAAATTTTTGATTTTTTGATTTAAATTTCCCCCTCTGCAAAAGGCATTTTTAGTTAGAAAAATGTTGACTTTATTTTAATCCTTAGAAGAAATTCCTAAGCCCGGCTGAAGGCTGGTTAATTTCCACCTCTTGAGAATGCACAGAGCATTTTTATTTATGCTATTTTCCTCACTATAAGAAGAGTACTACCTTTTCGCCTATTATTCTACGTCTTTTCACCAACATTTGCAATTATATACCCGCATTTGTCGAGTTCTTTTCTTGGTATCTCTTTTTAGGCAAACATATGATAAAAGGAAAGAATTGCTATGATATTGGAGCTATAATATCAAGTTATCGTCCGACTCGGACCATAATTGAACTAAATGTTGGAGACCATAGTAGAAGTCGTAGTGTAAAATTTCAGCCAATTCGAATAAAAAGTGCGCACTTAAGGGGCTCAAAAAGTAAAATACGGAGATCGGTTTATATGGGAGCTGTATCATGCTATAGACCGATTCAGACTATAGTTGATACGTATGTTGAAGTTCATGAGAGAAGTCGTTGTACAAAATTTCAACCACATCGGATAATAATTGCGGGCTCTAGATGCTCAAGAAGTTAAGATACCAGATCGGTTTATATGACAGCTATATCAGGTTATGGACCAATTAAAACCATATTTGAGACAATTTTTGGAAGTCATAACAAAACACCTCTTGCAAAATTTTAGCCTCTCTATTGGCCCAAGAAGTCAAGACTCAAGATTGGTTTATATGGCAGCTATATAAGGTTATGGACCGACTTTAACCGTACTTAACACCGTTGTTTTAAAACATAACAAAACACCTCATGCAAAATTTCAGCCAAATCGGATAAGAATTGCGCCCTCTAGTGACTAAAGAAGTCAAGATCCAAGATCGGTTTATAGGGCAGCTTTATCAAAACATAGACCGCTAGGGCCCATTTACAATCTCAACTGACCTACACTAATAAGAAGTATTTGTGCAAAATTTTAAGCAGCTGGCTTTGCTCCTTCGAAAGTTTGCGTACTTTCGACAGACAGACGGACGGACGGACATGGTAGATCGATCTAAAATGACATGACGATCAAGGATATATATACTTTATGGGGTCTCAAAGGAATATTTCGAGGAGTTACAAGCAGAATGACGAAATTAGTATACCCCCATCCTATGGTGGAGGGTATAATATGTATTTATAAATACCATGTTTTCATTCTACAATGTCCTCCAATTTGTTGCGTTTGGCATTTATCCATTCTAATTGTTTACATACGGCATTTTTCTGCATTACACTATTTCAGCGCAAATTTTTTCACAATAAATTTGTTTAACTTTAAAATTTTAATAAAAAAAATACATTTAATGTTGTGATGAAAACAACACTTCTAATTTTCTTGAATTTATTTTCTGTCCAGCCACGCCACTTTGTGTCTGTATATGATAAAAGCTAGACACATATTTGACTCATTCGCACTTCTTTTCGCATAACATATGTGTGAAAGGGTACACAATATAATCTTGGTCAATACTCAATTTATACTATTAAATAACAATTTAATGCGTACAGTTAAAAACATATTCAACGTATGCCTTATTTACCAATCAATTGCCGTGATACAAAAATTAATTAAAAAAATCATTAAAGCAATTAACACCTTGTTCGAATAGATTTTTATAAGTCAATACCATGTTTAATCGGTCAAATTTAGGTGTATATTTTTTCTGTGTGGTGTATGCGTAAGTTTATTTGGTACATTTGCACTTCTATTCGCATTACATGTGCGTGAAACAATACACAATACATTCTTGCTTTTTGCAGAAACAGATTATATTATTAAATAACAATTAATTAATCCGTGCAATTAAAAATTTGTTAAACAATATTGTTTTAAGCAATCACATGTCATGATTCAATGGAAAATACAATTGCAACGTCAAAAATTATCAAATCAATTAATTAGTTTGTTAAAAAAACATTTTTGTAAATCAATACCAAGTTTAATTGGCCAAATTAAGTCAATAATTTGTCTGCGAAAGCAAAAGGGGTAAACCAAAACTTCGATGGAAAGGTAAAGTGGAGAACGACATCTCGAAAGTAGGTGTCACAAATTGGAGAATGTGAGTATAGGACCGAGGGGGCTCTGAGTTCAGCGAATAAATGTTGTATAATAGTCATTTAAAGCAAAGTAAAACAGAAAATGTTCATTTAGAGTTTTGTCGGATAAATCTGACTAATTTTCTAAAAGAATTCGCTACAGAATTCTAAGTCTTATTCGAATTTTCCCCGGCAAAACTTTCAGAGTTTCTATAAACCTCCCATACAACTTTTGTTACGGTTTTGTGTATGAATTCGGAATCAGAAATTTGTGCAGAGATTCTGGCCGAATTCACCGAAAAAAAATTATTTTAAGTAAAATTTACGTCATTTGAAGCTTTCAAACAAAGACGATAATAAAAAGTGCAATGAAATTGCAAATGCAAATTCTTATACAGCAATGACTTCTGTCAGATTCAAGTTTTAAGCTCAATGGTAAGGGATAAGGACATCCTTAGTCAAGTCGCAACAGCGTGCCCAGGACTACTGCTTGCGCCACGGTAACCTCCTACTCAACGAAATAACTTATTCCAAATAGCTAAAAAGGTTCCTAAAACAACAGTTTTTGTCTGAACAATAGTTAAAATGAACTAAATTTGGGAAATACTGAACTTCCTATGGCGCAAAAGAATAATATGCTCGTTGCAAGTTCAACAATTTCTTTATAGCGACGAAATTGTTTCTACATACATAGTATTAGTCCACTTTCAACTTCCCTCAGGTAAAATATGAACCAAAGAGTATTGAAAATTAAGAATACAATTATTGAAAACAAATAAGAGCGTGCTTAGTTCGGCCGGGTCGAATCTTATATACACTCCACCATGGATCGCATTTGTCGAGTTCTATGCGCGGTATCTCTTTTTAGGCAAACAAATATTATTGAATAAGAACTGTTGGAAATATATCAAGTTATAGTCCGATTCAGACCATAAATGAATGCTGATTATTGTAGAAGTCATTGTGTAATATTTCGTTTCATTCTGATAAGAATTACGCCTTATGGGGGCTCAAGAAGCAAAATCGGGAGATAGGTTTATATGCGAGCTGTATCAAGCTATTGATCGATTCAGACCATATTTGACACGTATGTTTACGGTCATGAGAGAAGCAGTTGTACAATATTTCTGCCAAATCGGATGAGAATTGCGAGCTCTAGAGGCTCAAGAAGTCAAGATCCCGGATCGGTTTATACGGCAGCTATATCAGGTTATGTACCGCCATACTTAGCACATTTATTGGAAGTCATAACAAAACAAATTGGATGAGAATTGCGCGCTCTATTGGCTCAAGAAGTCAAGATCCAAGAACGGTTTATATGACAGCTGTACCAAATTATGAACCGATTTTAACCATACTTAGAGAAGTTGTTGGAAGTAATACCAAAACACCACGTGCAAAATTTCAGTTAAATCAGACGAGAATTGCGCCCTCTAGAGGCTCAAGAAGTCAAGACCAAAGATCGGTTTATATGGCAGCTATATCAAAACATGGACCGATTTGGCCCATTTACAATCCCAACCGACCTACACTAATAAAAAGTATTTGTGCAAAATTTCAAGTGGCTAGCTTTACTCCTGCGAATGTTAGCGTGCTTTCGACAGACAGACCGACGGACGGACGGACATGGCTAGATCGACTTTAAATGACATGACGATCAAGACTATAATATACATTATGGGGTCTCAGACGCATATTTCGAGGTGTTACAAACAGATTGACGAAATTAGTATACCCCCATCCTATGGTGGAGGGTATAAAAATCGCTTTTTCAGAACACTCCGGAGCATCGCATTGGACACATATTAATAATTGCCCATCCCATTTCTTTCCGCCTTTCTCACATACCCACGCTATCAATTGCTCAGCTATTGAGAAGAATATAAAATTTAGTATGAAACATTGCAATTATAAATTAAATAAAACTTTACCTTTTGTCCCAGCCGAGTATTGAACCAAAACCCCTCTGTTTACAAAGGAGACGCCCTACGCATTTATCCAGATCAATATTGTTTGAGTTTTCGACTATTTTCCCATTTAAATATTTGCTAACAACACAAAAGCAAAACATTTTCTCACTTCTTTTCATCAAAGCATTCTAGCTTCTTTCAGCTTTTTTCAGCTTCAATTTATAGTTCTATTTATAGACACAATGTTGCACCATTAGATGTGTGTTTACTCAAGAAATGGGAATAAACATTTTAGTTATAATGAACTAAAAATCTTTATTTCTTTAAGTAGTTCATTCAGTAACAAATTTCAGAATACGTATTGTCAAGTTTATTTGCTCATTCTTTAGGAATTTTTAACTAATCGTGGATAAATATCATGGTTTAACAAGTATTATGTAATTAACTCCTATTTACGATAAGCATTTCTCTGAGTGTAGACATGAGTGGCGTTCTGCATACATAGTGCTGTTGTTCTAGCTAATATCTTGGTCTTCTATTTGAGTTAACGAAATTTGCTGTTTCAACTACAAAGAATATTGAACACATTTAGCAAAACACATTCTGCTGTCACGGTCATGTAATTTGGCTCCTATTTACATCTTTATGTTGGGCTTGTTAAAGGAAGAGGATATGCCAATGATTATGGCTAAAATATGAGATAATTCGTTCCCGATCGACATCAAAGTCATCGAGTTTATGTGGACTATCAAAGGCGAGACAAGGCGGATTTAAGAAGGTGGTCTCACGCGAACAGCTGTTAACAGCCGGCCGGGTTTGACGGTATTAAGATGTCAGATTTTTGTTTGCATTCTCTTTGTTGTTATCTTCTTTCTCGCATATCCTCCGCTCATGCACGCACACGTACACACACTCACAAATTTGTTTGCGCATGCTAGCAAAACGACGATCAGCTTGATGGCAAGATGGCGGATTGCACCATAAGATTTGTGTTTGTGGTAGAAATGAGATCACCTTTAATTGTTTCGCCATAAGAAAGACGCATTCGTACAAATCAGCATTTGGTCGATATTTTGCCTCACATAATTGTTATTGAATTTTTACAATAAATAAGTAAAAGCGATTTAAGTTCGGCAGTGCCGAATCTTATATACCCTCTACCATGGATCGGATGTGACAAGTTCTTTGAATGACTTTTTCAAATATATTTATAATAACTATATCAAAATACTGACTGGTATGCACCGTACATTCCGTGGCTGTTAAAAGTCCTAAAAATTATCACGTCCAAAGTTTCAGAAAAACCGGATAGTAATTGCGCAATTTAAAATCCTGGGAGCTATATCAAGTTATGAACTCTAAAGGCTCAAGAAGAATAAATCAGATCGGCTTATATGGGAGCTGTATCAGGTTATGAACCGATTTAGACCATACTTGGAACAGTTGTTAGAAGTCATAACAAAAGGCCACGCACAAAATTTTAACCAAATCGGATAAGCACTGCGCTCCCTAGAGTCTCATGAAGTAAAATCGGGAGATGAGTTTATATGGCAGCTATATCAGGTTATGCATCAATTTGGACTATACCAGATACAATTGTTGAAAGTCATAACAAAACATCATGTGCAAATGTTTAGCTCAATCGGATAAGAATTGCGCTTTTTAGAGGCTTAAGAAATCAAATCAGAAGATCGATTTATATGGCAGCTATATCAAAGCACAGACCGATTCAGCCCTTTTACAATCCCAAACAACCTACACTAATAAAATAGTTATGCGAAATTTTAAGTGGCTACACCGAGAAAAATAAGTTTGATCATAGCAGCAAACATTGATTTTAATTTAAAAATTTATAAACTTTGAAGGATGTATTATAAATTTTTTTAACATTGAAACGATAGTTGAGGCATTCCCTGTACATTAATGTACTTTTTTCGAACATTTTTGGCGTTCGTTTTTTGTTAAAAAGAATAAATATGATTTTGGTAAAAATGTTGTCATCAAATAATTATCAAACAATTATTAAGTAGAAGAAACTTTGGTAAAGTTGTCTTCCGAAAACCTTTAAAATTTAAAAATAAGATTAATATACATGTTTTTTTAAGTATTTTTGACATTTCGAGGCTGGAATTAAAATTTTACCATCTGAAAACAACACAAATTTTGGCTGTTTTAGCAAAAAATTGCTGCTGTCCCATTTTTAGCAGACTTTTTGCTGTTTCTACTAAAAAATTCTCTGAGTGTAGCTTTACTCCTTCGAAAGTTAGCGTCCTTTCGACAAACAAACAGACGAACGAACACAGGTAAATCGACTAAGAATGTCAAGACAATCAAGAACTTATATACATACTTTATTGGGTCTCAGATCAATATTTTAATGTGCTACAAACGGAATCACAAAATTATGATGAATGAAGGCTTGAGATAAAATCTCTAAAAATCTTGTTTTATTTGCAATTGCAACCATTTATTTACCATCTGACAACCAAGTGTCCAATATGCATAACATTTGACATCATCACTCAAAGAAAAAAGTCTGCTGTCAGGCACTGTTTGCTGACTGTAAGTAGTTAATTTTGCTGCTATTGCAGCGCTAGTTCTCCTGTTATAGCAAAATGTTTGCAATTTCAGACCAGCAGACTGCCTGCTAAAAAGTTTGTTGAAAATGTTTTCTGCTCCATTTATAAAGGGGCTGTTAGGGGAAGAGTATGCAAAATAATAATGAAAAAATAAGATTAAAAAAAAATACATAAAACACAAAAAGATTAAAAAATAAAGTAAAATACTAAATAAAATGGAAGAGCTAAATACTATATGAGATATTCCATGCAAATATATACTCGCCTTGAAAGCAGTGCAATTTATTTGCTATCGTAGCAACAATTTTTTTCCTGTTCAGCTGTATTACGTGTTCAATATTTTAGCAGTTTTTGTAGTTGAAACAACAGTATTTGTTAGTAGAAATGGCAAGCGGAAATGTTTGCTGCAGCAGCCATTTGTTTACAATCATGTCAGCCTTTCCATTTTTAGCAGACAAGAATTGCTGTTTTAAAAAACATTTTTGCTATTTTGAATAACAGTTTCGTTGAGTGTAGCATTTTAATTTGTCTTCCAACAATCCAATCACAAACAGAGTCTCAATTTTTAACAAACAATAGACTTTTAGCAGTAAGCATGCTGTTCTCATGTTGCAAATATTTTGCTATATCAGCAGAATTACTGCTGTAGCGGCATCCTTTGAGTGTGTCGGCCCAAAGAGATATCCAAGAAAATGGAGAGTGATCGTACTTACAACATCACAGGGAAAACGACTTTTATGCTACGCTAAGACAATTTAATTTTTTAAAAGCTTGAAGTGTTACATTTGGGATACAATCAACAAAAGGAGGAGGAGTTGATTTGTTCTATTCATGTTAAAAATAAAAGAAAATGTAAAAAATTAAAAAAAGAACGGGAGACTAGCTATGGCTTCCAAGTTAATTGGTCATCTTGAAGGTTTGTGATTCATTCACACAAATCAATGTTCCCACAACATGAGTATGTGTGTCTCGCTTCATGAGCTAAAAGTTAAAAGCATTTCAGGCTATTTCAACATTTAATAGCCATATTTAATTTTAGAATCTATCTGATCATGTACATAGCAAACGCATACAGCAAACCCATTGAATGGGAACTATTTCAAAAAAAAAATAATAATAATAAAACACACTCGTTTGTATACTCAATAGATGTGCGAGAATTCTGTACAAAAAACAAACTACCATAAAGATTCAAGTTCATATATACATTTGTGTTTTGTCAAATTTTCAATTAATTCTTACAAAATGATAAAAAAATAAAATCGTTATCGAACTTGTTCAGCGAAAAGCTTGCCATATTTGGACTTAATGTCTACATGACCATGTCAGTGCAGTACTACAACATGCGTCAATTATTTGCAACATTTTCGTAAACGCAGCACCAAGCTCATGAACCCGAAGCCAACTTCTCTGTCAATCTCTAAAGCCTTTGAAAACACACGGACAAACAAATGAAAAATAAAACCATAAGGCATTAACAAAATACATAAGTTTATATGGCTTTATTCAATTTTAAATAAGTTCATTTTCCACAAATACAGACTGTTTATTATTAAGGAAATGTTCATGTAAATTTGCCGTTCATTCCAAGTTCAACCAAAATAATTTTTTTTTAATATTAAAAAATCGAAAAAGTAGACTATGGCCTTCTAGTTTCGAATAAACAGAGCGTATATTGGCTCATCCGCTTCCTGACTCGATCCTGGCAAGAACCTCCAATAGCTAACGACTACTTCAGTAAGAACAAGTAAAAGCGTGCTAAGTTCGGCCGGGCCGAATCTTGGAAACCCACCACGAAATTTATACAAAACTAATTTAGTTGAAGAGCAAACTTTTATTCTACATACCAAATTTCTGTTAAATCAGCAAAAATTAAAACTTCTAGGAACCGAACAAGGATGATTGAGAGATCGGTTTACATGGAACCTATTTCAGGTAATAGACTGATTTGGCACAGTTGTTGGAAGTCGTAACAGACAATTTGCCCGATTTGGGCAAAAATTGTTTTTATGGGTTTATTGGTTTTATGGGTTTATTGGTTTTTATGGGAGCTATATCAGGTTATAGACCGATTTAGAACACTACGTACAAAATTTCAGCCAAATCGGACAAAAATTGCGGTTTACGGGGATTCAAAAAGTCAAATCGATATGGCCCATTTGCAAACCCCAACGACCTAAATCAATAATAAGTATCTGTGCAAAATTTTAAACGGCTAGCTTTATGCGTTCGGCCGCTATCGTGATTTCGACAGACGAATGGACAGACGGAGATGGCTTGATTGACTCAGAACGTCAAGACGGTCAAGAATATATATATATATTGGGGTCTAAGACGAAAATTTCGAGGTGTTACAAACGGAATGACTAGATTAGTATACCCCCATCCTATGGAGGTGGGTATACAAATTTGGCAGTGAAAACATCAAAAATTATTACTGTAAAAACAACAAGTAAAAAAGGCGTTGTATACCCACACCTCGGTGGGTATGAAATATGTTCCTATTTGCTATTAAGTACAAGTACAAATATTGGTGTTTTTGGTAGCCATATCTAAAAATAAACCGACCGAACCATATACGACATGGATGTCGAAAAGCCTAACATAAGTCACTGTGTCAAATTTTAGTGAAATCGGATTATAAATGCGCCTTTTACAGGGTCAAGACTTTAAATCGGTCTATATGGCAGCTATATCCAGATCTGGACCGATTTGGGCCAAAATGTCGAAGAGCCTAACACAATATCTTGTCCCAAGTTTGGGTGAAATCGGACAATAAATGCGCCTTTCATGGTCCCAAAACCTTAAACCGAGAGATCGGTCTATATGGCAGCTATATCCAAATCTGGACTGATCTGAGCCAAATTGAAGAATAATGTCGAAGGGTTTATCATAACTCACTGTCCCAAATTTCGGCGACATCGGACAATAAATGAGCCTTTTATGGGCCCAAAACTTGAAATCGAGAGACCGGTCAATATGGCAATTATATTCAAATCTGGACCGATCTGGGCCAAATTGAAGAAGCATGTCGAAGGGCCCAACACAACTCACTGTCCCAAATTTTGGCAACATCGAACAATAAATGCGCCTTTTATGGGCCCAAAAACTTAAATCGAAAGAACTGTCTACATGGCAGCTATATCCAAATTTGGACCGATCTGAGCCAAATTGAAGAATGATGTCGAGTGGCCTTACACAACTCACTATCCTAAATTTCAGCAAAATCAAACAATAAATGCGCCTTTTATTGGCCTAAGACCCTAAATCAAAGCAAAGTTTCAGCTCAATATCTCAATTTTTAAAGACTGTAGCGTGATTTCAACAGACAGACGGACAGAAATGGCTAGATCGTCTTAGATTTTTACGCTGATCAAGAACATATATACTTTATAGGGGTGAAAATGGATATTTCGATGTGTTGCAAACGGAATGACAAAATGAATTTACCTTCGGTGGTGGATATAAAAAAAGAGCTGATAATAAAACAGCAGTTATTTTTGTTGTTGTTTCACATTGTATAAAGTTGAAAGTATTCTAAAAATTTTATAAATTCTTCAGACTTGCGTACTATATCTTATATTTTGGTGGGCCAAATAGGGTCTTGACTACTTGAACTTCTAGAGTGCGCAATTCTTATCCGATTTGGTTGAAATAATGTCAGCATGAAGTGTTTTGGTATGAATTCCAACAAATATTCCAAGTATGGTCTAAATCGGTATATAACCTGATTCAGCTGCCATATAAACCGACCTTGGGTCTTGGCTTCTAGAGCTTCTAGGGTGCGCAATTCTTATCCGATTTGGATGCAATTTTGCATGAAATGTTGTGGTATGACTCCCAATAACTGTGCCAAGTATGGCCTAAATCAGTCCATAACCTGATAAAGTCGCCATAAAAACCAATCTCCCGATTGGACTTCTTGGGCTTCTAGAGGCCGCAATTCTTATCCAATATGATTGGATGAAATTTTGCATATGTTGTTTTGGTATCACTTCCTATAACTGTTTCAGGTATGGTTTAAATTGGTTAATAACCTGATATAGCTGATATTTAAACCGTTCGTAGGTCTTGACTTCTAGAGCTTCTAGAAGGCGGCGCAATTCTTATTCGATTCGACTGAAATTTAGCATGAAATGTTTTGTCATGGCTCCCAACAATTGTGTCAAATATGGTCTAATTCAGTCCATATCCTGATATAGCCGCCATATAAACCGATCTCGCGATTAGACTTCTAAGGCTTCTAGAGGGCGCAATTTTTATTCAATATGGTTGAAATTTTGCAAATGTCGTTTTGGTATGATTTTCAACAAATGTTCCAAGTATGGTCTAAATCGGTATATAACCTGATTTAGCTTACATATAAACCGATCTCCCAGTTTGAATTCTTGAGCCTCTGGAGGGCGCAATTATTACTCGATTTGTCTGAAATTAAAGGTGGTGTTTTTCTATGACTTCTAACAGCCATGGCAAGTACGGTCCATATGGGTCAACAACTTGATATAGCTCATATGTATATGAAAAAGACATTCAAAGAACTTGACAAATGCGATCCATGGTGGAGGGTATATAAGATTCGGCCTGGCCGAACTTGGCACGCTCTTATTTGTTTTTTTTATTACTAGTTGAATCGGGCCCGCTCCGCTGTGCCTTCCTTTAGAATATATATAGTAAAATTATCCTTTGAATATTCTTTTTCGACAACTTAACCCCTTTTAGTGAAATACCGTATTATGGTATGTTAGAATGGTATGTGTATAACAACAAACATAAAAGCTTTTAGTTTGTTTCTCTTCCGATAGGAGTTCAATGATCGAAGATCTTTTCAAACATATTAGGTGTGATGGCTTCAAGGGCCGTGCGTTGGCATGTTGTATTTGAATCGTGTTTATTGCGAAGAGGCCTTTATGGTACAAATACCACATTAACCACGCTCGACAACCCTGTTTATTAGCTGTACTTTTCTCAATGCATGTGTTTTCGTGTAAAGGTCGGTACTATATTCGGTTTTCACGGTGAAACTCCATATAAAAAACAAAGCGAAAATATTAATGAAGTGTTCATTTCGCTATAACTTGTTTTTCCAACTAGGCAAAATTTACATTTCACGACGCCCAAATAGACGACAACCTGCACAGAAAATCGTTTTCTTACGTAATATTGGGTTGCCCAAAAAGTAATTGCGGATTTTTTAAAAGAAAGTAAATGCATTTTTAATAAAACTTAGAATGAACTTTAATCAAATATACTTTTTTACACTTTTTTTCTAAAGCAAGCTAAAAGTAACAGCTGATAACAGACAGAAGAAAGAATGCAATTACAGAGTCACAAGCTGTGAAAAAATTTGTCAACGCCGAATATATGAAAAATCCAAAGCAATTACTTTTTGGGCAACCCAACATAAACGCGATCGCCAAACTTGTTTGTGGATGCATAAATAAGAAACTATTTGTATAGAAATAAATATACTTCTAAAATAAATAAAAAATAAATGTTTCTTTCATAACAAACTATTGAAGTAATAACAATTGTGAAAGTGTTGATCTTGCTATTACAACAACATTATTTTAATACAGGTGGAACATGCTGGCAAATGCGTTTGGAAAGTTGTGCTTATTTAACTTATACCAGCACACTCTTCCTGGGCGATGTGAAATGTAAATTTTCACTAGATGAAAAAACAAGTTATAGCGAAACGAACACTTTTCATCAATATTTTCCGTTTATTTTTTATATGGAGTTTCACAGCGAAACCGAATATAGTACCAACCTTTAGGGCGAAGATCATTAAATTTCACAACTTTTGTTTGTTTCTCTTTCGAGACGAGCTCGATGATCTGAGGCGATCGTCTCGAAAGAGAAAAAGGAATATTTTCAAAGATCCTTTCCTTTTGTAAAAATCTCAGGTATATAATATAATACAAATATAATAAAATATAATACAAATATTTTAATGCATTGCAATTATTTCTAAAAAAGTTCTATTTATTATCAATTTTAACTTTAATTAAGTCGGTTAAATATTTTTTTTAGAAAATAAAAGATTTTCAAATAAATTTGTTTATTGAGTTAATACCGCTTTACTTGAATTATTCAGATTGTCATAAATCGAAATTACAAAATCGACCGATTTCAGCAATATTTTTAATTGAATATAAGATTTTAAGCTAAGAATTAAATTTTCCTGTGTATGGCCAAATCTCATCGCTGATGGTTCAGTTCCTGGAACCGTCAGCATTTTCTATAAAAAAATTAAAATATTTTATCCACTTCACATTTGCAGAAGGATTTTGAGAATTTTTCTATTTGCAAAAAAAAAGTGGTTTGGAAATTGAAATCCTGGCTACGTCAGAGCTCTCCGCCATGGATCGCATCTGTCATTTGTTTTAATGGTAACCAAAGGATAATGGATAATAATTGCTATAATATTGGAGCAGATTGTGGACCAATTTGGGTGGTTTAGATGGTTGTTTAGTGATGGTGTTAAAAACCATAGTAGATCCTATGCCAAATTTCAGCCAAATCGGATAATAATTGCTCCTTATAGGGTCTCAAGAAGTAAAATCGGTTTATATGGGAGCAATATCAACTTATGTTGCAGACAGTGTTACCGATGTGCGCCTAAAATCTGGAATTCCGACCCATCTTGAGGCGATTGATTGTGCGAGGTTTTATACAATTTGTGAGAGTTCATAAATTTGACCAGGATTCACTAATAGAAGGTTAGGTCACATGCAAAACACAAAGTGGATAGGCCCCATAAACATCATTAAGGATGTCAAATCTGACGATTGAAAATGTCATCATATAGGAGAAAACGTAAACAAAGAATGAATGTAAAAAGAGAACAAGTTGACATCCTCAATGCCAAGTACTGCCAAATATTAAAAAAAAAGTATATCGGCTGATCGCTTGGCTTAACCTTATTCAGTGAATCCTGAAATTTGACTAGGAGACGAAACAAATTTATGTAGCCCTTAATGGAATGTTCATGGGAAATTTAGTTAGTTAGTTATCTTCCGCATACGTTATCTTCCGTCCTCAACACCGTTTTTCAAGTCAATATATGAATAATAAACTATTAAAATAAGATAATATTTTTATGTTATAAATACCACGTTTGCTTTCTATAATTTCCTCCAATTTGTTCCATTTCGAATTTGTTCATTCGCATCTTAATTTTTTCCCACTTTAAAAATCTTTTAGTGGGAACCACCCACAATATTTTCCGTCTCTTATTATACAGCTGCGTCGCCGTTAAAAATGCCTTGGCTTTGGTCTCTGCTATTTATATTTTGTTATTGTTATTTAAATTTCTTTTTCTTCTTCTTTCTTACTTAAAGTTATTGTTTTGAACACAATTTGGGTAAGTAAACAAAAATGTGTATGCTATTTTTATTCGAAATGTTACTAAGTGCGGTTCAAAAGTCCAAGCATAGATTCCATGACGACGAGGTGAAAGTTTAGTTCCACCATGGATAATATAAAACACATTCTGCTAATCAGTGGGAAAAGAAAATGCGGGAAAGACTACATTTCAGAAAAATTAAAAAACAAGTAAATGCTAAAATTTCCCAGAAGTCTTATAATAAAATGAATTTAGTCTTAAATATCAAATCTACTATCCAAAGGCTAGGCGCAAGCAGTCAAATCATTAGAATTTCGGAACCAATAAAATCTGAATGGGCACAAAAAATGCAGCTGGATTTAAACCAGTTACTCAGTGATGGCCCATATAAAGAAAAATATCGAAAAGATATGATAACTTGGAGTGATACGGTACGTCAGCAGGACTACGGTTACTTCTGCCGAACGGCCATGGAAAAAGGTAAATGAAAATTTTTATTACAATCAATTACAATATTTTCATTACTTTGTGTTGCAGCAAATTCTGAAATTGTCATCGTCAGCGATGTCAGGAGAAAAAATGATATACGATACTTTAAAGAAGTCTATGGAGAAAAAGTATTATGTATTCGTCTATCATGCCCCGATATCATTCGTATGGAAAGGGGATATTTGTTTACACCGGGTATAGACGATATTGAATCAGAGTGTGGATTAGACGACTACGATAATTGGGATCTACATTTGAAAAATGATAGTAGAATAAATCCTGACCAAATAGTTGCCGCTATTATTGCAAAAATGTTTTAAATTTAATTTATTGATTGTGTCCACACACAAATAAATGAGAATACAAGTTTATTTTTCCGCAATGATTGGATTTGATTCTAGACAAGAATTTGTCATTAAGAAACCATTTTGACACAGTTGCTGGGTTTGGCCTTTGCGCAGATTTTATTCTGCCAATATTTGAAAATTTATTTCCCTAGGCAAATTTATACAAGGTAAGGTTATTAGCCCAGCTAATAAAATGTTCTCATTCCACTAAAACGTCAAATGCTTTGTTTGGATTCTAGTTTTCTACATTTTGTTTCTTTTTTATCATTTTTTTCGTTTGGAATTATAATTTACACGTTTATAATAATAAATCTATTGATCCTGTGGCCGCTATACATGATAATGGAAATAAAAACTATAATATCAATTAGGAAGTGTTATGAAATTTGACAGCCTACTGGGAATTTGGGCCACCATTCTCACAGGGATGTATACATGATTTCGTTTTTGTTGGGCTAATGACTTTACCTTGCATAAATTTGCCTAGTTAATTTACCATTTCGTGTAAGGCGTACAATTGATAGCTCGGTTTAAATGTCAGAGGTCTTATATTGTCTTCAAATAGTATCTGGTGTTATTGTAGTTCATTTTAATTAACTAGACCAGTTGTGAACTCAATTGCCCGTTTTGTTTGCTATGTTCGACGAAGAGAACACATATCTTGCTACGTTAAACGAGTAGTTACATATAGTTTTATTTTAGTTCATTTTGTTTTTCATGTAATTTATTATAAATATTATTATTGATTTTTCATTTAAGCTGTCACATCTGAGTAGTTTTTCATCCATTATTAAATTTTTACACCTTAAGGAAATATTTTATTAAATCTTGAACTAAATGTATCTTAGACCATTTTTTTGTGATGCTTAATAAAAATAAAGGCCGTAACTAATAGAGCAGTCAATCATTAATAAATCATTTATTGTGTGTCAATACATATCGTGTTCCATGTAATTTATTATTATTTATTTTTTATTAATCTTGTCTCAATTGAGTAGTCATTCATTTATTATTAAATATTTATATATAAGAATTTTTTTTAATAATATATTAACTAAAATGAAGTCCATTAGGCTAATATTTGGGCAAATAAATAAAAAAATAAACGGTTTCCAGGATAAACTCTTCAGAACTTGTGTGTTTTCGTTAATAGTATTAAAAAAATGTATTCTCACACAAAAATTATCAAAATTTAAACTTTTCAAGATCATTACAAAAATCTCAAATACTGAATTAAAGAATTGTAAAACTTTTTTATGTAATATCGTTCCGCATACTAATAATGTATTGGGTTGCCCAAAAAGTAATTGCGGATTTTTCATATAGTCGGCGTTGACAAATTTTTTCACAGCTTGTGACTCTGTAATTGCATTCTTTCTTCTGTCAGTTATCAGCTGTTACTTTTAGCTTGCTTTAAAAAAAAGTGTAAAAAAAGTATATTTGATTAAAGTTCATTCTAAGTTTTATAAAAAATGCATTTACTTTCTTTTAAAAAACCGCAATTACTTTTTGGGCAACCCAATATATCAGTTGAAGCTTTTCAATTTCTTATCTGATTTATTACTTATAAGCAATTAATTTTTCCTTTGCTTTAAACTGTGCTACTGCTAAATGGACGACAATCCCTTTTTTAATTTTATCTACCTTAAATATTCGAAGATCCTCGTCAAGCTCTTGTAGGTAAGCAAGCTCGATCCTGTCCAAAGGACTGATCGCCGCGGAAACAGGGGGCCGTTGGTTATTCAAAGGCGCCAATAACTCGCCTTGTCATATTGAGCATCATAGACACTCAGTATTTATGAAAGAGTCGGTGCCACCCGACCACTCACTGAGATTCTCCACTCGATACCGCTGATTGTCCGCGACTGCAAATTCAGCTACACCGTATGGAGCATTCCACTATACACAATCTGTGGACGCGCCCGTTAGTTCGCAGCTCAGCTTCTCGTGGCAGCAATGAACACCACACAGATCGGAACTCATTGTTCCAGCTTGTGTGGTGCTCACAGTTATCCCGCGCAGGACGATTTTTTAATAATTGTCATAATATAGAAAGGTGGTCCATATTCAACATGGGCGCTGGGTATACTCATTTAATATCAAAACGTCATTTTACTTACTCGTCTTGCAGTAACCAAGACATAGAATGCAAGGTTCCTCTGAACCCATGGAGTATTTTTTATCTTTTACATATTCATTATCATTTGCTTGCGATGGCGAGAATCGACAACAGTCTTAGTCTGTGAAGGTAAAAGCATTTATTTGCAAGACCTGTCGGAATTTCAGAGAATTTCGCCTGAAGATCCTAGGGTTGACTCTTGGCAGCCTCTTCTTATCGTCAGCCCATGCTACTACGGTCTGTCACAAGGTAAGAAACAGAAACAACTCTTCAAATCATTGGCAGACTGCACTTGGGATATGAAAAAAGAGATGTTATTAACCACTTACAAAGCGATTTGAATTCATTCACGTTACTTTACGTAGTCAAAATATTTGTTTGACTAATTGAAGTTAAAATTAACCTTAATACGAACACCTGATTGTTTAATTCATATGTATGAGAAAGATGAACAGCTCCAAGCATCACGGAAAAGGCAAAAGAGGAGGAGGAAATCGTGGTCATCATTATCGAAATGTGAAATCAAATCGCAATTGCGAACGCTCATTGGCACAAAGGGAAAGTGAGCTAGCTTCCAATTCTGGCAGCGAAGACTCATCCTCGAGTGAATCGGCTAATATTGATAAACAACATGGTTCAGCTCCAGATTTTCCTATAGCAATGTGGGACTTAAATCAGTGCGACCCTAAGAAGTGCTCCGGAAGAAAATTAGCTCGTTTAGGATTAATTGAAAACTTGCGACTTGGACAAAAATTCGCAGGATTAGTATTGACGCCAGTTGGTGAGAGCTGTGTAAGTCCACAGGATAGAGACATTGTGCAGACATCGGGGGTAGCTGTTGTTGACTGCTCGTGGGCGAAGTTGGATGAAACTCCATTTTCTAGAATGAAAAGCCCCAATCCGCGTCTCTTGCCATTCCTTGTGGCTGCCAATCCTATAAATTATGGAAAACCATGTAAACTGAGCTGCGTGGAAGCAATAGCAGCAACTTTATATATATGTGGCTTCATCTCGGAAGCAGAGTGGTATATGGGGAAATTCTCATGGGGTCATTCATTTTTGGAACTGAATGAGACGTTGCTCAAAAGGTATGCAGCATGTAAAACTAGCGAAGAGATTGTTCACGTTCAAAACACTTATATAAGCGAAGAGCAAGAGGCTAGAAATAAACCTAAAGACTACAAAGAATTTTATCCTACCAGCAGCAGTAGTAGTTCGGACGAAGATTGTTAGGTCAAAAAGGATTATTTTTTTATATGAAAAATTGTTATACCTTTATGAAGTACTACAAATAAGAAATAAAATGCAATTTTTTAGTGATTGATTGACTAACATTACGAATTTTATTTATTTTATACCCGATGGGCTAATTGAAATAAAAAACCTGCACTGGTTCACACCATAAATATTTGAATAAAATACTTTTATTATCTGATCTAATAATAAAAAGTCTAAGGAAGGAATATCATGACAGTATTCCCTTACTAAGAACCAAAAATATATAAGAAAAAAGAAATTTGTAAACTTCAATGTTGGTATGAGAATTTCCTTTTAAAATCATTGAGTATGGCGATGATATTCTGGTGAGACGTTAACAAAACTAGCCATGCTAAAGAAGGTAGCACTATTTTTAACCAAATATTTTAGAAAGTCATGCAAGTGCACCAGCAATAGCTGCATAGATTTTTCGTCCAAAGCTGAATATCCCAACATGGATCCCAATTTTACAAACAAACGCAGCAAATGGAAGGATCCATATAATTTAGAAAGAGGTATATCCGGATACTGTTGCAGTATATCAGCATACTGTGGACGCTCAAATTTGTAGAGAAGCTGGGAGCCAAGCATAACATTGAAATATTCCACAACGCCGTTAAGAACGTCCGATATAGCCAATTCCTTGCAAGCATTCGATGATTTGGCAGACTTCTTAAAACTAATATACTGATCGACGATATCTTGTACAGTGATTTTCGCTGGTATATCCAACAATTTATGTTGTCTTGTAATAGCATCCCAGTCATCAGCTAGACACTGCTTTAATTCATCCGGAATTTTAATTTTAACTTCTATTTTTGATAGAAAAGTCTCTTCGCTCTCTACGCAAGAATCTAATCGAATATTACTCGCTACCGAGGAACTGGTAACGGTTGTGTTACTTATAGGCCCCGCTGATACAATAGGCAATGGTGGAACGGGTGTACTACTGTTGGATGCTGCCGCATTATTCGTTGAAGATTTTTCCGACGAACTTGTTGAAGTACCTCGCTTCTTTTTCACTGCGGGTTCTTCCTTATCTTCTTTCGTGGACTCCTCCTTTCCCAAAGTATCTTTTTTTGACTCCATCGTAACAGGTGTGGCATTCAGTTTGGATCTGTTCCCTCGCCCTGCAACTGTTGTCGTAGTTGTAGTAGAGAGATTAGTTAATTCTTTTGATGGGGTCGAAGCTCTCGATTCACTACCGCCACTACTGATCGCTCCACTATCTTTAGATGTGGTCATTAATAACTCTCCTTTCTTCCCTTTCGGGGCATCTACAAAGAAAATTAATAAGTTGCATGCTGAAAATGATTGATCCTAATATTTTATATTTTCTTACTTTTCCTATTTTTCTCTTTTTTGGCATCATGTTCTTTTTGTAGCTCTTTTTGCCTTTGCAAGTTTGTTTCATTAAACTTTAAAACACGGTTTTCAGGAACCCACTCGTCCCAACTGGAAGAGAGAAATTTTAATAGATGTGTGTGCTATATACTTTTTACATACTTCTTATTCCATCCAGCGTAGTGGACAAAATACTTCAGTTGTTTATCCTTAGTGATTGCACTCTTTAATGCCTTTGCTTCGTATATCAATGGACCATGGAAGCAAAGCACTTTTTCGCCTAAAAGTTATAAACATTGCAATAGATAAATCAAGAATTTTGAAGATACTTTACCTTCTGCGAATTTAAATTTGGGTTGCATTTCACCTGGGGTCGTTATTTTGGCGGCTTTTTTTGTTTCTTAGGTAAGGAAAAAAAGTTTATAATTAATAAATTCCTTTCTGTCCTGCTGTAAACAATTAAACAATTGTAATTCGGAACAGCTGATGATGATTAGATTAGATTTGTAGTTTTAAAGAAGAAGAAGAACGAATTAACGCCCATTAGGTATGTTCGCGTATTTTCCTAGTAGAAATTTTATTTCGAGGCATGTCAGAATTATTTGAAGGTTGCCCCATCTGTTTTATTTATCATTAAGCGGATTTTCTCGCTTAGTTTGTATGGGGAAAATGACATCCCAATTTTTCTAAGCGGCAAATCTTATTGCCACTTACATTAGCCGTTTATTAAAAGATATGGTGACATTATTCAATTTGAATGGCAAAACGAAAAGAAGATCGCAAAATATTCGGATATGACCTTGTTTTGGTTCCGCAGGCTAATGTGAAATATTTATGAAATGAGGTTACGTATGGTAAATTTCACAAAAAAAAAAAATGTGAAACCATTTCATTTTATGGTGAAAGCAATGTGAATTCCTCCTTATCCACCTTAAAATCACAAAACGACTGTTAAATAACCACTTTTAGGTGGTTTTTTTGTTTGTGTCATTATTATTTTTTTTTTAACACTTGAGTGTGTGCTAAAAGGAGATTTAAAAAAACATGTACAATTTTGTCTTAACAAATTAAACAAATTAAATTTAAATCAAGTCCAAGGATTTCTTCTTCTTGCTGTCATATGTTTTACTTGTTCGAATTGTGGCTTCGAAAAAATTATTTCGTGTGAATTGGCGGTCACCTAAATATTTATTTGGTAAAACGAATGTGAAAGGGAAAACTATTTTTGGCGAATTCAAAGTCACACCGGATTTTAACACTGATTAAACGCATGGCGAAACAATTGTAGCACAGAACTGTCAATTTAAATTTCTCGAAAAGGCTGTAAAAGTTGGTCAAGTCTATTAGCAGACAATATGGCATTGGCACGCTAATTTGGCTCGGCCTTATTGCTCGTCTGTGGGAATGGGATCTTGACCTTGTCCAGCTCGAAAACGCTACCATAAAACTTTAAAGAGATTGTTTATAAAACGTGCAACATTAAGTCCAAAAGGGGAAGAAACAGCAAACAAAAATTAGGAAAGAGAGAAGAAATTCGGTTTTGTAGAGCCGGTTTCATTCAGGTTATAGATGTTGCAACCTGAAAAGTCTACGCCCACCCATCCATGTTACCTTGTATCCACTATATTCCTGGTAATCCATATTCACGACCTCCCTTTTACACTACTGTGGTGCCTTCAGGAATCAAACATATAAAGTTCACTTAGCACATAGCTATTAACTTCATGGGTTTATTAAGAATTAAGACCAATATTGTCGAGCTCCCGAAGGAACCCTGCTTTGCTTGGAGGGGAGGAAATGAACTGACGGGCGCTGGCTGCTGGCGTTCGAGCACCGGCTGTGGCTCAGTCGAAAAGGGCGCGGTTCTTGCCAGTTCACCTCCTCCAAAGCAGGTGACAAAAAAAACAAAAATCAACCAGCTGATGGAGGGACACTGATACCTACACAACAACCATGAACAATACTAGACAGACACACACTACCATGTTGACACCACTTAGCATTCAGCTGGTGTCTGGACGCACCCACCCCACCATGGTGCCCTCTTGCGTCATAATCTATGAGGACACCCCAAATACACCTGTTTGTCCTGGACCGGTAAGTTTGAGCTACCCTTTTTCTTACCTGCTTTTTAGCCTTCCATATTCATAAGATAAAACTGAACTATTTCATGTTAAAACGTTATAAAATTCCAGTTTTGGCTTTATTGCATTTTCGCAGTAGCTAAATTCTAACAAATCTTTATAATGATGATTAAATAAATAAACAAAAAAAACAAATAGGAAGATCGAATGAAGCAATTCAAAAATCAATTTAAAATATAGGTTGATTCAAAATTTCATGTCCTAAATTCAATGACAAAAAAAAATTATATATATATATATAAAAGAAAATGCTTTCAGTTCAGCATTTAATTCGTTTTCTTTTCTCTCTTCTTCCTTCCAGCAATATGGGTCATCGAATCTTCTTTCTGGTCTCGCCTAGTGATGGCCTTGATGTCGGAGCTGGGATTGCCTAGCTGTAGCACCAGTCCTGCAATGGTACCGACCCTGCTTGTCGTCTACCCTATTTCCTGTCCGTCCGTCTGATGGTAAGTATAATGTTGCTGTAGTCTTATGTAGGTGTTCTTTAAATAAAAGTTGTATTGCTTTCTTTTATAGGATGTTGTTGGTCAACGCTAAAACAAGGTGGACATCTATGATGGAGCAAGGGCCCCCACGTACCTTTTACTGAAACCTTCCTGGCCTATGGGTGAGCTCAACCTAAGCTGAAAGGGCGCTTCCTAATTTCCTGGCGCTAAATAAAATACAAGAAATGATGTCAGCCCTGCCTCAACAACTTTTCTATAATGGTTTCCTTATTTAAAAACCTTTATTTTCAGAAGTTTTGTGTCAGGTAGCTGTCTGTCCGTCCGTCTAAGTCAAGCGTATTGTCCTGTTTTATGTATGGGAAAAGGGCTCTGATAGAGGGTACCTTTGGCGTTGTCGGCTGACCAACGCTGTGCTGTTATCGCCTGGTTGGCTGATGTTCCAACGTCGGGACAGTGGAGGTGGAGTTTTGGGTTTTTTAAGTATTTACTTTCTTCGTTTTATCTTATTTATTTACAGATAACTTAATTTTCCTTTCTTTTCAGGTTAATGTTTTTTTTTTCTCTTTTCAGGTATCGTTTTTTTTTCAGGTGTTTAGTGTTTTCTTCCCTTACAGGTTTTTACGTTCCTGTCTTTTTCTTTATTTATTTCCACTTGGGTCTCACTCCACCTCCGGTAAGCTTGCTGTCCATAACCAAAAAGAACGCTTCATCTTCGGGACTCTAGCCAGCTTGGCTTTGGTTGGTCTCCATCATGAAGTTGGTCTTCCAGCCGGCACCAACAAAACATATGGGGGCAGCCATAATGACAGGTTGGTGTCAGCTGGTTGTCTCCCTCTCCCTGATGAGGGCCAACCATAGCCAGTAGGTGTCGCTGGAGTAAGGCAAGTCACAACCAGGTGGCGCTGTAGCGCCATTATTCGGCGCACACCACAAACCCAACCACCCTGCCGATATTCCTATCAAAGGATGGGAGGGAAAAAGTGTACCAGTATGCAAAGTGTACCAGTATTCAAGGTGTATCAGCATGCTTAGTCTTCGTCCATACAATCGGGAAAAAAGCTAAGTGTTAAATGTTAAAATACGAACCTTGTGCCCTAAGGCCAGTACATCAACAATACCAAAGCCGCCCTCGAATATGATAAAAAACACAAATAAAAAAAATTAAATAATAAAATGCAAAAGAAAGATCCAAAATAAATAACAAAAATTATCATTTGCCAGAAAAAAGAATCATACCCATCTGGAACTATATCCAAGAGAATTCATATAGAACCCTATACCAACATTTCTCCATTAATTAAACAAAGTGAATAATGCATTTCCTCATCATTCTCGTTTCAGATCGACGGATTGAAGTAAAACCTGGAGTGACCAAGGAAGCACGTTGGGATCAAAGGATAAACAGGTAAGTATCAGTTCCAACCCAACCCTCGAGCGGGCTTGTACTAAATATATCGTCCTCATTCCAGGTTCTCCGCACGCAAAGCATGCGGCTACACCCAATACTGAAGCCGCAGTGGTAGAAAACACCCAAAAAGGAGTCTTCGTGGAAAACCCCTAGTTCAAGGTAAGTCCATATAACCTAGGATGGCCAATTCGGTTCTTGCAAATCGGGTTTTCGCAAAAAACATAACCGGTTTTCCACTAATGAATTACTCCTAACCAAGCAATAGTCTTAGAGAGCTTCGCGTGTAAGAACTAGAGTGATCAATTCGGTTTTTGAAAACCGGGTTTTCAGTTGTTCTTTTTTTTTTTTTTTTTTTGAGCTCACTATACTAATCGGCTTCTTTAAGATGGCCATTTCCCGGGTATTTGGTAAATCGGTTTCTTGCCAAAATTAACCGGTTTCTTACTAATATTTAATTTTTAACCATGTTTATGATAATTACCCCTTTTCTGCTGAGAGAATTTCAAAACAAAAAAAAATTGCCATTTTTGGAAAAATTTTGAAGAATCAAATTTATTTTATGGAACCTTTAACTAAAATTTGGTCTATGAACAACTTTATTGAAATTTTGTTTTAAAAATTTAATCGAAGCTTTGTCTAAAAATTTTATCTACATTTGTCTAAAAATTATAACTTTTGTTTCCACCGATAATTTACTTAAAACTTTTCTTTGGAATTTTTTTCCATTTTTCCTGAGAAAACAAAAAAAATTGAGAAGATTAAAAAAAAAAAAAAAAAAAAAAAAAAAAATAAAATAACTTCTGTTGGAAAAAAAAATTAATTGGAAAAATTTCATCAATTTCTTTTTTTGAAAATTCAAAAAAGAATACCTTTGATGACTATTTAGACATAAAAGAAAATAATTTAAAAAACTTTATTGAAAATTGATTTAAGGAAAATTCTCATTGAAATTTGGTCTTTATAATCAACTTTATTAAAATGTTGTCGTTAGAGAAAATTTCATTCGATATTTCGTCTTCTCAAAATTTCAAAAATCCTTCAGCAAACCTTTTTCAGCCACTGAAAAAGGATACGCTGCTAGATTTTTGACCTCACCTAAGGCTTATCTAAAAATTTTAAAATGGTTTACGTTTATAAAAAAAATATAACCGCCTAAACCGGTTTTTTTTTTTTTTAATCTCAAAACTCAAACCGGCTCTTTAAAAAGTTCATTTTTCGGATAGTTCGATAACCGGTTTTAGAAAAAAAAAACGGTTTAGTGATCACCCTCTAGTAAGAACCCTTGAAGCTCGCATAGTATGGCGAAACTTTTTTTTGGAAAAACTTCAAACTTTCAAAACCTCTTAAACATAGGATTTTATTCAGGTCTTATATCTCTTCGGGCACACATCCAAAAGATGAAACCGACCACCACCAACCAGAACACTATCCAGAGCCACCGATACCGGATACGATAACCCATCAGGTACACCGCGGTGAGTCTTGATACTTGTTCTCCCCCATCTCTGACTCAGCTTCGATACATACCGATAGCTCCGAGGCCTTGTTTATCACAGCTCACGATCCCGTGGCATAGTCCAGACGGATACTTAAGCGTCCGCAGCAATGCGGTGTTTAGCGAGATGAGCTGAACCTTGCGCCAACGACAGACATACTTGTCTTATCCCATAAATGTATACATTCCCGCTCGAGTCAGACAGCGGGGAGCTTCCCATCGTAATCTTGTTTTGGAATCTCTGAAGACTGCTCTGGTGGCAGGTGTTAGGTGAAATCTCGCGGATGAGTCATGGGCTTCCAGACCTCCTGTTCCTCACTTAAAAAAAAAGGTGTTCTATTGTTTTAGGTCCTTGGCGTGATAAACGCCAATTAGTTTACCCCTAGTATCCTCTATCTCATAAAGGCATCTTCCTATTGAGCGCACTATTCTGCACTTCAAGTACTTTCTGTTCAGCTTCGCATTAATATTCTTGCTGAAATCGCTTAACTGGTGGTTTCGACGATAAACTTCTTGGCCGGGGAAAAATTTAACTACTCTGGCTCTCGTGTTGTACTTCTTGGCCCTACCTAGGTAGCTCTTTGCCATGTTCTTCCTGAGCTGTTCCCTGATTAACTCTAACTGCGTAGCCTTAGGTAAAGCCGTATATTCTGGGTCTTTCAGTGCGTCCAGCTGCCGAGCCACTCTGTAGACACTTCCGTGTGTTATCATACTTGTCCCGAACAAGGCAAAGTATGGTGTCATCCCGGTGGAAGCGTGTACAGATGACCGAAGCGCGCATTCGATAGCGGTCAGGTTCTGGTCCCAGTCGCGTTGATCATCTTTTAAATAGGATCTTATTGCCGCCAAGATGGACTGGTTGACTCGCTCTGAAGCATTAGCTTGGGGCGAGTACAAACCAGTCTTGAAATGTCTCACGCCGAAGGCGTCAAGGAATGTAGAAAAATCATTTCCGGTGAACTGTTTCCCGTTATCGGACATAAGTGTCTCGGGCACCCCGAACTTATGAAAAACCTCTCCTGTTAAGAACTTGATGACGTTGCGAGATGTAGCTTTTGACATGGGCTTTAGGAGCACATATTTCGATAGGTGATCTAAAACAATAAATATAAATGAATTCCCCGATTTAGATCGGACATATGGGCCCAGGAAATCGACATAGATCTTTTGGAAAGGCCGATCGATCTTCACCTCTTCACCTATAGGCTGTTGCATGTTCTGGTAGTTAGGCTTTGACTCCTTGCAGGTGTGACATCTTTGTATGTAGGCTCTGACTTGGGCACTCATATTTGGCCAATAATATAACTGTTTCAACCGCTTCAGCGTCTTGTGGAATCCTCCATGCGCTGACGAAGGCGGGTTGTGGGCCTTAGTAATGGTCTCGGTTGTTAATTCTTCGGGCACCCAAAGTTTCCAAGCAAACTCCTCGGACGGCAAGTCTACCGCCACCGGAATTGTCCTTTTGTAAATCCGACCCTCTTTCACTCTTAAGTCTGGGAAGGCTTCTCCGTTTTCCTCTATTACGCGAATTTTCTCCAAGTAATTGTCAGCCTTGAACTCAGGTGCTTCCAAATCCACTGCACTGCTGAACTCCAGCTCGTCCATGTTGTACCTTGAGAGAGTGTCTGGCACTACATTTAGACTCCCACGTCTATGCTCTATGTCGAAGCTATGCCCTTGAAGCAGTAAACTCCACCGAGCCAATCGTCCACTCAACTCCTTATTGGACATTAGCCACTTCAAGCAGGAATGGTCTGTTATTACTGTAAAGGGCATAAGTTCGACATAGGGCCTAAACTTCTTAAGAGCCACCACTACTGCCAGGCACTCTCGCTCCGTAACGGAGTAGTTTCTTTGGGCCGAAGTCAGCTTTTTGGACACGTATGCGATTGGATGTTCTCCACCCTCTTCATCCTTCTGGAACAACACCCCGCCTACGCCAACATCCGAAGCGTCACATTGTATGTAAAAGTGTTTGTCAAAATCCGGGTGCTTTAATACTGGGCTTTTCGTTAGGGCTTCTTTTAATCGGCAAAAAGCCACTTTGGCTGCGTCACCAAACTCAAATGTCTTGCCTTTCTTCAGGGTGTTAAATATCGGCTCTGCGATGGTAGCGTAGTCCGCAATGAACCTGCGGTACCATCCGGTCATACCGGTGAAACTTCGCACCTGTTTGGCGCTCTTGGGGTAATCAAAATCCATAATCGCCGAAATTTTTCCTGGGTCCGGTCTTAATTTGCCTTCACCCACAATGTACCCAAGGTAGCGCAACTCCCGAAAGCAAAACTTCGACTTTGCGACGTTTATGGTCAGGCCGGCGTTCGTCAACAAATCCGCCACTTGACGGAGAAGGACTAGATGAGTTTCAAAGTCGGGGGCGACTATCAGCAAGTCGTCCAAATAAACGAATACCCTTTCACGGAGATGCGCTGGAATCACCTTATCCATCAACAGGCATAGCCTCTGGGCTGCGTTGCACAGCCCAAAAGGCATGACTGTAAAATGGTATAAGGGTCTTCCGGGAACCGTAAAGGCAGTTTTCTCTCGGCTCTTTATATCGAGTGGGATTTGCCAGAAGGCGTCCTTCAGGTCCACACTCGATATAAAATGTGTATCCCCAAGCCGGCTAAGCAATCCCTCAATGTTTGGGAGCGGATAAGCATCCTTGACAGTGAGGACATTGAGCTTTCGCGCATCCAGGCATAATCTGTTCTTGACGCCCTTTCGGACCAAGGTTACAGGATTATTCCACGGACTTTGGCTAGGCTCAATGACCCCCATGTCAAGCATTCTGTCCAGCTCGGCAAACATCAAGCGTTGCACAGCTGGAGAAACGGGGTAGTGCCTTTGCTTCACTGGTTCCGCATCTGCCGTGTCAATGGTATGCATTTCTAGGGACGTCTTGCCCAAGCCCCGAACCTCAAAAGATGGAAAAAGGCTAATGACATCGGCGAGCCTTCTGTCCTCCTCAACGCTAAGACGATGACGGGATGGGTCATTTGTGTCTTCCTCTTCTTCGTCACCTAGAGAAAGACTTTCCACACTAGCCAAAAGATTGAAGGCCTTCATAAAGTCGACACCCAAATACAAGGCTTTACTCAAAGCAGGGACTAAAAAGAAATCAATTTCCTTTTCTAATTTCTTAACTCTAACCTTCAGCCTAATCCGGCCCAGTACCTCTAAGGGTGTACCGTCTGCCGTGTGAACTGCGGCGCTATACGCGTAGATTGGAACTCCAGCTCTTTCTACTCTACCTAGACAATCTTTGCCCAAGCAACTAACTGTGGCTCCGCTGTCCAAGAGCCCCTCAACTTCCTCATCGCCAATCTTAATACGCATGTATAGCCTGGTGTCTTCCCCCTCATACAATCGGGCTGCCGCTATTTCCTTCCTAAGCCTTTTTCGGTCTAAGTATCTGTTTCTTGCCCTTTCGACTTTCTTGCTCATCTTCCGGCTTTCGGGTATGCTAAAGATTATATTTCGAGCTTTTTGATACTCCTCCATTCTGCTACTCCAAGGTTTTAATTCTCTAATCTTACAACTATTCTTGAATTCATTATTTACTTCATTGCTTAAACTATTTTCACCTTCACCCTCATCTAAATCTATGATATCCTTATTCCTACTTAAAATAGTTATTTTGGCACTTTCCTCTTGCAATTCGGAGGAGACATTAACTACTGGGGGTTCGCAAAGTGCGGGCGCGTCTCCCCCTTCGTCGTGCCCGTCTGTCGGTTTCCCTTGCACCTAGGACAGTTTGGTTTTACCACATTCTCCAAACCACAACCATAGCAAAACAAACTCCTTGTGGTTGATCTGCAATCCATGAAACCGTGGCCCTTTTCTCTGCAATTCCAGCAGATATAATTGTTTTGCCTTGATATAGCTTCCACCTCAAGCTCAGCGTCTCTTTCTTCATATTCTAACTCACTCACTCGAGGAGCAAACTGTTGCCGATGCGCCATGGCCGCCTGCCTTTGGTTAGTTAGCAGAAGCTCTGCTTTGCGGCATTCCTCTCTAAAATGTTGTAGGCCAAACATGCGTATAGGGAAAACCAGGGCTGCTAATGATGATTTCAGATTCCCCTTCATCATTTCTACCAGCATTTGCTCTTGTAGAGGCTCTCGCTGCTGGTTCCGCAATCGTAGCACGGCGTTGTAAAAATCTTCGAACGACTCATGCGGTGCCTGTCGACGATCCATCATTTTCCGCTGCACGTCAAAATCGCTTTCGAATTTGCGGAACTGGCTGAGAAAGGCCTCTTTCAAATCAGGGAAGCTCTTGATGCGTCCTAGTCTTCGCTGCATCCAGTACCAGTCTTCAGCAGGGCCATCCAAGAGCTGGGGAAACTTTACCAGCACTTCATCCCAATCACATGCAAAATCTTGACGGAGCTGCTCGAGCCGGAACATAAAATCTTCGGCCGTTATCGATTTTGAAGTTCCATCGAACTTCAGCCTCCATTTCTCTATGTCCACTTTCCTCGGGCTTGCGCGCATTGGCGCGTGTGGATACTCAGGTGCTTGGAATCGGCCGGGAGACATATGAGCTGCTGCTGGATGTGACTGGATTGGTGGCTGGCTGTACTGGTAATCTCCACCATATTCCATTTCAGCTGCTGGTTGTCCTCGCTGGTGAGCTGAAAACACTGGCCATTGACTCTCTGCCGCTGTGCCATATTGGCGTTGTTGCACTGGCTGGGCGCTTTGTGGATGTGGCGTTATCTGACAGGCTTGCCTTGCATGACCTACAGGTGGTAGATGCGGTCTTTCTGTGAGGACTACATGCGTTGCCGCCAGTCCGATTGGTTGTTGATCACTCGCCTGTATTTCTCGGTTCGCTCGCTGGTCAAAACCCTGCATGGTAGGACCTCGGGTTCCTTCCAATGTTTGATGGACCAACTGCGGAACTAACAACCGCAGCCTTTCATCCAAAAGCCTTACAAGCTCCATCTGCCCCACACCAATTGCAGAGTTTATAACTGCGTTGAGCTGCGCGTCTGCTTGACTCTCTTGACACACAGTGGCGTGCTCTTGACCAGTTCCTGCTTGGTCTCCCTGTTCTCGTCGTTCCCGCTGGATTGTTCGCGCTGTTATGCTGCTGAAATTCGGTGTTTCGGGAGTTGACTGACCCAAAGAAGAGCCAGAGGTGTTCGTTTCGGATGGAGCTGGAGTCACCACCGCGGAAGTTACCATCATGGGAGCCATGGCTGTTGTTGTGGTTGACACCGTTGCTGACGGGACCGTCGTGGTTATGGTTGTTGTTGTTGCCATCGCTTCGCCGTTTGCAAGAGTAGTTGCGCTCGAATAACTATTCGCTCTTGTATTCACCATCTAACCCTAAATGTTACTTCAAAAATTACAACTAAATAAATTCTCTGCTTCTTTAAATTCCTACAGGTAATCGGATTACCAGATCCTGTAAAAACTATGTGTTACTAACAACAATTCAATTTATAAAGAAAAATGGTAGCTCTCCCTCATATCATCCAGGACAAACAAAAACATGGTAGTATGTGCAAACAAACATAAAACAGAAATCTCCAAATAAATTCTGAATCTGTCTTCTTCTTATAGGTTAAAATCTCGGTATCAGGAAATTGAAAAGACTGGGTTTGTGTTTGCCAACAAACCAGCCTGTCGGCTAATCGGCGTGAAACAACGTCCCTACTTGCCGGACTCAACAGGAGAGCCGGTCTATTGTCCTGAAGAGAGGACTGGCAAACACAAATTGGGCTATTGCAGTGCTATTGAATGAAATGGATGTTTCCTGTTCCATCTCTATGGCCACAAGGCTATGTCGAAGGCCATCCATACATACTGCCTACTACAGACTCAGTGTCGCACATAAGCAATGGGCAGGAAACTCTGTCACAATTATATTCTTCGCTTTCCTTGGGGCTTGCGACCAATGTTGTATTAAAACATTAACTGTCGAGACACACAAGTACACTCACAAAGGACACATCGTAACAGCCACTATAAAAAAAAAATGAAACGGTCACCCGAATTCTCGGGCCCCACGTTGGGCGCCATTCTTGTCGAGCTCCCGAAGGAACCCTGCTTTGCTTGGAGGGGAGGAAATGAACTGACGGGCGCTGGCTGCTGGCGTTCGAGCACCGGCTGTGGCTCAGTCGAAAAGGGCGCGGTTCTTGCCAGTTCACCTCCTCCAAAGCAGGTGACAAAAAAAACAAAAATCAACCAGCTGATGGAGGGACACTGATACCTACACAACAACCATGAACAATACTAGACAGACACACACTACCATGTTGACACCACTTAGCATTCAGCTGGTGTCTGGACGCACCCACCCCACCATGGTGCCCTCTTGCGTCATAATCTATGAGGACACCCCAAATACACCTGTTTGTCCTGGACCGGTAAGTTTGAGCTACCCTTTTTCTTACCTGCTTTTTAGCCTTCCATATTCATAAGATAAAACTGAACTATTTCATGTTAAAACGTTATAAAATTCCAGTTTTGGCTTTATTGCATTTTCGCAGTAGCTAAATTCTAACAAATCTTTATAATGATGATTAAATAAATAAACAAAAAAAACAAATAGGAAGATCGAATGAAGCAATTCAAAAATCAATTTAAAATATAGGTTGATTCAAAATTTCATGTCCTAAATTCAATGACAAAAAAAAATTATATATATATATATAAAAGAAAATGCTTTCAGTTCAGCATTTAATTCGTTTTCTTTTCTCTCTTCTTCCTTCCAGCAATATGGGTCATCGAATCTTCTTTCTGGTCTCGCCTAGTGATGGCCTTGATGTCGGAGCTGGGATTGCCTAGCTGTAGCACCAGTCCTGCAATGGTACCGACCCTGCTTGTCGTCTACCCTATTTCCTGTCCGTCCGTCTGATGGTAAGTATAATGTTGCTGTAGTCTTATGTAGGTGTTCTTTAAATAAAAGTTGTATTGCTTTCTTTTATAGGATGTTGTTGGTCAACGCTAAAACAAGGTGGACATCTATGATGGAGCAAGGGCCCCCACGTACCTTTTACTGAAACCTTCCTGGCCTATGGGTGAGCTCAACCTAAGCTGAAAGGGCGCTTCCTAATTTCCTGGCGCTAAATAAAATACAAGAAATGATGTCAGCCCTGCCTCAACAACTTTTCTATAATGGTTTCCTTATTTAAAAACCTTTATTTTCAGAAGTTTTGTGTCAGGTAGCTGTCTGTCCGTCCGTCTAAGTCAAGCGTATTGTCCTGTTTTATGTATGGGAAAAGGGCTCTGATAGAGGGTACCTTTGGCGTTGTCGGCTGACCAACGCTGTGCTGTTATCGCCTGGTTGGCTGATGTTCCAACGTCGGGACAGTGGAGGTGGAGTTTTGGGTTTTTTAAGTATTTACTTTCTTCGTTTTATCTTATTTATTTACAGATAACTTAATTTTCCTTTCTTTTCAGGTTAATGTTTTTTTTTTCTCTTTTCAGGTATCGTTTTCTTTTCAGGTGTTTAGTGTTTTCTTCCCTTACAGGTTTTTACGTTCCTGTCTTTTTCTTTATTTATTTCCACTTGGGTCTCACTCCACCTCCGGTAAGCTTGCTGTCCATAACCAAAAAGAACGCTTCATCTTCGGGACTCTAGCCAGCTTGGCTTTGGTTGGTCTCCATCATGAAGTTGGTCTTCCAGCCGGCACCAACAAAACATATGGGGGCAGCCATAATGACAGGTTGGTGTCAGCTGGTTGTCTCCCTCTCCCTGATGAGGGCCAACCATAGCCAGTAGGTGTCGCTGGAGTAAGGCAAGTCACAACCAGGTGGCGCTGTAGCGCCATTATTCGGCGCACACCACAATATCATACGAAAATCAGAAATGTTCATGGTAACTTTAAGTTTATTATTTTCTTGCTTATCACTTATATGTAAATAATATAAAAAAATATATATAATAACAACAATAATTAAAAAAAAATCAAAGACAATTTAATTCAAGTAATTTACTCCAACATGATTTTTTTTACAGTGTTAGGCTTTTGTTTGTAGGTGTCTGTTACGATTAACCTGTCTGGAGGGGGTGGAATGCAGGATAGGTAGAAGTTAAACAGTGCCGGAGATATCACCCCGCCTTGGGAAACTCGTTGTTTCACTCTACGGTGTTTTGATTTCTTATTCCTAAATTCCACAAATGACTGGCGACCACACAGATAATAAGATTTGACTGGAGGGTCGTATTGGCGATATTCTCAAGGAGTTTAGCATGGCTGACGGTTTTTAGCTTAGTGCTATACAGATAAAATCACCTCCTCTATATATAGGCTGTTGTTGTCGAAGCCACATATTTGCATGTGGAGGTAGTGATCTTCGTCGAGCTCCTATAGGTCAACAAGATCGTTTCGATCCAAAAGAACGAACACCGCGGGATGCTATAGACTGTAATTGCATGGTATTGATTGCACTAAATAGAGTGAAAATAAAACATTACAAATGTTACGACCACAGATTTGCGAAAAGTGAGCAGTACTTTGCGAGGAATGGTCGAGTGGGAATCACGTGTTTATTTTATTTTTTCGTCATCGGCAGAAAAGATTTCCCACTTGAAATAGACAAATATTAAAAATTTTTTGACTAGCGTTATGTTAAAAATTATTTGGATAACTTCAGCATAGCATACGTTTTATTAATTTCTGGATCTATTATGTACTACATACATACACATTCATCGATCCTCAAAATAATTTATATTAAATAACTTATTTTTTAAGCTATTGATTTTTACATGAAATCTTTATTTTTTATCTTAAAACAGTGTGGTTCTATTTATATAATAGCCTCGTAGGTTTCAAATGTTAAGTTTCCTCCCAAGGCCTGGGACCTCTTTTATTTTCCCAATTATCAATGTTTAAAGCCTTCACTTTCTCATATACCTTTTCTATCGTAACTTCGTCAGGTTTCTTCATTTTGACTCCATGGTGTTCCATCTCATCTGGTGTTATAGTTTTTTGTTTTGAGAATTGATACCTAGAATACCAAGCCTTATTTATATAAAACCCCACTATGTATTATGATACTACCTCAGTTTTGTAAATTCTTGAAGACCAAATGAGCCTCCGACCATTAACACGAGGAATGGAACTCCATATTTGAATGACTTGTTTCGTTTTAACGAACTCAACTTTTGCAGCAACGCCATTAAATAAATGACTTTAATTCATATATTTGTAAATATTAAAACATCTGTTTATCACTTGGTTGAATTGGAGAATTAGTAATTAGTGCAAGTTGTGTTTCGATGCGTGTCAGCGAATTCACGTAAGGATATATTTATAAGAAACTTTACACGTAATGATTCATCGTGCAAATTCTGGCTAAACGAAGCAGAAAATTCAAGATTTGAAGATGCTGCACTTAATAAGCGTTAGTACTCTGTTTAGTTCATGAACAACTGTCGAATACCATGGCGAAACAATTAAAGGTGGTCTCATTTGTACAACAATCATAAATTAGATGGTGCAATTCGCCATCTTGCCATCAACCTGATCGACGTTTTGCTAGCACACGCAAATAAATTTGTATGCGTGTGTGTATACGTGTGCGTACATGAGCAGAGAACATGCGAGAAAAAAGATGACAACAAAGAGAATGCAAGCAAAAACCTGACTTCTTAATATCTTGAAACCTGGCCGGCTGTTAAAAGCTGTTGGCGTGGGTGGTCTCACGCCAACAGCTTTTTTTTAATTTAATTTTTAAATCCACTTTGTTTGAACGATTTAAAAAAAAAATAAAAACAAAGTTTGAACGTTGCTATTGTGGGATTTGTTTGCCCAGTTTTGATGACTTTTTAGAACGCGACGGAATTCCTAAATTAAGGCTGATACTCAGGATTCACTAATAGAAGGTTAGGTCACATGCAAAAACACAAAGTGGATAGGCCCCATAAACATCATTAAGGATGTCAAATCTGACGATTGAAAATGTCATCATATAGGAGAAAACGTAAACAAAGAATGAATGTAAAAAGAGAACAAGTTGACATCCTCAATGCCAAGTACTGCTAAATATTAAAAAAAAGTATATCGGCTGATCGCTTGGCTTAACCTTATTCAGTGAATCCTGGCTGATACTATGTTTATTTTTGGGGGAAAATTTTCCTAAATCGTTTTTGTAGTGGTTTGACAAGGTTACCACATTTGCTTTTTTGTGTTTCTTTGTCCAAAATGTTGTTTTTGTGTTTCTTTGTCCAAAATGACATATAAAAATTAATATGGCTCCAATCAATTTATCAGCTGCTTGCGTGCTTGTGTACACAGAAATGTGAGTGTGTGGACCGTTTCAAATTCATATATGTTGTTGTAATTTCAACAAAATTAATAAAGATGCAACACAAACTATTTAAAAAGAAGCGAATGCAGCTTTATTTGTAAATATAATTAAGTTTTTTAGTATTTTGTTTGGTATAAGTTAAATAACCATAACCTTCCAAAAGCCTCTTATTTCAAAATAATGTTGTGATTGCAAGACCAGAACAAAACACAAGCTTTCACAATCGTTATTACTTTGTACAGATTTATTGCATTTTTTATTTATTTTAGAAATGTATTTATATATAAATTCTTACTTATTTATGCATACACAAATACTAAATTGTTTTCCATGTGAGCAAGATCACTAGCACTAACAAACATTTAGTTACAATTAGACGTTTGGCGATCGCTACTGTGGTTGTGCTCAAGGCGAATTTAAAAAGGTGGTCCCACGCGAACAGTTGTTAACAGCCGGCAGGGTTTGACGGTGTTAAGATGTTAGATTTTTGTTTACATTCTCTTTGTTCTTATTTTCTTTCTCGCATACGCACACAAATTTGTTTGTGTGTGTTGGCAAAACGCGATCATCTTGGTGGTAAGCATGACATGACATACTTAAAATCAGAGTTGCACTAATCACTGATTTTGACAGATAGTGGACTCAATATTTTGTTGTTGGGGAACTGCCACTACCTGTAAATAAATATATCTTGGTGGTAAGATGGCGGGTTGCAAATGGGGCCACCTTTAATTGATTTAATTTATCTTAAACAAGTTGCCACAAATGGGCAGGAACTTGTCAGAAACAAGTTTAGAATTTGTTATTAACTGATAGGGAATCCCCACAAACAAATTGGAGATGTATTTCAAACATTTTGGAGACTTGTGTCGAACAAATCGGGTATTTGTCCCTAATAAGTCAGTTACTTGTTTCAAACAAGTCGGAGAGTTGTAATATGCCAGTAAGGGCGGTTTTAAAAAGGTGGTCTCACGCAAACAGCCGGCCAGATTTGACGGTATTAAGATGTCGAATTTTTGTTTGCGTTCTATTTGTTGCAGTCTTTCTCGCATATTCTCTGCTTATGTACGCATACGTTAACACACACACACACAAATTCTTTGTGTGTTGGCAAAACGTCGATCAGCTTGATGGCAAGATGGCGAATTGAACCATATGATTTGTGGCTTTTCTACAAATGAGACCACCTTTAATTGTTACACCATGTATGCCAGTAAAGTACTTGTGTGAAAGAAGTCATGTACTTCGGTCAAATAGAATGGAAACTTGCCAAATAAGTCTAGTAAATATATCAGACAAATCGATAACATGTGTCAAACAAGTTGGCTACTTGCGTTAAAAAGTCAAACAAACTTTTGCCAAACATGAAGGAGTCATGTAAAACACAAGTTGGAAACTTTGGAAACATTAGAAGGTTAGATCACATGCAAAACATAAAGTGTATAGGTCCCATGAACATCATTAATGATATCAAATCTGCCGATTGAAAATGTCATCATATAGGAGAAAACGTAAACAAAGAATGAATGTAAAAAGAGCACAAGTTGACATTTTAAATGGCAAGTACTGCCAAAAATATCGGATGATCGCTTGGCTTAACCTCTGGGAAGCATTCTTGTTTGGCATGTGTAAAGGAGTATAGGTAAAATGACCTAGAGTCAAACATGCCGCCAGCTGTTTCGGACGCGTTGCTAACTAAATATACTTTATTGATGCCATTCACAATAATATGAATATATACTACTCACGCTGTCATTGCGCACACAACAGCGAATATAAGGGCGGTTCTTTAGCTATTATTTTTTTTGTCAAATGTTGCCAAATAACATTATAGCTAAAAAATCATCCTATATAAGGTGTGAGCGTGCCATTTGCTTCATGTCTATCGTGTGGTTTAATGCTGTTGTTTTGAATGCCAAGCGATCAGCCGACATATAATTTTTTTTAATGTTTGGCAGTAATTGATATTGAGGATTCACTCATTCTCTGTTAACGTTTTCTCCTATTTGATGACATTTTCAATCGGCTGATTTGACATCCTTAATGACCTAAACTTCTATTCGTGAATCATGTTTCGTACGTTTATTTGAAGTAGTTGTGATTTGAGACGCATGAGAGAAAATATTCGCTTGACGGAAAAATATTTGTGTAACCGTGCCTCGTGAGTTGTGATTTGCTCACGCCCACATCTCTAATTCTCAGTTCTAAACGTATAGCATCTCTGTTTAGCCTCATCATGTTACCAGATTCTTTTATTTTTACTTATTTTATACACACACCACCACCAAGTTTTCGTTCAGTCGCCATTTTGCAAAATTATCATTGGGTGGCAACGCAAGACCAACGCTGCTGGAAATTTAGTAAAATAAGGAGAAAATTCATTACAACGTTAATTTTTGAAAATTGGTGAAAATCTTCGAATTGTTCTAGATAACAATTGCTAATCTTCAAACTACGGCATCCATATTAACCAAGTATCATAAAGCTTGCAACTAAAACACGATATATTTTTATAAAGAGGAGCCGTAACAGCGAGGTGTTTCGGTGTATCACAGCGATTTTGTTTGTTAGTCTTATATTCTAAGAAAATAAGAAAATTCGGTAAAATAAAAATAGGATTTCTATTGGAAGCATAAAAACTAAAGCAGGATAATTGGCATATAGCCATTCAGCATCGAGACATCGTACCGACGACAGACGGCAAGTCGGAAAGTGGAAGAGAGGTAGGTACAGTTGGTGTATGGCTTATCTGGGGGTCGGTCAGCGCGCCTGTTTCATGAAAATTACTTGTGTTTAGATGTGAGTGCCTGTAATGTTAAACTTTTTAATATTTATATTAGCAAAAACGAGGAATATTTAGAACAAGCCCGTCTGTCGAATCAACGGCACCATGGGTGAAATTAAATCGGTTAAAGTGGACAACTGGGGTGTCTTCTTTCTTCAAAAGCTGCAGAATTTTTTTAATAAAACTGACTACTGTGACTTGACGTTGCAATTTCGAGACAATTCCCAGCTTAAGGTGCATCGTTTGGTTCTAAGTGCCTGTACCGACTACTTTAATGTATTGGAACAAACATGTGAAGTGGTAGACGATGCCATTATTATGCCCAATGGCCTGCAGGCTGATGTGGTGGTACCCATTGTAAATTTCATGTATACTGGAACACTTGAGTTCGAGTTGAAAATGTACAATAGGCTTTTACGCACAGCAAAAGATATGAACATGACTGTATTGCTAAAACTGTTGGAAGCCCATCGGCGCACAATGGAGATGCATCCACAAAAAAATCAGGCGGTAAGTATGTTTACGTTTCATAAAAAAGAAACAAACCTTATGTCTGTATCGTTGTCATTTATCCACCAGCCTACAAGCCCAAAAACTAAGCGTAAAATAATTCCAACTAATTCCGGACCTGGCGTTGCAGCACATGCTGGAGGTCGTTCATTAATCCAACCTCAAAACAAGCGTATTATGGTAACTGGTAATGTCCCACAAAATCGTGTTGGACCATCGAGCGCCCATTCACGTATAGCTGCCGGCACTTCTGGCCACGGAAATTTGCCGGTGAAGCAACAAATTGGCTCTACAACCTTCACTCGGATAAAACAGGAAACAGATTCGGACAACAATGCGAACAATTCTTCCGGGGGATATACACTTTTAAAAAAACCTTTACAACCAACTGCGCCAGCATCGCCTTTCGAACAACTTCGCAAGGGATATAATAACAACAAGAGGCCAGCAACAGCAACTTTTGTTTCCCCTCCAGCTAAAAAGCCTAACTTGGAGGATGTCAAAGAATTTGCTGAGCAACAGAGAATGAGAAAACAAATTGCTGCAGAGTTTGGTGATGATGGGGATTATGACACGGGAATTATGGATGATGATACTATTCACAATGACGATGATGATGATGACATGACTGCGCCAAATCCTATATCGATAGGCCAGCAACAACAGCAAAGCTCGTCTACAGCAGTGCAGACGTCTGCTTCACAACATCAGCAGACTGAAGATCCTCCTGGTACTACTACAATCATTGTAAAGCATGAAGGCCCAGACAAGCCACCAACTATTGTGGTAAAAGATAGTTCAAACTCAAAAATGAATCATGCAAAAATTATATCTGAAGTTTTGCGGCAGTATCCTCATCTTGTAAACAGCAACAAAAACATAAAACTAAAAATTATGCCCAATGCTGGAGGAAACGCACAAAAAGTTGTTGTTAAGAAAGAAGTTTGCGATATTGAAAATACAACTACGGCCGCTTTAGCAGCACCACCCTCAAAGTTGTCCATGTTACAAAAAGTGGACGCTAAAGTGTCAAATATTATAGCTGTGCCCAATAAACCCAAACAACAAGTTTTAGGCCATACAATGGCGAACACAGCTGCTAAAGCTGCTAACGAGGTAGCCGTAAAAAGTGTGGCTACATCTGAACCTGTAGCTGTTTTAGCACCAGCTCAAAAACGACGCATTGACAGTAAAACCATGCATGCGCTGATTGCTTTGGGAGCTGAAAATACAACGGGTCCATGGCTCTGCTTGCGATGTGGACGCAATGGTCATCCTATCAGCATTCCTTCGTATCGTGGTTTCAGGCGTCATCTAATCAACACTCACAAAGAGACCATCGACCCTGCTTTGTGTGAACATTGCGGTTGGCGCTCATCGAGCAAACGAGAATTGCACTTCCACATGCAACTCGAACATAAAATCAGGACAAACCTTTACATATTCCCAGAATGCCAGCTATGCAACCAAATGTGTATAGACAGTGATGCTTTGAATCAACACCTGATTGACAGTCATCCAGATGAAAATAAACAACAGTGTATTTACTGCAATAAGATATTCCCTGAAGAATTGCAGTTGTACACACACATGAAAACTTTCCACAAAAAACAAGCTTTGGAAGATGGTATTATCGACTATTCTGACGATGAGAACGCTAATACAGGACCAATATTCCCTCCGCCTGAAGATGAGGAAATGCTAATGGAGGAAGAAGTTGAGGCACAACAACAACCTGAGAAAAAAATTAAAATTCTATCAGATATAAGCTTGTCCATTGCCGGTTCCATTATGAAGGCAGATACCTTTTCTGCCGCAGTGGAATCCACAACAACTTTGCCATCTGAGGAGTATCTGCAGGAACAAGAACATGTTGAAACTAAATTTGTGGCTGCTGATGGAAGCGAAGTAATTCTAACTGCGGAGCAACGTAAAGAAATTTTATCGCAATTAAACCAAGAAAATGAAGGGTCTTCTGGCGTAGTTATGGTTTTAAATGAAAACCAACAATTTGTCGGAGGAGAAACTCAATCGGAACAGGGCGCCATAAGCCACGATGAAACGTCCCAGGCAACATCAGCAACCAATGAGGAACCCGATGACAGCCACATCTATCATGAACTAAAATCTCAAACTTCAGAAGCTATTGAAGAAGACACTGCAAGTCAGTCAGAACAAGATGCTGGGGATCACCATGAAGGTGGAGAACAGGAGGATCAAGCACAGGAGGAAAAAATGCAGCACGAACATTTAGATGAAAGCAAGGAATCTATCGACAATTTAGAATGGGCAGAGAATTTGGTATCTGAGCACGACATGGCTGATGTTTCTTCAAATCCTGCTGAAATAGTATGCGGAGGTGACCCTGCTACTAAAGAAGAGGAGGTAACTAGCCTAATCGATTACAAATTCCATAAAGTCAAAATTCTTTTGTTTAATTTTTTAGCAACCGAGATACGAAGAAGAGAAAAGCCAAGATGAAATCAGTAAGAAACTAAAAGAGTTAGCAGGAGAATGGTCCGAAGATGAGGAGGAGGACATGCCGGAAGACGTCATACCAACCGAAAAACCGAGGGAAAGTGAAGTCTTAGAGAAGGCTCAGCCTCCGGAAGAAGAAGTTAATACATCTGCATTAAGCGAAACTGAAAAAATTATGGAAGACATTACTGTAAATACCAAACAAATTAGTGAAACAGAGAAGCAAAAAGAAGAAACAGCAGAAGAAGACACTCAAAAATCACATATGGAAAAAGAAATCCCTAAAGGAACGGAAACTGAGAAAGCATCAGTTGAAGAAAGCGACGATGATGATGTCGATCTAGCTCTTAAGAATCTTCATAGTGAAGACCACGACGATAAACAACAAAGCCAAGGAAATGTTGAAAATAAACCAGAAGGCGATGAAAAAAGTATTGCTGAAACTGTTGCGCAGCACGAAGGTGAGGAAGAATTAAAAGATGAAGACGCACAGGAAGTGCGTGAAAGAGATACAACAGAGGAGTCAAACAAAGAGAAAAGCGTGGAAGTTAAAACGCCGTGTGGAGAAGACACCGAAAGTGATCCGAAAGAAGAGAAAAACGAAGCGGCCCAGGATAGCAATGCAGAAACCATAACGGATAAAAAGGAAGTAAGCGAAGTTAAAAACGAAGCGGACACCGAATGTGGCAGAGAAAGTCGGTCCACAAGTGAAGAAAAGCCTGCAGATGATGAATTTTTAGATATTACACCCGAAAAAGTACAGGATGATAAAGGTGAAGACAATTCTGCTACTGCAACCACCCCGAAAGACCCCGAGGAGGCCTCAAACTTAGAATCTAAAGACGTTAATCCAACCACTTCTGAAGATCGCGTCAAAAGCTTAATAAGCGAGTGGGGCGATGACGATGATGAGGAAGAAAATGACACCGAGGAAAAGCCTAATCCATAAACGCAATTTTTTTTTACTTTGTAAGTAAACGTCAGTCTTATATTTAATCCCTTTCACTAGATTTCTATTTCTTTTCGTATATATACTATGCAGTTTTAACCGCATCGATTAGTTTGCCATAAGTTTCGATACTTTTCTCATATCTGGCCTGTTATTTAATTTAAGTATTATTTGTAATTGGCGATAGACTACTCCTTTTCACCCATTATACGCAATAATAAAAACGTATTAGATATAAATTAACATTAAGGTTCTTGAATATGCGAAACCTTATTATTTATATTCACAACATTTGAATTGATTTTTAGGTAAAGATGAAATCTTTGTTAAACATTTCTCGCATTAATAAACATCTAACAATCCCATACTACGGAATTAGAATTATTGTAAACAAGAGGGAAGCGGGACATGGAATATGCTACGGAATAATTATTAAATTGTATAACAAGCTTACTGGGTTAGCTGCTACAGACCGTTTGTTCAATAAGTGCAAGTCGGAATAGGTTTTCAAGCACTTTGATCTTTTTTGTTTTCAATTTCTAGCACCTTATTTCAATATATTGGGTTGCCCAAAAAGTAATTGCGGATATTTAAAAAGGAAGTAAATGCATTTTTAATAAAACTTAGAATGAACTTTAATCAAATATACTTTTTTACACTTTTTTTCTAAAGCAAGCTAAAAGTAACAGCTGATAACTGACAGAAGAAAGAATGCAATTACAGAGTCACAAGCTGTGAAAAAATTTGTCAACGCCAACTATATGAAAAATCCGCAATTACTTTTTGGGCAACCCAATACATATATGTATCATTCATTACTTGTTGTTTCCATCGAACTTGTATACTTTCCCTTAGTTATATGAATTTTTAGCTGGGGCATATTCATTCATTCTTAAAACGTAATCGTATTTTGATGCGCTCAACTAGGCCAACGTCGTCGTACAGCTCACACAGCTCGTGGTTCATACGACGCTCATATTCTCTGGTCTATTCATTTCAGAAAGCATCTTCGCAAGTGCCTATGCTTCGTTGTATTATGTATGTCTCATTTAAAAATTCTAATTCCACTGTCGAAAACTAGGGTTTATATTTCGTCGGTTTTATTGTCTTTACAAAATCCAGAGGATTATTTTTCAAATGTTACTTGCAAGCATCACAACACAAAAACATTCATTCGAATTTTAACATAGTACTGGCAAAATATGAAGTTGAATTTTAATAGTCGAGGTAAAAATTTAGTCCGCAAAGTACACTAAAAGGGTGTCATGAGGTGACTTCTATCCCAAACTAAGTAGTTAATGGAAATTAGCATTCATTAGCCAATTATATTCTTAATTTTATTGAATTCTGCAGGCGTGTACCTACAGTTGCAAGCTTTTGGCAGACTATTGTTCATAATTCCCTCGGTTTGTCCGGGTTTATATGGCGTTTTTAGCGTTGATACCATCGATGATTTTTTTTAGGAAGTTAAAGTGTGTCTCTTTCGACCTATTCAAAAGCATCACCCTGAAAAGTCGTATTAATTTCGCAGGAATACCGAACTCAGACATAGCTTAAAAAAAAACATTGAACCTTCTCACATATCAATGAGGGACGTCCGATCCAATTTTATTCATACCATTTATAGCCGTGTTCGAACGGTGTGCCGCAGTTCGAAACCTTTTTGGGGAAGAGTTTTTACATAGCATAGTACCTAACAAATGTCGCCCATAATATGGAGGAATAAACGCCGCTGAAAACATTTTATTCTGATGTTCTCACCAGGATCCGTACCCAGACGTTCAGCGTCATTGATGGATATACCAACCTCTGCGCTGCAAATTTCATCCAATACTCTTCCTAAGTTTTTGTATAATCTAAAGTTGGATAATAAACTGTTGAAATTTTAAAAAAATGTTAAATAAGAAATACTAGATGAGCAAGAATATAAAGCAAATTTTATGATCTGCGCCATAGTATCGAATAAATACTTACTTCGTAACAAAAATATACATACATACTTCATATCGTTTTTATTGTTGTTGCAGTTCTTGGTCTGCAATTGTCTTTATTGGATCACTGTACATATATATACTCATGGTGATCAATAAATCGGATTTTTGCTAAAAACTAATTTCGAATTATTCGCAAAATGAGCTTTTTAAAAAACCAGTTAAAATTTTGGAGATGTTTAGAAACCGTTTTTTTGTTTTATAAAAGCAACCCCTTTTAAAAATGTATTAATAAATGTTGAAAATCGACAAGCATATATTTTTTTCAGTTTCTAAAACAACATTGTTTTAGCGGGGACATTTAAAGAAAAAGTAAGACTAAAATTTTTCTAAAAAAAAACATATTAAACACAAAATTTTCTGAGAAGACGAAATTAATTGTATATTTTTTTTTTGTTTCTCTTTCGAAACGAGCTCAATGGTCTGAGATGCAAATGGAAAAGGAAAGCCAGAGATAGCAACACACACCAACCACCATGGGACGCGTTTCGTCTTTGGTTAGAAGACTTTTCAACCATATTAGGTGTGAAGGCTTCAAGGGCCGTGCGTTGGTATGTTGTATTTGAACCGTATTAACGCATCTATGACACAATTACTACATTAACCAAGCTCGACAACCCTGCTTGTTAGCTGTACTTCTCCCAATGCATGTATTTTTGTGTAATTACAGATATTCTGTCTGTGGCAAATTACACTTCTTCCGTACTACACATTTTGTTCATCTGTTGGAAGTTGTATTGATGGCTTGAAACGCTATGACAACGGGAATGGCTTGGTGAACGTGGTAATTGTGTCATAGATGCATTTTCGCTATTAATACGATTCAAATATAACATACCAACGCACGGCCCTTGAAGCCATCACACCTAATATGGTTGAAAAGTCTTCTAACCAAAGACGAAACGCGTCCTTCCCCAATGCATGTGTTTCTGTGTAATGATAGATTTTTTGTCTGCAACAATTACACCACTTCCATGGTGCACATGATTCTGTGCCATCCATCAGATGCACAGTGTGTGTTTTGCGATCTCTGGCTTTCCTATTCCAGTTGCAAAGAAAATCTCCGATCCTCCCACCACCGAAGGATGGGGGTATATTCATCTTGTCATTTTGTTTGCAACGCATCGAAGTATCCATTTCCTAACCTATAAAGTATGTATATTCTTGATCAGCGTAAAAATCTAAGACGATCTAGCCTTGTCTGTCCGTCTGTCTGTTGGAATCACGCTACAGTCTTTAAAAATAGAGATATTGAGCTGCAACTTTGCACAATTTTTTTTTTTATTTTTATGTCCATAAGCAGGTTAAGTTCGAAGATGGGCAATATCGGACTATATCTTGATATAGCCCCCATATAGACCGATCCGCCGATTAAGGGTCTTAGGCCCATAAAAGCCATATTTATTTTGCGATTTTGCCAAAATTCGGGACAGTGATTTGTGTTAGATCCTTCAACATTCTTCTCCAATTTGGTTCAGATCGGTCCAGATTTGGATATAGCTACCATATAGACCGATCTCTCGATATAAGTTTTTGGGCCCATAAAAGGCGCATTTATTGTCCGCTTTTGGCATAATTTGGGACAGTGAGTTATGTAAGGCCCTTCGACATCTTCCTGAAATATGGCACAGATAGGTGCAGATTTGGATATAGCTGTCATATAGACTGATCTCTCGATTTAAGGTCTTGGGCCCATAAAAAGCGCATTTATTGCCCGATCTCGCCGAAATTTCGGACAGTGAGTTGTGTTAGGTCCTTCAACATTCTTCTCCAGTTTGGCCCAGATCGGTCCAGATTTGTATATAGCTGCCATATGGACCGATCTCTCGGATTACGGTATTGGGCCCAGAAAAGGCGCATTTATTATCCGATGTCGCCGAAATTTGGGACAGTGAGTTATGTTAGGCCCCTCGACTTCTTCCTGGAATATGGCATAGATAAGTATAGATTTGGATATAGCTGTCATATAGATCAATCTCTTTATTTAATGTTTTGGGCCCCTAAAAGTCGCATTTATTCTCCACTTTTGGCCTAATTTGGGACATTAAGTTGCGTTAGGCTCTTCGACATCCCTCTTCAATTTGGCCCAGATCGGTTCAGATTTGGATATAAGGACCATAAAAGGAGCATTTATAATCCGATTTCACTGAAATTTGACACAATGACTTATGCTAGGCTTTTCGACATCGGTGTCGTATATGGTTCAGATCGGTCTTTATTTAGATATGGCTACCAAAAACACCAATATTTTCTTCTACAAAATTGAACAATGACTTGTACTTATTAGACCTCTTAATATCCGTGTCGAGCATATTTCGATAAAGCTGCTATGGAGGCATAAATTATGCAATTTTCAACGGATTATGACGAAAGATGATTTACATATACACCGAGGTGGTGGGTATCCAAAGTTAAGCCCGGCCGAAGTTAACGCCTTTTTATTTGTTTTTATTGATATTTGATTATTTCGGGTGTGTGTTGCCAATGTTATAGTACAAAGCATTTAGCGGGAAGAGCGCTTTATTATTTATCCATAAGCTAGCAAAACCGCTAGACAGGTAAATAAACCATTCCAATTGGGTGCCACGACGTCCGTTTCCGTACGACAGTGATTTCTTTTACTTAGAGCCTATAATTCTTTTATATACAATACTTAATGAAATTTGTTGCGATTTTTAAATAAAGAATGCTGTACTGAATATTTTTGCAAAAGCCTGCATGGGTATAGTGTGATTTTGTGAGGTTTTAGGCTGTGTACCGATTGATAGCAAAGTTGCGGAGTTTGTAAAAATATGACGTTTAGTGTGGTGAATAATTTTAGTTTAGCCTCCTGGGAAGGTCTTCTTCAAAGGAGGCTAATCAGTAAAAACGTTATTTAAAAGAAATGGCAATTTCAATTGAATAGTTTATTGAGTTAATAACCACTTTAAGTGGATTTTTGAGCTTATCATAAATCCGAATTGCAAAATTGCTTTTGACAGGTGGACAATCTAGATTTCGATCAAAAAGACACTGTTCCACTGTTTTAATTGACGTCGTGGAAGAAATGAGACAAAATATGGATAATAATATGGTATCATTTCTGGTTCTACTAGACCACAGTAAAGCCTTTGACACAATGAACCATAAACATCACTGAGCAAAATATGTTAAGTGTGGTTGCAAATGCAAATTGCAAATTTGTCCATGAACATTTCATTGGGTACATGGACAAACTTCTCACATATCAATGAGCGGTGTCCGAATCAAGTTTAAGCTCAATGATATGGGGCTTCTTTTTATTGGCAAGTCTGAACGATGAGCCGCAGAGCGACACCTCCTTGGAGAGAAATCTTAACATGGGAAAGTACCTCATAAATGTCGCCAGCTTGCTGAACAATTTTTGTTATGTTCTCGCCAGGATATGAATCTAGTCTTCAGCGTTATAGGTGGACATACTAACCCCTGCGCAACGGTGGACAACGTAGCGTGGTGTAAGCGAAAGTTGGCTTAAGCTATATGTGCCCTCGGGTAAGGTGAAAATAGCTGGGTATTCATGCTGTAGGAATTATCGCCTTTGTTTAAGGTTTGGTTGTTGTAGCAATGTGTTCTGTTCTATCGTTGTCCAGATCCAGGAACTCTGCGGCTAAGATGGGGTGCGTCCAGAGGGATCTGGGTCTGCGACGAGTGGGTCATATTGGGCAGTTTAACAGGTGACGTGTGTCATGTGGTCCGGGGTCACAATCGGGACATACATTCTGCACGTTGGCATCAATCCTTGCTCTTTAGGAATTGAGGCGGCTGCATCTGTCGTATTGTAATTGAGCCAGAACTGATCTGCTTTGACGGGCAGGTCAATTTCTTCAGGTGCAATGGGGGGCGGTCGTTCTTCAAGGACCACACTCACCCGGTAGTAATTCACCTCATCCGTTACCGTTTCTGTCTTGAGGAACTTGTTTCTACTTTTGACTTTATCGCAAATTGCTGTGGCAAGTGGGGAGAATGTGTAAGAGGTGTGAAATTTGGTGGCAACTATTTTAAGACATTTAAAGGTCGGAATCATTTCTCCATCAACCATCACAGTCAGCTCGGTATTCACCTCACGTGTATTTGTAGTGAACAAGGTGGCTGAAGATTTGGTGGCAGATATCTTCAGATCTCTTTCAGCGAAATGTGAGGTACGTTTGTTGATGTAGACGTTCAACCTATCGCAGATGACTTCAATGGGTCGGAGGCCTGATGCCATAATCGTCCGCATATGATACGACCTCTATGCCGTCTGGGGGAGGGGGGTTCAATGGGGAATAGGTGGAGATTTAACAGTGCGGCAGATATCACCCTACTTTGGGGAAGTCCCTGTTTGACTCTACGGCGCTTTGACTTCTTTTCTCTAATTTCCACAAAAGACTGGCCACCACACAGAATTCGCGACCCAGCATTTCAGACCTGGCCGGAAGGACGTTTGGCGATGTCCTCAAATAGTTTGGCTGACAATGTCGAATGCCTTCGATAGGTCCAGTGCAACGATGACCGTCCTATCAAATGGCCTGGGCTGATTGAAGCCACGGCAAATGTGTGCGGTGATGGCATGCATAGCAGTTGTTGTGCTATGCTGTCTTCGAACTCCATGCTGATGCTCGGCAAATGGATATTCTCCAACGAGGTTCGGGAGGATTTTGGATTTGTCCTACAGAAAACCAATTTTGCTAAGTTTCAACGATTTGCAGTTTTTGCACGTCTCTCAATTATAAAATGGCAGATTATACTGAACATTCTGTATTTCACAGAAGACACTTGGACACAATTACCAACAACAAAAAACATTTATTATAAAAAAAATTACCCCTATATCAAAAGCTACAGTTTGGAAGAATGCACCCTAAAATATTAATTGTCTACATGAATTTCACCAGCCATACGAGAATGAAATTTTTATATGAACGCAATCTGTGTTTCTTTGTCCCCATCGGTGCAATCCCTAAACAACGCAAAACACTTTAAACAAACCTTAAAAAGGTTTTAGGAAAAAAAATACATGTTGTGAAAAATTTTGCATTTTATTTAATTTACTTATTTTTTAACTCAATTTTATATTTTAAACCCATACAACTACAACAAAACGGGATTTAGATCAATCTCTTAAAAAAATTATAAAAATAATGTATTCTTAAGTGGTTTGGCCGTTAGATTTGTTCCTTAAAAAATATTCTTCGGTTGAATTCAAATATTTATTATTATTACTACTAATAATAATTTATCCCATGGTAGCCGGTTGTACATACCGGGTTGACCCGATGGAGTTCTTCGCCGGCAAGGGCTGCCGCCTCAGTGTATTACACATTGCTCCAACAACAAATTATAACGATAATCAAGTACCAAATCAGTAGGTTTTGAAAATTTGCGTATTATTCGGGTGTGTCCTGCGGTTTCACTTTTCCCATCAAATCAATTTTGATTATCACTTAAACAAAATAAAAAAATTGTGGTAAAATACTTTTTTGGTTTTATTGTAGTAAAGCTTACGATGAAAATTTGACATTTTATTGGCGTGATAATAACAAATTGAAAAAGGGCAAGTGGAACTGCAGAACACATTCGATTTCAATAATGTATATTATCGCAGGCTACCATAGCGTAGAGGTTAGCTTGTCCACCTACAACGCCGAACGGCGCGAACATCATTTCAACCGCGGTAATACCCCTCTTAACTTATTTCGCTCTGCGGCACGCCGTCCGGACTCGAATATAAAAAGAAGGTAGATGCGTGCGTTGGTAGATGCGTCGTTGGGGCTGGGTCGTTCCGTTGCGCAGAACCGATCACTGTGGCAACGTGCTATGTATTTTTATGTGCGGTTGTCAAGAAAAAAAAAATAAAAATCTGCGTAAAAGTACAGTTTATAGAAATTGAATTAACAATTTATTATAGTAGATTTTAAATAAATAATATCATTGAAATCCATGCTTAAAAATGTGTATACTAATAAATTTTATACTAAAAAAAAATACTCGCTTTGATAAATAAAAAATGTTATCTAAAAAAACATGATATTTTAACAACTACGCCTTATCATCATCAAAATAAAAGTTTATCACAGTCATTGTCAAAAATCCTAGAGCAACGGCCAAAGTTTGAACAATCCCTGCTATTTTGTACCGAGAGTTTTTGTGCCACAAAGCCTTTTCTCTAGGAATCACTTCACATACTGCAACGTATAGCAACGTCCCTCCTGCCAGTCCTTGAACTATAATCAATAATGACAATGGGATATCTATCAAAAGCATTCCTAAACTTATACCACATACGGTTCCTAAAGCAAACACGGTTATGCTTAGGAACTGAACTTTAATATTGGCTTCTGAACTTGACAAAAGACCCAAGCAAAAGCCCATGACAAATTTATGACAAGCAACAGCTCCAAGGAGAAATAAGACCTGCAACAGATTTAATTTTATTTTATTGAAGCTTTGACAAAAGATTAAATCAGAGGGGGTTTTGTATTATTAGCCGATTTTAAATACAAAACACGACACTGATTTTTTGCAATTTCCAATTTCTGATTTTTCCAGAGGTTTTCAAGGGTGTTAATTATTCAGACATAAAATGTTCAAAAGTATGTTAATAACATAAAGTGACAAATAATTTGGAATTTCAATAAATACCTTGGATGGTGTATTTTGAACACCTATTGCTAATCCTTCGATCGCCGAATGAATAGACAAGGCAACAAATAGGCCAATCGTGGTTGACATAGATTGACTATTTTGGGTTGCACGACTCTGGGCGTGAGATTCTTCAGTATCTTGCGAATAATTTTGGTTGATCGTAGGATCGCTAGTAAAATATTAAACAATAACTCAAACATGCATAGTAGAAAAATATATGTAGATACATACAAAGCACCAGGATCATGTATCAAAGGGTCTGATTCCCTGTCTAGTGCACCGTAACTAACGCTGGCCACTGCGCTGTTGCACGAATGTGAGTCTGAATGTTCACCATGGTCGCCGATAAAAAAGTGAACTAATTCTTCTATACAGTAAATAAGCAAGAATCCGCCACACAAAGAAATCTCAGCCCAAGCAGAATTCATTTGTTTGCGTACCTTATGTAGTCAGTCATAAGAAAATTGTTAGGAAATTTCAACAAAAAAAATTGAAATTCTCACCTCAGGTAAGATATGAATTAAAGATGTCGCTAAAAGAATGCCTGATCCAAAGCAAAGCATCAACGATTTCGCTAAAGGGAATCTCTGTCGATTTCTTTCCGAAACAATGGCCGGTAACATACCAAACAAAAAACTTCCAAATCCTAACACCAGCATAGCCAGCACCTTTTCCTTTGTTCCGTCGCTTCCCGCGAATTCATTAAGTTCCTTTAGCTTGGGCCATACAAATTCAAAATTCCGTGATAAATTCATTGCTATGAAATTAGACGATCCCGCCATTCGTGTCCGTTTTACCGCAATATAATTTTTTCTCCAAATTTCTGTGCCAAAAATGTGAATTTCTTTGTTTATATGGCAATGAGCTAAAAAAACAATAAGTGTGTTCGTGTACTTTTCCAGTAGCAATTTTCAAGGGGATAGAACAACTACAAGGCTAATTTAAAAATGTTTATCTTACTAGAGCTGGCAAAATATAAATGGCAACTATTGATATTTTATTTTTTGTCTGAATATCGATTTATATTTTTTCTATGGATATTATTGGCAAAGTTACATTTTGTTGCAAAACGAATAAAAATAAAGCTGCCTTTAGACGATAAGATATGTCAAAGAAGCTGTCACTTTCTGTATTCATAAGACTTGTTTTATGTACGTCGAATACGAAGAGAGCGAGCTCTAATCGGCATGTATTCTCATATGTTTAGATTTTTGTTGTTGTATGTTGATTATATGCTTGAAGATACATTGCGTCAATAGAGGTCGCAATTTGGACTTTATTAAATTTGGTTTCATTCGGTGGACATTAATATTGCTTCTATATAAATCGATATCCTGGTTTTTACGTCTCATTTGGTTTGAAATATATCATTAATTTATCGTGGCGATATACCTCTTGTTAACAACTTTGGGTTTCTCGTACACTTTTAAGCAATTAGAGTGTTCGCATACTCGGGACAATATGTCGTTAGTCGGTACCCATTTGCCGATTAAGGATTATCGTTAGGACAACCAAAAGAATATTGATATGGCAAATTTTAACCGGAAAACGAAAAACCCGGCCTTAATATCTTGCTTACACTTGGAGCAAATATTGCGAGTGCACTATCTGTCAACGAGTTTTGGTTGTGTATGTGTTCATAATAGTTAAGAACCATATCACACACAAACAATGAAAAATATCGCGAACTAGTGACACACAAAATCAGAGTTGCAGTAATCACTAATTTTGGCAGATAGTGCACTCAATATTTTGTTGTTGGGCAACTGTCACCACCTGTAAATGAATATATCTTGGGTTTGGTTTTAGCAAATTAAAAAAGTTTCGAAAAATTGAAAAAAAAAATGAAAAATGCATAATCATTTTACGGTTCTTTGTGGATGTTTTCGTGGCAATAACAAATCATCTGCTTGAAATATTTGATATTTTCAACATCACAATTTTCACATGCGTATTTTATTGCTTCCATCATTTATTCGGCTTCTATTCTTTGATGTGGTGTCTCGTTTATTAAAGGAAATGCTGGTATACGTTTTTCACACAACATTGAATTTGACTCTCATCGGTGGGTGAACAACACAATAACTTATTATTAAACTTTTTTCTTCTTCTAATCTCGGCAGACATACTGCTGCCCAGCCGGCATTTGACATTACGAGTTATGAACAATCCACCAGGGTTGCACAGAAAAATGTTGTTGTTGGGCAAATGACCCTATATTATAAGTTCTTGTACCATGTATTTCGCCATGGATTACTATCAAACTTCAGCGACTATTCCGTTAGCAGAACAGAATACCAACCCTTACCCTGTGATAATAGGTCTTCTTTGGCGTCTGACTGTTACCATAGCTTCGATGGCACGTTGTCATTATGTCAAATGTCAATCAGTATTTTTGTTTACATTTGGGTTTTGTTGTATAAATAGTAAAGGGGTCGTAGGAAGAGAGGAGAAAGCCTAATGTTCTATCCATATTCATAAGTAGTGATCAATTCTTTTAACAATTGGAAGTTTGTTGAACTTTGTTACTACAACAAGCCAAAGAAGAAAGCAAGTCACAACCTATTGACTCTGAAACTAAATCTAAGCATGCGAAATATGAAAACCCTTAGGCGACTCGAATTGATTACTTCGTTGTTATGTATGATTGCCTAAGTTGGAATTAATTAGAAGAATTGCTTAGCTAAAACGGCATACGTGTAAACTCCGCGAGAGACTTCGAAATTCAAAAACGATTGTCCAAGAGAAATAATAAAACATGTCTAATCGGGTGCCCGACATAATCATATGGTAAATAAATAAAAAATAATTCTTTTACGCGTTCCGACCCTTTGTTAATGCTTATCTTTTTAGCGGGTTTTTTATTCTAACCCTTTTGGTTATACATTTCTTTTCGGATATATTGAGAACGGCACTAGGTGGTGACTATGATTCACACACAACCTTATCGCAACTTGTGGACGCACAAGCTAAGGAGTACTCATGGATTCTTAAACTATTAGTTAATTGTTTTGGATATAGCTGTGTATTTGTACCTGCATATCTAATTTACAAGTATGTTCAACGCACAAACTATTTGGAACGGGGAGGTAAGTGTGGCTTATGTGTTTATTTCTGATATTTAATTGCTATGGCCTTGCAGATAAAACCTATATACACAAGGCGGTCTGTATGTGTATTAATGGAAGTACTGGTTTGGACGTGGAGCGTGACGAGCCTTTACAGAAACCTGATGTTACGTTAGTGGCTGGCCCACCAACACAAAAATGTGCAGCACCAAAGCGCTCCAACTCGCACGAGGCCATGCTACTTATTTGGTGTTTTTCGGGTCTCATGGTGTCTTATTTGACTTGGGGTTTGCTGCAGGAAAAGATAATGACCCAAAAATATTACAATTTCGAAGGTGTGCAGTCAAATTTTAAAGATTCCCAATTCTTGGTGTTCTCCAACCGCATTCTAGCATTCATTGTGGCAGTTCTTGTGCTGCAATACAAAAAACCCGTGACACGACACAAAGCACCACTTTATAAATACTCATTTGCCTCATTTTCGAATATTATGAGCGCTTGGTTTCAGTACGAGGCCTTGAAATTTGTCAATTTCCCCACGCAAGTGTTGGCAAAGTCGTGCAAAATTATACCCGTCATGTTAATGGGTAAAATACTCTCAAAGAATAAGTATCAGTGCTATGAATACTTTACAGCTGTCCTTATCTCATTGGGAATGATGTTTTTCATGATGGGTTCCGCAAACAGCAGTAAATCAAGTGGCGTTACGACAATAACCGGTGTAGTCCTTCTGGCCATGTACATGATTTTTGATAGCTTCACTGCTAACTGGCAAGGAGATCTTTTTAAGGCATATGCGATGTCTCCATTACAGATGATGTGTGGAGTTAATTTGTTTTCTACCATATTTACGGCGGCATCCTTAAGTGTGCAAGGCGGATTTATGGACTCACTATCATTTGCAACAGATGTACGTAGCACTAATTGAATCATTTTGTCGTTATTTATTTAACATTGTATTTTTTTATTTGTATTTTATATTTTTTTATTCCAGCACCCCAAGTTTGTTTTTGACATTGTTGTATTGTCAATTAGTTCAGCAGTGGGCCAATTATTCATTTTCTATACCATTTCGGTTTTTGGACCAGTTGTGTTTACCATCATAATGACGTTACGACAGGTAATCAAATAGAACAAAAAACACTTGCGTGATATTAAATGCATGCAAGTGTTTTTATACCGCAATGGTAAAATAATTAACATTTTTTTTCTTGAAATAGTTGAAGAAAGAATTTTTCAAATAGCCTACTCTTATTGAACGTAAGATCAATTGAAAAAACAAACAAAAGCTTTTGCACGTACCCTTTGGATTGCTAAATGTAAACCAGAGCTTTTTTTAAAAAAAAGATTTTGAATTGAAACTGTTTTGATTTTTGAAAGGGTGATTGAAAGAATTTTGAACTAATTGATCCACTTAATACATCGAAAATGTACAAATGTTATATTCATATTTTGCGCAAACCGGACTTTATAGTGCACACTTTGAATTTGTTTTTTGTGTTAAGCCACTGTTACACGAATTTGAAATCATTTTCCATTATTTTTTTCAAAGACTTGTCGAAATGTAGGAGCTTTGGATCTTTTTAATACCCTTACTAAGCTAATCGGAAGACTATCCGAGTGCAAAGATGTGAGATGTGCAAATATAGAAATTATTTGGCAAAATCAAATCAATTACCTAAATCATTAATTTTTTAATTGAAAATTGCAGAAACTTCGATCTCGATCTAAATCGAAAATGTTAAGATTCAACTAAAAAATGATTGAACCCATTATTTTTTAATTGAAAACGTTTTTTCAATTAAGCTTTTAATTGAAATAAGTTCGCGATATTACTTACCTTTATATTAAATAACATTTTTCAATCAACTAAATATAGGCCAATAGTTTTTGCAAGGCTTCTGATTAACATTAACGCTTTATTTTCATAAATGTGGTGTTTTTTTATATATTGCAGGCGGCAGCTATATTACTTTCGTGTCTCATCTATCATCATAGTATCTCAATTCTGGGAATTCTCGGAGTAATGGTTGTATTCCTGGCTATTTTTATACGAGTGTATTGCAACCAAAGAATGAAAGCGATGCGACAGCGTGCGGAGGCTCTTAAACCAAAAATGGCAGTGTAGCCCTTGTGATGCGTTATTTTAGTTATAAATATCAATTACTCGCTCAAGTTAGGTGCTAAGACGATTTTAATTACTTAATTGAATGAAACATAAATATTCATTAAATCTTATATGGAAATATCAATGTTTGTTTATTTATTCCGTCTAGACTCCTCCAGCACAGCTGAATAGATGTTCTTGAAAATTTCGCAGAAATGGAGATAGAGCTTAATTTGTTACGCGCGCTTAAAATAAGAATAGCAGAGCCGGCGGATTTGGCCAGTTTTATATAAAACTTCCCAGCGAAACATTAACTTCTATCCTACTTAAAATTTCATGATGGGCTGTCGCAGGAAAGATTCTGTTTCATTCCTCAGCCATTTACAAATTATACATTATAATTTTTCAAAAAATTTGTCGCAGCATTCTAGATAGAAACTGTTGTCAAAGTCCGCTTTGGGGTTTCAAAAACTATATTTACACCGCTGCATTCGCTTTTACTAGGTCGAATAATGGGTATTTTTCAATAATTTTCAACGTTTTTTCATATGTTTTTAACTACATTTTATTAAAGTTTTTTTTAGTAAAAAATATTTGAATGAGCTATACATTGGTTTATAGAATCATGGGACATATAGATTATGATTTTTAAGTGAATTTCTTATTTGGATGTGGAGTCTGCCACCATCTCGGGAGGATGTTCGAGAATTTGATCTATTATTCCAAGTTGTTTCGCTTCGTCTGGTGACATGAAGTTGTCCCGCTCCATTCGTTGATATAATAAATCATATGATTGATGAGTGTGCTTAACGTAAATGTTAGTCAACTGTTTCTTTAATTTTACTATTTCCTCGGCTTGTATTTGGATGTCCGTAGCCTGGCCTTGTGCACCCCCCGAGGGCTGATGTATCATAATTCTTGAGTTTGGCAGAGAATAACGCATTCCAGGAGCACCCGCTGCCAACAACAACGAACCCATTGATGAAGCTTGCCCTACACACCATGTAGCGATGGGAGGCTTTACATACTGCATCGTGTCGTATATCGCTAAGCCAGCTGTAACCACACCCCCCGGCGAGTTAATGTACAGATGAATAGGCTTATTTGAATTCTCGGATTGAAGAAACAATAGCTGGGCAACCACCAATGAACTCATATCATCGTGAATTGGTCCCATCAAACATATAATTCGTTCCTTCAATAAACGTGAAAATATATCGTAGGCACGTTCTCCCCTACCCGTTTGTTCTACAACGATAGGAACCAGGTGTAAACCGCGGCTTAAAAGCCTTTGACTCCTTCCTATAAAATTTGAACAACTTCTTAACATTATATCCCTCTAATGTAACACAATATAATAAATAAAATAATATATAACTTCGGCAAATATATGACAGTTAGACTAAACGTTGCCACCGTTTCACTTGGTGGTATTTTGCCAGACTAAAGCTTCACAAAGCCGGGGATGTTAATGAGCAAGTACACAGCAAAAAATGAAAATCGGGTTCAAACATGAAAATGATGATGTAATCACAGTTTTTGAAAATGGTTATTGAAATTTTTCCAATTAAATAAAAAAATATGAATTAAAAAATTTTCCAAAAATATCCTTCCTATGTTATATGATGCAAAAATAAAAATAAAAGATTGCAGAAATGTAACCAAATTATAGCTGGTACTATGTTCGTTTTTCACCGTTGAAGCCCCTTTTTTCCGCGACTATTTTGAAACATTACGAAAATAACACTTTAATAAAAATTTTACCATAAGTATTGAGGGAAAGTCCTACTGAATAAAGTCAGCAAGTTTTTATACCCACCACCGAAGGATGGGGGTATATTCATTTTGTCATTCCGTTTGCAACACATCGAAATATCCATTTACAGTCCCTATAAAGTATATATATTCTTGATCAGCGTAAAAATCTAAGACGATTTAGCCATGTCCGTCCCTCTGTCTGTTGAAATCACGCTATCGATAGATATTTAGCTGAAACTTTGTACAAATTCTTTTTTTGTCCATAAGAAGGTTAAATTCGAAGATGGGCTGTATCGGACTATATCTTGATATAGCCTCCATATAGACTGATCCGCCGATTTAGGGTCTTAGGCCCATAAAAGCCACATTTATTATCCGATTCTGCTGAAAATTGGGCCAGTGAGTTGTGTTAGGCTAGTCGACATCCTTATTCAATTTGTACCACATCCGTCCAGATTTGGATATAGCTGTCATATAGACAGATCTCACGATTTAAGGCTTTGGCCCATAGAAGGCGCATTTATTGTCCGATGTCGCCAAAATTTGGGACAGTGAGTTGTGTTAGGCCCTCGACATCTTTCTACAATATCGCACATATCGGTCCAGGTTTGGATATAGATGCCATATAGACCGATCTCTCGATTTAAGGTTTTGGGCCCATAAAAGACACATTTATTGTCCGATTTCGCCGAAATTTGAGGCAGTGATTTATGTTAGGCCCTTCGACATCCTGCTTCAATTTGGCATAGATCGGTTCAGATTTGGATATGCTGCCATATAGACCGATCTCTCGATTTAAAACTTGGCCCCATAAAAAGCACATTCATAATCCGATTTCGCTGAAATTCGGGACGGTGATTTATAATAGGCTTTTCGACATCCGTGTCGTATATGGTTCAGATCGGTTTATATTTGGATATGGCTGCCAAAAAGACCAATATTTTGTTCTTCAAAATTGAACAATGACGTGTACTTATTAGACCTCTCAATATCCGTGTTGAATTTGGTCCAAATCGGACCATATTTCGATAAAACTATTATCTACACAACGTTACGTGGCTAGACAAAAAAAAATATCAAGAGTAAAAGAAAGTGTAGTTTTTTTTTATCTCTCCATAAAATAACATTTTTTAAATGTAATTTTAAGGTAAAAAAATTATTGTGAAAAACGTTAAGCAAAAATACTGAAAAGCAGAAAAACTAGGATGTGAACAAGGATAAATTACAAACGCAACAAATTGGAGGAAATTGTAGAATGCAAACGTGGTACATATAACAATTAAATAATAATAATATTATCTTATTTAATTAGTTTACTATCCCTATAGTTGGAAAATGGCGCTGACGATGGAAAGTAACATAAGTGAATCAAAATTTCACGGTATAGTACGCAAAATGCTAAAATTGGTATTTATTACAATCCATTTTAAATATGTAACTATATAAATTCATTTGTATATAATACTATTTACAGAGCATGTCTCCGACAATAAACAGAGTCTCATACTGAAAACGAAAATTTTTCTTAATTTTTTGAAGCCTTTTAATTATAGTATATCATAAGAACAGCCCTAAATCCTTCTTAAGAAATAAGGAATATATCTATTTTAAGTTTCATACGCAATTTGATCCAATGAAATAAAACATTTTTTCATGTAAAAAAAACCAATTATTTATTGGTTAAAATAAATGGCAACTTTCAAATAAAGGGGTTTTGGATTTAATATCCACTCTAATTGGATTTTTGAGCTTATTATAGATTCAAGTTGCAAAATCTCTTATCAATAATACAAACTCCTTTATAGCACCGATTTCGTTATACTTTTTAAAGGAATCTAAAATTTTCTTAATTTTTAATTTCATATGCCAGCCTCGAAATAAGATTTTTAATGAAAAATTACGCGAACACACCGTTAACGTTTTACTGGAAAAGCGCACGAACACACCCAATGGGTGTTACTTCTTCATGCTTCTTTTTTTTTGCACACAACCCTCCCTTTATCCCTTCCTACGACAACAAGAAACCAAGAAAGAGCTCACCAAGAAAAAAACAAAAATAAATGATTGATCCAATAATAAAGTATTAAATATTTAACAATAAAACAGCTATTATTTGGAATGCGCATAATATATCGCGGTTTGAATATGGAATGAAAAACAATCCAAAAAACTACAATAATTATTAGCAAGCAAAAATGTAAAGCGGACGGGCAAAGGACAAGTGTTATAAAAAAAAGAAAATTCCGAGTTTAAATAAGTTTGCAACAAAAGGAAGATTTATTTTGCCATTATGGATGATGTTGATTTACAATTAAACTTTACAATGTGTTTCGACCACTTCCAACATAATGAGTTGACAAAGGATGACTATAAAACACCATTGGGGGGTAGCAAGGATAACTCCCCGAACGATTCAGAGAGCATAGAGGTCGTAGAAACGCCAAGTAATCATTTCAAAGGTCCTTTACAGGAGAGTACAATCAGTTCGGCCAGTAACAATACGGACATTTGCGTTTTGGACTCGCATTATGCTAGTGATGATTTACATTTTTTACCGGATGACGACTTGGATATAAAAGCATTGGAAAGCGAAGAGGGAGATGAGGTATTTATAAGAGATGCTTCAGATGATAATGAGGAGTTTACACTTTTGCGAAAACCAGTGAAGAAATCCCGTCGTATTTGTAAGTGTGAGGAATCAACCGAGATATTAAGAATGACCAGTACGGACTATTCAAAAAAACAGCCCACATACTCTGGCACTGACTCCGATGTCGAAGTGTTAATGTCCGAAGAAGTTGGAGACACTGACTGGTCTTCGGGAAAAATCGAAAAATCTGTAACACTAGAGAATGCGCTAGATATTAAAGATGAACGTGATGATTGTGCTTTAGCGAACCGGGAACCGACGGTTTCAGATTTGTCGTGCACTGATTTTGGATCAAGTATAGAAAGCACCTATGACCGAGCGCAATTACTACAAATTATACAGCAGCAAGAATATCGTATTCAAGCTCTGGAAGCTACTGTGGAAAGGTATCAAAAGGCGCAGCAACGTTTGTTTGAGCACGTCGACGCTTTACGCATAGAATTAAGCGAAATAAGGATAACGGATCACGTAACGGCAACTGAGCCAGAACCTAAAATTCACAATTTGGATTAATATATTAATGCACTTTATTTAGAGTTATGTAGTAAATGTGATCACGCAACAACTTTTTGTTCAATTATCTGACCCACCCCCTCCAACAATCGCAATCGAATGTGTGAAGATTTTGAATTTTAAAATGATCGGTTTTGGTAGCCATTTTAGGAATCGAAATAAATTCCTTTTATTTAAACATTGGGATCTAATCTCTGTCGGCAACTTAACTGGACCTATGAAGGCTACAAGTAAATTATTTAACCGCATTCAATTTTGTGTTTCCATATTCATAATATTTGTATATAAAATGATCTCTTAATAAATTACGTCAACGAATTCACAATTGACTTTTAATTGAGCAATCCTTTTATGCAAAATTCCCAATTTGAGGAAATTTTTATTTAATTTTAATTTATTGGTTCTATAACTAAGCCAAACAACACATTTTGCATTTGCAAATTATAAAAAAAAGTTCATACTACTCTATTAAAATAACAACTATTTAATTACCTTAAATAGAGAAAAAACAAAACAGAACATTAACTTCTGAATAAGACTACATAAACACTTTGAATGTAATCGGTAAAAAAACATTAATTAATACCTATTTAAAATACTAAAAAATTTTACGTTCCGTTTTTATGGCAAGTTTGAGCAAACTTCAAAACCAAAAATGTGTATTTAGAAAACAGATAATTTGATTCTATGATTTTTATGTGTATATTTTAACAATTGATGTATGGAGAAATTACAAGATTATCGTATACGGGAAACGACATTAGCGCTATGTCTTTAGCCCAGAGTCTATACAGAGATTTCATACACGCCGCCACGCACTTCAGTCTCACTATTTTCCAGAGAATTGGCGAGAAAACACCTCCCTGTGGCGTTTCCAATATCGCCCGCTTTTTGACCACACCATCTCCGAAGTACTGCCATGGGGAGAAACTCGGGTGAAGTTCTCCGATTTCAGACCCCCCTCACCATCAAGTCTTTTCTAATAAAATTGTTTTGTTTGAAATGTAAAATGCTACGATTTTTATAAGCATAGTTGCCTCTTTACATTTACGGTACATTTACGCGAGCATAGCCAGGCCTTAAGTTTATTTTAACTCATTTGAAAATAATTATTAGAATGAACTTTTTTAAACATTTACTGTAAAAAAATGTTAACAAACATATTGCAAATCCTGCTATTTATTTGTTAGCATTCCAAAATACAATGCTTATTATGTTGCTTGCTATTCAACACTCATTCGATTTAGATAAATTTTGCAATTTGTATTGGGTTGCCCAAAAAGTAATTGCGGATTTTTCATATAGTCAGCGTTGACAAAATTTTTCGCAGCTTGTGACTCTGTAATTGCATTCTTTCTTCTGTCAGTTATCAGTTGTCACTTTTAGCTTGCTTTAGAAAAAAGTGTAAAAAAATATATTTGATTAAAGTTCATTCTAAGTTTTATTAAAAATGAATTTACTTTCTTTTCAAAAATCCGCAATTACTTTTTGGGCAACCCAATAGATAAATTGTAAAGGATTATAACCGTTACGGCCATATTAAAAAGTTCCATAGATTCACTATTTCTCACAGAATCAATTTGTATTAGATTTCCAGGTCCACACTATTTTCAATATGGAAAATTTTATTATTACTGTTTAATACATACTTACCGACAAAATAGATGTATATTTGATTTATATTACTAGTAAAAAATCCATAGGGTAAGCACCATGGCGAAACAATAAAAAGTGGTCTCATTTGTACAACAAACGCAAATCATATGGAGCAATCCGCCATCTTGTCGTCAAGCTGATCGACGTTTTGCCAACACACACGAAGAAATTTGTGTGCGTGTGTTAATACGTGTGCGCAAAAGGGGCAGAGAATATACGAGAAAGAATATAACAACAAAGAGAATGCAAATATAAAAATGTCATCTTAATACCGTCAAACCTGGTCTGCTGTTACCAGCTGTTCGCATGAGACCACCTTATTAAATCCGCAAACAAAAATCTTGCATCTTGCATGCATGCGACAACCATGCTCACCTACAGGCAATGTTGATTTGACAGACGTTGACGCTATATGTTCGAATGTGGGTAGTCTATTCGAAACATTGCAAAGTTGGTATCCCTGTACTTCAGTGCTACCAGAACACAAAATGAAAAAACGTATTTGAAAAAAAAACTAAGCTATACACACATTTTAATTAAAGTAAACGCAATAGAAGTGGTTGAAAATTAAAAAAAAAAAACAAAAACTTAATAACTTTGAATAATTGAAAACTTGGAAGTTATACAAAGGTAAGGTAAATGTGCCAAAACAATTGAGTGTATTTTAAATGGAAGCGAATATGCATTATATCTTTACGCAAAGATCTTTCTAAAATTAGCACTTATGAATAGGTTTCTCTATACGAAAAAACCTTCGGAAAAAATTAAAAGAATATGCTGTTCATATGCATCTATATGTATATGCGAATGAGTCATACAGTATATATATATACTTATAATTTTAATTCCATACGCTTTCTTATAAGTATATATAAATACGTATGGCATCATCTGAAATACCAAAAGGGTAAAAACAGATTAACATATTTCACAAGATACGCGGAAAAATTAATTTTGATGTCTATATTTTAGCAAGATTTTCACAAGGTGCAAGTGTTTGGGGGGTTTTGGTGCATTCAATAACTTTATATGGCGTCAAATATTTGTTTTGTGTGATAGCACTGAGTGTTCTCTACTTGGGATATGTATCATAAAGGAAAATTAGCCATTGAAGCCTATATTTATGAAAGGGATGCATGTTTTCATATTTTAATCCCCTAAGTAATGTGTTTTTATGATAAGGCTACGTTTTTTTTTTGTGAAGCTACTTTCGGTTATAACTAGATGTATAACGCTTGTTATACAACAATGTCTAGTACATTTATTGGATAAGTTTTTTGAGCTAAATATAGCTAGATAGCTGAGGTTCAATTTTCTATTCATATAAAAATATACAATTTAATACCTAGGTATCCATAGTACGAAATAAATACATTTAATATGGCAGGTACATCATGCCGTACCAGTTCCTACGAAACTGGACATTGTGTTGTGTTTATATATGTATATTAGTAGCGTTCGTTTTATTCAGAAAAGTAATTTCGAGTTTGGTCTCTTTTGCATTTAACAAGGCAGTTATGCATAAATATCACGATTAATAAGGTGCCTATTTGACATATTCATAAATTTTGTTTTGTTCATCCAACTTCCGCTTTTATAATCAGATTTTTTGTGTTGGTTTGAGTTTCTGACTTTTCCAAGAGCTGCGGCAAGCAGAGCTGACGGAAAAGTTTATTTGGTACTTCGTCTATAGACAGTGGAAAAGAGTAGATGACCCGTCCGACGCTTTGCAAAACTGACAGTTGCAACGAATAGAAGTAAACGAGAAAATTTGAGCAACAGGATAATTGTGAATGGACAAAGGTGTTGTGAATGTATAGAGAAGATTTAGCCACAATTAAACCAAATTTGTATTTTTTTTTGCTTTTGAATTACATACGCTTTGCTGTTAAATTAATTTTTTTCTCTCGTTTATATCTTCTCACTTCTCTGAAGAAAGATGCAACAGAAAACCTCAGGGGCCAAATTACCGTATACGTGAAGAGTAAAATCGTTCGAAATCTCACTATTGTAAATTATGTATCTTTTTTATTGGATGGGAATTTTTAAAATTTAAGAATACGAATGTTTAAATCGATCATTATCTACAAGAACTTTGACATAAAATGTATGTACAAGTGGTATAACTTCCATTAAATACGAGTTGAAATTTCATTCGATGCGAAAGCGCACTCGATCAAGTATGCGGTAATTCGGCCTCAGATTTCTACATTGCCATTTTGCTGAGAACGAATGCTCATATACTCTTTTTAACTGTCTATGAGCCTGTGACGCAGAACGCATGGGTTCAAATCACGGCGTGAACATCAGAAATATTTTCAACGATGTTTATCCCCTTACTGGCTACATTTGTGGAGTACCCTGCCATGTTAAAACTTCTGTCCGGAGTCGGTATGAAAAGGAGGCCCTTTATCATTTAGCTTAAACTTTAATACGACTGCACTCATTAATATGAGAGAAGTACCCCTGTTCCTTAGTGGAATGTTCAATGGAAATTTTGTATGAGTAGTAGTAGTTAGGCTAAGTTATACCTTCTGTGCTGTTATCGTAGGGACCATCTCAATCATCATCTTGTGGATAGTTACCAAACGTCGGAAGCCTCGAGGTTGTTTTTCATGATCTAGAGCGAGAGGTTCAGGGCTACAAGAGAGAACCTCTAGATGAAGTGGCTTATCAAGCGGGTCTGGACAACATGGAGAAACGCTAGCAGATGCGATGTATAACTGCCGGGTGAATGTAGTCCTTGGAGAACGAACGCTACCAATTGCACCTAAGGAAATTCAACTCCCCCGGCAAACCATCCGGCAGATGCAGCTGCTTTAACTTGAACATAGCAAGGAATGGCATAAATCCTGCAGGATTGATGCCAACGCGACACAAGCCATCTTTTTAACTGCTCAGCCAGACCCATTCGACTCAGACCCAGACTCCTCTGCACATCCCCCACCTTAGTCGCAGGGTCCATGGATCTGGATATTCAACAGAACTAAGCAGACGAATAATTAAACACAACACACTTCTACAACAACAACAACTTATTAGCAGTGTTTCGAATAGTTTGTCTCCACAAATTGAGCTTAGACTAGTCTTGATTTGCGAATGCTGAGTAGATCATTTAGGCACCCATTATATATTTCTTAATTATACCTGCATGCCAAACTTCAGACTCCTAGCTTCATCTGTAAAGAAAGCACCAAATGGTATCAGTTTTGGTACTAAAATGTACGAAATTTGAATAGAACATTTAGTCACCCATCATATATTTCCTACATGCCATATTTCAGATCTCTAGCTCCATTTGTAAAGGAAGACCCGAGTGGTACCAATTGAGGTAATAAACGTACGTTTTCTTCCGTGACCAGTACTATTTTTCCATTTTTTTCACCCTCAACCTTTGGCACCAGATGTCTTAAGTCAAATTTTGAAAATTCTACATCCATCCGCCCAGTAAAAAGTTCACCCATTTCGTACCTTTTTGGTGTTTTTTTTTAATTCCTAAATGTGCAAATTTCCAAAAGCTCTTATAGTCACCCAATTAAGGTAGCCATAGTGTGTCTAAGTTCAAAGATTCTAAGCTCTAGTTCAATTTACAAAGACAGTAACAAATAGTACCTTATAGTAGAATAGTACTAAACGTACTATTCCGTTACGATTTTCCAATTTTTGTTTTTACCAAACCTTATGTGTTCAAGACACCCTTTAATTTAAGCCCATGTACCATTTCGTACATTTTGGTTCTTTTTAGTACCTATACATACTAATATCACCAAATCCAGCCTTATACCGTGCCTTCGATTTAAGACCAACACTCGTGCAAAATTTCATGATACTATTGGGTTGCCCAAAAAGTAATTGCGGATTTTTTTAAAGAAAGTAAATGCATTTTTAATAAAACTGAGAATGAACTTTAATCAAATATACTTTTTTTTCTAAAGCAAGTTAAAAGTAACAGCTGATAACTGACAGAAGAAAGAATGCAATTACAGAGTCACCAGCTGTGAAAAAATTTGTCAACGCCGACTATATGAAAAATCCGCAATTACTTTTTGGGCAATAACTTTAGTCGTTTGGGCTGGGCGATGATCAGTCAGCAACCAGTCCCTTGTTGCGTGAGGGACTGGTTGCTGACTGACTGACTTATATGTATAAATTAATACATAGCTACTTAATTTAGAGGATAGATTAATTGATGGAGGCCACCGTAGCGCAGAGGTTAGTATGTCCGCCTATGACGCTGAAGCCTGGGTTCGAATCCTGTCGAGACCATCAGAAAAAATTTTCAGCGCTGGTTTTCCCCTCCTAATGCTGGCAACATTTGTGAGGTACTATGCCATGCATAAATTCTATCCAAAGAGGTGTCGCGCTGCGGCATGCCTTTCGGACTCGGCTATAAAAAGGAGGCCCCTTATCATTGAGCTTAAACTTGAATCGGACTGAAACTTTAATGAAAAATAAACATTTTGTACAAATTTTTTTTTAGAGTGTAGCATTCAACCAAAGGTCACTATTTTCGAAGTTTAACCTTTAGAGAGCTGTCGCCAATTTTATGTGCAGTTGGTTTTTATTTCATAATCAATCAAAAGGCTTAGAAAAACCTCTGGTGGTTGGGCATAGCACACTTTAGAAAAGTTTTAGCCCAACCTCCCCATTAGAAATTGAAAAACTGTGTTGTTTTAGAGAACATTTGCTAATTCTATTGCTTATTAATGGGTTTGTTAGTTCTTTTCAAATATCCTGGGTAGGACTGCCATACTACCAAAATACTGAGGCAAACAATTTCTAAGCAAAAAAAATTGATGTCCTTTTCTTTCTTCTTTTGTTTCTTTTTACAGATACGTAGTCATCAAAGAAGTGTCAAATAATCACAAAAAAGTCAGTCGAAATGACTTCAACGTTATGTAAAATACATGTCAACAACTCGACAGGTGTCTCGTTAAATGAACGTTTCACCGCCATGACAACGCAGCCTAAAGTAACGGTTGCCGGTCGCAGTCGTGGTAGCAGCATGGAACGCTCCACTCGTATACGAGTACCCAATGCAGCAACGCCTGCTAATCAACGTCTTTTAGCAGAACTACATAGGAAACACAAACTACAAGCAGCCATGAAACTGAAGCGTGTATGTGTTCTAAAGACATTTCTAACAAAAAAGAAAAATACGGAACCGGATTAAAATCTTTGAACCAAATAAGTCTCAATTCCCAAATGAAAAGGGATTGATTTCGATTATTTCCAAATGACTCTTAAGAAGTCGCCATAAATGAACTTCTTCCGGCTGAATTTGGAATTTTATGTAGATGTCAGTTAGCCACAGAAAACCTTTGAACCCAATTCTATTCTACGTTTTCACACATTTCGGTGATATGCCAAGAATTTTACGAATATATTTTCCAAATGGATGATTGTCGCTATAACATCTTAATATTGTTTATCGGCTCGGTTTAAGAAACACCAACCAAACTATGTTATTTAAGCATGCTTGAATCGCAATATATGTTAGCTATTTCCGCCTGAAAAATTGCAGCCTCTTCGCTGGCAGCAGTTACCAAATGATGTCCACGAAGGTTTCGCAAGTTCTACTTTTGAAAGCACCAAATTAGTTAAATATTTTAGAAGCTGTTAAACCTGCTGATAGATAGAACATCTTGCGATAAGCCTTTAAACTCTATAAATCTATGCAACGCCCCTCAATGCAAAATTTTCTTTTGAAAAATACACAAATGATACACCACAAATCGATTCAGATCGCCTCCAATCAAATAGAGAAGAAGCTGTTAAACCTGCTGATAGATAGAACATCTTGCGATAAGCCTTTAATCTCTACAAATCTATGCAACGCCCCTCAATGCAAAGTTTCTTTTAACAAATGATACACCACAAATCGATTCAGATCGCCTCCATTCAAATGGAGAAGAAACTTATTTGCAGCACTGCCATAGCTGCTCATCTGCAGCCATTAGGAAGTTTTAAGATCCACCAGTAAGAAATTGATTTGTTTAACGCTTCTGCTTTTTAAATGTTAATGGATAGCCATGGTTTTTGAGTGTAGCAGCCATTACACCGTCCTTCGCTTGTGCAATGGATCTCATATGTTTGCAAAAATCTCTGGAAAACACCAATATGTTAACGCTTCATCTATCAGGTGTTGGAGTTAAAGCTGAAGTTATCTTTATCGTTTCTCTAGTCCCTATATGGTGGACCTGTCGGTTCGTGCAATGCGATAATAATGATGACCTAGTAATCGGATATCCTTTGTCGAGTAAGATACGCTGATTTCACCAAATTTACATACAGAAGGCGTGCGCAACGTTGCTGAATTTTCCAAAAAACTTCACCTTTAAAGAAAAGAAATTGTCAGTAGTTACATTTTCTCGCTTGTTCTTCAATTGTAACTAGATGTCGCTCTGGAATACTTTCGTTGAAATTAATCTCGACTAAGACTGCCAAATAATGGGACACCAACAACGTGCGGAAAAGTTTGAGCAGAAAAAGAGGACAACAAGGCAAATACAATGTTTGCTTCTAATTTGGTAAAGTTTGTCTTGGAAGAAAAGTACACAAGACTAGATAGACATACTTTTTACTATTCTTTAAGCACTTGCTGGAAAATGAGGGATGATTGCTATCGATATTTGTAATCCTGTGAACTTGGGCTTTGCTTTGTGGTGTTCTCTAGAAAGCTGTCATTAGACATTTTGTCTAGTTGCTAAAGTACAAAGTGCCCATATATACATATTGCAGAGTATTTCCAAGAAATTGTTCATCAAGACAGCCGAAAGTTCTGGCTATAACTTCATGTGATGCTGGATGTTCGATCTGGACAACGACAAATAATCTGTTTACAACAATAAATAAATATCAACTATGCCAAATAATGGAACAACAACAATGTGCGGAATAGTTTTATCTGGAAAAGAGCACAGCAAGGCAAAATTTCCATGGAATTTGGTAGAGCTTAAAGCACAGCATGTCGAAAAGTTTGATTTGGTAGAAAATAATGCAACAGACATACATTTTGATTTTTTCCAATCACCTGCTGGAACATGAGGGAAGATTGCTGTCGATATGGTTTTCTCGCAGAAAATGGTTCATCATGAGAGCAGAAAATTGAAATAAGAGATTGTGACCCGTTGGAGTCAGTTGGAGCTGTAATCATAAAATGCAAATTGTTGTTGAGTTGGCCGCGTCTTTATTCGACGGAAATTATAACGGAACTGTCTTTAAAGAGAACGGGTAGCCTTGAGCGAATCACATTTTTACTTTGAATCTTTAAAAGACACTTGTAGAGAATAGCGAAAATAGAATTGGGTTAGGTTAGGCTAAGGAATGGACTTGAAGAGAAGAAGAGACAATATTTAAAGAAGATCAAGAAGTCCGCGACCGCACAATATCAACCAAATCTAATAATAGAATCATATTTCCTCACACCCTAAATGCGTGTGAATCTTACAGAGAAGTATGCGCACCGTCGGCGGAGGTTCAGGAGGATCATATGGAAGAATTAAACGGGGCAGTGTTAAAGCCTTGCGCGTTGGAGCCAATGGAAAGCCCATCAGGACAAATAGCTTGTCCAATATTGCAACGTAAGAATCCATTCTTGTCTATACTACTAAAAAATGAAACAAGCCTATTTTGAGGGATGTGCAAGTTAATAGACATCCAAAAAGACTTCTAGCATAGAACAATGAAATAAAATGTCCCTCATCCTCCTCCTCCTTCTTCTCTTCTGGAACATACATATATACTAAACACCTTCAACAATTGTTCTTCATCACACACAAATAGCATGAATGCTGATCGTGAAATCTTAAAGAGACGGAACACTACACCCTTGCGTCGTTCGAATTCATCGGGCAATTTAGCCAATCGTTTGGGACCCCGACGTCCCGTAGTTGGAGGTGCTGCTCAACGTATAGCCCGCAGGCGCATGGATAGACAACGCGGTGGCGCTCTTGAGCGAGGTGGCAGATCCTTGACAAACGGCAATCGTAGTCGATCTCGTAATCGCTCCACTGCACCACCAGTTCAAGGAAATGGTGTTAGGGGACGTTCTCGATCCCGATCTCGTCAAAATGTGGCAAATGCTGTTCCTCGTGGACGTTCCAGAAGTCGCAGCCGTCTTCCAGTCCGTTCTCGCAGCCGTAATAGGGGGCGCGAAGGAGCACCAGCAAAATCCTCCTTACCCATTAAAGCTCGTTTGGGCGTGCGCCCTGGTCCAAATGCAAAATCGACAGCTAACAATAGAAACGGGAATAGAAACGGCAATAGAAACAACAGAAGGCGCAGTGTCAGTATTGGTAGTCGTGGAATACAAGCGGGTCGTGTTCAAAAACGACGAAACTCAGCACCTCAAAATGCGACAAACCGAGTAAAAACTGGAAATAACAATCGTCCACGATCAAGGTTTGTAAACAATTTATTTTATTCTTAGTTCTAGCAAAAAAGTTTAGGTGAGGTTAGGAGAGTAGATGTGGAACGTACAGAAGTTTACGGACTTAAGGGGGAAATAAAGTTTTTGTAGGCATTTTCTGATTTAATATCACACGATGTTTTGGTGTAGGGTTAGGACATCGTGTACATCTAAAATTAGACTGACTTCAAAGTGTTCGTTGTTTAACCGAGTGACCGAAGTTTCCTTTCTTTCTCTCGACTCAAGTAAATCCTCTCCTGATACTACCTCACGAAGATCGGGCGATTTGAAGTGAGTTTAAAGCCAAGACTTGTAATTTTTTGTTTAGGTGAAGCAAATTTTAGATGGTACCGAGAATACACCCCCAAAACTAAACTCTTGTTTGTTAGTGTTCTATTTTTAATGCGACTAATTTTACTTCTTGCTTCTTTAATTATCAAAGATCTGCCACTCGCAATGCCAATGGAATACAACAACGCCCACGTTCACGTTCTCGTTCCCGTTCTCGAACACGCAAGGGTCAGGTAGGTCAGCAAGGTGGTCCAGGCCAAGTGCAACAAAAACGTGGTCGCGGCCAAACACAGCAAAGAAGAAGCGTCCCGACTCAACAAAGAGGTCGTGGCGGCACAATGCAGCAAAGAGGTCGTGTCGGCCAAATGCAGCAAAGACGCGGTGGACAAGCGCAACAGAGAGGGCGTAGTCAGCAAAGGCGTGGCGGAAGTGCCAATAAAGCTCAAAAAGGTAGTAACAACCCCAAAGCAAATAGCCAACCAAGACGTGGACGTAGTCGCAGCCGAACTGGTGGACGCGGAGGTCCACGCGCCCAAGGTAAAAACGAACCATGAGATTCATAACAGATAGGATTTGTCCCCCGAACTCAAAGGATAATTGCTTGCTTTCTTATTGCAAATCGAAACAAATGTGACTAAACTCCATTCTTTTTTTAGGAAAATCCACAAAAGAGGCCGTTAACAAAGATGACCTCGACAAGGAGCTGGATCAATACATGGCCACAACCAAGACTGAAAATGATATGGATTTCTTGTTAAAAAATTAATGGATTCAAAAGCTCCTTGGAGATAATATCAACGTTATTTTTGGATAACCTCTTTTAACGTCCTTAGATTTTAACTTAAACTAGCATTAAATCTATGTAGTTCTTACGTAATCCTTTTAAAGCAACTTAACTTTAAGCCATCATCTTTTGTACTCTAACTCATATGTCACTTAAATATTCTCAGTTGTTGTCCCTTTCCCTTAGCTACTGTAAATACACATGGACAACAATTTTTCTGTTTGTAGTTTAGTAACGCCAATGTGGTGAATGTTTTAAATCAATATATTTAAATGTCATCCGCAGCACACTAGACATAGATATTACTTACTATACCACACAACGCAAATGTATTTGAATACATACAAATGTATTAAATAAACAAATCAACAATCACATGTTCCAAAATAAAATGAGTTTTAAATATTCTATGACGGCATCGGTTTATGTGGGAGCATTATCAGGTTATAGACCGATTTGAACTCTACTAAGCACGGTTGTTGGAAGTAACAGCTAACTTTGTTCAACATTTCATCCAAATCAAATTGCGGCTTGCAGGGGCTCAATAAGTAAAACTAGGAGATCGCACAGTGGGAGAAAATCGACAAAAACTAGTTGCAAAATATGCCTTGTGAGAACGTCAGGTAGAGATATCTCTTTGAAATTTGGAATGTTTAGAGCGGGTTGGTTAGTTGGACCGGGCGTCTTTTGAGAGGCCTCGGTAGAGGTCTTTTGAGAGGCCTCTTTTGGTCACCTCGGTGTTTTGAAAATTTGTGTTTCGATCTCCAATAAAAGATAAAAATCTCCTTAAAACACTAAAAATAACTTCTGACGGATTTTTTTTTTACAAAAATCCCCAAAATACCCATTTCGGGCAAAGATGGTTTCAAAATCGTAATTTTTTAGAGGTTACAATTTGCTGTAGAGGTTACAAATATTGTTTGGTGCAAAAAATTCCTTGCATGTGTTCTGGGGTATATGAAGTAAGAGCGTGCTAAGTTCGGCCGGGCAGAATCTTATATACCCTCGGTATCTCTTTATAGGCAAACAAAGAATATTGGATAAGAACTATTATGCTATTGGAGCTATATCAAGTTATAGTCCGATTCGGACCATAAATGAATGCTGAACATTGTAGAAGTCATTGTGTAATATTTCAGTTTATTCGGATAAGAATTGCGCCTTGTAGGGGCTCAAGAAACAAATTTGGTTTATATGGGAACTGTATCAAGGTATTGATCGATTCAGACCATATTAGACACGTATTTTTAAGGTCATGAGAGAAGCCGTTGTACAAAATTTCTGCCAAATCGGATGAGAATTGCGACCTCTAGAGGCTCAAGAAGTCAAGATCCCAGATCGGTTTATATGGCAGCTGTATCAGGTTCTAAACCGATTTACGCCATACTTAGCACAGTTATTGAAAGCCATAACAAAACAAGAAGTCAAAATTCAAGATCGGTTTATATGGCAGTTATACCAGGTTATGTTTCGATATGCGCCATACTAAGCGCAGTTATTGGAAGTCATAACAAAACACTTCATGCAGAATTTCAGCCAAATCGGATGAAAATTGCGCCCTCTAGAGGCTAAAGAAATCAAGATCCCAGATCGGTTGATATGGCAGCTATATCAGATTATAAACCGATTTAAACCATGCTTAACACAGTTATTGGAAGTGATACCAAAAGACCACGTGCAAATTATAGCGAAATCGAATAAGAATCGCGCCCTCTAAAAGCTGAAGAAGTCCAGACCCAAGATCGGTTTATATGGCATCTATATCAGGTTATAAACCGATTTAAACCATACTCAACATAGTTGTTGTCACATTGGATGAGAATTTTGCCCTCTAGAGGCTCAAAAATTCAAGACCCAAGATAGTTTTATATGGCAGCTATATCAAAACATGGACCGATTTGGCCCATTTACAATCCCAACCGACCTACACTAATGAAAAGTATTTGTGCAAAATTTCGAGCGCCTAGCTTTACTCCTTCGAATATCGATAACGTGCTTTCGACAGACAGACGGACAGGCGGTCATGGCTAGATCGACTTAAAATGTCATGACGATCAAGAATATATATACTTTATGGGGTCTTAGACGCATATTTTGAGGTGTTACAAACACATTGACGAAAGTAGTATACCCTCATCCTATGGTGGAGGGTATGAAAATTAAAATATATAAGCAAATTATTTTCAATAAAGACAATTCAATGAAAATACATTTTTTGACCCAAAAATGCAAAAAATAAAATTTTTACTTCCAAACTGTTTAACTTTTAACTGAAAATCAGGTGTGGACATTTTTTAAAAATTATGACACAAATCCAAATCATGCATGAAAATTAAAATCGAACCACAAATGCCTTCGTAAATTGTAAAATACGAAGCAGGTCTCGGTCAAAATTGTAAAAAAAATAGAAGTGGAATATCCTCTAAATATCTACATTGTAGACTTCAAGCTGACTTTTTTGTAGCATTATCCGCAAAAGAAAATTTTTGGAAATCAGACCACAAACGAAGGAACCCAACACAAACGAAGATATGGCATACCCAACATAGCTCTCATATAAACCGATCTGCCGATTTGACTTCTTGAGCCCCTGGAAGCCGTAATTTTTGTCCGATTTGGCTGAAATTTAGCATGTTGTGACTTCCAACTGTGCCAAGTACGATCCAAATCGATCTATTACCTGATATAACTCCTATATAAACCGGTCTCCTGATTTGACTTATTGAGCCCCTGAAAGCCGCAATTTTTGTCCGATTTGGATGAAATTTAGCATGTGCTGTTCTGTTTTGACTTTCAAAAACTAAGCCAAATACGGTCCAAATCGGTCTATAACCTGATATAGCTCTCACGTAAACCGGTCTATCGTTCATCCTTGTTCGATTTCTATAGTTTTAATTTTTATTGGTTTGACAGAAGTTTGATATGTAGAATAAAATTATGCCCTCAGCTAAATTTATTTTGTGTACATTTTTAGCAGAATCCATGGTGGTGGGTTTCCAAGATTCGACCCGGCCGAACTCAGCACGTTTTTAATTGTAGAGTAATAATTAACATCATGCGAGCAGCGGAACGGGCCCGGTTCAGACACTTTACTATAAAAATAAAATATTCCAGATATTTTCAAATAAGATGGCATCCCTGTATTGAAACTAGGATGACAGTCAATCATTTTTGCAAGCTTTCTATTCTCTAAATAATTTGGATGAAAATAAATAGATGAAATAAATTTTCTATGAAAATCAACAGTCAACACATATTTCAACAACATTTTCTGAGAAATTCAGATTTCAGCAAATTATCTATCCTCATTAAAATGTAACACTACCCAGCAAAAACTCTCATTACCAAATAACGAGAAAGGTAAGCTCATTCAAAAACCAATAACTACTTATTTTACTTTTACATGGCGATGTCCTAGGAGGAAAGTCCTTCCCGACAAGCATATCAATAGTTCAAAAATAAGTACTTATGCCTAAGCATACAAATTGTCAAAAGATAATGACATATTATCTTGAACGTTGCTAAAAAATACATCATCACTGTGGTGCAGGGTATTATAGATTTGTGCATTTGTTTGCAACGCTAAAAAGGAGAAGAACAGGACCCGATAGAAGAAGTGATAGACCGATAAGTATACGGATCGGCTTAGAATCACTTCCTGATTCGATTTAACTATGTCCGTCTGTATGTCTATTCATGTATTCATGTAATCAAGGTACAGGTCGCATTTGTTGTCCGATTTTGTCCGACAAAATTTTGCATAAGTCTCTTTTTTGGTCCAAGGATGAACGCTATAGATTTTGAAAAAAATCGGTCCAGATTTAGATATAGCTCCCATATATATCTTTCATAGGATTTAACTTATTAAGGCTGTAGATCTTTACCAAATTTGGCACAAAGTGTTTTTTGTGACGTCCCAATATGTGTGCAAAATTTCATTAGAATCGGATCAGATTTATATATAGCTACCATATATATATTTCATCCGATATGACCTTTTAAAGCTGTAGGAGCTACAATCTTGGTCCGATCTTAACCAAATTTGGCACGAAGTGCTTTTTGTGATGCCCCAATATGTGTGCGGAATTTCATTAGAATCGGATCAGTTTTTTATATATCTCCCATATATATCTTTCATCCGATATGGTCTTTTAAGGCTGTAGAAGGCACAATTTTGGTCCGATCTTTACCAAATTTTGCAGGAAGTGCTTTTTTGACGTCTTAGTATGTGTGGAAATTTTTATCAGAATCGGACAAAATTTATATATAACTCCCATATATATCTTTCATCCGATATGCCCTTTAAAAGCTGTAGTAGCCACAATTTTGATCCGATCTTTACAAAATCTTTACAGATTTAGATACAACTTAGATATAACTCAATAACATGTATTGGGAGTAGTACGTACGGTACGGTGGTGTAGGGTATAATATAGTGGGCCCCGTCCGACTTTTGCCTTTCCTTACTGGTTATCAATACCAAGGTTATGATCATGACTTTTTTATTATTACAAATAAGTACTTATTCTTGAACTTCATGGAATGTTGTATGTAATTACATTTGTACTAACGTTAACACAGATGGTATTCATGTTGATAACTCGTTATATTTTAGCAGCTAGTAAATTTAAGGATAATGAGTTATTCACTATTTCACATGCAAAAAATAATGACGTACTTACGAAGTTTTTGCTGGGTACTGTATATACATATGTATCTCTCGGTTTTCACTTTTCACAAAGTCTTGTCAAACGACATTCTCCTACATATCTAATTTTTAATTTAGACGACTTGTGATTCATACCTAAAGTGGGGTAGAGTATCAAAGGTCGGCTTTGCTCGACTTTGGCCCATTCTTACTTGTTATTACTTACCATTGGTAATTTATTTAAATTCCAGTTACAATATGATGATATACATACATATATAGACGCATTTTAAAATTAACTTTTATTTAAACTTAAAATTACATTTTGATTGCGTAAGGTTCAAAAATATACCCTGTAGTTTTGAACGCTACTGTAAACATACATACATACAATAGTAATACATTATTTAATTATGTATTATTTTCCTTAATTGAAAATCTACTCTAGACTATAGACATACAGAAAGTTTTAGTCATTTGTGGGTATTTTAAATGAAAATGGAGGGAAAGGCAATATACCTGTTTTATAAGTTCACTGGATCTTACGGAATGACAACCGATGAAAAAAGGAAACAGTTCCAAAGTTCTACTTAATTTATTTAAAAAGTTCATAATGCATAATTAAACTGCTATTACACAGAAAAAATTTTCACGAAAAATTAAAAATTAAATTAACAAATTTTGTATTCAAAAATTAATTGAATCAATTTTTAAATTAAATCTGAATTACTTTCAATTACGACCGTGATTGAATTTTTTGTAATATTCTATTAAAACAATAATTGATTCGATCATTTTTTTAATTAAATCAAAAATTTTGTTATGATTTACAACAACTGTGCTAAGTATAGTTGAAATCGGTTCATAACCTGATATAGCTTTCATATAAACCGATCTCGGATCTTGACTTCTTCAGCCTCTTATCTGATTTGGGTAAAATTTTATATGAATTATTTTGTTATGACTTACCACAATTGTGCCAAGTATAGCCCAAATCGTTTCATAACCTGATATTGCTGTCATATAAACCGATCTCGAATCTTGACTTCTTGAGCGCAATACTTATCCGATTTTGGTAAAATTTGGTAGGATGTGTTTTGTTATTACTTGCAATAACTGTGCTTAGTATGGTCCAAATAGGTCCATAACCTGATATATCTCCCATACAAACCCATCTCCTGAGTTAACTTCTTGAGCCCATATAGGACGCAATTCTTATCATTTTGCCTATAAAGAGATGCCGGGCAAGGAACTTGATAAATGCGATCCATGGTGGAGGGTACATAAGATTCAGCCCGGCCGAACTTAGCAAGCTTTTACTTGTTTCTTGTACCATCCCCTTCATAATGAAGGAGCAGTCATTTTCAGCAAACGTCATCGCTCCCCCATACCCCCATTTTGAAAAACGCCAGATCTCGAAGAAGGGTGCAACGATTTAAGCGAAATTTTGTATGGCATCTCATGGTTCCCCAAAAACAAGAAATTGGCATAAAATGTTGGGGTTAACTAACCTGGGGGGACGCCCCATCTCAAAACCCATCCGAACGGACATGTTTACCGACTGGGACAATATGGGTATCAAATGAATGCTAATTAAGAGTAGAGTACGAAGTTGCCATAAAAATGTCACACTTAGTATCGGGGGGTCTCCTAGCCCCAAAACACCATCCAACAGGACACTTTTATCGTTTTGAGCAATATGGGTTTCAAATGAAAGGTATTCAAAAGTAGAGTACAAATTAGACATAAATATGTATTCCTTGGTATATAAGGCGCCCCCAAACTCCTAGAAAACCCTCAATAGGACCTATTAACCGATTGGAACAATATGGGTATCAAATGAAAGGTGTTTGGAATTTGACTAAACATATGTTATAAGAATTTGCTCCAAGGTGTCTCCAATCCCAAAAACCCCCAAAACGGGCACAACGTAACAAAATGGGTTAAATCTTTGAGAGTTGACCACGAGTCTGATATACACATTTGGTACAGAGTTTGGGACCTTCCCATAGTTCGATAGAAATAATATGGTAATTAAACGAAAGGTCTATGACAGTAAAGTTAGAATCTATGTTGTTATAAAAATTCTAGTATCTGGGTTACGTCCTGCCTTCCTGCCGTTCAGTCGGACATATAGATCCCGACATTAAAGGACTCAAATAAAATGTGTTTTGGGTCTTTGCGGCGGGGGAAACCGACCCTCTTCTCTCGACATTAAAGGACTCAAATAAAATGTGTTTTGGGTCTTAGCGGCGGGGGAACCGACCCTCTCCTCCCAATAGAAACAACACAGAACTGTCATGTAGGACGACCAAGAATATATTGTATTCAAATAAAAGAACGTGTCAGAGGGCAATAGCCCTCCCCCCATCCTACACAAAAAAAAAATTAAAAATAATAAATGAAGGCCGATCAGGATAGTCCTATTCTATCAATAAAAGGTCTTTGGTAGGAGAGTACACTTTTTATTCTCAAATTGGGATAGACATAGGAGGACCTGCGAATCTTTAAAAATGTGGTATGCCAGTGGTAGCTTTCAAATATGATTTTGAATGTAGATAACCAATGAAAAACAAATTAATTAGTGTGGATCTGAATGAGACCCGTAGCCCTGAATATCTTAATCGCCAACTTCAAAATGCTTGGCATTATGGGGATCAAAAAATATCGTGCTCTAGCACAATGCTGATATTATTTTAGGGTCCACCCCCTAAACTCTATGGCAATAAGGGGCTCAAATAATCGGTATTTGATAGGTAAAAAATACATTTCATATCCAATTTTGAGACCAAGTGTTTGGGGGTAGTCTCACAACATAAACTTCCCCCAAAAGCAATTGCAATTGCGGCTAAAATAAATGGAATTTATCATTAGAGCACGATGCTGATATATTTTCAGGGCTAAGTGAGTGGGTGGCCACCACACCTTACTTATCCCTCAAACTGGACATATTTGTGGATTATGGTAACAAGGGGCTCAAAACTGATATCCGTTTGATGGCCAAGTGTTTCAGGGGCGACTTACATCATAAACTCCCCCTGAACCCCACACATATACCGACCATATGTAGGCCAAATGTGGTTTTTGGGAGTAGATTATTAATCTGATATCCACTTTCGGGGCAAAGGGTTTGGATACTCCAATCCACCACCAAAACCACGAGAATGAAGTAGATCTAACATCAAAACTTTTTTAACCTTACCCTATTTTCAAAAACGCCGGATCACGGAGATGAGTGGGGCGATTTACGCAAAATTAAGTTTGTTTATAAAAACTCAAAAACAGAAATTTGGTAAACCTATTTAAGGTGGGATGTCTACGGCAGCCGCCCCACTCCCAAAGCCCGTCAAATGGAAATTTAAACCAATAATGAAAGGTATTTGAGACTAGAGCATTTGAGACTATAAGGCTCAAATGAAAGAAATTTGGGAGTAGGGCATCTATGTGATATCTACATTGTGGCCAGTAGCCACGTGGCAGAATAGGGCTCAGATAAAATAAGAGAGTGAAAGAAGGCGCAGCGAGTCCTGACCAGCTAATAAATAAAAAAAATGGAAAAAGGTGAACGCGTTTTATTTAGCTTACGGCATATTAGATGCATTGCTAGAAGGTACTTCATCCAAGACGAGGATGCGGTTTTTACCGTATTATTTTGTCGAAATGACTACATAAGGGCATATAATCATGTTCGATTGAAAATGCAAAAATTGTAACGCCATGAGGGGGTTGGGACGACATTTGTAAAATGTTGTCCGGTATAAGTGCAACATTAGTGTAACGTTTTTTTCAGAATCGAAATCATCACCAGTGAGAGGCCGAGCGGCCCTGGCTCTTGTTTAAATACTGTGTGCGTATGACGAGGCGAGTTTTTGGCGCCTTTAAATAACCAGTGGCCATAACGTTCCTGCGGCGATCGGTACTATGGACCGGAACGAGTTTGTTGACCAATGAAGCTAGGCGTGAATTGCTATTACGACATACAAAAATGTGACAAAAATAACAACAACAAAATATTGGGTTGCCCAAATTGCTCCTATACATCAGTGCCACTTCCACGGAATGTGTTCGCATTTTTTTCGTCACCATTTTCTTTACAATGCCTTTTGAGAGTTGTTTGGGCGAAAAGTCGAAGCCACTAGGCTAATTGTAGAAATCCTCAAAAAAGCATTTTTACCAATAAATTCAGTAAGGAAGGCCAAAAGTCAGGCGGTGCCAATTCTGAAGCAATTTTGATCGACCTCGGCGGATGTTGTCAATTAATCCCCATCAAATTTCAAGCAAATATGGTCAAACTGTAATAACTACTGTTGACAAATGGCAACATTATTGCAAATTATCCACAATCTGACGAACATAAATATGGGAGCTATATCAAAATCTGAACCGATTTCGAGCAAACTTCTCAGATATTGTGGTAGTCGTCGAGGAAAGCGTTGTGCAAAATGTTGGCAAGATTGGTCAGTAAATGCAATATACATATAAGAGAGCGATATCTAAATCTTGGCCGATTCTATGAAATTCACCAGAAATGTCGAGTCATAAGAAAGTCCTTCCTGCCAAATTTCAAGAGATTGGGTTAAGAAATTAGCACTTTATTGCAATATTTCTCAAAATCGGACGAACATATATTGTGGCAGTTGTCGCGGAAAGCGTTGTACGAAGTTTTGGCAAGATTAGTCAATAAATGCGCTTGCAGTGGCTCTAGAGGTGAAAATCGTGCGATATACATATATGACAGCTATATCTAAATCAGAACCGATTTTTATGAAATTCACCAGTAATGTCGAAAGTTATAAGAAAATCCCTCCTGCCAAATTTCAAGAGAATCGGTTAACAAATGAGCACTTTATTGCAATATTTCTCAAAATCGGACGAACGTATGTATGGGAGCTATATTTGAATCTGAACCGATTTCGAGCAAACTTCTCAAATATTGTAGTACTCGTAGAGGAAGGCGTTGTGCAAAAATTTGGTAAGATTGGTAAATAAATGCGCTTGCTGTAACTCTAGAGTTAAAATCCGGCGATATATATATGAGAGCTATATATAAACCTGAGTCGATTTCGAAATTCTTCCAGGAATGTCGAAATTATGCCAATAATTCGAGAGAATCGGTTAACAAATTACCATTTTATTGCATTATTACTGCAAATTGGAGCTATATCCAAATCTGAACCGATTTTTTCCAATTTCAATAGGCTTCGTCTTTAGGCCGAAAAACACGCCCATACCAACTTTGAAGACGATCGAATGAAAATTGCGACCTGTAGTTTGTACACAAATTAACATGGACAGACGGACAGACAGGCGGACAGACAGACGGACAGACAGACGGACAGACAGACGGACAGACAGGCGGACAGATAGACGAACAGACAGAGAGGCACATGACAAACTTTAGGAACCTGTAAAGGCCTTAAAATTTTTTGAAATTAAATTAAAATGAAAAAGAAAAAAAGTATATATATATATATATAAATAAATTTACTCTCTAGTTGTCTAAGATTATAACGAAAAAAATCTCCTTAAGGTCATTTAAGCCATAATTTGAGAAAATGACTCTCGTAGCTGATGACAAGGACATACAACTATTTTTTGATGTATTGCCTATAACTTAAATGTAACGGGTGTGGGTTTGTATGTCACCAAAGCAGGGCTGGCAAACTATTGATGATCGCAACCCTCGATGTTTTCGATACTTTTAAAATAAATATCGATAATATCGATTCTATCGTTAATTTCCTATAACTTATACTTTAAAAGGAAAAAAACGGCAAATCGTTTTTGTCGTTAGTTTATTTGTTTTACAAATAAAAGTAAACGAAAGGAACTTTGACAACAGACAGTAAGTAAAACGTGATAAGTTCGGTCAGGTCGAATTTGGAATATCCTCTTCCCTCTTCCACCATGGATCGCGTTTGTTAAATTCTTTGCACGGCTTCTCTTTGAAGGCAAAACCTAAAAAAATGCTGAAGATGTTGCAGGACATAGCAGAAATCATGGTGCAAAACTTCCGCAAAATCGGATAAGAATTGTGTCATCCTATATCAGTTCATGGTCAATGAGTTGCTCAACAAGAAGGACGATTGGGATTGTTTTTTTAATTTTGCATTAGCGGAACTACCGATAATATCGACAGAAAATAATCTCAATCGATATAAGCCAAAATATAAAATATTCATTTTTTTTGCGTAAATATCGATTGATATTTTTCCTATCGATATTTGTCGGCAAAGTTAATACTTTATTGCAAAATTTACCAAAAATATATTATCCGACTCTGAATGTATTCTAAAAGATACATTGCGCCCAGAGATGGCGCAATTTTCATCGGATTGGGCTAGAAATTTGTACAATGATTTTTCTCATGACATCCATTTGACTTTTTAATATGTTCGGTTTTATTCGGTCTGTGCATTGATGTTGCTTCTATATAAATCGGTCTCCTGATTTTTGTACCCTCCACCATAGGATGGGGGTATACTATTGTAATTACATCATTCTGTTTGTAACTACTTGCAATATTCGTCTGAGACCCCATAAAGTATATTAATTCTTGATCGTCGTGACATTTTATGTCGATCTAGCCATGTCCGTCCGTCCATCTGTCTGTCTAACTTTCCAAGCAGTAAAGCTAGGCACTTGAAATTTTGCACAAATACTTTTTATTAGTGTAGGTCGGTTGGTATTGTAAATGGGCCATATCAGTCCATGTTTCGATATAGCTGCCAAATAAACCAATCTTGGGTCTTGACTTCTTGAGCCTCTAGAGGGCGTAATTCTTATCCGATGGGAATGAAATTTTGCACGACGTAATTATAATATCGAACAACTGTGTCAAGTATAGTTACAACCTGATATAGCTGCTACATAAACCAATCTTAGGTCTTCACTTCTTGAGCCTCTAGAGGGCGCAATTCTTATCCGATTTGCACGACGTGTTTCGCTTTGACTTCCAACAACTGTGCTAAATTAGGTTCAAATCGGTCAATAACCTGATATGGCTGCCATATAAGCGGATCTTGAATCTTGTCTTCTTGAGCCACTATGATGATATCCAACAACTGTTCCAAGTATGGGTCAAATCGGTCAATAACCTGATATAGCTGTCATATAAACCGATCTGGGGACTTGACTTTTTGAGCTTCTAGAATGCGTAATTCCTATCCGATTTGGCTGAAATTTTGCAAGACGTATTTTATGACTATGACTTTCAAAAACTGTGCCAAATAAGGTTCGAATCGGTTCATAACCTGATATAACTGCCATATAAACCGATCTGGGATCTTGACTTCTTGAGCCTCTAGAAGTCGCAAATATTATCCGATTTGCCTGAAATTTTGTACGACGGATCCTCTTGATACAGCTCGCATATAAATCGATCTCTCCTTTTTACTTCTTGAGCCCCTAAAAGGGCGCAATTATTATTCGAATTGGCTGACATTTTAAATTTATTGTGGTCCGAACCGGACTATATCTTGATATCGCTCTAATAGCAAAGCAAATCTTTTCCTTTATCCTTTTTTTGCCTAAGAGGAGATGCTGGAAAAAGAACTCGACAAATGCGATTCACGCTTTTACTTGTCACTCCTCATTTTCGTTTGAAATATAGGTGATGGGAAATTAACGATAGTTGCAATATTTATTGTTAGAAATATCAAAAATATCAAATGTTGCGATTATTGATAGTTTGCCAGCTCTACTCTATTTCAAGGCAGATTTTAAATCCGCCTTCGTATGTCATGTTGCATGTGTGCCTGCCTATGCTCCAAATGAATGAACGAGTCTTATATGTTAGGCTTTTATTTACATTTGCGATTCGAATAATGTTAGTATGTATAATCAACATTCGTCATCAGTGATGGTGTAGCTGCCACGAAAATCACTCAAAGGTGTGGTAACATTAGCATTGGACGACGACGATGTGGTGGCTGCCATCAATGGTGCTCCTTGGAATGATATGGCCAGTGGCAGGGCAGAAGGAGCGCACAAGCTTAAAGCGCTGCGACCTTCGGTCACCGACCTGTAGCGTGTGGGACGACCCGATCTATAAGGAATATAAAAAACAAAGAGAATAATGATAACTTGTTTTTGTCCCTACTTCTGCTCTCTTTCTTTTATTGAACGTACCTCTCGCAATTGCATTTGAGCAGGCGAATAAATGCAGCACGGAACGTGCGATTGAAGATGGTGTAGATGATGGGATTAATGGTGGAGGACACATAGCCCAGCCACAGACATGTGTTGACCACATGCTCGGGCACTTCGCATTCGGGACAGGCGGCAAATATGATGTTCAATATGAAGAATGGTGACCAGCACAGGACGAACGTAAAGAAAACCAAGCCCAAAACTTTAGTGGCCTTCTGTTCTGTGGCCACAGCATTGGCCGACAGGCTGTTGCGTTTATTGCGATTGTTGAGGAAGCTAGAAAATGAGAAAATTGATAATGTAATCGAAAATTTCAAGTCTTAATAACAATTTTGTAAATCAAATGAAATCATAAAATTAGTTTCCAATTGTACCACAAACAATCCTATAGGCTCCCTAATTAGTGTGCCATTTTTGAAATCTTAAAAATACCAAGGAAAAACTCTTTCAATTTGGTTAGGTTTAACCTCATATACCTTCCACCTGCATAATAATTTTTGGGTTCCTTGGACAATTTTTATACCCACCACCGAAGAATGGGGTATATTCATTTTGTCATTCCGTTTACAACACATCGAAATATCCATTTCCGACCCTATAGAGTATATGTATTCTTGATCAGATTAAAAATCTAAGACGATCTAGACATGTCCGTCCGTCTGTCCATCTGTCTGTTGAAATCACGCTACAGTCTTTAAAAATAGAGATATTGAGCTGAAACTTTGCACAGGTTCTTTTTTTATCCATAAGCAGGTTAAGTTCGAAGATGGGCTATATCGGACTATATCGGACTATATCTTGATATAGCCCCCATATAGACCGATCTTCCGATTTTGAGTCTTAGGCCAATAAAAGCCACATTTATCATCCGATTTTGCTGAAATTTGGGACAGTGAGTTGTGTTAGGCCCTTCGACATCCTTCGTCAATTTGGCATAGATCGTTCCAGATTTGGATATAGCTGCCATATAGACCGATCCTCCGATTTAGGGTCTTAGGCCCATAAAAGCCACATTTATTATCCGATTTTGCTGAAATTTGGGACAGTGAGTTGTGTTAGGCCCTTCGATGTCCTTCGTCAATTTGGCTCAGATTGGTGTAGATTTGGATATAGCTGCCATATAGACCGATCCTCCGATTTAGCGTCTTAGGCCCATAAAAGCCACATTTATTATTCGATTTTGCTGAAATTTGGGACTTATTTGGCCCTTCGACATCTTTTTTCAATTTGGTGCTGATAAGATCAGATTTGGATATAGCTGCCGTATAGACCGATCCCTTGATTAAAGGTTTTATTGTCCGATGTCGCCGAAATTTGGGACAGTGAGTTAAGTTAAGTACCTTGGCATACTTCTGCATTATGGTACAAATCGGTCCAGTTTTGGATATAGCTGCGATATAGACCGAACTCTCGGTTTTAGGTTTTGGGGCCATAAAAAGCGCATTTATTGTCCGATGTCGCCGAAATTTGAGAACAGTGAGTTGTGTTAGGCTCTTCGACAACTTACTGCAATTTGGCCTAGATCGGTCCAGATTTGGATATAGCTGCCATATAGTCCGATCGCTCGATTAAGGTTTTGGGCCCATAAAAAGCGCATTTATTGTCCGATTTCGCTGAAATTTGGGACAGAGAGTAAGGTTAAGTCCCTCCACATATTTCTCGACCAAGAATTGCATATTGCTGCCATATAGACCGATATCTCCATTTAAAGTGTTTGCCCCAAATAAGGCGCATTTATAATCCGATTTAACTGAAATTGGACACATTGACTTAAGTTAGGATTTTCGACATCCGTGTCGTATAAGGTTCAGATCGGTTTATTTCTAGATGTAACTACTAAAAAGACCAATAGTATGTTATACACAATTGAACAATGACTTGTACTTATTAGTATTTGGTCCAAATCGGATCATATTTCGATAGCTGCTATGGAACATAAGGTATGCAATTTCACCGGATTTTGATGAAAGGTGGTTTACATATATACCCCAGGTGGTGGGTATCCAAGTTCGGCCCGGCCGAGCTTAATGCCTTTTTACTTGTTTTAAAGACAACTAGACATTTTTCTTAGACATTTTTCATACTTTAACAGATTATGAAGATTCGCAAGCCTGTTTTTGTCACTGGACGCCTGGGTTCGAATCCTTGCAAAAACATCCCCACCTAACGCTGGCGACTTTTGTGAGGTATTTAGCCATGTAAAAACTTCATCCCAAAGAGGAGTCACCTTGTGGCGCGCCATTCGGACTCGGCTATCATTTAGCTTAATCTTAAATCGTACAAAATTAATTGATGTGTGAGAAGTTTGCCCCCTGTTCCTTTATGGAATGTTCGTAGGCAAAATTTGCAATTACATCAGAACTTGGCCGATACTTTATAGAGTTTTAAATCAATATTTGGAGGCTTTACAGAGTTTTTCCGTTAAATCAACTAAAAATTAAAAAAATCAATAATTGACCGTCTTTTTTTCCCAAAATACTTGCCCAACTGTTCTGTCTTATGGACGACTATCAAGGATATTTTTCTCTGAATTTAAGATTTCTCCTCGCATTCAAATACAGTTCTTGTAAGTGCATTGATTCAATTTAGTACTTACCGCAAATTGATGGCGGGTGTTGCAACTTTATTGAAATTAAAACGAAATACTTTCAGTCTTCGATTTCGCCTTGTTTCGCGGCTAATTGAAGTTGGCGTTTGAGTGCCCTGCTCACATGTGCCATTGAATGGATGCTGTGAAGTCTGTTGGTGGTGATGCTGATGCTGGTGGTAGTGATGATTGCCAATGTTGGACATGCCAATCGTCGCAATGGCCATATCTTCGGGGCCATCGTCTGTCACACACTCTCGACGATTTCGTCGCAATGAGAAGCGCAATGGTTGCATTGCGGTTGATAGAGTATTGCCGCCCTTGCCATTGCCTTTGGTGCAGAACTCCAATTGATTGCTTTGATTATTGCCACTTGCAATGCGTACCGAGGAACGTCTATTTGGATGGCTGTAAATTGTATTCGGACAGATTTCGTTAATATTTCAAGTGAATTGTTGCATACACGTATAGTACATAAACAACCGAATCGATTTTATCTGAACGAACATGGCGTTTCAGACGAATAGTGATTGAATTAGTAACAAGAAACTCAATTGAAATAATTTTGTATATAAAGACTGAGCCCCAAGACCGTAGAAGACTAATTGGGAGATAGTTTATACGGACTGATTTACACCATACTTGCAATGGATGTTAGAAGTCATAACAAAAAACTTCTGCTTTATTTCTTCTTTTTATACCCTCCACCATAAGATGGGGGGTATACTAATTTCGTCATTCTGTTTGTAACTACTCGAAATATTCGTCTGAGACCCCATAAAGTATATATATTCTTGATCGTCGCGACATTTTGTGTCGATCTAGCCATGTCCGTCCGTCCGTCTGTCTGTCGAAAGCACGCTTACTTCCGAAGGAGTAAAGCTAGCCGCTTGAAATTTTGCACAAATACTTCTTATTAGTGTAGGTCGGTTGGTATTGTAAATGGGCCATATCGGTCCATGTTTTGATATAGCTGCCATATAAACCGATCTTGGGTCTTGACTTCTTGAGCCTCTAGAAAGCGCAATTCTTATCCGATTGGAATGAAATTTTGCATGACGTGTTTTGCTATGATATCCAACAACTGTGCCAAGTATGGTTGAAATCGGTTAATAATCTGATATAGCTGCCATATAAACCGATCTTGGGTCATGACTTCTTGAGCCTCTAGCGTGCGCAATTCTTATCCGATCAGAATGAAATTTTGCACGACGTGTTTTGTTATGATATCCAACAAATGTGCCAAGTATGGTTCAAATCGGTCCATAACCTGATATAGCTGCCATATAAACCGATCTTGGGTCTTGACTTCTTGAGAATCTAGAGTGCGCAATTCTTATCCGATTGAAATGCAATTTTGCACGACGCGTTTTCTTATTATATCCAACAACAGTGCCAAGTATGGTTCAAATCGGTTCATAACCTGATATAGCTACCATATAAATCGATCTTGGGTCTTGACTTCTTGACCCTCTAGAGGGCGCAATTCTTATCCGATTGGAATTAAATTTCGCACGACGTGTTTTGTTATGATACCCAACAACTGTGCCAAGTATGGTTCAAATCGGTCCATAACCTGATATAGCTGTCATATAAACAGATCTGGGGATTTGATTTCTTGAGCTTCTAGAGGGCGCAATTCCTATCCGATTTGGCTGAAATTTTGCATGACGTATTTTATTTTTACTTTCAACAACTGTGTCAAATAAGGTTCAAATCGGTTCATAACCTGATATAGCTGCCATATACACCGATCTGGGATCTTGACTTCTTGACCCCTAGAGGTCGCAATTATTATCCGATATGCCTGAAATTTTGTACGATGGATCCTCTCATGACCATCAACAAACGTTGTTTATTATGGTCTGAATCGGTCTATAGCCCGATACAGATCCCATATAAATCGTTCTCTCTATTTTACTTCGTGAGCCCCAATGGGCGCAATTCTTATACGAATTGGCTGAAATTTTACACAGGTCTCCAACATATAGTTTAATTGTGGTCCGAACCGGACCATATCTTGATATCGTTTTAATAGCAGAGCAACTCTTTTCTTATATCCTTTTTTGCCTAAGAAGAGATGCCGGGAAAAGAACTCGACAAATGCGATCCATGGTGGAGGGTATATAAGATTCGGCCCGGCCGAACTTAGCACGCTTTTACTTGTTATATATAAAAATCAATTTGTGTTTGTTTGCTTGTTTGTGTGTTCCTTATAGACACAGAGACGACCGAACCGAGCGGACCCTCTCCCTTACCCTAATTTTCAGAAACGCCAGATCTCGGAGATGGATGGTACGATTTCAGCGAAATTTTGTGTGCTCTCTTATAGTAAACTACAAACAAAAATTTGGTATTCAAATTTCGGATGGGGTACCTAGGGGGGGGGGGGAGCGCCCCACCCCAAAACTTACCAAATATATATATACACCATCCACTACCATATGGGACTGAAATGAAAGGTATTTAAGATTAGACATGGTATCTGATATCCAATTGTCGGACCAAGTGTTTGGGGGACCACCCCAACCCCCAAAACACGCCTAAATCGGACATATTTACCAACCATGGCAATATGAGACTGAAATGAAAGGTATTTGCGAGTGAAATACGAATCTGATATATAAATTTGGGACAGGGGTCCACCCCTTTCCCAAAACACTCCCCAAACAGGACTTATTTACTGACAATGGCAATAAGGGGCTTAAATAAAAGGTATTTGAGTGTAGAATACGAATCTGATATCCAGATTTGGAGCCAAGTATTTGGGGGGCCTCCCATCCCCGAGAACATACCCCAAAGAAGACAAATTTACGACCATAGCAATATGGGACTCAAATGAAAGGTCTTTGGAAGTAAAGCACGCCCCATCTCCCAAAACACCCTCCAAAACGGTCACATTTGCCGACTATGGAAAAATGGAACTCAAATGAAGGGTATTTGGGAGTAGACCATGAATCTAACATCAACATTCAACATTCGGGACCAAGTGGACGTATTTGCTCACCAAGACAATTTGGGTCTTCAAGGCAGTGGAGCTCGATATTCAAAGTTTTTAGGGCCCATACCCCAAACCGGACATATTTGTTGGCTTTTTCAATAAGGGGTTTAAGTGAATGGCGTTTGAGATTAGAAAACGAGTTTGATATCTAATTTTGAGGCCAATGGCAATATGGGGTTCAAATATATGAGAATAGAGCAGAGCATAGTTGCTTATATATTTTCAGGGCTTAGTATTTGGGGGACCACCCCACTCCCCAAAACACCCCTAAATCGGGCATTTTTAACGGCCATGTCAATGTGGGACTTAAATGAAAGGAATTGGGGGGTAGAACAAGAATTGATAGCCACTTTCGGGACCTATTTTCTGGGGTATACCCCTTTCCCAAAATACCCCACAAACAGCAATTTTTTTACTAACCATCGCAATATGGGGCTCAAATAAATGTATTAGGGAGTAGAATACGAATTTGATATCCAAATGTGGAACCATGTATCTTAGGCATCACACCTTTCCCAAAACACCCCCCAAAGGATAAATATTGTTCGATCATGCCAATATGTGGCTCAAATGAAAGGTATTTGAGATTAGAAAACTAATTTCATAACCAATCTTGGGGCCATGTTTTTGGGGGACGCCTCATCCTGTAAACTCCCTTCAAAACCAAATGAAATATGAGGTTTAAAAAAATGGTATTTGAGAGAAGAGCACGATGCTGGGTTTTTTTTCAGGGCCAAGTGTCTGGGATACCACCTCACCCCCGAAAACACTATTTTCGTAGCATGGTATTTCACTAAAAGCTCTTAAATTGTCGAAAATAAATATTACAAGGAAAATTTTGTTCCATATAAAGTAATAGAAAGGCGCAGCGGAGCGAGTCCGTTCCAGCTAGTTGGATAATAATTGCGGTTTCTAGAAACCCACATCCGTGCTAAATTTCAATATGGATATGACCATGGCTATATCAACACAGAATGTTAAAATAATCATGAATACATACTTTCAAGAATACGAGTATATCGAGCACTTCCCCCGAAAAAGATGTAAACGACATTTTTTCGATTTTCGTTTTTTGAAGGGATATTGAATTAGTATCCGAGTTGTACCATGTACTGTTTTGAAATGGCCAATCATTTGCCGCAGTCTGTATGTCTAAAGTTATTCCATACAAACCGTCTCCTGCAAAATTTGGATTTTGTCGCTTGCATCATTTTCGTGAGAAGGGCTCAGTACATACTTAGAACTGTTACAAACGGAATGACTAGATAAGTATGCTCAAATCCTATGACGATAGTTATAATAAGGACGTATAAAGACAAACCAATAATTTTGGTTTGAATTAATTATCCAACTCTGACTAAATGCATTTTTACATTTCGGCAAAGTACAATAAGCCACTACATTCCTTCTTTCTCACTAAGTACAAAGTCTAAACTTTTATCCGATGTGCTTTTTCTTTGTTTTTAAGTCGAAATGTCATGGCATTGTATATCCAGCTCACTTAAGAAATTGTTTTTATGGAAATCGAGTGGGGGGTTTAAATAAGCATGTGATAGGGATGCCAATTTTGACTAACAAGTATAGAAGTGGAGTAATGAGAACTAATCATCACTTCACCTATGGCAAGACAACAAGTTTTTTGAGCCTATTTTGATGTCGGCGTTATCCAACTTTGGTCCTTCTATATTTGTTAGTCAAAATTGGCATCCCTTTCACATGTTTATTGTAACCCCCCACTCAATTTCCATAAAAATAATCTCTTGAGTGCCTCTTAGTTTATTGGGGGCCTGTTGCGGCAGCCACTTTCGTCTTAGAGGTTCAAGGCTTTTGGAAAGCTTTAGATTAGGTCACACCAACGTGGCATAATCAAGACCAGTGTAGCAACTCAAGAAAATTATTTATTTCCTTCGAAAATTTAAGATAAACCCTGGCAAAACCTATCAAATGTTCTACAAGCCAAAAATTCGGAGCCACCACCGAAGAGTTGGCCATTTTGTCATTCATTTGCCTCCATCTGTCTGTTGAAATAACTCAACAGCCTATAGCTCAAAGATGACCAAATAAGAATTCTTGAGTTCATGTTTGGATAAAGCGGTGTTCCGAATTGAGGTCTTGAACCCAGTAACACGCAGAACAGTCAGTTGCATAGACCCTTCAACACCTAAGTATGGATCAGATCTGACCATATTTGTATTTAGCTGCCATAAGCTCAATTCTCCGATTGATTTCAACCAAACTTCACACCTATTGTGATAGTCCTAGACAAGACAACTAGGACTTCAGTTGTGCAAAATTTTAAGAAGAACGGTCGATAAATGCGCTTTCAAGAGCGCGTACATATGGCAGCCATATCTAACAGACACATGTAACAGAAAGTTATACTAGGGCCCCAGATATTCGATATGAATATGGATCGTATCGGATCATATCTCTCACATTTATTTTAAGATTTCGTTGAAATTTAGAACAATGAGTTTTGTTAGGCCCGTCGACCTTCTAATCGAATATGGACGAGATTGGACAGTATTTTGACATGCAAGTGCAAATTTGCCCATGAACATTCTACTAAGGAAAAGGGGTAAACTTCTCAAATACCAATGCTGTCGGATTCAAGTCTAAGCTCAATGATAGGATAACTCCTTTTTATAGCCAGTCCGAACGGCATGCCACAGTGCGACACCTCTTTGGGAAGAATGGCTGCCATAGCAAATGGTACAGTATCACACAAATTTCGACAGCATTAGGAGGGAAAACCACCGCTGACAATTTTTTTCAGATTTATAGCCAGGATTCGAAACTAGATTTTTAGCCTCATAGGCGGACATAGTAACGTTTGCGCTACGGTGGCCTCCCTGTTTAGACCGATCTGCCGATTTAGAGTCTTAAGCCTATAAAAGTCCCATTTATTACCCGATTGCGATGAAATTTGGAGCGGTGAATTTCATAAGGCCCGTCGATAACTCAACTGAATATAGACTAGATCGGACATAATAAGATATAACTATAACTGCTATATAGCCCGATCTGCCGATTGAGGGTCTTAAATCCATAAAAGCCGCATTTATTATCCGATTTCATTGAAATTTGAAGCATTGAGCTGAACTAGCCCCCCTTAGTTCATATTGGCCAAACTTAATGTCTTTTTACATGCTATACCCTACAGCACTACTGTGGTATTAGTGTATTTGTTTGTAACACCCAGAAGCAAGAGAGCTAGATCCATTGATAAGTAAACCGATCGACTCAGAATCATTTTCTGGTTCGATTTAAGTGTGTCTGTCCGTCTGTCCGTCCGCTCGTCTGTCTGTGTGTCCATATTAAATTGTGTACAAAGTACAGTTCGCAGTTTTCATCCAACCGTCTTGAAATTTGGAACGGTCGTCTTATTTTGTTCAGATTTAGATGCAGCTCCCGTATATATATATTCGTCCGATTTGCACTTATTTTGCGATATTTTCGTCATTTGTAAACCGATTCACATGAAATTTGGCCCAAGAGTTCCCTTATGACTCCCGACATTGCTGTTGAATATCTTAGAAATCGATTCATGTTCAGATATAGCCCCCATTTATGTATCAACCGATTTTCACTTTTATAGCCTTTGTCAGCGTATTTCCTCACAGATTTTCTCTAAATTTTGCACAATGTATTTTTCTATGATTTTAACTAATATATATGCCGATTTTGGTTAAAGTCTGTTAAGATTGAGATATAGTTCTCTTATACATATTTCCGAATTTGACTAATATTGAAATAACGTGGACATTTGTTAACCGATCCTCACAAAATTTGTCACTAAGGATTCTCTAATGAATTTTTTGATCACTGGTATATGTCATAGAAATATGTTCAGATTTAGAAATATCTTCCACGTATCTCCCAATTTTCACTTTTAAGGCCTTTGTTAATGCATTTATCAATCGATCTTCCCAGCACAAACATTTTTTCTATAACTTCCACAGTCTGTCCGGATTTGGGCCTATGTTTGTATATTTAAAATTTAAGCAAATTTTAGTTTCGAAGACTTAATCTATATACCCAATGTGATGTAGAGTATAAAAATGTCGAATTGTCCCTATCTTAGCCCGTCCTTACTTGTTTTCATTTAAAATTTGTCTATATTGAATTTGCCACCTACATGAAAAGGGGAACATATGAGCAAACCTAAAAGCCCTTGAACTATGTTCTCTTAAATATTCCTGTAGCTGCATCCCTATTGCCACATTACCATCACCAATTTCGAAATAGAGAATGAACGTAACTAACAAAATATTTCAAAAACATTTCGGTCTTCTTCATGAGTCTAAGGAATTTCAGCTAGAAACTACTCTAGAAAGTCGGCTCCATGAAGTTGCCTTCCATTGTCTTTAGATGCTCTTGAAATATGGATACTTATTGCCGTTTATTGTTGTTGGTGTTTGTTATATAAGCACACGCTAGGAAGCTAACATAGTGTATGACACTGCAATAAAAATTCCATAGGAAAAGGCCTTCACCAGCAGATGAGAATGGAATGCTCTTAAAAGGACACGAAAATGATTTTAACAACTTAAATTGTTTTTAGAAAAACAAAAATAGGGATGCGAGTTAAGAAGGAGAGAGAGAGAGAGAGAGAGAGGAGAGCGCGGGAGAGAAACGGAGAAAAAAACTAACAATAAGTGCTTATTTTTATTCTTATAGTTTGTTAAACAAATGGCTAGTAGTGATGATGGTGGCTTTGGTATTCATATTGATTGGATGGCATCACTGAACAAACGATTGTTTGTTTTGATTTCTTCTGCTTCGAATATCAATCAGGTTATGTCTCTATTGCCTTCTTCTCACCCCCCACACCTCCCGAATGCAATTTGAAAGGCAAACGTTTATTTATTTTATATTCGTGGCGTTTTTTCGCATTGTTGGCGTTGAATGTTTGTATGTTTGCCATTGAATGACAGCTATGTGATGGCTAGGAATCGGCGGCATTGGGGGAAATGGCCTAAAGTTTTGCTACAGTTTTTAAATCCGTTTCAGTGGTGTATCCATACTAAGAGAGGTATGTGAGTAGAAATAATTCCTTTTAATACAAAGGAAATCCACTTTAAACTGAAATTCCAAATTTCAATGGTCCATTTTTTGCATTTTTAACCATTTTATTGATGTTTTTTAAGAACTTTCAAAATAAAGGCATGCACAGTTACACCTGATTGTACCAGTTATGTCGTTTTTCAACATTCAGTAAGTTCTGTTGCACTTATTTTCTCATTTTTACCAGTAATATAAGGTATGTATGTATATGGTGCATCTGTTTTGTTGACACTTGCAGTAACATTGCTGCACGACTTCAATTCAAAAGCAGTTTTTAATTTTACATTAAGGCCATGGTTGCGTATGAGTTTTGGTCATCATTGTATTGAATATACAACACTCATACGTGAAGGTGGCCGTCAAGCATGCAAATAAGGAGTTTTTTTTTGCAAATAGAGAAACGCATACCCTCCATTTTTTTGCTTTTCATTCCAATAAGCAAAATGCGAAATATTATGACTATCGGTTAAGGATAACCCGTGCCGCCACGACTTCCAAAGTTAGATGCAGTGCTATCTAAGGAATCCAGTTGAGTATTTAAGGTCCTAGCATGAAATTGTTAAACTAAGAATTTATTGCAGAATCACAAACTGCACCCTGCACCACTACTGTGGCTGTTATAAAATGGGTAGTTGAGCTCAGAAATTCCTGCTGATTCAGCTTAGCCATGTCCGTCTGTCTGCATATCCTTTCAATGCTGATAGTCCTTCTGTCGTTTTTTTGTAACTCAGGTGGAGATTGCATTTGTTATCCATCACGAAAATTTGCATTTTTCATTTTTATAGCCCAAAGACAAACGCTATCAATTTTGATAAAAATCGGTTAAGATTTAGATATAGCTCCTATATATATAATTCGCTGTATATAAGCTATATATGCTTATCACTGCTCGAGGGTTGCCTTTTATATTTCGGGATTGGATAACCCTTGTGCTGTAATCTGCCAACTGACAGCTCTATTGTAAAGCTTGACATTTTTGGGGTTATACGTACTCAGAAAGTTTTGTCTTACGAACGCTATTTGTGTTGTTTACAGTAACTTAAAGGATTCATCTCGCCCCAAAACTGGAATAAAATCGTGAACATTTTCTTGCGATTATTTTTATTTATGAATTTAATTAAATTTTTGGCGATGAAGCTCCATCAAGGACCAGTGTTTATCGATGGTATGTTGAATTCAACCCAGGTTGTAGTTCACCCCAAGACGATTTTCGTGATGGTCTTCCAAAATCAGTTGTTGTTCCAAAAACCATTGGTGCTGTGCGCCAACTAATATTGCAAGATTGTCATATGACCTGTCGTGAGATTGAGACAATCTTAGGCTTTAGTGGGACCAACATACATTCAATATTGAATGAACATTTGACCGTTTCGCGTTGGATTTTACACGACTTGTCAATCGCTCAAAAAAAGGCTCGTGTCGATTGTTCGAAAGAAATGCTCCACAAATTCGATCGCGGTGCTTCCAAACACGTCTATCGTGACAGGTGATGAATCATGGATTTACGCGTATGAGCCAGAAAGTAAGCAGCAGTCGACTGTATGGATGTTTCAAGATGAGCCAAATCCAACAAAAGCTGCTAGCGCACGAAGCACTTTCAAGCAAATGATAGCCTGTTTCTTCGGAAAAACTGGACATGTCGCAATCGTATCACTAGATCAACGCAGAACAATCAATTCTGAGTGATAGACTACCAATTGTTTGCCAGTTGTCTTTCAAAAAATCAGGAAACCAACCGGCGAAGACAGATAACCCTTCACCATGCCACCTCTCACACATAGGCTCAAACAACTGCATTTTTGAGCACTCAAAACATCGACTTGATGAGTCATCCGCCGTATAGTTCTGACTTGGCACCGAATGGCTTCTTTTTATTCCCGTATGTAAAAAATAAAATAAGAGACGCGGTTGATGCGATCAGAATGCATGTTTTGGAATATTTTAAAAAACAATAAAGCGATTTCGATGATTAATATTTGTTTTTGTGTTCTCTAATCCTTAAATATAAGAGGCAATCCTCGTATACCCGAAGACTTGAATTTAATATAAAGATTACTTCATAAATTCTTATTTATGATGGCGTCAGTTTGAACTTCTGATGCAAGAAAGCCATCTAAAACATTTCTTTATGCCTTTGTCTTACATTAGGCTAAAATATTGAATACCAATTGACAGTCTCGAATTTTTCCTCCTACCTTTTGCTACCTCCTACCTTTTGCAACCTCCTACCTTTTGCTACCTCCTTTTTGCTTTCTTTCAAAGCTTTCTAAACATTCAGAATTCTGGCTTTTGGCTACATTTCTTAAGAATCCCATGGTTATTGGTTGAGTGACGAAGACGATGATGAGCACGGGCGAGTGGCAAGGATTATAAACGAAACGAAAAGACAAAAACATTTTTGTGGTATGAGCATCATTAACCTTGAAATCATTTTCCAAAAATTGAAATGGTTTTCCATTTGGCTGACTAGATGGCAGGTTGGCTGTCTGGCAATGATTATGTGATGGAAGGGTTACAATTCTCAAGGCCATCTTGCCGGATCATAAATGTTTAAGAATCATAAAAAGTCCAATCAAAATGTTGTTGGCTATCCAAATGTTTGTGTCAATTACTATTGTTTTTCAGCCATTAACATGCCATTCAAAAGTCTCGAATATTTGGCAATTTTGAACATCTGTCACATTGTAAAAGCCCATAAAGAGGACTTACGACAGGGGGCAGCCCCCACAGCAGCATCCGGGCGATGGGCGATGCCACGTTTGGGCTGAAATCCATTAATCAAATGGCAAGGCTTCAGCCAAGGTTTAAGAAGTTCCTTGTTTGCCAGCTTTATGAATATTACAATTTCAGTGTTTATTTTTTATTTTTCTTTCATTTTTTTTTTGATATTATTTCCTTTTTTGTTGTTGTTTTGATAAATGCTCATACACACCATGTGTAGGAGGGTGGTATTTGTTTGCATGTGTGTTTTGTTAACATACAGTATGACTACTAAAACATTCATATCGTGCCAGAAAATTGCTGCAATTCTAGGAATGGAAACATTCAAGCTATTGGCATTGCCATCAAAGCAGAATATACGGTGCCCTAAACAAAGATGGAGATTGCAAATTTTATTAAAGCATAAGACTTATTAAAAGTTTAGTATGCTTTTGCAAATATTATAAAAAAGATGTTTATATAACAATCAAAGTGGAACAAAATTGTATGGCTAAATTGATTTTCAAATATGACGTTACATTTTTTCGAAAGGTATGGGGGTAGGGACTTTAATGTAGAGTAGTCAGAATCTGGCATTATGATATTGGTTTGGAACTGACATGAAGGGATTGGGAGTTAAGTTTGCCTTTGTAATCAAAATTAAGGAACAAAACGTCCCCTTACCGCCAAAAATTTACCAAATTTAGAGATTTTTAGTTTTTACTGAAAACTGTTTTCTGTTTCCATCTTCTGGTAAAATTTTGTGTCGATAATCTAAGCTGTTATGATTTTACAACAAAAACAATTTTAATGTTAGTGCCATTTTAAGTTTGGTAGATAAATTTAGTTACAGCGAAGAGCACTTACATTATTTTCGCCAGACACAAGCATCTCAAACAAGTTTTTGCAATAATTGCAGAAAATATGTAAATTATCATAAAAATATGTAAGTTATCATACCTTTAAAGGTAGGGCAAACCGCCAAAGGGATATATTGGCCAAACGGGACAGTATTGGACTCAAATTTTAAGTCTTTGGAAGAATAGTGGTCACCAATAAACCCATATTGGTCATCTGTGATAAAATGGGACGGAAATAAAAGACGTATGGAAGTAATGTAAATTTCGTTGATATCGGGTATTAAGCACAATTTGGGTCCATTATTTCTACTTTAGCAGATCGGTATATACGGCTGCTATATAAAAAAAAACCCACGACCATATTTAGAGGATCCCTAACACAAAACTCTGTTCTAAATTTTAGCAAAATGGGATAACAAATGGGTCCGCTATGGGTCCAAGACCATATATTGGAAGATAGGTCTATATGGCAGCTTTATCCAAATATGGTCTGATCTGGACCATATTCGGTCCGGATGTCACGAGGCTTTATACAATTCACAGTTTCGAAAATCTCTTTCGTGAGAGTTTTTGAAACTTAGATTACAAAAATAGAAAGGAATATTTGACTGCGCTTTTTGTACGAGGGTTGCCTTTTATATTTCGGGATTATAGAACACAAAAACAAATATTAATCATTGAAAATCGCTTTATTGTTTTTCAAAATATTCCCCATTAAGGTCTATACACTTTTGCGTCCGTTTGAACCAATTGTCGAAGCACTTTTGCCACTCGGATTGAGGTATCCCCAAAATATACATTCTGAACGCATCAACCGCTTTTTGAGGTGCCGTAAAACGTTGACCTCTCATTAAATTTTTTACGCACGGAAATAAAAAGAAGTCATTCGGTGCCAAGTCAGGACTATACCATGGATGGCTCATCAAATCGATGTTTTGAGTGCTCAAAAATTCAGTTATTTCGTACTTTTGGAGCATTTCTTTCGACCAATCGACACGAGGCTTTTTTTGAGTGATTGACAAATTATGTGGGATTCAACGCTTATAGAATGTATGAAGGTCCCACTAATGCTAAGGTAGTCTCAATCTCACGATAGGTCACATGTCGATCTTGCAATATCAGTTGGCGCCCATCATCAATGGTTTTTGCAACAACAACTGATTTTGGATTACCTTCACAAAATTCGTCTTGGAGTGAATTGAATTTACCATACCATCTATAAACACTGGTCCAGCGGAGCAAATCCTGTTGTACAAATTGCAATTTCTTTAATTCAAAATTCCTATGGAAAACTTTCTATCATCAAATTGAACATTTACCAACCTTCGTTTAAAGAGATCGGTGTGTACGGAAATGCTTGAAAATATCTCTAAAGTTTCATTGTTTTGAGCTACATTGCCAGTTATTGATAGTTTCTATCTCTTTCTCCCTGTGATGCCTCTGCTTTCAATGAAAATGCAATTTGGTCCTTAATGTAGGGTAGCTACATCCTTCATTGAAGCCACTTGTAACTTCGATAACAGCACGTAAGCCTGCATCAGCCTTCTCGTATGCATAGAACTCGCGCATTTGTGCACTTTTCACGTTTGGCATTGTCCCACTTTGATGGTTTCATTTTGTTGTTGGCCCACAACAATTCGACATGGCTGCTGCAACAACGAGCAACGATGACAATGTGCATTAAGAGCCACTAACCATTCCACGTTCTCATTGAAAATTTCGCACACGTCTATAGCAGGACTGCCAGATTTGGCGACTTTTCGGTAATTTGCCGATTTTTAGTTTCAAAAATAGCAAAGTGGCAATTTTCCGATTTTTACTCTAACAATCAAAAAGGGATTGAGTTTGGCTGGGCCAAACTTTGGATACCCTCCACCTCGAGTATAAATATTAACCACATTGCATCATTTATGCAATTATATTAAAATATGGTCCGATTTGAACCGAACTCGGAAAGGTCGTGTAGTGGTATAGTAAATAAAATTCACTGTTCAAGTTGTTAAAACAGATTATTATCCAAATATAGACCGATCAGAACCATATTGGACTCGGATGTTTAAAAGCTTAACGTTGGCCACTATGCCAAATTTCATTCTATATGGCAGCTATATCGAAATATATACCGATGGGGGCCATATTAAACACGTATATTGTAGGGTATAACATAGTTTACTGAGCCAAATTTTAACGATATCGGGTAATAAATGCGCCTTTTAGGGGCCAAGACCCTAAATCAGGAGATCAGTCCCTAAATCGGAGGATCCGTCTATATGGCAGCTACATCCAAATCTGGACCGATCTGGGCCAAATTGAAGAAGGACGTCAAAGAGCCTGACTAAACTCACTGTCCCAAATTTCGGCGACATCGGACAATAAATGTGGATTTTATGGACCTAAGACCCTTAATCGGTGGATCGGTCTATATGGCAGCTAGAACCAAATCTGGACCGATCAGGGCCAAATTAACGAAGGATGTCGAAGGGCCCAACACAACTCACTGCCTCAAATTTCAGCAAAATCGGATGATAAATGTGGCTATCATGGGCCTAAGACCCTAAATCGGCGGATTGGTCTATATGGGGGCTATATCAAGATATTGTCCTATACAGCCCATCCACGAACTTAACCTGCTTATGGACAAAAAAGAATATGTGCAATCTCATTATCTCATTATCTCTATTTTTAAAGACCATGTCGTGATTTCAACAGACAAACGGATAGACGGACGGACATGCCTAGATCGTCGTCGATTTTTACGCCGATCAAGAATATATATACTTTATAGGGTCGGAAATGGATATTTCGATGTGTTGCAAGCGGAATGACAAAATGAATATACTCCCATCCATCGGTGGTGGGTATGAAAAGGCATTTTTATTTTGGGCAGATTAAATTCGTAAATAGGCCATATGTTGATGTCAACCGATTTTCAGATTTAACTTCTTCAGTTCACAAAAGGCGTACTTTTTACCAGATTCGGCTAATATTGGGTACAAAGAGTTATAAGGGACCATTTGTATACAATTCCCATAAATTAAAAAAAAAAAAATTTATAAGGGCACCTTATGAAAATTCTTTCACTTTTAAAGCCTAATTTTGACCCTGTACGAGCATAAACTTTCTATATCCTCCAAATCTGAAGTAATTCGAACATAGCTGTTGTGAAAATCGATTGTTTATGCTTTTTGGGATCATTTGACACGCATTTTTGCCTTAATTTGGGAAAATTTGCTATATAGAGTGGAATTAGACCATGACATTCACGCCAAATCCGATCTTAATCGGATCATCATAGCCATGTCCGTCCATCTGTCTGTTGAAATCACGCTACAGTCTTTATATATATCCCCACATAGCAAATAAAAACCACATTTATTATCCGATTTCGTTGGCATTTGGGACAGGGAGTTGTGTTGAGCCTCTCGATTTATTTATTCAGTGCGGCCTGGATCGGTCTTGGCCCCATAAAAGACGAATTTATTGTCCAATTTCGCTGAAATGTGGTATAGCGAGTTGCGTTAGGCCTCTCGAAAACCCTGTTCAATACGGCTCACATCAGTACAGATTTGTATGTAGCTGCCATATATACTGATCTCCCGAATTAGGGTTTAGGCCCATAAAAGGTGAATTCATTAGCCGATTTCGCTGACATTTAGCACAAGGAGTTCCGTCAGCCATCCCGACATTCGTACCAAGTATGGTCAACATCGGGCTTTATTTGCATATGTCTGCCAAATATGCTGATCTCCCGATTTAAGTTCTTAGAGCCATAAAAAATGGATTGTTTAACCGATCAATTTGGTAAAAAGAGCTGTGTTAGATCCTTATATAGCCTACCTGAATAGGGTGGAGATCAGACTGTATTCAGATATAGCTGCTATAGGTTCATAAATGATGCATTTTTCACCATACTATCACGAAATATGGTTAATAATTAAATTCCAGGTGGTGGGTAGCCAAAGTTCGGCACGGCCGAAGAAAGTGCTTTTTTAATTGATCATTTTGCGCGTTTTATGGTTAAAACTAATGTTCCGATTTTTAAAATTGGAAAGCCGAAACTGCAGATTTTTTTAAATGCTGATTTTTTCCAAATTAATCTGGCAACCCTGGTCTATAGATCCATTCTTACATACGCTTATCCTCAGCGAATCCATAACCATTTGCTTTACGAACATGATGAATGAATATTCACGCAGGTACGAGTGTGAGTATGTGCATGAATTGGAATGGCAAGGATGGATGAATGGATGTTTGGAATGATTTTATTGTACGTTCAAAAAAAAAAAGGAAAAACAAAACAAACAAAATATGTACACATGTATGTGATGGGCCGGCTGCATTTATATGAGTATTTACCAAACACAAGTGCTCTGCACGGAGTCGATAATGCCAGTATATCACCCTTCCATGAGCTACTTCACAACATGTTGTCGATGCAAGTTAAAAACTAAATAAGTCTGTTGGAAGGGATAAGAAATACGTCGCTCTTGAAGTAATTTTTCCCTTAAAATTAATTTTTTTTAAAAAGTATAGAAGTTTTTCTCTTTTAATTTTAAAGCAAGGAGTTTTTTGAAAGTCGACAAAATATTTGATAAAAATAAAATTCAAAATAGTTTTTAAATGTTGACCAAACTTTCGAAGCAAATAATTTGTAGCTTATACTCACAAAAAATAGTTGACCGGTCACGAACGTAAAATAAATGTTCATCGAACTCGCCTCTCAATAAGTCTATTGTTACGCGTGCTGTATGGCATGTGGCACCGTCTTGTTGAAACAATATGTCATGCAAGTCAAGCTCTTGCATTTTGGGCAAAAAAAAAGGTGGATGTCATCTCACCATTCACAGTTACGTTACGTTTCACCTCATCTTTGAAGAAGTACGTTCCAATGATGCCACCAGCCCATAAACCGTACCAAACTGTGACTTTCTGGGTGCATTGGTAGCTCTTGCAATGCTTCTGGCTGGTCTTCACTGCAAAATCGTCAGTTCTGCTTATTTACGTACCCATTGAACCAAAAATGAGAAAATGGAAGAAGCGCGCGATGAACTTTCTTAACAGAGCACGCATTTAGATAATAAAATTCAATAATTTGCAAGCGTTGTTCGTTTGTAAGACAATTCATGGTTAAATTATAGACCAAACTGAAGATGTTTTACAATTAACCAAAACACGAAACGTGCACGAGATGTTTGAAACAGTGTTTCCCAAAGACAACTGCTAAAAAATTACCCTTTATGTACATAACTCAAAATTCTTTGAGAATACACGGGTGGCCAACTCTTCTATAAAGATCAAACTTACAGAAATATTTGTATAAAAGATTTGATTTTAAAAGTTAGACAAGTGCATGCTATTGTCAAAACACTTTAACTGGCATGATGGATCGCGATTTCTAATGCGCCTTGTATCATCATCAACACCTTTGTCAAATTAATTAAGATGCTCTACATACCCATCGACTATTGAGTACGGTGTAAAGCACGCTTTTGTTTTGAAACAGGGCTCAGTAAGTCCTCTAACTCTGATTTTTTTTAATAAAAAACAATTGATTTATAAATCTCCTACGGGCTGCTTGAAATCTCCCACGGGCTGCTTGAGAATGAATATCACTGGAATGAAAGTTTTTTGTTGATTACAGAAAAGAAATAATCAGACACACAGGCGAATAGGAAACAGTGATTTTTTGGTGTAATTAATAAAAACCTTTCATTCCAGTGATTTTCATTCTCATGGTCAAACAGACCCCTATGGGAGATTAATGAAAAATAAATGAAATCATTGAACAGCCTAACCGACAACCTTAGCGAAAAACAAGTAAAAGAGTGCTAAGTTCGGCCGGGCCGAATCTTATATACCCTCCACCATGGATCGCATTTGTCGAGATCTTTTCCCAGCATCTCTTCTTAGGCAAAACAGGGGTCTCAGACGAATATTTCGAGTAGTTACAAACAGAATGACGAAATTAGTACACCACCATCCTATGGTGGAGGGTATAAAAAATTGACTTGTAGCATTGTTTTTAGGAATATCAATTTCTTCAGATTATTTTCAAGAAAATTTTTGTATTTTATGGTCCTAAGCTGGAAAACCTTTAATAAACTTTTGAAGAGTATAAAGCAAATTACATAATATCGGATTTAGTTCCTTTATGCATGTTATGCATTGAATGATGGGATATGTTGTTTTTGATTACCAAAAAATCCTTTTTAATTATGATAATGGCTTAAAATCTCTTAAACAAACAACTACCATTAGCCGTTATCTTTGAAAAATGTAAAAAAGAGAAAAAGCCTCATAATGGACCATCAATGATTCCTGAAATCAGAACAACTACAACAGCATTATACAAAGCACATGGATAGTGATATGTTTGTGGGCCATTTTGCATTAGCAATCTATAACAGCGTGTCTGACGATGCGTAAAAAGCTGCTTTTGAAAACCCTTCACAGAAGCCTACATATGACGACAAGGACTACTTTGTTTTTAAACCAATTGTTTTAATTCGTTCATTCGTATACACGTATGTAACACACATACATATACGACTCGAGTGTTTATGTTAATGGTAAACATATTTTAAAATGTTTACAAGGGTGAGATGGGAAATGGGAAAAATTATACGGCCTTATAGCTTAAAAAGTGGGCATCTACTAAAAGCAAAAAAAGGAACAATTAGTAAAAAAAAAATACCTAGCCATATATATTTGGCCAAGCTTATATGAACACCAAATGCGAAATGTACATAGCATATTGGGTGTAAATTTTGACCCACACATCCCATTAAGAAACGCATAGGGAGTTGGAGTTTTAGCTCAATAACGAGTTCAAATGGCGTGTTTTTGGCCGCAATGGCTGAAGACCTCCCAAATGTTGCATTAGTGAGAGGATAACAATTGGTGAAAATATCTTCTAACCTATATCTCACAGTGGCCTTTAATAAAACTTATTACGAAATCGAATAAATGAGCCCAAGAAGAAGAACCAGCTCAAGAAGTCATAATGGGAATTTGACCATATGGGGTCTGTATCAAAAAGTTGACCTTACTTTTTATTGGGTTGCCCAAAAAGTAATTGCGGATTTTTCATATAGTCGGCGTTGAAAAATTTTTTCACAGCTTGTGATTCTGTAATTGCATTCCTTCTTCTGTCAGTTATCAGCTGTTTCTTTTAGCTTGCTTTAGAAAAAAAGTGTAAAAAAAGTATATTTGATTAAAGTTTATTCTAAGTTTTATTAAAAATGCATTTATTTTCTTTTAAAAAATCCTCAATTACTTTATGGGCAACCAATAGTATTTTAAATTGCATCGAAATCAAGAAGGAAGCAAATACAAGGTCGTTGGGCAATCGGATAATAATTGCTACCTCTGGAGACTCAAATGAGTAAATCTGGAGATCGGTTTACATAGGCGGTTATATCGAGACATGGACCGATTTGGTCCATTTATAATTACAACTGACACAAAAACGAGTTTGTTTTCTTTTTATACCCACCACCGAAGGATGGGGTATATTCATTTTGTCATTTCGTTTGCAACACATCGAAATATTCATATCCGACCCTATAAAGTATTGTATATATATTCTTGATCAGCGTAAAAATCTAAGACGATATAGCCATGTCCGTCCGTCTGTCTGTTGAAATCACGCTACAGTCTTTAAAAATTGAGATATTGAGCTGAAACTTTGCACAGATTCTTTTTTTGCCTATAAGCAGGTTAAGTTTGAAGATAGGCTATATCGGACTATATCTTGATATAGCCCCCATTAGACCGATCGGCCGATTTAGGGTCTAAGGCCCAATAAAGACACATTTATAATCCGACTTTGCTGAAATTTGGGACAGTGAGTTGTGTTAGGCCCTTCGACATCCTTCTTCAATTTGGTTCGGTTCGGTTTAAAAATTGAGATATTGAGCTGAAACTTTGCACAGATTCTTTTTTTGCCTATAAGCAGGTTAAGTTTGAAGATAGGCTATATCGGACTATATCTTGATATAGCCCCCTATAGACCGATCGGCCGATTTAGGGTCTAAGGCCCAATAAAGACACATTTATAATCCGACTTTGCTGAAATTTGGGACAGTGAGTTGTGTTAGGCCCTTCGACATCCTTCTTCAATTTGGTTCGGTTCAGATCGGTTCAGATTTAGATATAGCTGCCATATAGACCGATTTTTCGATTTTAAGTTTTGGGCCCATAAAAGGCGCATTTATAGTCCGATGCCGCCGAAATTTGGGACAGTGAGTTAAGTTAAGCCCCTTGTCATACTTCTGCAATATGGCACAGATCGGCCCAGATTTGGATATAGCTGCCATGTAGACCGATCTCTCGGTTTTAGGTTTTGGGGCCATAAAAGGCGCATTTATTGTCCGATGTCGCTGAAATTTGAAACAGTGACTTATGTAAGGCTTTTCGACATCCGTGTTGTATATGGTTCAGATCGGTTTATTTTTAGATATAGCTACTGTGTTTATCAGTAATTGGTCCAAATCGGAACATATTTCGATATAACTGCTAAGGCACATAAGGTATGCAATTTTCACCGGATTTTGATGAAAGGTGGTTTACATATATAGCCGAGGTGGTGGCCCGACTGAACTTAACGCCTTTTTGCTTGTTTTATAATGCGTTTTGACAGTTGTTCGGGCGGAAAGTCGAAGTAGGTACTGGGCTTTATGCATAAATAAAACGCTCTTCCCGCTAAATGGTTCGTACTTTAACGTTGGCAGCACTGATATACATTCGAAATAATCAAATGTCAACAAAACAAATAAAATAAGTCATTGTAATTTGAAAGAATTGTTTCTTGGAGTTCATAAATGTGATTTTATAAAAATCCTAAGCAATGTTTGCATTTCAGAACGTTAAATCATTAAATAAATATGTCGCGTTCTTCCTCTTTTAGTTTTGTCATTCAAATTGGATGATGACAAACGGTGTTGAAAGGCCTAACAAAACACCTCGTGCAAAATTTCAACCAAATCGGATGGGAACTGCGCCCTCTAGCGGCTCAAGAACTCAAGATCCAAGATCGGTGTATATGGCAGCTATACCAGGTTATGAACCGATTTAAACCATACATAGCACAGTTGTTGAAAGTCATAACAAAACACCTCGTGCAAAATTTCAGCCAAATCGGATGGGAACTGCGCCCTCTAGCGGCTCAAGAACTCAAGATCCAAGATCGGTTTATATGACAGCTATACCAGGTTATGAACCGATTTGAACCATACTTGTCACAGTTGTTGGAAGTAATACCAAAACACCACGTGCAAAATTACAGCCAAATCGGATAAAAATTGCGCCCTCTAACAGCTGAAGAAGGCAAAACCCGAGATCGGATTATATGGTAGCTATATCAGGTTATAAAACGATTTCAACCATACTTAGCACCACGTGCAAAATTTCAGTTAAATTGGACGAGATCTGTGCCCAACCGACCTACACTAATAAAAAGTATTTGTGCAATATTTCAAGCGGCTAGCTTTATTCCTTCGAAAGTTATCTCGCTTTCGACAGACAGACAGAATATATATACTTGTTAGGTCTAAGACCCTATAAAGTATATATATTCTTGATCGTTTCGAGGTGTTACAAACATTTCGAGGTGTTACAAACAGATTGTCGAAATTAGTCATATAGTATATTTTTGCCTATTGTTATACCATTCGTCGTTAGGTTTGATACACCCTAATACACTGTAGTACTCTGTACCAAACACAGAGAAGATTTCTATGCAAATATGGTAGTTTCAAGTTAGATGTGGCTGATGTTCTAATAGGTATGAACACTTAGTGGTCTCTTCAATGTTTGTAACACTTAACAGTGGTCTATGTTATGTTGTTCTCAAAGGAAAAGTTTAAAAAAAACTTCAGCAACTAACATGAAAGTAAACATTTAGCTAAACTGTGGGTTACGTTACAGATGGGAGTTTCCTTTCCCCAAAAGGTGTATAGCGTGGCACATACCATACTCTGAAAAGTAGGTTGGCTTAGGTTAGGTTGAGAAGATGTTGCGGATATTAGTCCGCCCCATGCTACTATGGGAATACACCTAAGCCAGTAATCGGCTTGTTGTGCGCTCGAAATACTAAAAGGTAATCTCTAACAAGTAAAAATGAATAAATTTCGGCTTCTTCAAACTTCTGATACCCACCACTATTTTATTGAAAACTCTACTATACCCATATTAATATATATTCGGTGCCGCGAAGCTTAATACCCTTAAAAGTTCCCAATTGCGGCGAAATTGGGTAATAAATGCGAATTTTATGTGTTTTAGACCTTAAATCGGCAGATCGTTCTATATAGCAATAGCAGCTATATCGAAATATGGTATGATCCAGACAATCTCCTGCAGACAACAGGAGGAGGAGTCCAACTCATTGTTTCAAATTTCTGAATAATCGGGAAATAAATGCGGCTGTCATGGGCCTAAGTCCCAAATCGCCAGATCGGTCAATATGGCAGCTATATGTAAATATGGCCCGATATGAACCATACTCAGGTGAATATCGATGGGCCTATTAAATTTGCTTATGAACATTCCATTAAGGAACGAGGGCAAACTTCTCACATATCAGCGTATGATGTCCGATTAAAGTTTTACTCAATGATAAGGGGCCTCCTTTTTATAGGCGAGCCCGAGAGTTTTCCCAACATTTCCACTGTGCACCACGGTTTACCCCATATGTAAAAGGATGCGTTTTGTTCAAAGAGCCCATGTGAGTTTGTAGTGTCATCAACCACGCCATCATGTGTCCTAAATAAGTGTAGTTATCCTTATGCATTATTATTCACCAGTTTATGAAATGAATTTAGTTTCGTTTTAAGCTCCTTTCGCTAGTCTCACTCCCCAACCTCTACCCCAAAACTTTTGTTTTCAGTTTGGGGTTATTCTTTTCAGTCATGTAACATAAGTGAAATTGCATTTTTATGTGCTTGTGAATGCGGTTCTTGCTTGTCGAATAAAGTTCCGTGTAGTACGCAAACAACAGCTTTCAGGGTTTTACTTGTCAGCCTTTAATGCGCATTCAGGGAGAGAAAGTTTTGATTATAAGAGTTGCCACTGCAGCATAATTAAAAAAAAAGCTTAGATGCAGAACACATAAAACTGTGCTGATTTCGGCTGGGTTGACTCTTATATACCCTCCACCATAGATCGCGTGTATGAAGATCATTGCGCGATTTCTTTAAGGCAGAAACTAGAAAATTATAATGAGATGGGAAGCTATAAATTCCATGGATTTTAGGGTGAGAAGAAGCTAAGTATTGGCGTTCACGAATATCTTAAATATTCAGTGAACGCCGTTACTTTGGTGTTGGTGCCTATGAAAAGATAGCAGCTGTTTTAATGTGCGACATTCTACAGCCTAGACTTGGCACGGTGTAGAAAATGTAACAGTTTCCAATCTCTGTAGGAACTTGGTTCGGAGTTGATCACGCTTGCCCCAACTCGGAATCGCTTTCCGACTCTGGCTTAATACTCCAACTACGACCCGTGGTCGGAGTTGAGGTCTAGACTCCGCAGCCCTGATATAAACTTTATGAGTCCTTAGACCAAAGGAATAACGAGAATAGTATACACCCATCCTATGGCTGATGATATACAAATTTGCTATCCAAATTTTAGATAGGGTATATTGGGGGACGACCCCACCCGCAAAACCCACTAAAGGGATATATAGAGCAGTCATATCAATGTGGGACTCAAATGTATTTGAGAGTACAAAACGAATCTTATATCCGATTGTGGTGCCAAGCGCCTTGGGAGACCGCTTTACCCCCAAATCGGACATATTTCCCGTCCACGGCAATATGGGGCTCGAATGAAAGATATCCGCGAGTAAAATACGAATATGGTATCAAAAAGTGGGTGCAAATACTCAGGTGCCCACCCCAACCCTACAACTCCCTCAAACAGAGTTATTGGACGTTTATGTCAATGTTAAATTCAAATGTAAGGTATTCAGGAGTAGACTAATAATATGGCATAAAAAATTAGGTCTAAATAATGCCGGGAAGCCATTAAATCTCTGGGAAACATATTTCTGAATTTAAAAACCGCCCTCGAATGTCGCAGGTTTCTAAACAAGAGTTAAAAATTCAAATGCTCTGGGCGCGGTGCCACAGAGATTTCCCAGGGATTTGCCACAGCCACTTAATTTAATGTCGAGCCGCCTCACCCTACAGAAACAAGCAAATGTTTAAGTAGATCATAGCTATATGGGACTGGATTGATAGATATTTGGGAGTAGATTACGCTTATGAAATTAAAATTTGTGTCCAAGTATCTAGGTGGCGCTTTACCTCCTAAAACACCTGAAATAGGTTAAATGATGGGTCACATGACGATGCGGGACTCAAATGAAATGGTACTTGACAGTGGAAAGTGAATCTAATATAAAATTTTGGTTCAAGTGTTTGGCAGTACGCCCCTTGGTAATATGGGGCTCCAATGAAACATATTTGGAAGTAAAGAAGGAATTGGATTTTTTTCAGGGCAAAGTGACGGGGTGGCAGCCCCAGCTCCAAAGCACCCCCCAAGAATTTGAAAAAAATTTTTTCAGCGTTGTTTTTCCCCTCCTAATGCTGGTAATATTTGTGAGGTACTATGCCATGTAAAAACTTCTCTCAAAAGAGGTGGGGCACTGCGACACACCGTTCGGACTCGGCTATAAATTTTATCATTGAGCCTAAACTTGAATCGAGCAGCACTTGTTGATATGTGGGAAGTTTACCCCTATTCCTTAATGGAATATTTATGGGCGAATTTGTATATTCAGATAAAATTCTTGACTGCAATTTGTAGGCCAGGTTATAGTACCAGAAAATTGCATCTTAACTACACATTAATGCCATCTAATTCTCGATATAAACCGACCCCAAAATAAAATTTATAATTGGTTGTAGTTATCCCTAGTTAGACTTAAGCAACCTAAACTCAATTTTATGTCTAGAGGTGTTCAGTGGATATCTCTAGAAAGACGAAATAATTGACAATAACCATCCGTCTTTCTCCAATTAATTTTTTGATTCAATTAAAAAAATAATTGAAATTTTAAAAATTTTCAATTAATTTCGTAATTGATACAATTAAAAGAATGATTGAAACTTCCGAAATATCCAATTAATTTTTTAATTGGATCAATTAAAAATTAAATTGAAAATATTCATTTAATCATTTCGATGGCAACACATCGAAATATCAATTTCCGACGATATTTCGGATCATCGTAAAATTCTAAGACGATTTAATGATGTCCGTGTCCGTCCGTCTGTTGTAATCACTCTACAGCCTTTAAAAATTGAGATATTGAGTTGAAATTTGGCACAGACACGTCTTTTTGATGCACGCTGGTTAAGTTCTTGAACGGGCCAAATCGGACCATATTTGGATAAAGCTGCTAAATAGACCGATCTGCCGATAAAGGGTCTAATGCCCATAAATGCTTTATTTTTCATCCGATTTCGGTGAAATTTGAAACAGTGAGTAGTTTTAGGCCTACCGACATCTAAGCCAAATATAATTCATATCGGACTATATTTATATATTGCTGCCATATATGCCGATCTCCAGATAAATGGTCTGAAGCTCATGAAAACTTTATTTAATACTCGATTTCGCAGAAATTTAAAACAATGGTTTATTTTAAGTCTCCCGACAACTCACGTAAATATGGTTTAGATCGGACTATATTTAGATATAGCTGTCATATAGACCGATCTCCCGACAAAGGGTCTAAAGGCCAAAAAAAGCTTTAATTATTACCCGATTTCGCTGACATTTAAAAAATGGGTTAGTTTAAGCCATCTGACTTAAATATTGCTCAGTTCGGACTTTATTTAGATATCGCTGCCATATAGACCGATCTAGCGATAAAGGGTCTGAAGTCAATAAAAACTTTAATTTTTATCCGATTTCGCTGAAATTTGAAATAGTGAGTAGGTTAAGACCTTGGAATAGTGCGCAGTTTTAAGCCTCTTAACATCCGACCTAAATATGCTTTAGATCGGACTATATTTAGATATAGCTGCCATATAAACCGATCTGCCGATAAGGGGACTGAATCCCATAAAATCTTTATTTATTACCTGATTTCGCTGAAATTTTAAACAGTGAGTTTTTCTGAGCTTCACATTATCCGACCTTAACATGGATCACATCGGTTTATATTTGGATATATCTGCCAAAAAAAAACAATATTTTGTTCTACAAAATTGAATAGTGACATATATATTTGACCACTCAATGTCCGTGCCGAATTTTGGTGCATAAGTTATAAAATTTTCACCGGATTGTGACGAAATGGGATTTACATATATACCCGAGATGATGGGTATCCAAAGTTCAGCCCGGCAGAACTTAATGCCTTTTTATTTGTTTTAATCTGTATTCATAATTTTTCCCGCTAATTTATCAAAATATTTTAAAGATGGCAACTCTTATAATCGCTTGATGTTTAAGATGCAACATTAAAATTCATTGTGGGTATGGTGGTTTACACAACAACAAATGAAGTTTTATTTTTCATTATCATAGAAAATTTTTGTTATTATATTTTTTATAAATGAAAGACACTGTAAAAACCGTAATAAAACTACCAAGTATGGCTACTTGTAGTTTAAAACTAACTGCCAGTTCGGTTAGGTTTAAGTGGCAGTCTGCCGATTCACTTAGACTTTCTCGTCCATTGTGATACCATAGGAACAGAAGAAGGAAGATGCCTCTTAGCTTCTACAGTTGAACCAACCAGATCGCCTTAAAAACCCAATAACTTGGGAATGTTTACATCCGCTAAATCAGACGGGTTCTCAAAGAAACGAGAACCTAAAGTGGAACTCCTTCTGACTGCTAGTGCGGGACACATACACACAGAAGTTGTTGTATACTCTTTTCTTCTTCGATGTCCTCACAGCTTCTGTAAAAGTCGTTGCTGGCAACCTTCAGTTTGTCGGCATGTTCTCCGATTAGACAGTGACCTGTCATTACGGACACAATGACTGAGACGTCCGTTCTAGCCAATGACAGCAAAGCAGTAGACCTCTTCAAGTCCAAATTAGACCACATAGTTTTGGAATGCTCACAGCCCCCTCTTTGTGACCATATATCATTCGTTGTCCTTCGGGCCTGTTCCTGAAAACTTAGCTTACATGTTGCTGGAGGCATTCCCACATATTCCAGCATCCCTGGAATATAGTTCCTGGTCTCGCAAGCTCGTCCGCTTTACAATTACCTGGGATATATTTGTGGCCCGGCACCCAGAATAGGTGAATTCAGCCATCAGTAGATGCTTTAACTGCCAGTTAAAGCATCTACAGTTTATTTAATGCAATTGTAGTGCTTAGTATAAACTAAAATCAGGCAGAGTATAAAATATTAAAAAAGTTCGAAAGAAATCTTAAGTTTCCACTCCGATTTAATGTCCCTTCTTTATCGTATATTATGTTGTTGTTTATACCAACATATTTTAGTTTTCATTAACCAGAGTTCAGTCTGATTTTTTTCGAGGCATGATGGTTTGGTAGCCAATTACTCTGACCCAGAATGTAGCAAATAAGTCTTACCCATGCAGTCGAGAGTAGACCAATACGGGGGCATAGTTCAAGTACAACATTTTACTAGGGAATTGCCATATAAAATTTTTACTCTGCCAAATGAGGGTAATATTTGTTATTGGAATGCTTTCCCGAGTTGTTGTTGTTGTTGTGGTGCTGATGTTATTTACAACCAAAACCCCGTAACCTTCCCCTCCATCACTCCCCCAAAATACCAACACTAATATCAGCTATAATATTAAGCACATCGGCGGCATTGAGCAAAGTCTGTGGTTTTCAATATCCCCTCTCTCCATGTCCCCCCCACCACTAGAATGATCGAAACTTTGCCTTGGTGGCTACCACTATAACGCAATGGTGGCTTACGTAGCCGTTGAATTGTTAATTTATGACGGCATTTGTAACTACAACTAAAAGTTGGGTGTTTAAATTACAAAAACCGAGCTAAGTACTAAAAACTTTAGCTTATCCAGTGATTGTAAGCGAGCAGGACGTTACGTTTTATTGAAAACTTTTTTGCAGGTGTTGCTAGTGTTAATTAAAAGTCTAGTATTTGCTGAATTTGGACAACCATCGACACTTTACCTGAAATTTTATAGTGACATTGAAATGATTTGAAAAAAAAAAATCAAGTCGGAGCGCGCTAAGTTCGGCCGAGCCGAATCTTATATACCCTCCATCATAAATCGCATTTGTCGAGTTCTATGCGCTCTATGTCTCTATTTAGGCAAACAAAGAGTATTGAATAATAACTGTTATGCTATTGGAGATATATCAAGTTATAGTCCGATTCGGACCATAAATGAATCCTGAACATTGTAGAAGTCATTGTGTAATATTTCAGTTCATTCGAATACGAATTGCGCCTTGTAGGGGCTCAAGAAGCAAAATCAGGAGATAGGTTTATATGGGAGCTGTACTAAGCTATTGATCGATTTAGACCATATTAGACACGTATGTTGAAGGTCATGAGAGAAGCCGTTGTACAAAATTTCTGCCAAATCGGATGAGAATTGCGCCCTTTAGAGGCTCAAGAAGTCAAGATTCCAGATCGGTTTTTATGGCAGCTATATCAGGTTATGAACCGATTTGCGCCATACTTAGCACAGTTTATTGGAAGTAATACCAAAACATCACGTGCATAATTTGGTCAAATCAGACAAGAATTGCGCCCTTTAGAGGCTCAAGAAGTCAAGATCCAAGATCGGTTTATATGGCAGCTATATCAAGTTATGTACCGATTTGCGCCATACTTAGCACAGTTATTGGAAGTTATAACAAAAACACTTCATGCAAAATTTCAGCCAAATCGGATGAGAATTGCGCCCTTTAGAGGCTCAAGAAGTCAAGACCCAAGATCGGTTTATATGGCAGCTATATCAGGTTATGTACCGATTTGCGCCATACTTAGCACAGTTATTGGTAGTTATAACAAAAACACTTCATGCAAAATTTCAGCCAAATCGGATGAGAATTGCGCCCTCTAGAGGCTCAAGAAGTCAAGACCCAAGATCGGTTTATATGGCAGCTATACCACAGCAGATCGATTTGGCCCATTTACAATCCCAACCGACCCACACTAATAAAAAGCATTTGTGCACTGACGGACGGGCGGACAGACGGACGGACATGGCAAGATCGACTTAAAATGTCATGACGATCAAGAATATATATACTTTGTGGGGTCTCAGACGCATATTTCGAGGTGTTACAAGCAGATTGACGAAATTAGTATACCCCTATCCTATGGTGGAGGGTAGAAAAAACATGGGAAATTAGATTTAAAACAAAATAAGAAAAATCATTCAAGTTAAAATTCCATCACTAAGTACCCTCTTGATGAGTTTCGGGGAATTCGTGGGCAAAGCAATATCAACAAATTCCAAACCGTGAACAAAAAGTTTTGAAGTATTAACAAAATAGCTAACAGAGATTTGTGGCGATTTTTGTTTTTTCTTTTTTTTTTTGAGGCAAATCAAACTTTCCACCAATTTAATATTTATAAAAAAATGTTAGACATGTTTGCTGGAAAAAAGTCGGACAAAGCTGACCGATTGATACCCTATACCCAGCCTTTCCTATGGAGACACCAGTGGAGAAAGACATCTCGAAACTAGGTGTCAGAAATTGAGAGTTCGGCTAATGGGTCAAATGTGTTTGTGACAGACAAGTAACTTAGTAAGCATCTTCTGTTATGAATGCCTGATATCCTGGAAGGCCAACATTTTTAAGTATCAAATAGGCTAAAACTCTTTGAATGGCATTTAATTATTATGTCAAAATTTAAGTTTGACATAGTCCCTTAGTTTCTAAGTTGTGAGATTTCTTTGCAATCTTTGCGTCATAAGCTTTGTACGGACTTCATTCACAGCTAAAATTCTTGTTAAATTATTGCGAAATCTGACCGACTATATTGTTTGCAGGAACACAAACAGAACTCAAATAACCACACAGCATAGACAACAGCCTTGAATCAGAGTTGATTGGTGCCCATTTCGTGAGCATTTAATTATTGGTTGCCCAAAAAGTAATTGCGGATTATTTAAAAGAAAGTAAATGCATTTTAAATAAAACTTAGAATGAATTTAATCAAATATACTTTTTTTACACTTTTTTTCTAAAGCAAGCTAAAAGTAACAGCTCATAAGACAGAAGAAAGAATGCAATTACAGAGTCACAAGCCGTTGAAAAAATTTGTCAACGCCGACTATATGAAGAATCCGCAATTACTTTTTGGCTTTTTTGGCTTTTGGCCAATACATTGACTTTCAATTGAAGTGAAATTTAAACCGAAGCAGCGACATGTAGCTATTTTTATACTCACCACCGAAGGATGGGTGTATATTCATTTTGCCATTCCGTTTGCAACACATCGAAATATCCATTTCCCACCCTATAAAGTACAAATATTCTTGATCAGCGTAAAAAGCAAAGACGATCTAGCCATGTCCGTCCGTCTATCCGTCTGTCTGTTGAAATTGCGCTACAGTCTTTAAAAATAGAGATATTGAGCTGAATCTTCTCACAGATTCTTTTTTTGTTCATAAGCAGGTTAAGTTCGAAGATGGGCTATATCCGACTATATCTTGTATAGACCGATCCGCCGATTTAGGGTCTTTGGCCCATAAAAGCCACATTTATTATCCGATTTTGCTGAAATTTGGGACAGTGGGTTATGTTAGGCCAGTCGACATCCTTTCTCAATTTGGCCCAGATTGATTACGATTTATATAAAGCTGCCATATTGACCGATCCGCCGATTTAGGGTCTTGCGCCCATAAAGGCGCATTTATTGTCCGATTTTGCAAAAAATTTGGGACAGTGAGTTGCGCTAGGCCATTCGACATTCTTCTGCAATATGGCTCAGATCGGTCTAGATATGGATTTAGCTGACATATAGATCGATATCTCGATATTTCGATTTAAGGAGTTATGGCCATAAAAGACGCATTTATTGTTCAATTTCGCCGAAATTTGGACAGTGAGTTGTGTAAGGCTCTTCGAAATGTTTCTGCAACTTGGCCCAAATCGGTCCACATTTGGATATAGCTGCCGTATAGACCGATATTATTAGTATTTGGTTCAAATAGGAACATATTTCGATATAGCTACTATGGGGCATAAGTTATGCATTTTTCACCGGATTTTGACGAAAGGTGGATTTCATATACACCCGAGGTGGTGGGTATCCAAAGTTCGGCCCGGCCCGGTGGATATAGCTGCCGTATAGACCGATATTATTAGTATTTGGTTCAAATAGGAACATATTTCGATATAGCTACTATGGGGCATAAGTTATGCATTTTTCACCGGATTTTGACGAAAGGTGGATTTCATATACACCCGAGGTGGTGGGTATCCAAAGTTCGGCCCGGCCGAACTTAAGGCCTTTTTACTTGTTTTTATTATAAAACTCAGTACTTCTTCTTTCCTGTTTTTTTTTTTAAATGCGTTATGACAGTTGTTCGGGCGGAAAGTCAAAGTTAGTGCTAGGCTATAGAACGTAGAAAAGTTTTTTCCAAGTCTTATTAAACTTCAATTAGCTAAGGTGTAAAAAGAAAAATCCAATTAAAAAAAATATTTTCCATTATGAAGCAAGCGAAAGAACTTGAATTTGCCCATGTCCAAGCAGACTTTGTCCGACTGGGTCATTACTCTTGATCAAAATGATGTTTACCTGCATCATAAGTAAATAAAGAAAAATGTTTTTTTAAGAGATCTTGTAATTTCCAGTTTTTTTCCTTCAGTGTATTTGTGTTTTTGACTTACCTATCCATTAGATTCGCATTACCAGCATGCGATGAACGCCAATAGTTTGCAGTATCCTGATGTGTGGATGCTGTTTGGTGGGCATGATGGAGTGATATGCGTCGTTTATCATTGTTTGAGAAACTGTTGCTGCCACTGCCCCCACCAACTCCACTGAGCGTGCCGCTGCCACTGGCAGCCGTTGTTGATACCATGACTTTAAAATTGCTCGTCTTGTTGCGAAAAGATGATGAAGATGAATGGCGCAAGATTCCACTGCGAAAACTTGCCCGGCAGCTATTGGACGTGCTGTTACCGGTAGGCGTCAGAGGACCAGAGCCACCGCAATTGCTGTTATTGCCATTCGAAAAATTCGCCGAATTGGAACGATGGGCAGCCGTGGGTTGTTTCTCGTACTCACTGGCGCCTCCCATGCCGACTCCACTGCCGCCTGCGCCGCCAATGCAGTATTTGCTAAAACTAGAATTATTGCTAAAACTACTGTGCATTTGCAATTGCTGCTGCGAGTGTTGCGGCCGTATTGTGAAACGGCCACCCAAGCTGTAAGAAGACAACAACAAAATATGGCAAAAATTCAAGTCAAAATATCGAATGACCAAAAATGGATTTAATTTGAAACGTATTTTTAAAAATTTCTTAATTAAAATGGCATCATATAATATTTTTCCAAATGTATCGAATAATTTCAAGATCTCTTGAAGCAATAAATTGATTGCCAAGCAGCATTTAATTTATATTTGTGTGTATATGTGTGTGCAACAATACCCCTTCAGCGACCTAAGCGTCATATATCAATGCTCCTTATACCCTACACCACCACTGTGGTACAGGGTATTATAACTTTGTGCATTTGTTTGCAACGCTAAGAAGAAGAAGAAGACGAGGTAGACCCATTGATAAATATACCGATCGGCTTAGTGTCACTTCCTGATTCGATTTGGCTATGCCCATCTGTCCATGTATTCTTGTAATCAAGGTACGGGTCGCATTAGTTGCGACCGATTGTCATGAAATTTTGCACAAGTCACTTCTTAGGTCTTCTATTGATTTGAAAAAAACCGGATCAGATTTAGATATAGCTCCCATATATATTTTTCATCCCATCCGACATGGGATAACTATGAGCACCACACAGGCTGGAACTTTGAGCCCCGATTTGTGTTATCAGCTTAGCTGAGAGCTACCGGGTGCGTCCACAGGTTGCGGATAGTGGAAAGCTTTGTTGTTATGCGCAGTAGCTGCAAATGCGACCGCGGGCAGTGAGCGATTTCGAGAGGAGGGTCTCAGTGACTCTTTCTTAAATACTGAGTGCCAATGATACTCGAGATGACAAGGCGAATTATTGGCGCCTTTAAATCATTGGCCAACATCAGCGTCTATTCTCAGGTAATGGGCGGCTGGATCTTGGAGCAAGCACCTCGCAGGGGATACATGTGAGATTCCACAAAACCCATGTGGGGCGTTGGGCCAGTAACCCGTCCTCGTGAAATTACAATTACTCTGACCAAAAGCCCGATGGAAAGATCAAGTGGTGGGAGACACCTCGAAACTTGGTGTCTGAGATCGAGGCGCTTGGAATGCTATTCTACGTTTGGCTAGTGGAACAAATGATCTGTCATAGCCAATTAAAGTAAGTAAGATACCTATGTAGCCAGCATTAGTAAAAGGATAATCACCGCTAAACATTCTTCTGATGTTCTCGCCGAGATTTTAAACCAGGCATTCGGTGACATAGGCGGAAATTCTAACCTTTGCGGTGGCCTTCGCACACAGTTATTTTATGAAAACCACCTCAATTTAATTCAAATAAATAGCAAAACAGACTAATGGCTGTTATTACTGTACTGCAAATTTTTACTGTCAAAGTACGCGAACATATCTACTGTGTTTCGATTGTTCTTCAACAAGATTTTGAGGGGGATAACAAGGTCATGAATATGACAACGAATATGATTCATCCTTGATTTGAGCATATTTTCTCAGGGTAAAGGACTTTTTTACAACACCTTGACCTTTATGGCCACACTACATTCCACACTACATACGGCAGGTCACTCTTTTATGGCTTCAATTGAACAATTAACGTCAACTTTAGCACGCAGGAGTCAACAAATGTTTTTCCTTTTCTTTTTAAGCTTTTGACGGCCAATTTTATGATGAAAAACTCATTTAAAATACGACAATGACAAAGACGGACTTACCGACGAAATAATTCGCTTTCCGGATGCTCGGCAGCAAAGCGAGCTTTCTTTCGAAGCAGCGGTATGGTGAGAGCGTACGTGATGACCATCATGACCATGGGTATGTAGAATGCCACCAGTGAGCCAAATACGAAAAAGGCTCGATTGTTTATAACGCAAACATTGGGCTGAGGCATGATGTTTTTCTCATTGACCAGACCTAGGGAAACAAAGAGCGAGAGAGAGAGAAAAGAAAGGACAACAACAATGTTAATTTATTGCGAAATAAGTCATTTGGAGTAATTAATTGCCACACGAAAGAATAGAGCCTCATCTGGCACAGGGACAATGGGGTTGTAAACGGCTCATCTCAGTTAGCCATAACATTTCCGCCATTGTTTTCCTTGGATTTTTTTGTGTTTTTGTTTCCAAGGAATACAATGTTAAACGAGGACATTATTATGTACCATCCACATATGTTTGTACGAGTACTAGGGTCCACGGCGGTCGTTATGTAAACAATCAGACAAACTTACCCAATACGGTTATGGAGCTGGACACAATCATGGCCATCAGCCAGACTATGGCTATTTTCATGCCGGCTAAACGTTTGGTGGAGCGATGCCGTGAGCCCAATGGGTTGCGTATGCCCAGGTAGCGGCCCAAACTGATGAAACACATGTGCAGTATGCTGGACGAACAGGCCATCACGTCGCAGGTTACATAAATGTTGCACCACGTAAAGCCCAAGGGCCAGTATCCTGCAAGGAGAACGAGAAAGAGAGAACGGAAGAGAATGAAGTATAAGTATAAAATTGCCAAAGAGATGGCCATTCTTAAATATATGCCAATTATTAAATATAAAAATTGGTGTAATCTATCAATTCCCTAAGGGCACGTGCCATCCATCATCATCAACACCAACACCACTCAATGCTCATCGACTTCATTTTCATTCAAAACAATGTCCAAAGATTTTAATGATAGGCTGTTTTATGTGCGCTTTTTGAGGCTTTCCTTTATGTCTTTTACATGTTGCAGGTGCCCCCAAGGAGGTGTCATTAAGGCCTTATGGCCTCCCCCAATTCTATGCAACATTGTGTGCCAAAGTTTGGATCGTTGGCATGATTATCTCTAATTGGTGTGTGATTAGCTGTTAATTGCAATTGTCAACAACATTAAAATAAATATGTGACACACATGCAAGTATTTGTACACAAGCTGTTGTGGTAAAGCCGCACTGTCCAAAGCACAGTGGGCAAGCGACTTCATTTCCCCCTTTATAGATCTTTATCTGCCGAGTTATGGTTTTGTACTCTTTAAAGGTGCAATTATTATCTAATTTCGATGAAATTTAATGTGGTGAGTTGTGAGAGGCCCGCCCAATACATATTTCAGATTTCATTGGAAATGGGAATAGTGAGTTGTAATGGACTCCTCGAGCTGACTGACAATTAGTTGAATGAATCAAAGAATACCATAGAATATTTCAACAATTTAGTTAATAAGAACAAAGAAGAAGCAAGTAAGTAATTTGTCCGCATGAACCCACCAGCCAGTTTTAAGAATTAAATAGTCTGCGAATGTCCAGGCATATCGGTTATCTCTATTATATAAAAATTAAATTGTTCCGCTCTTCCGTATAGACTCAAAAAGGGCTGAACCGATTTTCATGAAATTTTCATAGATGGTAGAGTTTGAACTCCCGGTGAAGGAAGGGTACTACATTTTTGATATCCAAAGGGGGACGGACCCTCCCCCTTTCCCAAATTTTCCAAAACGCCAGATCTCGCTTCTCGATTTAAGCGAATTTTTGCATACCTCCTTATGGTATCCTAAAAACATGAAATTGGTATAAAATTAGAGGTCAAATAACCTGGGGCAACGCCCTTCCTTAAACCCAAAAAGCCATAAAATGAAAGGTATTTAATAGAAGAGTACGAACTTGGCATACAAATGTCAGGGGGGGGCCCACCCAACAGGACACTTTTACCGCTTTGGGCAATATGCGTATCAAATGAAAGGTATTTAAAAGTAGAGTACAAATCTGAAATAAATATTTATTTCTTGGTGTCTGAGGGCCTCCTTACCCGCAACAACCTCCCAGCAGGACCTATTTACCAATTGGGACAATATGGATATCAAATGAAAGGTATTTAAAAGTGATTTAAAAAATTGTTCCTTGGTGTCTGATTGGGGCAATATGGATATCAAATGAAAGGTATGTGGGAGTTGAGTACACATCTGTTATAAGAATTTGGTCCAAGGTGCCTGCGGGGCATGAATATCCAACGTCACAAAATGGGTATCAAATGAAAGTTTTTTGGGAGTTGACTACGCATCTGGAATACACATTTGACAGAGTCCGGGACCGGCCCACCCTCAAAATATCCTTAAACAGGACGTGCAGTTCGATCGAGATAATATGGGAATTAAAAGAAAGGTGTATGACAGTAGAGTTCGAATCTAATAACGATGTACGGATTTAAGTATCTGGGTCACGTCCTGCCGTTCAGCTGATAATATATATCGCGAAAGGATACAAATAAATTATCGTTTGGGTATTAGCGTTTGGGTCTTAGCGTCGGGGATGAAAGGATGTATCAGAGGGGAATCCCCCTCCGCCCCATCCTAAAAAAGGAATTAAAAATAATTTTTGGTGTTAGAGTACACCTTTTGCCTTCAAATTGCGGATCTTTAAAAATGTACATAACCAATTCAAAAAAAAAAAAAAATAATAAAAACAAGTAAAAAGGCGTTAAATTCGGCAGGGCCGAACTTTAGATTCACACTTTTCGTCGTAATCCGGTTAAAAATGGATAATTTATGCCCCCAAAGCAGCTATATAGAAATATGGTCCGATTTGGACCATATACGACAGGGATGTCGAATAGTCTAACATAAGTCACTGTGTCAAATTTCAACGAAATCGGATTATGAATGTGCCTTTTATGGGACCAGTTATATCCATATCTGGACTGATCTAGGCCAAATTGAAGAGGGATTTCGAAGGACATAACACAACTCACTGTCCCCAATTTCGGCGAAATCGGACAAAAAATGCGCCCTTTATGGGACACTGAACTGATCTGGGCGAAATTGAATATGGAAGTCGACTGATCTAACACAACTCAATTTCCCAAATTTTGGCAAAATTGGCAAAATCGGTCTATGGACCGATCTGAACCAAATTGAAAAAGGATGTCGACTGACCTAACATAACTCACTGTCTCAAATTTCGGCGACATCCGACAATAAATGCCCCTTTTAAGTGCCTAAGACCCTAAATCGAGAGATCGGTCTATATGGCATCTATATCCAAACCTGAACTGATCTGAGCCAAATCTAAGAATTACATTGAAGGACTTAACACAACTCACTGCCCTAAATTTCGGTGAAATCTGACAATAAATGCGCCTGTTATGGGCCAAAGACCTTGAATCGTGAGAAGAATGTCGACTGGACTAACACAACTCACTGTCCCAAATTTCGGCAAAATCGGATAAGTGTGGCTTTTTTGAGCCTAAGACCCTAAATCGGCGGATCCGCCTATATGGGCGGACCCTCCCCTTACCCTATTTTCAAAAATGCCAGATCTCGGAGATGGGTGGGGCGATTTAAGCGATTTTTGTTTCTTTTGTAATAATTCAAAAACAGAAATTTGCTTTCTTTGTTTAGGGTGGGATATCTAGGAGGGCCATGTCACCTCCAAAGGCCACTAAATGGAAATATAAACCAATAATGGCAACATGGGACTCAAATTCAAGATATTTGAGACTAGAGCATGAATCAGATATATGGGGTCCGCCTCACCCTCAAAAATAACCCCATACCGGACGTATTTTCCGACCATTGCAATATAAGGCTCAAATGAAGGTATACAGAGAGCACCTATAGAGCACCAATACGATATCCAAATTGGGACAAAATGTCTGTATGGACGTAACAGGACCCCCGAACAGGACTTATTTCCTGACCGTGCCAGTATGGGGCTCAGATAAAATAAGAGAGTGAAAAGGGTCGCAGCGGAGCTGGCTTTGTCCACCTATATACTATAACTTAACATGAAACTTCTTCTTTTGGTCAATGCTGAGCCTATACTTTGCGGGTGTTCTACAAATAAATTCAATATGCAGGCATAAAACCCCCACTGTCTGCAATGACATTTTTCTCCTTTCCTACCGTATTTTAGTACAGGATGTAATGGTTAGTTTCTTCTTTTGCTTTATACAACCTTAGACCACAATTTCCAGGTGTTTTAAATGGTATTACGAGATTACTAACCCCCCAATGCTAAGTTGGAGGTTATCATAAAAGTTTCTCCTGCCAAACACATAGTAATGTACTTCAGCCCCATTGTGCTTTACTTCAACACTCATTAGTATCATTATCATAAAATACGAAGAACATCAACTTTTTGCTGCTGGAATGGACAAATGAGAAAAGTGCCACATTAAATGCTGTTGGCAAAAATTAGCTCTTCATTAAGGGGTTTTCTTTCGTTTGTGGTCTATTAAGACACTCACATGAGCAATGTTGTTGTATTTTTCAGATGCCATAGATATTAACATACAATTAACGCAGCTACCTACACATGCATATTTGTACTTGAATGCGTCCCGGCAAACATTTTGGATTGTCAAACAATCTTCCGTGAATCTTCTAGATTAAGGTTACGGACGAGCTCGTCTAAGAGTCGTAGACGATTCCACCGTCGTGAGGATTTGTGGCCTCAAAAGAATTTTCAGGAAGAGTGTTCAGCTAGTCTTCCACATGAGTTACTAAAGAGGAAGTCAGAAGAGTCTTGGAAGATCTTAGAATCGTGTGGACGAGTAATAAATGAATGTGTTGGAGGATTAATAAAATACTCTCCGGGAATAGTTGCGCATAACTCTACTGGGCGAGTAACAAATAAGTGTTATGGAATATTTATTAAATATGGTTTTAAAAGAGTTGCACGTTATTCGGTTAGAAGATCCAAAATAGCATATCAACATTAAGTTGTTCATCGAAAACTTCGAAAAAATTCAAAACAAAAATTTTTTTTGCATTAGTTGTAACTTGTTAAAAAATTTGTTTTTTGCATTAGTTGTCATATTCGCCATACTAAGTACCAATTGTCATATAAACCAAGTGAGAATTCTGTTTGGTGTTGTGGAAGATGTCCACTCAAAACAAAACATCGAATAACATAATTCAGTGCAAGTCCTAAACGCATCAGTCATGAAAATAAAGACAATCGCGAAAAGTTAACCCAGGCGATTTATAAACAAATCTTCTGGACGATTATAACACAATGGGTGGCTCAATAACCGTCGCGAAAAGTTGCTAAAACTTCTGCACATCCAATGGATTGTCCAATGATAACCTAGAAGAGTGTTTCGCGAGTCATATGGACGATTATAACGCAATGGGTTGTAAGAGAATCGTGACGAAAAGTTGCTTTAACATCCGCACACTCAATAGATTGTCCAATGCCATCAAAGAAGAGTGTTTTGTGACTTATACGGAAGAACAATTGCGTAAACAGCTCCCAGAAGATTGTTATATTTATTACGGGGACGAATGCTCTTCCAAAATTATAAAAAAATGTTTGCAGGGGTATGTGATGTGAGATAAGTATACATCTGTAAGCATGGTCATGCATATGTATTATTTGTAATTATTTTTGCTTTTTGGGAGAGCGCCTTCTTTGATCTGTCCATAAAGGCAGGGCTAAGCATTTAGGAAATCATCCTGCCTGTTGGCTTGGCGGAAAGCCAAAGCATAAAATCAAAAGTAGGTAATGATGCCACGAAATTTCTTTATAAAACAGGATTTGGGCAAACTTGCCTAATTACCTCATGCTTGAAGTTTTTGTTGCAATATTTAGGCCTATGTTTATACCCACGGCCAAAGGACGGAGGATTATTCTTGTCATCCCGTTTGCCAAATAATGAAATATCCTTATTCGTCAAAGAGTTCCAATGTATGCTCTTTATGCACAATATTTTGTTAGCTTTGTTAGTAATAATTTTTTGTCTGTTTAGAGCTATGCGTGTTCAATATTTCAATAGATATTGTGGTTTAAACGGCAAATTTTATTAGCTAAAATGTCAGACCAAGTTTTTCCTAAAACTATAGCCTTAAGTTTGGTAAGATAACATTTATGTCTGCTTTCCCATCTACATAGGGCTAAAACTGTCATTTTAGCAAAAAAAAAAAAAAAAAATTGTTTTGAATATTAAGTTAAGTTGAGTTTAGATTTTTATACCCACCACCGTAGGATAGGGGGTATATTCTTAGGGGGTATAGTCATTCCGTTTGCAACACATCGAAATATCAATTTCCGAAACTACAAAGTATATATTTTAGAATCGTCGTAAAATTCTAAGACGATTTAACGATGTCCGTGTGTCTGTCCGTCTATCCATATGTCCGTCTGTTGTATCAAAAATTGAGATATTGAGCTGAAATTTGGCACAGATACATCTTTTTGATATACGCTGTTAAGTTCTTGAACGGACCAAGTCGGACCATATTTGGATATAGCTGCTATATAGACCGATTTTCCGAAGCCCATAAAAACGTTATTTTTTATCCGATTTTCCTGAAACAGTGAGTAGTTTAAGGCTTCCCGAAAACTGACCCAAATATGGTTCAGATCGGACTATATTTAGATATGGCTACCATATGGACCGAAATTTGCTGAAATTTGCAACATTGGGTTATTTTAAGCCTCCCGACATCAGACGTAAATATGGTTCAGATCGGGCTTTATTGAGATATAGCTGCCATATAGACCGATCTCCCGATAAAGGGTCTGAAGGCCATAAAAGCTTTAGTTTTTTTCCAATTTGGCTGAAATTTGGAATAGTGTGCAGTTTTAAGCCTCCTAATATCCGATCCAAATATGCTACAGATCGGAATATATTTAGATATAGCTGTCATATAGAACGATCTACCGATAAAGGGTCTGAAGTCCATAAAAATTTTATTTTTTAACCGATTTCCTAACCTAACCTAACCTAAAATTTTATACAGTCAGTTATTTTTAGCCTCCTGACACCCGACCTAAATATGGTTCAGATCGGACTATATTTAGATATAGCTGTCATATAGACCGATCTGCCGATAGGGGGTCTGAAGCACTTAAATGTTTTTTTTTATTACCCGATTTCGCTGAAATTTGAAACAGTGAGTAGATTAAGACCTGACAACATACGACCTAAATATGGTTCTGATCGGACTATATTTAGATATAGCTGCCATATAAACCGATCTGCGAATAAGGGGACTGAAGCCCATTAAAGCTTTATTTACTATTCAATTTCGCTGAAATTTTAAATAGTGAGTTTTTCTGAGCTTCACTATATCCGACCTTAATATGGTTCAGATCGGTTTATAACTGGATATATCTGCCAAAAAGACCAATATTTTGTTCTGCAAAATTGAATAGTGACATGTATAATAGACCACTCAATGTCCGTGCAGAATTTGGGTGCATAAATTATCCAATTTTCACCGGATTGTGACGAAAGGGGATTTGTTTGATATATACCCGAGGTGGTGGGTATCCAAAGTTCGGCCGGGCCGAACGCCTTTTTACTTGTTTTAATATTATAATTGTGATATTTGTTTTAGAAAAATGTTTAGATTTTTTGTCAGACTTCTGTTGGGTAAATGTCAGATTTATGTTTTCGTCAAACCTCTTTTGTTTGTGCCCATTTGGCTAATGAACATGAAATCCATTATTTCGAAAGGACATTTACTTTTAGAAATTGAAAGAGCAAAATGTATGGAGATACTTTTGTTAGTTTTCGCTTTTGCTTTCACACTAAAACCACTCGCTTAAATTAAACACTATTCTCCACGGATTCGCCATCGTTGCGTTAATGTTCCCCTGAACAAGGCCGTTTTCACGCATTCACTGCTATCTCCACTGACCCTTTGGTATAGCCTACGATTTGTATCATTGAGATCCATCATCAACAAAGGGCCCCCTCACACTCAGGCTGATAGGCTTAGAGTGCTTGGCGACAACAAAGGAACCCCAGGATATGTTCATTGCCATTGTTTGCTGAAATTTAAGCCTGCTGTTTACCTGCCGTCTACAGATGAATGGTGGTTTTTGGTTGTTGTGAAAAAGGTCAAAAGTCAGTGGTGGCAATGCCTAGAGGCAAATCATTTTTGGAAGTGATAATGGGTCTGGGAATTCATGTTCATTGTATGGCACTGAATCAATGTCAACAAGAGTGTTTATCAGTGCATACGACTATCCTTCCTTCAACAAAAAATCCCTCCAAGTCTTATAAAGTTTTCATGGGCAAAGGAAAATTTAGAATGAAGATGAAATACATATGCCTTAGTGTTGGCATAAAATCGAATTTCTTCTCAGCCAACTATAATTCATAGAAATGTCATAAATATCAATCTCCTGACTCAAGATGTATTTATTACGCGATTTCTCTGAAATTTGGCACAGAGATTTGTGCTTACTTACATTCAAAGAAATTTGTTAGTAAAAAGCAGCAAAAAAGTTTGCTGTAACAATAAGAAATCTGCTAAAAATGGAACAGCAGTAATTTTTTGCTAAAACAGCAATCACTTTGTGCTGTTTCCAGACAGCAAAACAGAAAAAAATGCTTCAAAAAGCTGTTGTATTGCACACTATCTTTTAGTGCTCAAGAATTTTAGAATACCAATTTACCAAACCTTCTACAATTTTTAAATGACTCCAAATAGCAGCAGACAAAATATATACTGAAATCATATTTATGCTTTTAAACAAAAAAACTATAACCTCAAATAACCAAAAATCTACATTAATGAATAGGAAATGCCCTAACGACCATTTAGATGCTAAAATTTTTGAAATTTTTTCCTTCAAAGGTAAACTATGAGATCGGTCCAGATTTGGCTGCCATATGGACCGAATCTCCGATTTAGGGTCTTAGGCCTATAAAAGCCACATTTATTATCCGAATTTGCTGAAATTTGGGACAGTGAGTTGTCTTGGACCCCTCGACATCTTTCTTTAATTGGACCCTGATCGGCTCAGATTTGGATATAGCTGCCATATAGATCGATTTCTCGATTTAAGATTTTGGGCCTATAAAAGGCGCATTTATTGTCCGATGTCGCCGAAATTTGCGACAGTGAGTCAAGTTAAGCCCCTTGACATACTTCTGCATTATGGCACAGATCGGTTTAGATTTGGATATAGCTGCCATATTGACCGATCTCTCGGATTTAGGTTTTGGGGCCATAAAGGGCGCATTTATTGTCCGATGTCGCTGAAATTTGAGACAGTGAGTTTAGTTAGGCTCTTCGATGGCGTTCTTCAATTTGGCCCAGATTGGTCTAGATTTGAATATCTGCCATATAGACCGATCTCTCGATGTATGGTTTTGGGCCCATAAAAGGCGCATTTATTGCCCGATTTCGCCGAAATTTGGGACAGTGCTTTGTGTTAGGCTCTTCCAAATTTTTCTGCAAATTGTCCTAAATCGGTCCAGATTTGGATATAGCTTAGCATATAGACCGATATCTCGATTTAAAGTCTTGGCCCAATAAAAGGCGCATTTATAATCCGATTTCACTGAAATTTGACACAATGACGTATGTTAGGCTTTTCGACATCCGTGTCGTATATAGTTCAGATCGCTCTATATTTGGATATAGCTACCATAAAGACCAATATGTTGTTCTATAAAATTGAACAATGTCTAAATGGGAACATATGGTCTAAATGGGAACATATTTTTATATAGCTGCTATGGGGCATAAGGTATGCATTTTTCACCGGATTTTGACCAAAGGTGGTTTGCACATATACCCGAAGTGGTGATGGGTATCCAAAGTTCGGCCCGTCCGAACTTAACTTCTTTTTACGTGCTTTTTTTCGATTTTTCAAGTAAATTTAAATTATTTTCTATTTGTTTTGCCTTGAGAAATTTGTATGCTTCTAGTATGGGTAATGTTTGATCGCCATGGCTATCTTCTGATTGTTGCGCAAAATTGTGTTGCCAGGTAAAGCACTGCGTATGAGGCTTTAAATCTCAATCAACAGCACTAGTCCTCAGGCATTTAAGAACTTCATGGAATTTCGTTGATTGACCCTTGAACCCCCACAATCGTTTATTATGTCTTTAGTAGTTAAGTGTCCTTCTAGGCAATGACCATTTAATTGTAATTCAACTGCTGCCCTCGCATGCAAGGCACCAGGTGACTGATTTTCACTGCAAGCCAATCCATAATTGATGTGCCAGTGGAACAGGAGTTTTGTACCAAATTTCTCTCGTTGCGCCTAATACCCTGAGCATTGAATGATGCCAAAGTGGATTTGAAATGCTTCAGCCATACCATAACAAGCAATGATTGGTTAGTTGATCCTGACAACACTTAAGTATCCTTTGTGTTTCTGTCTCAACGATGCTCAAGGCCGCTCTACAATGAATGCCACCACCATCTATTCCAGGCAATTTAAAAATACTGCCGTCGAGATCAATGCTTCCATATTTAGGCCCCAAGTGACAGTAATTTCTTTGAACTTTGTCCAAGTGGCTATGATTGGTTTTCTGTGAAATCGTATTAGAAAATTGCCGCTGCTCGAGTTGAAATTACTTGCGACTATTTGTGACAGCCATGACAGACAACCAGTCGCTCCTGCCCAAAGAAGGAGTTTCGAGGAGCATGGCTCCAAAATTCTGGCCCTGTTTATTAAGGCAGCCAAAACGTTATAAATTCATTTATTCCCATTACATGGAACTCTTGTCAGATGACTCTGTAAGTGCGATGATATATTACGAGTGGGGTGGCGCCATGGTTGGGCCTAGGACATTTCGGCAGGACACACGCTGCGTGTGAGGAATCCACAAATGAACATTTATTTGGCTGCTGTCGTATGTCACCGTAAACTGTGCCACAGGACCATAAATAAGAATAAACATGGAAGTGAGCTCTCCAAATGGAATTCATACGGAAATACAAACAAAGACTGACTGACTGCCTAGCAAAGGCAATTTACACGTGAAAGCTATTGAATGCTCATTGTTGTCATGCAATCCCAAAAAATGCTTCTTTACAAACAACAATGGGCATGAATTTAATTAAACACCATTTCCACCAATGTTCTCGATGGGTTACTGTAAATGTTAAACTGACATTTCTCGGCTCTTCGCGCTGGATATAACCGAAGCGAGAAAGCAGCCATGAAGTTGGTATTTTTAACACTCTAATTGAGTCATTATAGGGTTTATAGCCGACACTTCAACCACCCAATGTCCCATACAAAAACCCTCCACATTGACATATTACACCACCAATGTAATGTGGGTATTTATTTTGGGAGTAGATAGGGTCCAAGCATCCACCACCCCCAACAAACGACTCCAAACTTACATGTGGACCAATTCGTATTAGATAAAGGGATATCAAACGCAGACATCGCTTGAAATACCTTTGAAGGTAAAGGAGTATCGAAGGCGACTTTGTAGTAAACGAAGATATGGTAGGTGTTGATTTGTCCTTCCCGGGTCTTTTTCAGGATTTGGCGCAGTGTGAATATCTGGTCCAGGGAGGAATTACCAGGTCTAAATCCGCATTGATAGGGCCCAATTATCTCATTGACTTTAGGTTTTAATCCTTCACACAGTACGCTCGAGAGTATCTTGTATGCGATGGGGAGGAGACTTAATCCTCTGTAGTTGGCACATTCCGTCTTGTCTCCTTTCTTGTGTACGGGACATAGTATGCTGAGGTTCTGGCAATCATCGGGTATGCGTTCTTCTAGCCAGACTGCGCAGATAAGCCGATGCGTACGCCTTATTAGCGTGTCGCCTCCGGCCTTAAATAGTCTTTCCATTTCCTTTATCTTTCTGCGGAATAGACGTTTCTCCTCTCTCCTTTTCTCCCGATACCTCTCCTTCATCTGGAGCGTTGCTACTGATTGCAGGGTTTGCGGCAGTGTGAATATCTGGTCCAGGGTGGATTTACCAGGTCTAAAGCCGCATTGATTGCAAATTTTGCCCATGAACATTCCACTAAGGAACAGGGGCAAACTTCTCACATATCAATGAGTGCAGTGCTCTATATGCCGCATTCTTGGCTTCAGTAGCATCTCGACACTCTTGGTCGTACCATGGGTTTCTTGGAGGAGGCTTCCGGTAAATAAAAATCTACCAGAAAGATTTTAATATCATGGGCAGCGTTCATATTCTCTCTCTAGGCGCTCGTAGAAAATATCCTTGGTCTGCTCGTCTTTGTCTTTCGTCGGGGCATGGGCACAAATAACGCTGATTTTGAAGAATTTGGCTTTTATGCGGATTGTGGCTAGCCTCTCATCTACCGGAGTAAAGGTGGAGACAAGGTGTTTCAGTCTCCGACTAACCACAAATCCACAGCCAAATTCATGCCTCGTGTTATGGCAGCTATAATATAGTTCGTCGCCGTTTGGTGTTGTAGTGACGCCATTCCCAGTCCCGGCGTCATAGGCGAACATGCAAACCTCTGCGCCACGGTTGGGCCATGATAGAAACTCAAAAATACGAAGTTGGTATTGAATTTTGGTTTCAAGTACGTGGGAGCCTCCCCAAGGCTCAAAACTCCCCCCACCCCCCGGGCGGATATATAAACCCCTCGGAAGTACAAATTTATTGCTCTATTGAAATCCACCTATGAAATTAGAATTCCATAAACATTTTATTTTAAAGGGTGTTGTTGGCTATGCAGTAGAATTCCATTTAATTGCCTACGTATTAGAGTCGTAGTTAATGGCATCGAGTTGTGGCATGAAACATGTCACTCTGCCATCGTCTACTTCAAAATCCTATTTTATGTGGCAAGAAAGGACGCGTTTTGTTTGTTTTGTGCCAACATGGCATCAATAATCTGTCGCCAATATTGACTTTTCTATCAAAAACAGGCACACACACACACACACCCACACCCACACATGTGTATGTTTAAATTTACATTTTATTGGTGCGTAATGAAATTTTTGCTTGCTTGCACTCGACCCCCACTCCAGACTTTGCCAGACTTGGAAACAAATGGCAGCCACTCTGTCGAACTGGGAATAGTCAATATTTTCCAATTGAGCATGTCACTGCATCTCCTCACTGGGGATTTCAAAATTGAATCGTTTGCTATGCTACTAAACAATATGTTACGAATGCCAATTTTCCGCAATTGAGTTCGACTGCGTTGAGTAGTAGGTGTGCTGCCGCACCGCCAGCCAATGCAAATCGAAGGGCATAGGAATGAGAAGTAAAAGCAAAAAGGAAGCGTTTGAAATTGGCAAAAATAAAGAAAAGCGCTCTGCTCCGACTCTCTTTCTCACTCTGTTTTATGTTGCCAATTTTGTTTTCATTATTTTGCTGCAGCTAAAACAAAAAGGTTCAATTTACTTAAATTGGCTGGCTCTTGGCCAAAAAAATAAAAAAAGGCAAAGACAACAAAAACATTGGGAATTTGAGAATAAAAATGTATTTCCCTTTTTGTGCTCCCGCTGTTTTCAGTTTTTTTTTCTTTATTCATTTTATTGCAGTGGCTCGACTCTGGTTGTTGGCTGTCAGCCGCCTTCTAACCAAGTGCTGACAGGACACCAGCACCACAACTACCAGGCGGCACAGAGCCTTCATATGTAAATGTAAGTAAATCTGTGACGATGTGAACACATGCACATGTGAGTACGCCAATTCCATATGATGGGGATTCCAAGTGGAGGGGAGCCGCTTTAAATTTTTTCCATTTCACATGAAGAAGGCCTGCAGTTTTAGCCAATATTTGATATGCCTATGGGGAAATAGCGATTTTGCAAATAAATTCGTTTCTTGTTAAGAAGAATTCTCTAATCGAAAAATAACATTTTCATTGAAAGCAATTCGAAATTTTCTTTCTTTTTTTTTTTGTAAGAATGAGTTCATGCGAAACTTGGGAACTTCCGCATATGCAGTGGTATTGAAGACTGACAGACAGACGAACACATGTATATTGGTTGGGAACAACCATGGCACTATCAGCTCACGGCGCTCAAGGCCTAGATTCAAATTCTCTATAAAGAGTGGTCAATAAGCCCAACGGCGTTCAAACTTGGCTTTCAAAACAATAGGCCATATAACTCAGCCAAAACTTTAAAGGGCCAGCACTCATGAGAAAGCAACACCGATGTTCTTTGATGGAATCTTCGTGGAAGTGCCATAAGCCAAAGAACTCAGAGATGACCTTAATTGAGGCCACTGAGAGGCCTGAAAAGGTCTAATATGCAGTTAGAGTCCTAATTTTGTCTTTTCATATTGTTACATTGTGATATATCTATAGATATTACTAGCCGAACCGGGCCCGCTCCGCTGATCCTTCTCTAACTCTCTAATATCTTTTAAGGGTGGGGATACTTCGCCCTGAATGTGAATATCGAATTGGTGCCATTGTAGCATATGTCCGCCTATGACGCTGAATTATTGTGATCTATATATCCATTTGACGGGTTTTGGGCGAGGTGCCCCGAGGCACCAGACTACAACATTAGGAACCATGTTTTGTTTTTGGTGACGGTAGGTTACGTTAGGTTAGGTTGAAAAAGAGGTTGCAGATATTAATCTGTCCCATGCCACTATAGACATACACCTAAGCCAGTAATCGGCTGGTTGTGCGCTCAAACAACTAAAAAGTAATCTTGAAGTAGAAAATTTTAATTTTAAGGAAATGCTTCAACGTCTCATCATCTTCCCCACATGCACTACACATGCTGTCACTTGCCGCTCCGATTTTGCATTACAACATTACAACAAAAGCTATACTGACCTCCTTCTTACTTCCTTTCAGTAATAGCTTCATCCTTTCACGATCCGTATCACCCCATAAAATTTTCGCCGTCCTACCGACTGTTTCGCTGTTCCACAGCGTTACATGCGTTTGTCGCCCACGCGCTTAAGTCGGACTGCGTCGACCCGAAAGGTTTCGGGTTAACCAAGTTTATCGACGGCAGTCCTCTGGCCTTCACTGCCAAATCGTCTGCCCTTTCATTCCCCCTCACACCGTTATGGCCCAGTATGCGGATGCGATGCGGATTTTGCCATCCTCAGAGAAGGCTTTAATCTCATCTTACACTCCTTGGTGACTATAAGAGTGCAAAAAAATTTCGAACGAATCGCCTCACCAATCTCCGAGAAGTGCTTTTTAGGGGAGCGATGACAGTTCAGAAATTTCGACTCAAATATGGATATAAAATTCGTGCAACACTCCCAAAAGCCCTAAAGCACCCCCTAAACTGAACTTCATATGCCCCCAAACACTTGGCCCCAAAATCGGATATCAAATTCGTTTTCTACTCTCAAATACCTTTCATTTGAGTCCTATATTGCCATAATGGGTCAAATAACCCATTTGACGTATCTTCAGGAGGAAAAGCGCCACCTGGACTTGAACGCAAATTTTATGTCATATTGGTAATCTACTCCTAAATGCCTTTCATTTGAGTCTCATATAGCCATGGTCGGCTAATATGTGTATTTGGGGGTATGTGGGGGTGGGGCGATCTCCCATTACTTGGACCTAATTTTATATGCCATATTTGTAATCTAATGCCGAATACTTTGCATTTGAATCCCATATTGATAATAACGTCGAATATATCTGTTTAGAGGAGTTTTGGGTTGGGTTAGATACGATATTCGTTTTCTAGTCTTCAATAGCTTTGATTTGATAACCAACCATTTTTGGTTTAAGGGGGAGGGACCGCCCCCATCCTATATCTAAACATTATATAATTTTAGGAAAGTCGGTTCAGCCGTTTTCGATTCTACGGAACAAACAAAAAAACCGAGTCCCAAATAGTCATGGTGGGTCATATGCCCATTTAAGGCATTTTTGCGAGGTAGGGTGACCACCTATACTTCGAACTGAGGCTCATATTGACATGAACGTCCAATATGTCTGTTTGGTTGGGGGGAATTTGGGGTTTGGTGCGGCCCGATGGGTACTTAGATCCAAATTTTAATACCATATTTTCTAAAAATAGTTTTTGGGTAACGGGGAAGGTTCTCCTTCCTGGCCATATTTGCAATCTAATCCCGAATACCTTTCATTTGCGTTCCAAAAAATTGCAAATTTTGTCCATGAACATTCCACTAAGGAACAGGGGCAAAGTTCTCATCTATCAATGAAAGCAGTCCGATTCAAGTTTAAGCTCAATGATAAGGGCCTCCTTTTTATAGCCGAGTCCAAACGGCGTGCGACACCTCTTTGGAGGGAAGTTTTACATGGCATATTACCTCACAAATGTTGCCAGCATTAGGAGGGGAATGCCACCGCTGAAAATTTTTTCTGATGGTGTCGCCTAAATTCGAACCCAAGCGTTCAGCGTCATAGGCGGACATGCTAACCTCTGCGCTACGGTGGCCTCCATTTTATTTGCGTTCCATATTGTCATAATCGTCCAAAAAAAAAACTATTTAGGGAGTTTTGGTTTGAGGGTGGGAATGGGAAAATTTTTGCATTTTTTGGCGACGGCTCTGTTAAAACATTTAGTGTAGTTTTGGAGTATATCCAGATTGCCAAAAACTAATTTTTTTCTACATCTTTGGAAGCAAAAACTTTTCTTCGCAGTTTAGCTCAATGATAAGGGATATCCCTTTTTAGCCGAGTTCGAACGGTATCATGCAGTGCGACACCTCTTTGGGTAAAAGTTTTGACATGACTTCTATACATGTGATAGTACCTCTCAAATGTCTCCAGCATTGGGAGGGGAAAACAACCGCTGAACAATTTTTTCTGATTTTATCTCTAGGATTCGAGCACAGGCGTTCAGCGTCATAGGCGGGCATGGGAACCTCTGCGCTATGGAGGTCTCCTAACATACGGCTTCCGATTTTCCCATGAACATCCCATTAAGGAACATAGAAAACTTCTCACATATCAATGAGTGCTGTCCGATTCAAAATTAAGCTCAATGTTAAGTGGCGAACGGCGTGCGGTTTTACATATTTGCCATACCATTTTTTCAAATCGCACAGTACCCTACAAATGTACAAATGTAGCCAGCATTAGGAGGGGATAACCATAGCTGAAAAATGTTTCTGGTGTTCTCGCCAGGATTCGAACCTATGCGTTCAGCGTCATAGGCGGACATGATAACCTTTGCGCTACGGTGGACACATTAGCTCCCGAAATAGCTTCCATATAAATCGATCTTCCGATTCGCATCCTTGAGACTCTAGAGGGCATCATACTATCCGATTAGTCTGAGTTTTTTTTTATGATATCTAAAAGTTATTCAATGAACTTGTCAACTACGCTCCATTACTTGTTCAATTTTCAAATCGACACCATGATACGTTATGACATTTTTACATTGACAGCATCTTGTGTATCGTTCTATGTGTGAGTTTACAAACTGTCATTCGTTTCAATGGTATTCATTTTAGATTTTATTTCATGTTAGTCTGTGGCATGTTGCTCGTACCATGTACTGACTAACTACCACTCTGCTAGTTTTCCATGGCGTTTGCAGTGACTGCAAACAATCAACACCATGTGGGAGCTTTCCAAGAATAACCATGAAGCAGATATTTCACCAACACAAGTGTAAATTGATATTCAATGCCATTAGAGAGTTTTTTTTTCCTGTAGATTGGTGAATTGATTTTCTTTGCTTGCCACAACTGTAAAAGGGTTTTCATTTACAACACAACACTCGATGCTTACTCAAAGGATAATTTGTCCTCACTATCGCCTTACGAGCATACCAATTGGAATGGTTTGCTAAAAGCATATCTTCTCACTGATTTAATTGACTGCTGATATTCAAAGATTGACATGAATACCTACATTGGCAAAAGTTTTCCATCCAAAAGTTTATCCATATTTTCCATCAATAATACATTATCATTATCGAATACATATTTAATCAGATCATAGATTAGGTTTGGCAAACTCCCATTCTGAGCGTACATGGACATACTTTGTGCATAGACTTTGTATTCTTTTCATTTCCCAATAATGCTTCTGTCAGTTCATGTGGCCAATGTAAAGAACTTTTATCCCTTCCTTGAGAACTGAGACTGCTATAATACAATACATACCTACTAAACCACAACAGATCCATAGATACACACACACACTCACAGACAATACCTTAATGCTCAGAGATACTTTTGCCCAAAGTTACTGCTGTTGAAGTATCCACAAAAGAATTGCAGTTCGGTCCATACAATGCGTAGTAGTATGTCCAGCATACGATTTGGAGTGTATAAAATTAATAAATATTTATGGCAGTCCATAAAAGACTAAGGCAGCAAACAATGCCTGTCAAAGGGGCTATGTAAAAGGAGTGACTAAAACTGGAGTAGAGTTAAAAAAAAAAAATTCAGCAAGGAAAGGCAAAAGTCGAACGGTGTCCTACAACTGCCTTATAAGTGCAAATTGGTCGATGTTATTAAATCTAAATCTGAACGGATTCTGGCATAGGTTTCAGATAGGCAATTAAACAATTCATATCAAATTTCGGACAAATTGTAGTGACTACTGCTTTATACATGAAAATCGGGGGTATATATGCTTTGGAGCTATATCAAAATCGGAACCGATTTTGATGAAACTACTGGAGATTTACAGATGAGTATCGTAAAAAATTTAGTCTATGGCCTGATAGGAGTACAAAGGGCGATAAACATATATGGGCGCTAAATATTTTCTTCCAATCTTAAACGGCTTTGTCTTTACGTACTAAAAGTGATCTGGGACAAATTTGGTAGGATGAAAATTGTGATCTGTTTTTCAAGCACACAAATTAACAGGGACAAAAAGATAGACGGATGAATAGATAGATGGACAGACAGACGGACGGATGGATGGGCAGACAAGACAGGCAAATAGATAGATAGACAGACATACATCCAAATTTGAATCGGTTTAGATGAAATTTATCAGAGGATTTCAGAGTAAAAACGCATAAAGTTCGGTCGTACCAAAGTTTGCACACTCACCACCCTGGATTTAATAATCAACCTATTTTGTTAAAATTCCACTACAATATCCATAGTTATACCTAAATAGGGGCTGGTCTGGATCATATTTGATTCACTGAAAAAACTAATGGTTTCAGCAAAATCAGGCATTTATTCCGGATTTTATATGATTAAGAGCCTAAATTGGAAGCGTCTTTATAGCTGCTTTATCTAAATATAGTCTGATCTGAACCATATTTGGTTCGGATGTTGGGAGGCTTTAAACAACTCACGATTTCAAATTTCAGCTAAATGGGGTATTACATAAAGCTTTTATGGGTTTCAGACCCTTACTCAGCTGATCGGTGTATAAGACAGCCATATTTGAATATCGTTCGAGCTGAACTATATTTGGGTCGGCTGTCGGTGGCTTCAAACAACTCACTATTTCATATTTCAGGTAATCGGGTAAAAAATAAAGCTTTTATGGGCTTCATATCGTTTGATCGGTCTATATGGCAGCTATATTTAAATATGATCCAATCTGAGCTATATTTGGGTCAGATGTCAGGAATCTTAATACAACTCACTGTTTCAAATTTCAGCGAAATCAGGTATTAAATAAAGCGTTTATGTGTTTCGGACCTTTCATCGACAGATCGAAATATATGGCTTCTGTATCCCAATATGGACCGATTTGGCCCGTTCAAAAAATAAACCTGCGTGCAGCAAAAAGACGTATCTGTGCTAAATTTCAACTCAATATCACAATTTTTGAAGGCGGTAGCGTGATTAAAACAGACGGACGGACAGACGAGCGGACGGACAGACACACGGACATCGTTAAATCGCCTTAGAATTTTACGACAATCCGAAATGTATATACTTTGTGGGGTCCGAAATGGGTATTTTGATGTGTTGCAAGTGGAATGAGTAAATGAATATACCCCCTATCCTGTATTGGTCGGTGTAAAAATCTATTAGCGTTTTAGCACACAAACAGTGATATTTGGAAAATTTCGTAATTACTGATTGACAAATGTGATCTGTACCTCGATTACAAAGAAACGATGTACAGAAAGGATACGCGGACGGACGGACATGGTTAAACCAAAGCAGAAAGAATTTATGAGTCGAACCATATACTGCATCACAGACTAAGAAGTAGTGCTGGGTTCAGTTTTTGTCCTAATGGGTAGCCCACCTCGAAAGTTAAATTCACTCGGAGGACAGTCCGGCCCAATGTGAAACCCTAGCTAAAAGAAAAGAAGAAAAAAGGAAGATCTTTTGAAAAAAGTCATGATGATGAAATACACTGGCAAACAGGGAGACGACGAGATACAATGATGAAAAATACAAGAATTAAAGGAATAGAATAGGTAGCAAAACCCCCCATCCACCACGCGAATACTCCCAGCAGTTTAAGCCTATACTCACTCAAGTATTTATTTGCCAAGTGACAAGTATTGGTGCTTCGGGTCTACGAATGGATGGCAACGTGTTGAAAATCTCATCACGTCCCATGTCGAATAAAATCCGCCTTATCCACGTATCTGAGGAGACTCCCCAGAGACATATCCGCAAGTCCGCTGAGATAGGAGAAGAACCACCTCTTTAGGATAGAAAGCCTATGCCCTTGTAGACCCGGACATGAGTAGAGCAGGTTTTCGATCGTCTTCTCCTTATCCACATCAAGATATAGTCCACAGTAGTCGTTGTGCTGGACCGCCATATGGCCTATTTTTTATGTTTGTTTGTTTGATCCGTATAGAATCAAAAACGGTTGGTCTGGAAGAAAACATAGGCTACATAATTTTTTGATATCGGGAGGGGGCGGACGCTCCCCTTTACCCCATAAGTACTACCCAAAAATAAAAGTGGACCGATCGGGATAATATGGGATTCAAATGAAAGGCATTCTAGAGTAGAGTACGAGTTTCATAACAAAAGTTTGGCCCAAGTACCTGGGGGCCGCCCCAGCCCCAAAAACCCCTTAAAATAGGTTTATTTGACGATCATGACAATATGGGACTCAAATGAAAGGTAATCGGGAGTAGATTACGAATATGGTCAGGAAGTAAGAATAGGCTTTACAATTTATTGGTAACGGAAGAGGGCCGACCCTCCACCATTACCCCAAAAACACCACCCAGAATAAAAAGTGGACCGATAAGGACAATATGGGTATTAAACGAAAAGTATGCGGGAGTAGATAACGAATCTGACATACAAATTCATGTCGAAGTATAGGGCATTACGCCACGCCTCAAAAAACGCCCAAAATGGGCACATTAGCCAATCACCGAAATATGGGACTCGGTTTGTTTGTTCCGTATAGACTGAAAAACGGCAGAACCGATTTTCTCGAAATTTTCACATATTGTGTAGGTTGGTCTGGAAGGAAACATAGACTATATATTTTTCGGTATCGGAAGGGGGACGGACCTTCCCCCTTATGGCAAAAACACAACCCAAAGTCAAAAGTGGACCGATCGGGACAATATAGGTATTAAATGAAACGTATTAGAGAGTAGAATACGAATATGGTATTAAAATTTAAGTCTAAGTCTGGAGTAGATTTCGAATCTGGCATACGTAATCAGAAGTATAGGGGGTCACGCCACCCCTCAAAAACGCCATTAGACCCATTATGACTATATGATACTTGGCTGAACCGATCTTCTTTAAATTTTCATAGATTGGGTACTTTTGTCTGGAAGGAAACATAGGGTGTATATGTTTTAGATATCGGGTGGAGGCGGACCCTCCCCCTTACCCCAAAAACGCCACCCATATCCTAAAGTGGTTCGAAGGGCACAATAAAGGTATCAAATGAAAGGTATTGGAGACCAGAAAACGAATATGGTATTAAAATTTGGGTCCAAGTACCCAGCGTGCCCGCCCCAACCCCAAAACTTCTCTAAACAGATATATTCGAAGTTCATGTCAGTATGGGACTCAAATGAAAAGAATTAGGCAGTAGATTACAAACATAGCATAAAACATTAGGTCGAAGTAATGGGAGATCGCTCGCCCCTAAAAATCCCCAAATGGGCTTATTAGCCGACACCGACTGACTCAAATGAAAGGTATTAGGGAGTAGATTACGAATATGACATTAAAATTTGCGTTCAAGTCTAGGTGGCGCTTTTCCTCCTAAAGATACGTCAAATGGGTTATTTGACCCATTATGACAATATGGGACTCAAATGAAAGGTATTTGAGAGTATAAAACGTATTTTATATCCAATTTTGGAGCCAGCCAGCCCCAAAACACCCTCCAAACGGTTCATATTTACTGGCCATGGCAATATCGGGCTCAAATTTAAGGGATTTGGAAGTGCAGAACGAATTTGATATCCATATTTGAGTCGAAATGTCTGAGGTGCCATCCCTCCCCTAATGAGAACATTACCCTAAGGAAGAACATTATCACCAGGATCCGAGAAGGGGCAAATTCTCACACATCAATGATTCAAGTTTAAACTCAATAATGAGGGATTTTTTTTATAGCCGAGTCCGAACGGCGTCCCGCAATGCGACACCACTTTGGGGAAACTTTTTTACACGAAATGACCATGCATGGCATTGTACCTCGCAAATGTCGCCAACATTAAGAGGGGATAAACACCGCTTTGTCCAATGTTCTCGCCAGGATTCGAACGCGTTCAGCGTCATAGGCTACAATGGCACGAATTCAATAGGCGCAGAGGAAAGGGCCTGGTTCGGCTGCTACTAAAAAAGTTAAAATCACGGTATCGGTTTATATAGAGCAATATCAATGCATGTACCGATTAAAACCAAATTTAATAAAGTCAGTTGGATACCGTTAGAGAAATCATTGCATATAATAGCCTAACCAAATTAAAACTGCGCCCTATGAAGGCTCAAGAAGTGACAAGCTAAAGCGTGCTAATCTCTTTTGATTTGACTTCTGGAGTCCCTAGAAGCCCCAAGTTTTTGAATAATTTGGCTCTAATTTTTACAGGGAGTATTTTGTAATGACCTTTCCTACTGATCTATCGAATTAAAGTCTTGAGCAGCTGGAATTGTTATCCGATATGGCTAAAATTTTTGCTCTGATTGGTTTATTATGACTTCTAACATCAATATCGGTCTATAAACTTTCATAGGTTATAGACCGATTAATTTTCTACGGCCCCTAGAAGCACATCTGTTTGCCAGATTTGGCAGAAATTTGGCAAGTAAATTACATATGTATATGCCCTTCAGGTCATTTGTATAAATGTTTAGTAGAATCCATGGTAGTGGATTTCCAAGATTCGGCCCGGCCGAACTTGGCACGCTTTTACTAGTTATCAATCAATTTCTGAATTGAATTGGGTGTGGTCGGACGTTAAGATGCGAGTAAATTCAGCATACAGAACAACAAATTTCTGTTTTTACATTCTATCATTCTCCTTTTGTTTCAAACAACACCCACGCATAATTGCCCGTTAGTTGTGGCGGCTTTTAGCCAACATTTTGTGGGTGTGGGTATGACATTACATGGAAAATACTTTCATTATTCTTTTACTTCGCATCATATTTCAAATGAGCCTTACAAATTAATTTGCCAACATTCGACTCTCGTTTAGGTGCCAGTTCCCTGCCGTACAAAAGACTGAGAACCTAATCATGGCCATGGTGGTGGTGGAGCAAGAGATTTTATTTGATTTGATTTTCTCCCATGTCCTTAATACCCCAGAAAAAAAGGTAGACAATCTGGTGGCACACATACCAGTGCCAGTACCTTGGTAGGGTTTAAGGCCACCTACAACATATCGACTCGAGGACATTGCATTGCATTTTTATGGGCTTGTAATTTTTGGCACATTCACATTTTCCGAGATGATCCTATAATACGGTCGGTCTCTGTCTTTGCCCGAAATGTGCGAAAGTGTGTCATCATAATCATTTATTTCTCCTAAAGCCTTTGCCTAAGGCTTAGCTTAGCTTGACAAGGCGGGGAAAGAGAGAGGCAAACAGCCTCTTTTTTTAATAACATTTGTCCAAATGGCATTGTGTGTGTTTTCCCATACATCCATTCATTCATTCCGCCAACCAAGTTGATATCGTTTAGGCCTATTTGGAAAGCAATTCGAAGGGAATTTGTCATGAATGGAATCAGAGGACAGCCATAACCCCTAAAGTAGCCTTTGTCTGTTTGGGGTTTCTTTTTTGGCTCAAAGTTAATGGAGTGCTAAAATACTGCCTTTCCTTGAGAGAGTGGGAGGGAGGAGAATGAATGGGTCTGTCTTTTGAATGAAATTGAGGTCGACAAGTGTTGGCAGTGCTGCCTGCACTCAAAGCGTTGTCATTGAGAGGACAATAAATTCATTTTAAATCGATAATAAACTCTTTAATTTGTTTGGATTTCTCTTTTGTTTTCGATTGGCTCCAAATGGAGAAGCTGTCATTCTTTACTTTCTTCTCTTTCCCATCGCAGGCCCATTTGTTTGGCAAATCCTGTTTGGCCTGTGCGCTTCGACTTTCTTGACACTAAAGCTAAAGGAGTTGCCAATGGGTCCGCATGGTGATTTAATTTATTTCACATTTCACTTGAATTTGCATTAACCATTGCTTTTTATTTCCCAACACTACGGAAGTTGGCCTTTTTGGCGAAAAAAAACGATAACAACGACAAAAACAACATCAATGGCTTAAGCTGTAGCAAATATGAATAAAATTTGTAACAAAATTGAAAGGTATTTTTTTTTCTCAAATTGTGTTTGTTTTTTGTTTTTTTGTCAAGGGTTAAGGGGCTCAAGGTTGGTTGTTGGTTTGGCTGATCCAGTGAAAAGGCGTTAAGCATATTTGACAGCGTAATGAATTCGGAAATTTAAATTAGAAACGAAAGTAGGGTGTTCCCGTCAAGCCTGAGAGAATTTAAGTGCTTAAAATGATCTCATAAATATTAAAAAGCTTTTCAAATCGCCGAATTTAGGCGATTGTATATTTATCCTCTACGCCTCCCTGTTTTGTTAACAATGCCGGCAATAATAGCCTTTTCCCAGAATGTTGCTAAAACCAATGGCCCAATATGGCGTGTGTTTGTATAGCCTATACCATTACTGTGGTACGGGGTATAATAATTTAGTATACGGATCCATACGGAATCACTTTCTACATTGAATCACCTTCCCCACAGGAGGGCCGGTATACCAATCTAGGCATTTCTTTTACAACATCTCGAAATATCGATCTGAGACCCCACAAAGTACACATATTTTTGATCGTTTTGATTTCTAAGTCAATCTAGCCATGTCCATGTCCATATGTTTGCTAATTTCTACTAGAATCCATGGTGGCCAGGTCGAACTTTTTGCTAGTGACTTCAGAGCATTAGGAATTTATTAAACAATCTTCTCAAAATTTTGCACAACATTTTCCCTTACTACTACCACAAGTCTGTTTGTTTGACATCAGGTGGCAACACCGTTTGCCAACCAGTCAAAACTTTTTAAAGAACAACGAGAAACAGGCGTTGTGTTCGGCCGGGCCGAAATGCCCACCACCTCGGGTATATATGTAAACCACCATTCGTCAAATTTAGTTTTTGTGGTTAAAGAATGAACTGCAACATACGCCACAACTGGAGGTATGATGCTGAAACCATTTCGACTAAGAAATTCTTTCTGATTTTTGGTTTGTTATGTCCGTCTGTTGGCTTATCCTTCTTGTACCGTTTGTCAGTTTATCGTTTTTTTATACCCAACACCGTAGGGTAGGGGTCTCGCCAGGATTCGAGCCCATGCGTTCAGCGTTATAGTCGGACATGCTAACCTTTTAATAGGGTAGCCTCCAAATCTAGACCACACCACATAATTTTGGAATAGTTTTAGAAAATTTCGGCGACATCGGACAGTAATTGCGGATTTTATGGGCCTAAAACCTTAAATCGAGAGACCGTTCTATATGTCAGCTATATTCATATCTGGACCGATCTGTGCCATATTGCAGAACTACGTCAAGGGGCTTAACTTGACTCACTTTCCCAAATTTCGGCGCCATCGGACAATAAATGCGCCTTTTATGGGCCCAAAACCTTAAATGGAGAAATCGGTCCATATGGCAGCTATATTCAAATCTGGACCGATCTGGGCCAAATTGAAGGAGGACGTCGAGGAGCCTAACAAAACTCACTGTCTCAAATTTCAGCGACATCGGACAATAAATGCGAGGGGTCTAACGCAACTCACTGAATCCGAATTTCATCAAAATCGGAAAGTAAATGGGGCTTTTATGAGCCTAAGACCCTAGATCGGAGGATCGGTCTATATGGCAGCTATAACCTAATCTGGACCGATCAGGTCAAATTAAAGGAAGATGTCGATGGGCCTAAGACAAACTTCTCTAATTACAGAAAATTCGGATAATAAATAAAATTCGGAGGACCGGTTTATATGGCAGCGATACCCAAATCTGGACCGATCTGGGTTAAATTGACGAAGGATATCGAAGGGCCTAAGACAACTCACTGTCCCAAATTTCAGCAAAATCAGATAATTAATGTGGCTTTTATGGCCCAAAACCCTAAATCGGAAAAAGGTTCGGCCTTGTTCTTAAGACTCGAATCGGGTGTTTTCGTCAAAAGTCCAGACATCTGGAGCCTGGAGCAGCCGCTCCACCAGTCGAGGTGTCAGTAGCAGACATCATGCTACGGTCTGATACTACCAAATAAGCTGTTGGAGTCCATTCTTAGCCTACTCCTGAGCTCAAGATTTGCTGCTCCACTGGAAACAGCTATCCGTGGATGACTCAAAATTTTCTTCGAATAACTACCTATTACGGGCTACGGATAATTCTTGCGGGGCGAAATAAAAATTCGCTCTCTGCACTCAAAGGTTCAAACAAGCATTATAATAGTTAAACGCATAAAAATACAACAGTTCCTTGGCTAGGTCATGTTATCAGAAAGGATAAAGAAGCTCTAGCAAAGATGTCTTTTGCAGGCGATCATAATAGAATACGCAAAAGAGGAAGACCAAAACTCCGATGGAGTGACCAAGTGAAGAGCGACATCTCGAAACTAGATGTCAGAGTTTGAAGAAGAAGCGCAGAAGATCGAGGCGCTTGGACATCTATTCTACGTTTGGCTAGAAGAATACATCTTCTGCAATGAGCAATTAAAGAAAATTTAGTACGGAGTTTGGTGGAAATCGGTCCAATTTTGTTATTGCTCCCATATGTAAACGACATTTGGAACAAAGGGTTCTCTTTTGACTCTTGAGATTATTGTTGGATTTCATAGAAATCGGTTCAGATTTAGTTATAGTTCTCATACATACATGTTATGCCCGATTTTTACTTTTAAAGCTAAAGATTTGGCACAATGTAGGAGTAGGGTGTTATACAGTTGGCACCTATTGAACTTTGCTTTATTCCTTATAAAATATTTATTCAATGGGCTGACCTTGCCCATTTGTTGTATCATCATGACCTTTAGTCTTAGAACTTAGGTAAACTTTTCTATCATTACGAATGTGAAGGAATTTTGTCTTCTAAGTCTTGTAGGCTTTCAATGATTTTCTACTTACCCAAAAATGCTGGAATAGCTCCCAAAGGCATTACGAACAGGCTAACCAATAGATCAGCTATGGCCAACGAGAATAGAAAGTAATTCGTGACATTCTGTAAGCGGCGGTCAAGGGCCACAGCCAAACACACCAAAATATTGCCCAGGCCACCGGCGAAAATGAAGAAAAGAACGAAGAGGAAACTCCAATCGAATCCTTTGCCTGCAATGGGGGTCATTGGACTACCATTCCAATTGGAGTCATTTGTGGCTTCCGTTAGTGTGGCCAATGATGAATTCAGTGCAGAGGAATTGAGCAGGGATAGACTCCAAGGCCACAAATCCTCAGCAACACCACTACCATTGTCACTCCACGTGGTGTTGGTGTTGTCATAGCTCTGAAAAGAGGTGTTGAAAAGAGTTTGCATGGAACTCTCACTCCAGCCAGGCATTATGTCATGGAAACTCTTAAAAGTGGCCTTGGTAATTTCGGGCAGGTTGTGGAACATGAAACAGCGAACATTATTGCTTATCGTGCCAGCCGTCCTTGCTAGACTTTCGTCGAGAAGAGACGAAGTGGTTGAGGAGGAAGAGGCGGAGGAGAAAAGAGATGATTTGTCGCAGTACACAGTGCCCTGGCATAGGGAGCTACTAAGATTCCCATCACTATAGCTGCTATCATTAATAATACTATCAGTTGTTGCAGTTGTAGTTGCTGTCGTGGTAATACTTGTCATGGTCTCACCAACATCATCGAACAGTTGCTGATGATGGCTATGTTCGCGCGGGCTATATCTAAAGGACATTTGGAATTCTTCGAGCGGTTGTTGCAAATCATCGACAATAACTTTTAAATGCTGCACACACCTCTGCACAAACGATGATGTCTGCTGTGGTGTTGATGTCGTTGGCGTGCTACTGGGGTATGGGAATGGCGAGGGGGAGAATAGTGGATGCAGGTGCTGCTCGGGGGCAGAGGGTGGCTGGTGTGTGTTCGCATATGTCGTTGACAGTGCAGGTGTTGCACTAAGGCAGCTATATGAGGAGGAAGTTTCGAATGTTTCAAGTATGCAATGGAATGTGTGGGCCAATGGCTCCTCCCCCTTACCGCTCTCCCCCGCCGAGGATGTGTGGTCGAAAACGGTGTTGACATGATTGTGATATTGAGTGGTTTCTGGCCTTTGGCCTGCCAAAGACTTTGACCCATCACACCATATGTGGGTGATGCCCTTATTGTTGGCACCGCGGCGACAAAGGGTGTGATATAAGGATTCGAAGTTGGTATCGTTGGATTGGTTGATGAGTTCATTTTCTGATGAGGATGTTGCTGCTGACATTGTCGTCGTCGTCGTCGCTGCTGGTGTGATTGTGGTATTTGATGTTGTTGGCGGTCCAAGACCAAGCCGTTGTTGCAAATCCATTTCATTCTAAAGCTGTTCGCCACTCTTTGAATTGTCTGCTGGTCGTCGTCGGTGTCGGTGTCGTTATCGTTGTCGCCTTTGTTTCCAAGTGTCCTTTCGCTTCCACGTACTTCTCACACACTAATGGGGATCTGCAATAGGAAAACCAAAAGAAAGGAAGAAAATAAAATAAAAGCGAATATAAATGAGTCTAGCATTGAAATGGAAATCCTGAGACAAACAATTAAAATGTTTCCCAGATTTATTGCTTTCAGCAATGGCATCTAGATTGGAGTATGGAATCAGCCTTAGCCCCCCCGCCCACGAGCAACAGCAGCAATAACATAATTAATTGCAATCCATAAATCATTCGTCAATTATTTCTTGGTCAAAAACATTAGTTTTATTTTTTTGATTTATGTGGATTTTTACTGGTAGCCCTGCTTCCTTCCCGCCCTCTTGACGCAACATCTGCAAATACCACAATGAAAAGCACATAAAAAAATGAAATAATAAAATTAATTATGCCCAAAACGTGGCTATGAGTGCTTGCGAAAGGATCATTTGCCTTTCATCAAGAAGGATGTAGGGGGCAGGCTTGCCATACAATTGGTTTTTTTTTTCATTTTGACATAACCAAATTAATCACTGGCACTCATTGTTGGCACTTTCCCTTTTAATTTTTTGCAATTTATCATTTTGATGTTCAGTTTTATTGCTTGTCGTCTTGCATGTATTTTCCTAACTAATGAGGATTATTTCAGCCAGTTGGACATGATGATGAGTTCATTATTGATAGACAACAATTGAATGATAAAAAAAACGGACATCTATGATATTTAGCACAAAAAATGGGGTTGTTTTAATAACTTACAGGTAACAAGTAAGAGCGTGCTAAGTTCGGCCGGGCCGAATCTTATGTACCCTCCACCATGGAGTAGAGTTCTTTGCGCGGTATCTCTTTTTAGGCAACCAAAGAACAATGAATAAGAATTGTTATGCCATTGGAGTTGTATCAAGTTATGGTCCGATTCGGACCATAAATAAATTTAATGCGGAACATTGTAGAAGTCATTGTGTAATATTTCAGGCCATTCGGATAAGAATTGCGCCTTGTAGGGGATCAAGAAGCAAAATCGGGAGATCGGTTTATATGGGAGCTATATCAACCCATAGATCGATTCAGACCATATTGGATACGTATGTTGAAGGTCATGAGAGAAGTCGTTGTACAAAATGTCTGCCAAATCAGATAATAATTACGCCCTCTAGAGGCTCAAGAACTCAAGATCCCAGATCGGTTTATATGACAGCTATATCAGATTATGAACCGATTTAGCACAGTTGTTGGTTATCATAACAAAACACCTCGTGCAAAATTTCAGCCAAATCGGATGAGAATTGCGCCCTCTAGAAGCTCAAGAAGTCAAGATCCAAGAACGGTTTATATGACAGCTATACCAGGTTATAAACGGATTTGAATCATACTTAACACAGTTGTTGGAAGTGACAACAAAACACCACGTGCAAAATTACAGCCAAATCAGATAAGAATTGCGCCCTCTAAAAGCTGAAGAAATCAAGACCCAAGATCGGTTTATATGGCAGATTTAAACCGGACGGACATGGCTAGATCGACTTAAAATATTTTAGACTATATATACTTTATGGGGTCTTAGACGCATATTTCGAGGTGTTACAAACAGAATGACGAAACTAGTATACTTCCATCCTATGATGGAGGGTATAAAAACACATTAAATTAGGCAAAAAAAAGAAAACGCTTATTGGATTGTATTCGGTATGAGAATAGAGTGAAACCGGGCACTGATTGCGGCTTTTATAGGCCTAAAAAACTAAATGGAAAGATCGGTCTATATGTTCCGAGAAGGATTATATTCGGTTCAACTATCGGGGAGCCTACTAAATGTGCCAAATTTCAGAGCATTCGGCCAATAAATGTGGCTTTAATGGACTCATGACCCTTAATTGGCCGATCGGTTTAAATGACAGCTGCATCTATATGAACAGACAAAATGAATATACCCCATTTCCTTTGGTGGTGAGCCCATTTCCTTTGGTGGTGAGCGGTGAACATGATGTTATACGAAATTCAAAGAAAAATATCGATATCATAGAACTTGATAAAGTATCTTGTGTGGTGAAAGTTCATAGCATGTGTTCATTTAAATGTTATTTCTAGGAATAAATGTATATGGAATCAATTACTTAATAACATGCAAAAGCGTGCTAAGTACGGCCGGGCCTAATCTTGAGAACCCACCACCATGGATTCTGCTAAAAATTTGTACAAAATAAATTTAGTTGTAGGGCATAATTTTATTCTGGATACCAAATTTCTGTCAAACCAGCAAAAATTAAAGCTTCTTGGAACCGAACAAGGATAATCGAGACACCGTTTTACATGGGAGGTATATCAGGTTATAGACTGATTTTGGGCGTATTTGATACAGTTGTTGGAAGTCGTAACAGAACATCGCATGCAGAATTTCAGCCTAATGGGAAATCGTTCGATCGATTTATGTGGAAGCTCCATTAGGTTATAGACAGATTTGAACCGAACTTGGTATAGTGTTTGGAAGTTAAAACAAAACTCTATGTGCAAAATTTCAGCCAAATCGGATGAAAATTGTGGCTTCCAGGGGCTGAAGAAGTCAAATCGGGAGACCGGTTTATATGGGAGCTATATCAGGTTCTTGACCGATTTGAACGGTACTTGACACAGTTGTTGGGAATCATAATAGTACACCATATGTAAAATTACAGCCGAATCGGATAAAAATTGAGGCTTCCTCGGGGTCAAGAAGTCAAATCAGGAGATCGGTTTATATTGGAGCTATATCTAAATCTGAAACGATATGGCCCTTTTATAATACCCAATGACCTACATCTACCTACAGTTTGCCCCTGTTCCTTAGTGGAATGTTCATGGGTAAAATTTGCATTTGCAATGACCTACATCAATATTAAGTATCTGTGCAAAATTTCAAGCGGCTAGCTTTGCGCGTTCGTCCGCTATAGAGATTTCGACAGACGGACGGACGGATATGGCTAGATCAATCAAGATGTCGAGACGATTAAGAATATATATACTTTATGGGATCGTAGATTAATATTTCGAGGTGTTACAAACGGAATGACTAGATAAGTATAGGATAGGGGGATTTTCATTTAGTCATTCCATTTGCAACACATCGAAATATCCATTTCCGACCCTATAAATTATATATATTTCGGATCGTCATAAAATTCTAAGGCGATTTAACGATAGTCGTGTGTCTGTCCGTCTGTATGTTGAAATCACTCTACAGCCTTAAAAAATTGAGATATTGAGCTGTAATTTGGCACAGATACGTCCTTTTGGTGCACGCAGGTTAATTTCTTGAACGGGCCCAATCGGACCATATTTGGAAAAAGCCGATATATAGACCGATCTGCCGATTATGGGTCTGAAGCACATAAAGCTGCATTTATTATCCGATTGCGCTGAAATTTGTGAGTTGATGAAAGAGTCCCGGCATCAGATCCAAATATGGTTCAGATGTTACTATATTTGCCATATTGACCGATCTGCCGATTAAGGGTCTTTAACCCATAAAAACTTTATTTATTACCCGATTTCACTGAAATTTGAATCAGTTGTTTAAAGCCTCCCGCCATCCGACCAGAATATGGCTAATATAGGACAATATATAGATATAGCTGTCTATAGACCGATATGACGATTAAGAGTCTGAAGCCCATAAAATCTTTAACGTTTACCCAATTTCGTTGAGTTGCTGAAAGCTTCCCGACATTCGATCCAAATATGGAACATATCGGACTATATAGATGTAGCTGCCACATAGACCGATGTTGCAATTTGGGATCTTAGTCCCATAAAAAGCGGATATATTGCTTGAATAAAATATATTCCAGACCATCCCCTTTTTTAGGCATAACTATGGATATGGTAGAGGAGTTATAATAAAATAATTTCAATATACACAAACGAAATAAATTTGAAATTAAAATTATTTCTATGGTCATTAGTTGTAACTCATTAAGGGGTGGAATGTTCAAGTTATAACGAGAATGGTATTGAAACAATCCCAGTTGGGTACTAATGACGATAACATTTTGGAATATTTATTTTGGTGTTTAATTTTATGCATGCGAGACGATATTATTTTGATATCATACTGGGTTGCTTCACTATCAATACTATATGGCATTGAAAAAACATGTTAAGTATCAATTTTTTTGTCAATGAAGAGATGCGATAAGAGAGGCGATGACCGGTCACAGCGTCAACGGGACATAACGCCCAAAAACATTTTTGGGTGTTACGACCTACCCTAATGCGGCCATAATGGTCAAAATTTGTTTCGACCTTGTGGCCGCTCAAAAATCGGTCAAAACGCCCATAGGGCATTATGACCTTTTTTATACCCTCCACCATTGGATGGGGTTCATCATGTAATTTGTAATGTAATTGATCGTCATGTAATTTTAAGTCGATCTAGCCATGTCCGTCCATCCGACTGTCCGTCCGTCTGTCCGTACGTCTGTCCGTCCGTCTGTCCGTCCGTCTGTCTGTCTGTTCGTCCATCTGTCTGTCTGTTCGTCCGTTTGTCTGTCTGTCCGTCCGTCTGTCCGTCCGTCTGTCCGTCCGTCTGTCCGTTCGTCCGTCCGTCTGTCCATCCGTTTGTCTGTCCGTCCGTCCGTCTGTCCGTCCATCTGTCCGTCCGTCTGTACGTCTGTCCGTCCATCTGTCTGTCTGTCCGTCCGTCTGTCCGTCCGTATGTCCGTCCGTCGAAAGCACGCTAACTTTCTAAGAAGTAAAGCTAGGATCTTGAAATTTTCCACAAATACTGTTTTATTAGTGTAGGTCAGTTGGAATTGTAAATGGGCCAAATCAATCCATGTTTTGATATAGCTGCAATATAAACCGATCTTGGGACTTCTTGATGGGGCAAGTATTATCCGATTTGAATAAAATTTTGCACGTGGTGTTTTGGTATCACTTCCCATAACTGTGCTAAGTATGGTTCAAATCGGTTCATAACCTGGTATAGCTGCCATATAAACCGAACTGGGATCTTGACTCTCTAGGGAGCAAGATCCCTCTAGAGGGCGCAATTCTTATCCAATTTGCAGAAATTTTGTACAACCGCTTCTCCCATGACCTTCAACATACGTGTCCAATATGGTCTGAATCGATCTATAGCTTGATACAGCTCCCTACAAGGCGCAATTCTTATCAGAATGAACTGAAATATTACACAATGACAGAGAGTGGAAAAATGTTGAATTTCTTACAACGTGCCAAGTCTATGGGGGAGAATGTCGCACTTAAAATCAGCGTCTATTATTCAAGCAAATTTTGATTAAACATAAGAAGAAGAAGACAAAGTTTGTAAAATGTTTGGAAAAAGCGCAAAATATTTAAATAAACGAGGATGCGGTTTTTTTGCATTATTTGGTCAAAATGACTACATATGGACATATGAACATTTTCGATAGAACATTGGAAAAGTGTAACACAATGAGAAGTTTGGGGCGAAATTTGCAAAATATTGTATCACACATAAGAGCAACATTAGTGTAATATTTTTTACAGAATCGAAATCACCAAAAGTAAGGCTGCTTCTACACTGCCATTATAAACTAAACTAAATTTTTCTATTTATTGTTCCTTGCCTTTGAAAGAGCCTCCTCTGTTGTATCCCTTGAGAGAAGACAATTTTTCCATTCTAACCAAATCGCATTTGGTCCAAATCACTCAAAGTCTTTTCATTGTGAGTCCAATCTTTTGTTATCTATGTCAGGCACCTTCAAACACATGTCACTTGTCATATTGGTACGAATTGTTATGCCTTCTAATCGAACTCATAAAAAGACGATTTGTTTGATATCATTCTCTGCTGCTGATGCTGCGACTTTGAAGAATTCCCTGCGAGAATACAACATGGCCCAAAGCCATACCCTTATGTTAAGAGGGCTGTGCGAGAGCATTCTTTTGTCTTCTCCTTGAGTTGAGTTGGCTGCCATTGTCTGCTGTCGACATTTGGTTCAAACAATCTTTTTCGTATGTTTTTCACATGCTCGATTAAATTTTCCACTTGGCAAGCCAAGCTGTTAACTCAACAATGGCATGGTGGCGGTGGTTGCATGCCACATCAACCAGCTAGCTAGCGAGCTGAAGCAGTAGCCGCATATCTTCAACAATTTGTTTGTTTTTCCACTACATGTCAAGAACGCCATCAAAGTCTTAAGCGTGTAAAGAGAGTGTTCACTGTGTTAGCGAGTATTGAATTTCCAAATAAAAAACCAAAAAAAAAATATTCTGTGGTTTCACAATTCTTGATCAAAAAAAAAAAAAAAAAAACTAAGCTATACCCTATATAAGGCAAAAATGTTCAACAAGGAAATAAAAAAATGTTAAAAAGAAGAATGATCGATTTTTCAAACCGGTGGAATGAGCAGCATTTTAAACCGATTTAAAGGCCAGGTAAAAATTATTGGTCCCTAGGTATGACATGCTAATATAAAAATCAACGGTCTTATAGATAGTCAGGAGATTTGTCACTGGTCACTATAAACCGGTGAAATCGCCAGTTTGGGACCGATTCTAAGTCCTGCAGGGTGTTGACCAGCAGCAAACGGAGATATATGTCCGAGTGGATGTTGTAGTCAATGCACTACACAAATTGTCCAAAAAAAAAAAATGAGGGCACAAGTAGATTTAAGAAATTTACATGACTGAGATATTGAAGTGTAGAGTAGTAGAGGTATGTGTCTTAGTGGATGTTTTTATTCCATATGTTTTTATACCATCCACCATAGGATGGGGGTATACTAATTTCGTCATTCCGTTTGTAACTCCTTGAAGTATTCGTCTAAGGCCCCATAAAGTATATATATTCTTGATCGTGAGATGAGATTTTAAGTCGATCTAGCCATGTCCGTCTGTCTGTCGAAAGCACTCTAGCTTTCGAAAGAGTAAAGCTAGGCACTTCAAATTTTGCACAAGTACTTTTTATTAGTGTAGGCCAGTTGGGATTGTAAATGGGCCAAATCGGTCCATGTTTTGATATAGCTGCCATATAAACTAATCGTGGATCTTGACTTCTTGAGCTACTGGAGTGTGCAATTCTTATCCGATTTGGCAGAAATATTTTTCAACGGCTTCTCCCATGACCAGCCACATACGTGTATAAACTGAACTCCCGATTTTGCTTCTTGAGCCCCTAAAAGGCGCAATTCTTATCCGAATGGACTGAAATGTTACACAATGACTTCTACAATGTTCACCATTCAATTCATTTATGGTTCGAATCGGAGTATAACTTGATACAACTCCAATAGCATAACAGTTCTTATTCATTGTTCTTTGTTTGCCTAAAAAGAGATACTGCGCATAGAACTCGACAAATGCAATCCATGGTGGAGGGTATATAAGATTCGGCCCGGCCGATTTTAGCACGCTCGTACTTGTTTTTATACCCACCACTGATGGATGGGGGTATATTCATTTTATCATAGCGTTTGCAACACATCGAAATATCCATTTCCGACCCTATAAAGTTTATATATTCATGATCAGAGTAAAAATCTAAGACGATCTAGACATGACCGTCCGTCGGTCCGTCTGTCTGTTGAAATCACGCTACAGTCTTTAAAAATAGAGATATTGAGCTGAAACCTTGCACAGATTCATTTTTTGTCCAAATGCAGGTTAAGTTCGAAGATGGGCAACACGGACTATACCTTGATATAGCCCCATATAGACCGATCCGCCGATTTAGGGTCTTTGGCCCGTAAAGGCCACATTTAATATCCGATTTTGCTGAAATTTGGGACAGTGAGTTGTGTTAGGCCCTTCGATATCCTTCGTCAATTTGGCTCAGATCGGTCCAGATTTGGATATAGTTGGCATATAGACCGATCCTCCGATTAGGGGCCTTAGGCCTATAAAAGCCACATTTATTATCCGAATTTGCTGAAATTTTGTACAGTTAATTTTCTTAGGCTCTTCGACATCTTTCTTTAATTGGACCCTGATCGGCTCAGATTTGGATATGGCTCCCATATAGACCGATTTCTCGATTTAAGGTTTTGGGCTCATAAAAGGCGCATTTATTGTCCGATGACGCCGAAATTTGGGACAGTGAGTCAAGTTAAGCTCCTTGACATACTTCTGCAATATGACACAGATCGGTTCAGATTTCGATATAGCTGCCATATAGACCGATCTTTCGGTTTTAGGTTTTGGGATCATAAAAGGCGCATTTATTATCCAATGTCGCTAAAATTTGAGACAGTGAGTTTAGTTAGGCTCTTCGACGTCCTTCTTCAAGTTGGCCCAGATCGGTCTAGTTTTGAATACAGCTGCCATATATAGACCGATCTATCGATGTATGGTTTTGGGCCTATAAAAGGAGTCTTTATTGTCCGATTTCGCCGAAATTTGGGATAGTGTTTTGTGTTAGCCTCTTCGACATTTCTCTGCAACTTGGTCCAAATCGGTCCAAATTTGGATATAGCTGCAATATAGGCCGATCTCTCGATGTATGGTTTTGGGGCCATAAGAGGCGCCTTTATTGTCCGATGTCGCCGAAATTTGGAACAGTGAGTTGTGTTAGGCTCTTCGACAACCTTCTTCAATTTGGCCCAGATCGGTCCAGTTTTGAATATAGTTGCCATTTAGACCGATCTCTCGATGTATGGTTTTGGGCCATAAAAGGCGCCTTTATTGTCCGATTTCGCCAAAATTTGGGACAGTGCTTTGTGTTAGGCTCTTCGACAATTTTCTGCAACTTGGTCCAAATCGGTCCAAATTTGGATAAAGCTGCCATATAGATCGATCTCTCGGTTTTAGGTTTTGGCCCCATAAAAGGCGCATTTAAAATCCGATTTCACTGAAATTTGACACAGTGACTTATGTTAGGCTTTTCGACATCCTTGTCGTATATGATTAAAATCGGTTTATTTTTCGATATAGCTACTGTACTTATTAGTATTTGGTCTAAATCGGAATATATTTCGATATAACTGCTATGGGACATAAGATATGCAATTTCCACCGGATTTTGATGAAAGGTGGTTCACATATATTCTCGAGGTGGTGGGTATCTAAAGTTCAACCCGGCCGAACTTTACACCTTTTCACTTGTTTTTATTTAGAGGGGCAGATTTTGTTGGTTGAAATAGCAGTCGGAAATGTTTGCTGAAACAGCAGTTACGCCTGCTTTCCCATTTGAAGCTGACTATACCTGTCGTTTCAGCAAACAAATTTTTGCAAAATTTCATCAGTATCGAAGCATTTTTAGATAAATCTCTAATATATATCTTTCACAATTTTAGTCCAAGACTCATTGTTATTATTATATTGTCGGTGGTATTGTATAGTCAGCATCTAAAGATGTTTTCCTTGATTTTCGAGCAAAAAAGAAAAAATTACATTGTAACAAAATTTTGAATTTAAGTCGCTATTTACTAACGGAAATAAGTTTCCGTTTTAAAATTTCATTGCTGACCGATTATAATTTTCTGCTTACTTAAGCGGAAATATTTTATATCTTTTTTTTCTGTTGTTGTGATGTTCGTTTTATCTCTAGAGTCCAATTTACCCTTAAAATCGCTCAATGCGAAAAAGGGATTCGTTTCTTAATATTTTCTCCCCATAATCTAAGTAAATCAAATAGTACAACATGTGGTCGTTTATTATCCTCTCCACATGAGCAAATTGAACACTTGTTGCCTGTATTGCGAGTGTGAGTTAATAACACTTTAGACATCGCTATAACACAAAAACATGAAGTAAAATAAAAACAAACACTCATTTAATAACACAGCTAGGGAAAACACAAAAAAAAAAAATGCAAAGAAAAAACAATTTAAACTAAAAATAATGGGGAAACAAAGTTGAGCCCTGGGCTGCTACAAACACCACAAACCACAAAAGGTGGGTGGCAGGCAGGCAGGCGGGCAGGCGGGCAGGGAGAACTGCTTGGCTCTCCCACACACAGTGACATTGAGTGATTACAACAAGAAACTCATGCCGTTATGAACACCGTTGAGATTCAACGGTTTTGTTCAACTAAAAGCCCATCACAACCATGCAGGTAGCCAAAGTGGGGGACAAATGTCTATGCAAATATTACAGCGACTATATTGGATGTGAATCATGGTGAGTTATGACCAAATTTAGAAGAGCAAAACTAATGGGAATTTTATGGCCACAACAAGCAAACAGCAAACAGCCAAACCTCTTCTTCCTCACAGCATGCAAGAGGAGCTGAGGTTTGGATTGGGGGTATATTTAGGTGCTCTTTTTTTATTTATAACTATTATGTGCGATGCCATGATTGACACAACAATGGCAGGCAAATGATGGACAAAACGTGCCAATTTCCAAAAAAAGAGATATCTATCGCGCCATCAACACTGGTAGTTGGAGTGGAGCACAGCATTAGCCACCGCAGCATTACACTGCCACAAAACATATAATGCCTGCCATTATATGAAAGACTAACAGGCAATCGGTTTAGGCGCTCTCGAAATGTTTAAAATATGTCCAAATTAAAATCATTTGCATAAACTCATGTCAATTTCGAATTTGTATTTTCTGCCTCTGTATGGGTAAGTGAGTCCTCATTAAAATGTGTTTTTGGTTTTTGAATTAAAAGCTTCCCCTTGGTGGATGTTGGTCATGGCATATGGCATTACTGTCGACCACAGCCATAGGCACAATCAACGAGCATTGGATGGCACACAGTGGATCAAACGGCGAATAGATTGGAAATAAGTCCACAAATTTTCAACTGTTGATCTGAGGGGTTAAAAATGTACTAGACGCATAGAACATAGGCTTTCAGGAAAATGCCGTTGGTGGTCTATATCTACAATACAGGGTGAGATAGAGGTTGTTCAAATTGACCACTTTCCACTTCTCCAGCCTTTAAGGGGCTATAATATTTTGATCTACTTAATCAATTTTCCGTTTGCATGGGACCTACACCTAAAGTTGAACTGATCTGGACTATATTCGGCCCGTTCCAAATTTCATTCAAATGGAGCAAAAAGCCAGCAAGGAAGGGCAAACGTCGGGCTGTGCCGACTGTATAATACCCTACATCTACCCTATGAGTACAATGTGGGAGCTATATCCAATTTTGAACCAATTTTGATGGACTTCGGAGGATGTTTTCTGATGGGCTATTAAACAATCCGTATCAAATTTCGAGTAAATAGGTTCAAACTGTAATAACTACGGTTGACAAATTCCAACATTAATGTAAATTACCCAAAAACTGACGAACATATGTAAGAGAGCTATACCTAAATCTGAACCGATTCCAGATAATGTGGTAGTCGCCGATGAAAGCGTTGTGCAAAATTTCGTCAAGATTGGTCAATAAATGCGCTTGCAGTGACTCTTGGAGTGAAAATCGGGCGATATACATATATAAGGGCTATATCTAAATCTGGGCCGATTTCTATAAAATTCGCCAGCAATGTCGGGAGTCATTAGAAAATCCTTGCTGCCAAATTTCGAGAGAATCGGTCAATAAATTAGGGCTCTATTTTAATATTTCTCAAAATCGGACGAACCTATATATGGGAGCTATTTTGAACCGATTTCGAGCAAACTTCGAGAATATTGTGGTAGTTGTCGAGTAAGGCGTTGAACAAAGTTTTGGCAAGATTGGTCAATAAATGCGCTTGCAGTTGCCCTAGAAGTGAAAATCGGACGATATACATATGTGACAGCTATATCTAAATCTGAACCGATTTCTATGAAATTCACCAGTAATGTCGAGAGTCATAAGAAAATCCTTCCTGCCAAATTTTTAGAGAATCGGTTAACAAATGACCATTTTACTGCAGTTTTTCTCAAAATCGGACGAATATATATATGGGAGCTATATCCAAATCTGAACCGATTTTTTCCTATTTCAATAGGATTCTTCTATAGGGCGAAAAACATGCATGTACCAAATTTTAGGACGATCGGATGAAAACTGCGACCTGCACTTTGTACACAATTAAACATGGACAGACAGACGGACATAGTCTATAAATCGAATCAGAATGTGATTCAGAGTCGATTGGTATACTTATCAATGGGTCTATCTTTCTTCCTCCCTGTACCACAGTAGTGGTGTAGGGTATAATAAGCATTTTATAATCTTTAGATGTTTAATCGAGTACACCCAGAGAAAAGTTAATACCAAACGTGCTCATTTCAATACCATACGGTATTGATATTAAGCAACACCGTATGGTACAAAAACAATACCGGTTGGTATGGTTGAAACATAAAATGGTTAGTACCGTTTGGTACCAGCGTTATTACTGAACTGCTATTGGTTTACACCAACACATCATGGTTTTCCACACAAGAGACTATCATGTTTTAGACGCAGAATGTCCATAGAATTTGTACTTTTTCCATTTTTACCACTTTCGAGTAATGGAACATTTTTTTACGCACTTAAATTGTATGAAAACAATTTATTTATGTGTTTAACAAATATTTTATAATGGCGTCAGTATTTTAAGTACAAAGCTCAACCACACTTCTGACGCGATGACAAGAATACAAATGTGATGACATAAATTCTTAACAGCCTCCTTTGTTTGGTATTGAATTGATACCAAATGTTATTAAAAATCTTTGTCAATGAGGCGAACAAAATAATACCAGGCGATATTAGCAAAGTACCGTAATTTTTCTATCAGTGTAGTTGGTATAGCTGCCATATAGACCAATCACCAAATTAATAATCTTAGATCAGTTTTTACCGCTTAGATCAACTTATAAAAAGCTGTGGATTTATTTTAAATTTTTTTGCTGTTTGGCCCACTGTGCGTCAGGCAAAAAGCGACTATAATTGATGGATTTTGAATTATTTGCAATTGTCAATTAGAATGTTTGAAACGTAATGGCAACCTTGTGATTTGCATTTTTCGGGAAAATATTTTAAATTTTAAGGCAAATCATTTTCAAATTTACATTTTAAATAAATGGCCACTGATCTTAACACAAACAGGAAAGTAGGCAATAAATTATGGAATTAACACAAGAAGGAAGAAGGTACATAAAGTTGCAATATTAATGGGAGATGTTATAGTAACATAATATGGTACGAGCATACATTTATCTAAATGGGGTGTTTCTTCCATAAATAATATAAACAAATCTGGCAAGACGACGCGTTGTATATGTGTTTATATAAGTCAATGTGTATTTGTTTGTTTATATGTTCTGCATAGACTCGACAACATCTTTTTTTGAAATTTTAAAAAATTTCGTAGAACGAGGGTTGCCTTTTATATTTCGGGATTAGAGAACACAAATCATTAATCATCGAACATCGCTGTGTGGTTTTTCAAGATATTCCTTATTAAGATCTATACGTTTGAACCAACTGTCGAAGCACTTTTGCCACTTTTATCGAGGTATCTCCAAAACATGCATTCTGAACGCATCAACCGCTTCTTCAGGTGTCGAAAAACGTTGACTTCTCATTTAATTTTTTACGTACGGGAATAAAAAGTAAAGGAAAAGTCATTCGGTGCCAAGTCAGGACTATACTACAGATGTCTTACCCAATCGATGTTTTGAGAGCTCAAAAATGCAGATGTTTCGTATTTTTGGAGCATTTCTTTCGATCAATCTATCTTTTTGAGAGATTGACAAATTGCGTGGGATCCAACGCGGACAAATTTTTTTGACGGTCAAATATTCATGCTATACTGATTGTATGCTGGTCCCACTAATGCCTTTGGTTGTCTCAATCTCACGACAGGTGATATGACGATCTGGCAATATCAGTTGGAGCACTGTATCAATGGTTTTGGAACAACAACTGATTTTGGAAGACTTTCACGAAATTCGTCTTAGAGTGTACTAAAATCTGGGTTGAATTCACCATACCATCGATAAACACTGGTCCTTGATGGAGTTTCATCGTCAAAAATTGAATTAAGTTCATCGATGCACTGTTGTTGAGTTAATTCACATCGAAAGTTGTAAGAAAAAATTTTAGGTAAATGTTCATGATTTAATTCCATTTTTTGGGCGAGAGGAATATTTTAAATTACTGTAAACAACACAACTAGCGCTCGTATGTCAAAACGTTCTTAGTATGTACAACCTCAAAAATGTCAAGCTTTACGATGGAGCTGTCAGTTGGCAGATTGCAATACAAGGGTTGTACAATCCCAAAATATAAAAGGCAACCCTCGTATAGTCCGAAAGGAATAATAGGCATAATAAATTTTCCATATCTGAAGTCGAAGGGACACACAAAAAAGACAAATCCCATACCGAAATTTGGGGTCAAGTAATGAGGGGGAACGCCCTCCACAAAACCTCACCCCCCCTACGGACATGTACTCTGATTGGCAAAATATGAAACTCCAATGAAAGGTATTTGAAGAAGAGTACACATGTGCTATTAAACAAGTAAGGACAAGCTAAAGACGTAGAAAGAGCTATATCCAAATCTGAACCGATTTTTATTAAATCTAGCAGATATGTGACTTCCAAGATGATTTATTGGATGTATACTGCCTATGGAGCACTGGTATGATGGGACGCTGTAGGGAAAAGGACGCGTGCGAAGGAGTTCGAAAAGGTGCAGAGACTGGCCTGCGTCGAGATCACAGGGGCGCTGAGATCCGCACCGCAGGCAGGCCTGGAGGCGATGCTGGATATGCAGCCTATTGGGGCCTATACTTGGAACTGCGCCGCCAGGATCGCACTTAGGCTGAGAGAGCTCGGCATGCTGAAGGAGGATGGTTGCAGCCACTGTTCGATTCTGGGTGTTATGGATACGGAGGGTAGACTGAGGAGGATCTCCGACTACGTGACACCAGTGCCGACTGGAGTGAGGGCATTCGCGATTCGTTTTCCTTAGAGGGCAGATGGCGTACATGAAGAGGATGAGACCTCGATCTGCACAGATGGCTCCAACATGGAGTCAGGGACTGGATTGGAAGTCTACTCTGATGCACTCAATATCAGTATGTCTCTGAGACTGCCGGACGAGTGTACGGTCTTTCAGGACATCAGGACATGGCGGACATTGCTGCAAAAGAAATTCCGGCAAGGGGCTAACCGCTCTCGAAACTCAGAATTTATGTGGAGGATGGTGAGGTCGAGATGCGTGGCGGACTGTTTGGAATCCCTGAATAGGCTCCGGGCCCACGATGTGATGTTGACATGGGTTTCTGGGCATGAGTGGATTCCAGGAAATGAGAGGGCGGACAAGTGCGCCAGGAGGGGTTCGTCTACGCCGGTCGGAACAGCCATCGGTCTTGCCTACGTGCCATTTATCGAGCTACTGAACACAGTAGTTGGGTTGGCCCCCCACTCGGGTTTGTCCACTCCTTCTGTTTTTTTTATACCCTAAACCATAGGATGGGGGTATACTAATTTTGTCATCCTGTTTGTAACACCTCGAAATATGCGTCTTAGAATCCATAAAGTGTATATGCGCTTGATCGTCATGTCATTTTAAGTCGATCTAGCCAAGTATGTCAGTCCGCCCGTCCGTCTGTCGAAAGCACGCTAACATTCGAAGGAGTAAAGCTAGCCGCTTGAAATTTTGCACAAATACTTCTTAATAGTGTAGGTCAGGTTGGGATTTTAAATGGGCCAAATTGGCCCATGTTTTGATATAGCTGCCATATAAACCGATCTTTGATCTTGACTTCTTGACCCACTGGAGGGCGCATTTCCTATCCGATTTGGCTGCAGTTTTGAATGAAGTGTTTTTCTATGACTACTGTACCAAATATGGTTTAAATCGGTCCATAACCAGATATAGCTGCCATATAAACCGTTCTGGGATCTTGACTTCTTGATCCTCAAGAGGGCGTAATTATTATCCGATTTGGTTGGAACGCCTTCTCCCATGACCTCCAATATACGTGTCAAATGTGGTCTGAATCGGTCTTTAGACAGGTACTGCTCCCATATAAACCGATCACATTTTACTTCTTAAATCCCTAAAAGGCAAAATTCTTATTCGATTTGGCTGAAAATTTACATATAGAGTTCTACTGTGGTCTCCAACATTCAGTTCAATTAGTATAGCAATTCTTTTCTTTTATCCTTTGTTTGTCTAAAAAGAGATACCGGGAAAGAACTCGACAAATGCGATCCATGGTGGAGGGTATATAAGATTCGGCCCGGCCGGAAGGGTGTGGGTTGCCGCCCATCCTCCAAGGCCTCCTGAGTTGACCCAAGAGGCCAGCTACGATAATCATTGTGCCGTCCGGGTCAGTAACGGATAGGTAACTAGCAATTAACTGGTAATGGTTTTTTCTTCTTCACCTACATATATACCCTAGTTTTTATTCTTTGTTCTATCGGTGCTTTTTTAGTTTTTTTTTTTTTGAAAACTAGATTCCATTAAAATTTAAAACAGAAACCGCAGGCCTATAGATAACAATGACAGGAATTGCTACATTTTCAGAGGGACAACAAGAAAAACCACAAATCTCTGTGTAGTAATTCAATCTGGAAATGTTGTAATAATAAAATCAGTCGAGCATATTGTCATTTTGCGGTTTATTGGCATTTCTCTGAGTTGTTTGTTTATTCGTTTCAAATAGGTGCGGTTTTTGTTGTTCAACGATTTCGATTCCCATTCCGATTGGACAGAATTATCGTTAGGCCATGGCATGGAGTGGGGGTTTTTAGGAGAAAATTTTATTGAATTTGCTTGACTATCGCCCCTCATCTGGTAGAACTACTTCGCTTGTAGTTACCCTTCGCACATTGTTTTCCAATTTGAAAGATCTTATCACATACTCTGCCAGGGAAGACAACAAGGCAGCAAGGCAGTGGTGTTGCTGCTGCAAAAAAGCGGTGAATTAGGACATCAACAATCACTTTATAAATAAATGTTCATGGATGATGTCGTTGATGGTGATGGGGATGGTGATATTGATGCTAATGACGATGATGATGATGATGATGAGCATGTTGTTGCTGATGTAACTACCGATACAGGGAGTCTCATGGCTTTTCACTTGGTACTCGCTTGTGTTTGTTTTTGCTAAACATTGCCAAGTAAATTCTATGGCCACACTGCCATGTCATCCATATTCAAGCTGTATCGGCATCTAAACCAACATTCCCCGGAGGCAGTGCCATCACCATACTTTTGTATAAGACCATGGATAATGTCACAGCTGCCACGAACGTCATCAGCAACCATTGCCATTACCCTCACTAACAACGATTTCGTTGGGATGTATTGCATCAGGTATGGCTTCGTAGACAGCGTACATTGTGGCATACACATATGTGTTGGCTGTCCCACTTCCCCTCTGCTTAGATGTTTGCTTGCTTGGCCATTAACATGACAGGCAACTGAGCCTGCAGCATTAGACGAGGTCTCATTTTCAATAGACTTATTGAGCTAAGAGTAAAACAGCGAGAATCATTATTCTTGTTACACACTTTCTTTCACAGGACCTTTCTCTTTGGTATCATGTTTGGAAGAGAAACAAAAAGGGCTGGGAAAAAACATAAAAGGCTAAAATGGTATTAAGTTCGACGACTTTAATGATTTTCTTATACAAAGTTGGTGTTCATTCTTTGAAGTGACAGTGCAAGCCAAGGCATCTTAATAACTGAATCGAATAAAGGTAATCCTTCAATTCATCAGGATGTTCCCAATCCCAGTGACAAGAATATTTATGTACTTCATATACATCTACATCATGATATTTGGATAATGTTTAATTTCTACCTTAGCCAAAAAGAGCGAACAAGGAAAACCCTTTCCCAACCACAGAGATTTCTTTGGTTCTTGGCTCCATTTTATATTCCTACTTTGTAAATGCAAATTTGCTCATGATCATTCCATAAGGGACAAACTTCTCACATACCGATTCAAGTTTAAGCTCAATGATAAAGGTCATATTTTTTATAGCCGAGTCCGTTCGGCGTGCCGCAGTGTGACACCTCTTTTGGGGAGGTGTTTTAAAACGACTGCCATACCATTTTTTCAAATGGCATAGATCCTCACAAATGTCGCCAGCTTTAGGGCGGGATAACCACCGCTGAAAATTTTGTAAGTTTTGGGCGGCCTCCAAATATTTGACTTTTCGTCCTTCAAATACTCGACGCGCAAATCTTCCCACGGTCGGTAGTAACGAAAATTTACCCGCCTCCATCACATTTCAACTACGAGCTCCGTTTACGTTAAAAGGAAACGTGGTTTGACAAATGGAACTCAACAGCAGGTTGTGAGCACGCGAATCAACTATGGGACGAACGTTCTAATCGTGTCATAGATGCTCTATTATCGGTGAAGAGGATTCATCTAGGGACGATTATTGCGGAGTCGGAGTCGAGCAATTTTGCACCGGCTGTCTGATCCGTGAATTCGGCTTAGGAAATAAAAAAAACTTTTTTTAAAAGATTTCAAATTAAAAAAAAAATTAAAAAAAATTAAGTGCTCGGAGTCGACTCCGGAGTTTGAGTCGAGCTATCTTCCCGGAGTCGAGTAAAAATTCGGGTATGGGTATTAAAACAAGACATAATGAGCTAATTACCCATATGAATGGCATATGAATTAGAAATAACGACATCTGCCGCTAGTGTCAGGGAACTGACTCTGAGGAGGATAGTTTTCACTTCCTTTGCCAATGGCCGGCATTAAGTCATAGTAGGATTGAGATGCTGGGATCCTTTTTCATTCAGACATTGGAGGAGTTAAGAGGAATGAATGCAGAAAGACTGAAAACTTTCATCCAATCATCACAACGGTACATTGATGTAATGTGCCGAAATCATTGGCAATGCCCTTTGAACAACTTGGATCTGAGATAGAAAGTCTATTGAGGAATCACAATGGGCTATGTCAGCTATCATCCTCATCCAACTTAACCTTAACTAATCCAAACCGATCTTTCGATTTGACTTCTCCACCCCAAAAAGCCTCAATTTTGTGCGAAATATATTTGCTGAAATTTAGCACCTGGCTTCTGTTACAACTTTCAATAACCGTGCCAGGTACGATTCAAATCGGTGTATAACCTGATATAACTCCCATATAAACCAATTCCCTTATCTGAAATCCTTAAACGTTTTTCTCTCCATGCAAGGAACGGGTTCAATTTAGGTATTGTATTAGCAACCAAATGATGTAGGAAATATTCTATGTATGTCTCAACATCTACCCTACATGCCCTACATACGCTGTAACTTGCTGCACATATTCGTCATTAGTGAGCCTGTATGCGCATGTGACTCGTAATGATGTCGAAAACCATACTCCTTCTTTCTTCCTCTAGCAATAGCCACGTCTTCTAGCGATCTGGATCCCCCAGCATGTCCTATCGACGGATCACTGTTCCACAGTGCTTAATGCACGTCCTTAACCCTGGCAGCACCGAATATTTTCGAATTCACGAAGCTTACTGCTGGCAGTACTCTCTCCCCTTCGGTCAATTCAACAGCCCTTTCGTTCCCTCTTAACCCGCTGTTACCCTTCACCCAAACGATGCGGATCGTGCCATCCTCACAATAGGCGTGAATAGACTTCTTACACCCTAAGACTGTTCATGATACAACCATCCATCTGGGCATGGGATAACTATGAGCACTACACAGGTTGTCACTTGGAGCTACGCTATCTTTGTGATGTTCATCGTTATCTTGAGAAGCTCAGCTGAAAGCTACCAGCCACGTCCACAGTTTGCGGATGGTGGAATGCTACGAAGAAATAAGGGGTCACTGCAATTGCCGTCGTGCAGACAATCAGCGATATAGAGTGGATACTCTCAGTGTGAGGTCGGTTCGCACCGCCTTTTGGGTGAATACTCTGAGTGCCTTTGATAATCGCTTTAAATAGGCAATAACCTTAGCGTTACAACGGCTGCCTTGCTTGACGAGCATCGCTATCTTCACATGTAAAATATGTGGTACAACAACAACAACACATTGCTACCATGGTGGTTGTATTCTTAATGGCCAGTTTACATTTAGATGCTGTTATATGACGTCCTCGCGTTAAACTGATACAATCTGCCCCATTCGGTGGTCAGTCAGCCGGACATAGATCTCAGTATCTGGGTTCTAAATGTGTCAAATCAAAGTCAAAATGGGAAATCGGTTTATATGGGAGCTATACCAGGTTATAGACAGATTAGAACCGTATTTGGCACTGTTGTTGGAAGCTGTAACAGAACATCCATGCAAAATTTCAGAAAAATCGAACAAAAATTGCGGCTTGTAAAAGCTCAAGAAATCAAATCGGAAGATCGGATTATTAGGGAGCTAAATCAGGTTATAGACCGATTCGGACCCTACTTAATACAGTTATTGGAAGTCATATCATAACTCTAAGCAAAATGTTAGCCAAAACGGATGAAAATTGTGGCTTCCAGGGGCTCAAGAAGTCAAATCAGGAGATCGGTTTATATGGGAGCTTTATCAGGTTCTTGACCGATTTAGACGGTACTTAACACACTTGTTTAAAGTCATAATAAAACACTTTGTGCAAAGTTTCAGCTAAATCGGATGAAAATTGAGGCTTCCAGGGGCTCAAGAAGACGAATCGGGAGATTGGTTTATATGGGAGCTATATCCAAATCTGAATCGATATGGCCCTTTTGCAATCCCCATAAATCTACACGAATACTAAGTAAAATTAGCAAATTTTGCCGATGAACATTCCACTAAGGAACAGGGGCAACTTCTCACATATCAATGAGTGCAGTCCGATTCAACTTTAAGCTCAATGATAGGGGACCTCCTTTTTATAGCCAAGTCCGAACGGCGTGCCGCAGTGCGACTACTCTTAGGTGAGAAGTTTTAGGAGGGGAAACCCACCGCTGAAAAATTTTTTTGATAGTCTCGCCAGGATTCGAACCCAGGCGTTTAGTGTCATAAGCGGACATGCTAAACTCTGCGCTATGGTGGCCTCCAATACTAAGTATCTGTGTAAAATTTCAAGCGGCAAGTTTTACGCTTTCGATCGCTATCGTGATTTCGACAGACGGACGGACGGACATAGCTGGATTCCCTCAGGATGTCGAGACGATCAAGAATACTTTACTTTATGGGGTCCTAGATCAGTATTTCGAGGTGTAACAAATGGAATGACTAGATTATTACACCCCCATCCTTTGGTGAGGGAATAAAAATGTTTATTAATAAATACTACTCTATGTCGGTAGGACTAGCTATGCGTCTCGCTACTCTTTTTCAATTGTAGAAACAATATTTTCCGCTGACATTTTTGGAAAACTTTCGGAGGTGTTTGTTTCGTAATAATGATCATGGACCCGAACATAAACCTCAAATTCGTGTTCAAGCAGTTTTACATATGTGAATTGTGTTGCATCGATTCGAGGGTACGGCTTATACAGAGCGCATTCAACAAACATTTTAGTATAACATTTGTGTGTTTTCAATAAAATTTTTAATTGATCCAATTAAAAAAATTAATTAAATATATCGGAAATTTGAATCATATTTTGATGTGATCAATTAAAAAATTAATTGAAATTTTGAAAAATGTTCAATAATTTTTTTAATTGAATCCATTAAAAAATTAATTGGAAATTTCAAAAATGTTGAATCATTTTTTTAATTGAATGTAGAATTTTTTCATTGAAATTTTGTTCAATCATCTTTTTTCAAAAACTGTGATTAATTTTTTGAATTTTAATGCTTGAAGCAATTACAATTAAAAAATTAATTGGATCAATTAACTTTGTGATTGAACCCGACCTTTATATTTTTCTGTGTAGAGCCCGCTTTTCACTACTAGGGCCTTAACAAGCGCTTTCTTCCGATTTGGACGAACATTGCAATATTGCACAAACTTTGACATAAATGTTTCTCTTATGACTCTGTACATTACAGGTGAATTTAAAAGAAATCGCTTTGGGGTTTGGGATATACCTTTCATGCACGTAGGGCATTATATAGTCGGCTAGGGTTGAATTTTGTCTTCGCTTGTTTTGCTTTACCTCATTGATTGGTATATACAGCAACCAGAACCCAAAAATTTTTTTGTTTTGGCTTCTATACCTTAATATCCATTCATATAGCTCACTGCTGTTTTACAAAATAATAACCTGGTTTATGCTTTTTTTTTGCGGGCATCAGATGGTAATAGTCTACTGGGTAAGTATGATTTATACAAGAAGCAGGAAAATGCACATTGTAGGTATAGCCACATACTTTGTGTTTTTTTTGAAAATCCCTATAGAGCTAGGCAAATTGAAATGACAAGAGCCAAAGAAAAACAAGAATAGACACACCAAAAATGGAACACCTAAAAATGTAGCGATAATGGCAATAGGCCTCTGTCTACCTTACACCATACTCAGGGCAAGGACATGGCATGACATTTTAATGTTCTTTACATTTCCATTTTTTTTCTGCTCACCGCTCGCTTTGTTGTCACGGCGCAAAGAGCAGAGTGTACGAACGCTTAAACTTTGGCAAAGTGATGTTCCATTGGCTTTACTGCACCATCATCATCGCCAACATCGTCATCCTTGTTGATGTCGTCGTTATTATTGTCACACATTGTGGCTCAACACAAGTACACTGGCTTAAATGCCAACACTAACACTTAGACATCAGCACGCGCTATTGAGTTTACAAGAACTTGCAGCTGGTAAATATTCAAACATTGCTGGGAGAGCAAGATGAAGAGACGTCGGAGCGACAGCTGAGGTGACAACATTGAGATGTAAAACTTTGAAAGAATTTGATGACGCATGCTGCACTGAACTCATAATAAATGCAACCGCATGGGGCAAAAGCGTTTTTATGTTTCCATTTAAAACACTCACACAAAGCCACACTCATTTGCTCCTTTTTACTGTGCGAGTTACAAACAAACATTTTGTAATATATTGACACTCGCAGGCAAACGCACATGAATACACACACACACACACACACTTGTGTCCTTAACCACTATGTGCAAGGGTTTACAGTGACACATGCAATCACTCGCACACCCACTCGTTCATCCAATCTACACAAGCACTGACCATATTTTTCAATTTGTATTCCTGTGGCTGAGTTGCCATGGTCAAGCAGTTGCAGAAAAAAATGTAAAAAACAACAATTTTGTGATGGTCCACAGTGACCAAAGGAGAAGAAAGTGTTATGGAAGATCAAAGTATTTGAGATTAGGTACTAAAGACTCAACTTTTTGATGCAGTTGTTGTTTAGACACGGAGAAACGTTTATTCCGCAGAAAGAAAAAGTAAATGGAAAGACGTGAGTGTGAGCGATTTGAGATGTACAGGAGTCAAAATAAAGTCCGGAAATTCTACCAAAGAATTAAACATCAAACCGATGGCTTTGGTGCCGGGACATCCTCCTGCAGAGACGAAGAAGAAAATCTGGTAACTGACAAATGCTGAGGATATGGAAAGAACATTTTACCCAACGTTGGCGGCGAAAAGGATACCGCAGAACCAATCCCTGATGATGGTATAGAATGTATACCTCCTAGTCAGAATGAGGTCCAAGTAGCAGTGACCCGACTAAAGAACAACAAGGCAGCAGGAGCCCACGGGTTACCTGATGAACTATTTGAGACCGGAGGCGACACGCTGATAAGGCGTATGCATCAGCTTATCTGGGCAATCTGACTAGAAGAACGCATACCTGATGATTGAAACCTCAGCATACCATGTCCGGTACACAAGAAAGGAGACAAGACGGAATGTGCCAACTACAGAGTAATAGGTCTCTGCCCCATCGCATACAAGATACTCTCGAGTGTACTGTGTGAAAGGCAATGAGCTAATTGGGCCCTATCAATGCGGCTTTAGACCTGGTAAATCCATCCTGGAAAAGACCCGAGAAGGATAAATCAACACCTACCATCTCTTTGTTGACTACAAAGCCGCTTTCGATACTCCTTTACGTTCAAAGGTATTTCAAGCCATGTCTGAGTTTGGTATCCCTGCAACATTAATAAGACTCTGCAGGATGACACTTGCTGATACGCGTTCCTCAGTAAGAATAGGAATGAATCTCTCCGAACCATTTAATACCAAACGAGGTTTCAGACAAGGAGGGAGACAGGCTATCGTGTGATCTCTTTAATATCCTGCTGGAGAAGATTATACGAGATGCAGATGTGAATAGATATGCCGACGACATCGATATCATAGGTCGGTCACCGGAAGTAGTAACTGCAGCCTTTGAAAGAATCGAAAGAGAGTCAGTGAAATAGGTTCGGCAGTTAATGGAGATAAGATGAAATGGATGGTTTCAACTTCCATAAAGCCTTGCACAACCGAGCAGATAAAGAAAATGGAGAAAGTTGGGATCTACAACTTTGGGTCAGTCAGTAACTTTATCTACCTCGCCACCGCCGTAACCGAAACGAATGACACGAGTTTTGAGATAAAGCGAAGAATAATACTGGCAAACAGATGCTACTTTGGACTAAGTAAGCAGTTTAGAAACAAGGACACCTCTCGATAGATACAAGACACTGATACTACCCGTGCTGTTATATGGTTCTGAAGCATGGATGCTTGTGAGAGCAGATGAGGCAGTTTTTGGAGTATTTGAGAGAAAGATTCTTCGTAAAATATATGGACCAGTTTGCGATAATGGAGAATATAGGCGACGTATGAACCACGAGCTGCATGAGCTGTATGACGACGATAGCATAGTTACACGCATCAAAATACAACGGCTGCGTTGGCTAGGTCATGTTGTCAGATTGGATGAAGAAACTCCAGCAAAGAAGTATTTTGAAGACAAACACGGTGATACACGCAAACCGGGAAGACCAAAAGCCCGATGGAAAGTTTTTTCAAAAATGTTCTAATTTTTTTTATCTTTAAGAAAAAAAAAAAATTAACATAGGACTACGTCAATATATTTGCTCTTTACAGAAATTTCGTCAAATCGGACAAGGTAATCCAGAGTCAGGGCGTTACTGGGTTAACCATTTCCGTCGGTCTGTTTGTCGAAGGCACTCTAACCGTCGAAAGGGTTAATCTAGGCGCTTGAAGTTGAAGGTGGTCAGTGAGAGGGGCTGATGGGCAAATCGGTCCAGGATTTGATATCGCTGCCATAAAAAAAATGTATATTGAATTATTGAACCTCTATACGGCTCAATTCTTATCCAATCTGAAATTTTTCGCATGGCTTTTTGCCAAGTGTCTTAAAAAAAGGTGTTGCTTAGTAGAGTATGAGTTGTGGCCCAAGTATCCGACTGCCGCTCCATCACCAAAAAACACATAAGCAGACCTGTCGGGAAACTGCCTCGGACTTAAATGAAGTATCTTTGAGAGTAAAATACGATTTTGAAATTCAAATTTTGGGTAATTTGAGCACTTGAAGGGCTCAATTCATACCGCACCAGTATGAAATTTCTCTGGGCACACAGATAATGTATCTAGCTCATTTCCTCCTTTGCCTGGACAATTTGTTTTAACCACTGTTCCCAGCATACCCTTCAAAATATATGGGTTGCCTAAACAAACGCACCCACGCACATGCATACATTCGAGTGTAGCCATTTTTTTTCTAAACAAACAAACGCAATGAATAGAATGTGTGTTACATAGCACCCATTATGAAACATGAAGATGCCCACTTGGATATGGTGGAGTGCGGCTTGACATGGTGAGGACATGTTGAGTATGAAGTCATCATTAGCGAACACACACACACACACTCACACGTTTTGTATGCAAATCATGAGCATAAATTCCAGGTCTTTGGTCAATTTTCGCTTTCTGCCCAATGCCATGCTGGCACAAGGCAAGTGAAAAAATAGGCAGTTTTTTTAGTACGTTTCAAAAACCTCCGGGAGAAAATAATTAAGCCACAACATCAGGGGAAAGTGGTGGTGAGACTGCATGAATGAATGTGTAAATGAAGCCAACCCCATGATTTGTTAATCAACAATGTTGCTCATACGCTACGATGGCTTTAGCCAAGCCGGCCGCAAATACAAAAATAATCACACGCTCCACTGGCATTGGTCTCATTTAATTGGTTGAACTGTTGGTTACTTATACGCCCAGGTGACCACAGTCATAATTGTGAATGGTTGTTTTCTACGTAATTGCAATGATTAATTAAAAATAAATGCTGTTGAACTTTAGCGGTCATTTTAAGGCTAGGATATCATCAGGCTGGAAAATCAACAAAAATTTAAGTCGATTTTAAAGTAAAGTGAGAAAAAAGGCAATACGAGGGCAGCTATATAAAATTCTGGCCTAATAAAGAAAATGCAAATTTTTATCATTAAAAAATTTTGTTAAATTTTTTTCAAAGTTTCCTCCAACAAGATCTATACACTTTTGCATGACCTCAAACCAATTATCTAAGCACTTTTTCCATTCCGAATGAGGCACCCCCAAAACATCGTTATTGAACGCTTCAATAGCGTTTTCTAGCGAGCAAAATCATTGACAATGCATTTTTATTATCATTGGTCAGGGCTGTACGGCGGATGACCAGTCAATTAGACGTTTTGGTTGGTCAAAAGGCTCTGGTTTAAGCGGATGTATGAGAACTGACATTGCATTGGTGAACAATAATTTGTCTTCTCTTGTTCGGTTGTTGAATTTCTCTAAACAATTCAGGATACCAAACTGTGATGTACCACTCCGAAACAGCCGAGAACACACACCCCTCCCTGGGGTGTTCTTCTGGTTACCCGCCTGCTGATCCCACCATCTCCCAGGTTTTCGTTAATAACCCTGTCGTAGAGCATATCATTAGTCCACTCGGAGATTATAGGGTGAATCCCGGTGCTTTCCACTGCGACGACTTCGATGCTATCTTCTCGTTATTGATGGCCCCCTTAATATCCAAACAAGCCACCATAGTAAGCTACTCTGTCGTAGAGACATCTCGATCACTTAGTGAAAGTGCCGTTTCTTTGTGGTATGCGTGTTATACCCCACTGAAGTTCTCCGGCATCAGTATCCCTCTCACCTTCAAGTCAATCAGTATTTCCAGTGTTTTCAGCAAAAATGATGACAGATTATTAGGCTACTCTGTCGTAGAGACATCTCGATCACTTAGTGAAAGTGCCGTTTCTTTGTGGTATGCGTGTTATACCCCACTGAAGTTCTCCGGCATCAGTATCCCTCTCACCTTCAAGTCAATCAGTATTTCCAGTGTTTTCAGCAAAAATGATGACAGATTATTAGGCCTAAAATCATTCGTCGTGCTGTGGTTTGTTTTTCTCGCCTTGGAGATAAAGACCACCTTGCCCGCCCTCTATGCCCTTGTAATGTAGGACCATGCCATGATGGCTCGGAAAATCCGTTTAAGCAAGGGCAGGGTAACTCTAAGGGACTCATGCAGCATCGCCGGGATAACACCGTCAGTTCCAGCTGACTTAAATGCGGACTGCCCACACTATCTTCTCATCGATGTTCATCAATGGACTCTTGTCGCGATAATCTTCGCCGAAAGTTGTGAAAAATAGTTGCACAAAAATGTTCACAAGTGAATTCCATTTTTATACCCTACACCACCACTGCGGTACAGGGTATTTCAACTTTGTGCAATTGTTTGCAACGTTATGAAGAACGTTATCCATGGATAAGTATACCGTTCGACTTAGTATTAATTCCAGATTCGATTAAGCTCTGTCCGTCTGTCTGTCGATCCATGTATTCTTGTGATCAAGGTGCAGTTTGCATTTGTTGTCCAATTGTCATGAAATTTTGCACAAGTGATTTTTTTGGCCCAAGGATAAACGCTGTAGATTTTGAAAAAAATCGGATTAAAGTTAGATAGAGCTCCCATATAAATCTTTCATCCGACATGCCCTTCTAAGGCTGTAGTAGCCATAATTCGATCCTTATAAAAGTTAGTACGAGACGTTTTATTTGACTTCCCAATACGCGTGCAATATTTGACAAAAATCGGATCAGATTATGATATAGCTCCCATATATATCTTTCAACCGATATGGCCTTTTGAAGGCTATAAAAGCCACAATTTTGGTTCGAACTTTTAAAATTTATTTAGCGTGAGGTGTTTTGTTTGAAGTTCTATTACGTGTGCTAAATTTCATGAAAGTCGTTTCAGTTTTAGATATAGCTCTTAAAAGATTTTATTGTATATTTCAAATGGTATGCAAAATAAACGCTGCCTAAATTTCAAAATAGGTTCCATGCAATAAAATTAGTATGTAGATACGATGGTGTAGGGTATTATATAGACGGCTCCACCCGTCTTTTGCTTTTCCTTACTGGTCGTATCTAATTTTTCCAATTTTTGTTTTTTGTTTTTTAGAAATTATGATATTTTGAAACATTTGGTCCTTTTAAGGACTACTCTTCAAAATTATATTAAATTAATTTCATCAAATATCTATGGTGACTCATTACACTCCACACCAATTATAAATTAACTTGGAACAGTTTTAAAGATTTGGAAAAAAAACTGTTTCCCTAAAGTTTGCCATTTATCCTTGAGCACATTCCACAATTTTGTGAGTCCTGATGGTGGTTTTTTTTTTGTTTTTGATTTTAATTAAAAACTCTGCTCGAACAACTGTCACAATGCTGAACCAATCACGTTTGGAAGTTTTCCTCATTTATTTAACCAGCAAACCAGACTCATTAAAATGGACGTAAAAGCGAATGAACGAAAAAAATGGGACTAACCAAAGTGAACAGATTTGCTTGTCTTTTGAGTTCGTTGACAGTTTTGTGCGGAAAATGTTGTTTTTTTTTTCTTTTCTTTTCCAAGACCATCAGATCGGCCAACTGACCAGCAGGGAAAAGCGATTACAAAGCAAAAGCCTTGACAAAATAGCAAATGTAGCTTCTGACTTTGCCATGTCCTTATGATGGAAACTTTTCAGAGTTCAATGCAGCCGCAGTTGAATGTTTGCTTTGTCATTGACCAAAAAGTTTTTTTGTTTATTTTGGGAGTAGAAAAACAAAAATTTAAATAAATATGAAGGTAAAGTTCAGCAATAAGAAAACCCAAAACAGGTGTACACAAGAATGAAACTGAAGAATTTTTCAATGAATAGAACATTAATGTCTACAATAAATATATTGAATTAGGAGATTGACATTGATGTCGACATTGGAAGAGCAAACTGCCGAACTTAATTGTTCAAAAGACGAGTTAGCTATTAAGTTGTGTTAGGCCGGGCAGAACTTTGGATACCCATCACCTCAGCACCTAGACTTGAACGCAAATTTTTATGTCATATTCGTAAACTACTCCCAAATAACTTTCATTTGAATCTCATATAGCCATGGTCGGCTGATATGGACCTAATTTTATGTCATACTAGCTGACCCGGGCCCGCTCCGCTGCGCCTTCTTTTACTTTCTTTGGAACAAAAGTTTCCTTGGAATATTTATTTTCGACAATTATAGATATTTTAGTGAAATACCATGCAAACTTGACTAACAGTTCAACAATACAAGTGCCTTTATCTGAATCCCACATGATCTTTATTGGTCTACGAATTTAAGTATGGATGTAAGGTGTACTCCATTCTCAAAATACTTCATTTCAGACCGATAGTCTCATGATGTCTGATTTAGTGGTGTTTTCGGGGGAGAGGTTGTCCCCCATATACTTGGCCCTGAAAAAATATCAGCATCGTGCTCTTCTCTAAAATACCATTTCTTTAAACCCCATATTGCCATTGGCTTAAGAGGAGTTTACATGATGAGGCGACCCCAAACCATGGCCCCAAAATAGGTCATCAAATTCGTTTTCTAATCTCAAATACCTTTCATTTGAGCCACATATTGGCATGGTCGAAAAATGTTTTTTATTTGGGGGTGTTTTGGGAAAGGGACTAAATACATGGTCCTACATTTGGATATCAAATTCGTATACTAGTCCCAAATACCTTTGTTTGAGCCCCATATTGCGATATTCACTAAAAAATTGCTGTTTGTGGGGTATTTTGGGAAAGGGGTACACCCCCAGAAAATTGGTCCCGAAAATGGGTATCAATTCTTGCTCTACCCCCCAATATCTTTCGATTAAGCCCCACATTGTCATGGTCCGTAAATATGCCCTATTTAGGAGTGTTTTGGGGAGGGGGGTGGTCCCCCTAATTCGAAGCCCTGAAAATATATCAGCAACGTGCTCTATTCTCATATATCTATATATCATTTATTTGAACCCCATATTGCCATTGCCCTCAAAATTGGATATCAAATTCGTTTTCTAATCTCTTATTGCAAAAGTCAGCAAATATGTCCGGTTTGGGGTATTGCCCGTAAAAACTATGAATATTTAGTTCCACTCTCTTAAAGACCCAAATTGTCTTGGTGAGCAAATATGTCCTATCTGGGGGTTGTTATGGTGTTCGGACGTCCGCTAGACAGTTGGCCCCGAATGTTGATATCACATACGTAGTCTACTCCCACATACTTTTAATTTGAGCCCCGGCTTGGGGGGTGTTTTGGGGGATGGGCGACCACTAAGTGAGTTGGCCTTGAAAATATATATCGGATTCGTGTTCCACTTTAAAAACCCTCTTATTTGAGCCTCATATTGCAATAGTCCGAAAATACTTACTATTTGGGTGGTGTTGTGGGGGCGGGGTAGCCCCATAGACACTTTTCCCGAATATTGATATTAAATTCGTGCTTTACTTCCAAAGACCTTTCATTTGAGCCTCATATTGCTGTGGTCGTAAATTTGTCCCCTTTGGGGGATGTTTTTGGTGAGAGGCGGCCTCCCAAACACTTGGTCCCATATTTGAATATCAGATTCGTATTCAACATTCAAATATCTTTTATTTAAGCCCCATATCCCCATGGTCAGTAAATAAGTCCTGTTTGGGGGTGTTATGAGAAAGGGGTGGACCTCAAAAAACGTGGTCCCACATTTGGATATCAGATTCTTATTCTACTCGCAAATACCTTTCATTTGACTCCCATATTGCCATGGTCGGTAAATATGTCCGATTTGGGGTTGTTTTGGGGCTTAGGGTGGTCCCCCTAGCACTTGGTCCGACAATTGGATATCAGATACGTTTTCTTATCCTATATACCTTTCATTTGAGTCCCATATTGTCGTGATTGGTCTTAATATGTGTTTGGTAGGTTTAAGAGTGGGGCAGCCCCCCTAAGCACTCCATACGAAATTTGGATACCAAATTTTTATTTTTAGGTAACTGTATGAGAGCACACAAAATTTCGCTTAAATCGCACCACCCATCTCTGGCGTTTCCGCCTTCAGATATCAAAAACCCTATTTTCACCACGGGGTCATTATGCACCATCTGTGAAAATTTCAAGAAAATCGGTTCAGCCGTTTTTGAGTCTATAAGGAACACACAAAGATACAAACAAACAAATAAATCTACAAACAAACACAAATTGATTTTTATATACAAGATAGTGATTTGGTGCTTGTTTTAATGGTGTTATTATAATTTGTTTCAATTCTTGACAGCTCCAGTTTGTTTGAAGCCATCATCTTTAATTGGTGCGCAGCTCTAATGCGTTTTAATTACAAGTTTCAATATCTGTTCGCTTATTGAGGGTCCAATGTTAACAACATCAGTATCAACGTAAGCGTCAGCAATTTCATCTGCATTCAGATGGAAATTTGATTGAGGAAAATATCTTGAGCTATGCGTTAGGGATGCCCATTCTGGGGCAAAAAAAACTCCTGCAGCCGCAAGTTTTCTTATACTTGAGTGAAATGTTGTACGCATGGGATCCTATATAGAGCCAATATGAACTTTTTCAGCCCATCGAAGGGCCAATTTCTTTCTGCACATTGTTCGGAAACCTCATTGACCTCTACTAGTATTTTAAACTCTTTGAAGCTTCGAATTGGCACTTAGTGGTTCTAATTTAAACATGACAAAAGATTCTTGGTTATACAAAATTCGGCCCTGCCGATGATTACGTCCGTATACTTGTTTGCATTTAATTATAAATTTTAGCCACAAATTCACAAAATTACCATTTCCATATGTGGTTTGAAAAAAATAAAAACTATTCATTTGCTAAAATTAAATTAAAACACACTCAGTTCATAAACTTATTCTAACCAAATAAAATGAACTCAAAAATTAAAACCAATTTACATCCCTGCCAAGCAAGCATCCATATGATGGTGGTGTTAGTGTGTGTATTGGTATGCGTGTTTATGTTGCAAAGTAATACGCGAACTCGTAACTAAATTAATGCAGTGCAATGCAAAACGCTTAATGAGATTATAATTAAATGGTAGCAGTAATGGTTGGCAAACTGGCATGTAATCCAAACAACCATTTCGGACACTCCATTATAAGGCACTCGCATGGGGGTTGGTTGGGCAAGGGGGCAACGGGCTTCTGTGATGGCTGCTAATGCTGGTTAGCCAAGCAAACAGCACTTAACGGCCATGGAGTGGACGCGGTTGCTCTTCCATTGATCCCACATCAGCCGGGTCAACTTATTCGCCATGGTATATTTTGTGCTTTAAGTTGTCATCCAACAGCTCCCGCAACAGCAATGGCAGCATCTGTTGCAGCCAAACAATGGCATTTACCCGGTTATTTGCATGTCATCCATTGAATATTGCTGTCGTTACCACATCTGCTGTCAATCTACATTGCCAAACTATAGACCAAATACAGGCACACACACACACACGCACACGTGCACCATAACAGGTTCTTTGCGAACGTTTCCCCAATTGCATTCAATGCTCTAGTCCAGTCAAAAGCAATTACATTCATACATCCGAATTTCATTTTCATGTGTGCATTTCAATTTGGAGCTCAGTTCGGTGGCACTTTGTTGTCCATGTCAATTGGAGTGGTCTGGATTGGCAAGTAATTGCAACCACATTTTATGTCTATTCAACTAAATTTGATTCCATTTATGCCATGTACATAAATAATTTATTCGATGGCGATTTTGAAATATTATTTGATATTCGATTTCAATTTGATTTTTGAAGGCGGATATACGGAACGAATGTGACTGGTCCAAGGATTTATGGTAATTGAGCTGATGAATGATGTTTAAATTATAAATGAAGAGCCATTGAACCATAAAAACCTGACAATAGTTATATACCCCATACCACTACTGAGGCATAGGGTATTAAAAATTAGTGAATTTGTTTGCAACATCCAAAAGGAAGATGGTTAGATGGTCACTAATTAGAATACGAGACGACTTGGAATCACTTGGAATATATGGGAAGTATATCTATATCTGAACCGATGAATTTTTTATGAAATTTTGCACACATATGAAGACGTCAAATGTAGCACCTCATGCCAAATTTTGTAAAGATTGAACCGAAATTGTGGCTTCTACAGTCTTAAAAGTCCACATCGGATGGAAGATATATATGGGAGGTATATCCATATCTGAAACCGATTTTTAAGAAATTGTGCACAAATATGAAGACATCAAGTAAAGCACCTCTTTGCCAAATTTTGTAAAGATCAGACCAAAATTGTGGCTTCTACAGCCTTAAAAAGACATACCGGATGAAAGATATATATGGGAGCTATATCTAAATCTGAACCGATTTTGTTCAAAATCATTAGCGTTCGTCCTTGGGCCTGTAAAAGAGACTTGTGCAAAATTTTTATGACAATCAGACCATAAATGCGACTTGTAACTTGACCTGTAAGAATACATGGACAGACAGACGGACATAGCTAAATCGAATCAGGAAGTGATTGTTAGCTGAACGGTGTACTTATCAATGGGTCTAGCTCTTCTCCTTCTAAGCGTTGCAAACAAATGCACAAAGTTATAATACCCCATACCACAGTGGTGGTGTAGGGTACAAAAATGTCCACATAAAAATCCCTTTCGCATTCTAAATTGGGAATTCGGCGGATATTTTGAAGTTTTAGTTCTTTGACTCATAATTATTGGCAAAATTCTTCAAGCAAATAAAAATCTTAAATTTTCAACCAACTTTTTTTTCTGTGGACCATGCTCCATATATGAATAGTTGTAGGGTATTATTTAGTGGGCATTGCCCGTCTACACAATAAATTTTTGAAAAGAAGCAGTGATTTCGCTCAGTCATACATAAATAAACCGACATATCATGCATGTTAATTACTTCCGCCCTTAAAAGAGCCAAACTGTCGAATGCTCTTTGTGTTGGGTTTAAATGCATTGACCCATGATTTGCATTTCATCTATGAAGGCTGCATATCTGTTGTTTTTGTTTGTTGGGATTTATCAACAACGCGATGTTGACTTGAAGCCAACATCCATGAGTTCAAAACCAACATGCTACTTCATATTTGAATCCTTTAAGCCAACCATAATCGCTTGAAGTAAATTTGCAATCATACTATGCTCACGTGGCTGCTCAGTGTTCAGTTGCACTTTGAGAGCAGTTGATGTTGATGTTCCAATGACCACTAAATATATCGACTTTTGTATGACTTTGCTGCACTTTTTCGCACTTTTCTGTTCATTCATATCGCAACTTGACTGCCACAATGTTTCGATGTGTTTATTTACTTCAACCCCGTCTCCTGTATCACCAAACAGTAGCTATATCTGCTGCTGAATAGAATAGTGAATGACCAGACGCTTCCATTGGATTCAATTCAGTTCGAATAGCTTCGATTTGATACCCATCGAATTAAGCAAATAAAAACAAAAACTGAAAAAGGTTTAAATCGTTTGTGACTGCATATTAGAGGGGGTGCAATATCAATGCAGCTGAAATACTTAATTGGACCGATCGGAAGAATTTGGGACTTAAATGAATGGTATTCGAGAGTGCAGTACTAAAATGATATTCAAAATTAGGTCCCAGTACCTAAGCGGCCTCCCCAAGTCCAAATCAGCCCCAAATAGACATATTAGGCGATTATGTCAGGATGGTACTCAAATGAAAGGTATTAGGGTGTAAATTTAGAATATGAGATTATAAACGAGGTCCGAGTAATGAATAGGACTCCGCCTCCTTAACCACTCCACAAATCGGAATATTAGCCGATCATTTCTGTAAGGGGTTCATCTGGGGGTTCAAATGAATGGTACGAAGGAGTAGATTACAAACATGAAATTAGTGTTCCTGTCCAAGTATCTGGTTGGCGCTCTAATGCCTAAAACCACTCCGAATATGTTAATTGACCGAGTAGAAAATGAATGTGATATCCATTTTTGGAGCGAAGTGTTTGGTAACAGTTCCATCCTCAAAATTGGGGGATGGGGGTATACTAACCTAGTCATTCCGTAGTCATTGTAACACCTTGAAAAATTGATCTCCAACTCAGTATAGAATATATATTCTTGATCGTCTGGACATTTTGAATCGAACTAGCCATGCCCGCACGTCCTTCGGTCCGTCCGACCTTCGGTCCGTCCGACCTTCGGTCCGTCCGACCTTCGGTCCGTCCGACCTTCGGTCCGTCCAACCTTCGGTCCGTCCGTCCTCCGGTCGACTGTCCTTCGGTCCGTCCGTCCTTCGGTTCGTCCGTTCTTCTGGCCGTCCGTTCTTCGGTCCGTCCGTCCTTTGGTCCGTCCGTCCTTCGGTCCGTCCGTCCTTCGGTCCGTCCGCCCTTCGGTCCGTCCGTCCTTCGCTCCGTCCGTCCTTCGGTCCGTCCGTCCTCCGGTCGACCGTCCTTCGGTCCGTCCGTCCTCCGGTCGACCGTCCTTCGGTCCGTCCGTCCTTCGGTCCGTCCGTCCTTCGGTCCGTCCGTCCTTCGGTCCGTCCGTCCTTCGGTCCGTCCGTCCTTCGGTCCGTCCGTCCTTCGGTCCGTCCGTCCTTCGGTCCGTCCGTCCTTCGGTCCGTCCGTCCTTCGGTCCGTCCATCCTTTGGTCCGTCCGTCCTTCGGTCCGTCCGCCCTTTGGTCCGTCCAGATGCAGACATTTTGCATGAAGTGTTTTGTTATAGCTTTTAATAACTGTGTTAGGTATCGTTAAAAATGGTTCATAACCTGATATACCTGTCATATAAACCGATATTGGATCTTGACGCTTAAGCCTTAGAGGGCCCAATCCTTATCCGATTTGGCTGCGGTCGAGATATTATGTTACGGATTCCAACAACTGTGTTCAGTTTGGTCTAAATTGGTTCACAACCTAATATAGCTCCAGTATTAACCGATAACCCGATTATACTTCTTAGCCTCTAGAGGGCGCAATTCTTTTCCGATTTGACTGAAATTTTATACAACGACTTCTCCCATGACCTCTAATATACATACGTGTCTCGTATGGCTGAAGTGGTTTAAAACAAATCTAATATAGCTTCTATTGTATATTAGGTACCGATCTCCCGATTATATTTATTGAGCCTCTAGAGGGCGTAATTCTAATCCAATTTGGCTGAAATCCAAGTATGGTTCGAATCGGTTCATAACTTGTTATAGCTCCAATTGCATGGCAATTTTTATCCATTATCCTTTGTTTGCCTGAAAAGAGATACCGAGCAAAGTACTTGACAAATGCTATCCATGGTGGAGGGTATATAAGATTCAGCCCGGCCGAGATTAACACGTTTTTACCTGTTATACCCATCACCGTAGGATAGGCGGCATATTCATTCAGTCATTCCGTTTGCAACACATCGAAATATCTATTTTCGGGGCTACAGAGTATATATATTTCGGATCGTCGTTAAATTCTAAAACGATTTAACGATGTCCGTGTGTCTGTCCGTCTATCCGTCTGTCCGTCCGTCTGTTGTAATCACTCTAGAGCCTTAAAAATTGAGATATTGAGCTGAAATTTGGCACAGATACGTCTTTTCGATGCACGCTGGTTAAGTTCTTGAACGGGCAAAATCGGACCATATATGGATATAACAGCTATATAGACCGATTTTCCGATAAAGGGTCTAATGTCGATAAAAACTTAATTTTTCATCCGATTTTGCTGAAATTTTAAACAGTGAGTAGTTTTAGGCCTCCCGACATCTGACTTAAATATGGTTCGGATCGGACAATATTTGGATATAGCTACCATATAGACCGATCTCCCGATAAGGGGTCTAAAGACCATAAAAACTTTATTTATTACCCGATTTCGCTGCAATTTACAACAGTGGGTTATTTTAAGCCTCCCAAAATCTGACCTAGATATGGTTCAGATCGGACAATATTTAGATATAGCTGCCAAATAGACCGATCTGCCGATAAGGGGGCCGAAGCCCATAAAAGCTTTATTTATTACCCGATTTCGCTGAAATTTGAAGCAGTGAGTTTTTCTGAGCCTCACGATATCCGACCTCAATATGGTTCAGATCGATTTATAATTGGATATATATGTTTAGTTTATTTATACCTATATATTCTTGTTAAATATTTATTAACTTCGACCCGCCCTTATATGCTGTTGTTGTGTATGCTGTCCAATTATTTGGCGATTTGTATGGCTTTCCTGCCACGATTGATTGTGAGAAGATTAATATTTACAACAAACAAATTATTGATGCTTGGCCATGTTACTTTGTATATGGCCAATATATCCAAATAAATGCGTTGCTACAACTACTCCAATTGACGACTGATAGACTGATTTAAAGATAAACACAAACTCGCACACACACACACATCATTGAGGTAGGACTCTAACATCATTCATTGCAACTAACTTCTATAATGGTCGATTTGGTATACTGTGGCCTTGCTAAGAAAGACAAGTAAAAACGTATTACGTTCCGCCCGGCCAAATCTTGGGAACCCGCCACTATGGATACTGTTAAAAATTCTCAAAAAATTAATTTCAAATTTGGTATTTTATATACCAAACTTCTGGCTAGCAAGGCAAAAATCGTAGCATCGATTTATATGGAAGACATATCTGGTTATAGACCGATTGGGGAGATCGATTTATAAAGGAGCTAAATGTGAGCGGGCCACCGTAGCGCAGAGATTAGCTTGTCCGCCTAAGACGCTGAAGGCCTGGCGAGAACATCAGAAAACAAGTAGAAAGGTGTTAAGTTCGGCCGGGCCGGGCTGAACTTTGGATACCCACCTCCACGGGTATGTATGTAAACCACGTTTAGTAAAAATCCGGTAAAAAATGCATACCTTATGCCCCATAGCAGCTATATCGAAATATGTTCCGATTTCGACCAAATACTAATAAGTACAAGTCATTGTTCAATTGTGTATAACAAAATATTGATATTTTTTGTAGCTATATCTAAAAATAAACCGATTTGAATCATATACGACACGGATGTCAAAAAGCCCAACATAAGTCAATGTGTCAAATTTCAGTGAAATCGAATTATAAATGCGCCTTTTATGGGTTGAAGACTTTAAATCGATATATCGGACTATATGCCAGCTATATCCAAATCTGAACCGATCTGGGCCAAATTTTTTTTCTGTCAGCCAACACGCAGTGCATTGCGTTGGCCAGAGGAAATTAGGAATTGGAGAGGGGGAAACGGATGTAGTGCTTATTGACATTTGTCTTAAATCTTTGGATGTCAAAGTGGGTGGGAAAAACATTAGCCGGAAGCCATCGATTCCACATACGAATGGTTCGGGCGAAATAAGAATTCTCTCTATAATGAATTGTGCGGTCCGCTGGCCAATCAATTGATCAAACGGATGTGCGTTCCTCGAATGTATAGTATCCCTGACATACATCCTTACATCAGGAATAAGAAGACGAATATCAGACGAACACATACATCATGAAAGTACCGATAGAACAGCGCCAAACAACCCACATTGCGACGATGATGAAGGGAGGCAATAGAGTTGGATACCCCAATGTCCCCAATCAACGCCATCGCTCTGCTCTGTACACGATCCAGTAGCTCCAGGGATGATTTTGAAGCTCCAGCCCATACATGTAAGTTGTACTTCATTTTCGGCCTTATGAAAGTGGTGTAGATGTTAAGAAGATCAGACTGAGTGAAGTAATTCTTATACCATTTAAGGAAGCCTAAACTCTTGAATGCTTCCTTCGACACTTCAAATACATGTCTAGCCCAACGGACATCTCGTGCCCAGAACATCAAGAGCTACTGATTACTCAACATCTACACCGTTGATAGACAAAGACGATTGTAATGGGTCAGCAAATGGTTTGTATGACAACAAGCAGCACTGAGTCTTCCGTGCATTAAAATCTACTCGATTCATTCGACCCCACTCAGAAATGGCCAGCAAATCCTGGCAGAGTGTATTGTCCATAACCCGCCTCTTGTCCTCAAACTCTCGAAGACTCGGCCTATGGTCGAATGAGTACCAATGACGGGGATTACTGTCATCCGCAAATGAGTAGATCGGATTCGATGTCTGACCCAACAGATCGTTGATGATAATAAGAAAAAGAGAAGGAGAAAGAACAGAGCCCTGGGGTACACCTGTGGTCAATTTGTGCTCATTGGATGAGAACCCATCTATAACGATTCGAATAGTGCGATCTCTGAGAAAGCTCGAAATAAATGGAACGAAGCCATTACCGACAATTTGAAGAAAGATGTTGAACTGCCTAACACAACTCACAGCCCCAAATTTCAGCAAAATCGAATAACAAATGTGGCTTTCATAGGCCTTAGACCCTAAAACGGCGGATCGGTCTATAAGGCAGCTATATCCAAATTTGGACCGATGTGGGCCAAATTGAAGGAAGATTTCGAAGGGCCTAATACAAATCACTGCCCCAAATTTCAGCCAAATCGGATCAATAATGTGGCCCTTATGGGCCTTGGACCCTAAATCGGCGGATCGGTCTATATGGGATATAGTCCGATATAGCCCATCTTCGAACTTATCCTACTTATGGACAAAAAAAAAATACCTGTGCAAAGTTTCAGCTCAATATCTCTATATTTAAAGACTGTAGCGTGATTTCAACAGACAGACGGGCGGACATGGCTAGATGGTCATAGATTTTTACGCTGATCAAGAATATAGGGTGGGAAATTGATATTTCGATCTCCCTATCCTTCGGTGGTAGTTATAAAATATGTCAGCGGCAGCTTTTCCCTTCCATATGCTGTTCTATGCTATGCATAGAAGCCATGTAAAAACTTCTCCCCAGAGAGGTGTCGCACTGCGGCACGCCAATCGGACTTGGCTATAAAAAGTATGCCCCTTATCATTGAGCTTAAAACTCGAATCGAACAGCACTCATTGTGAGAAGTTTGCCCCTGATCCTTAATGGATCAATGTGAGCGGTTTATATGTGGTGGGCAACAATCTTGGCTTCTAGGTACCAATTTGGACCTTAAATGACGCGGCTGTTGGAAATTGTAACAAATCTGAACCTATACAGCCCATTTACAATCTGCAACGACCTATCCATCCATAAGCAGGTCTGTGTTGGACCGCTACCGTGATCTAGGCTGATCGAATGTTGAGATGATTAAGATATAAAAACTTTATGGGGTCGCAGATCAAACGGAACGACTAGATGGGTGTACCCCCCATCCTATGTTGGCGGTCATAATAATTGAATAATACTTCAGAAATTTCCTCAAAATTTGCCACGAAAATAAAATTACGACATTGTTTTTATAAACATCGAAGTTTGTTAAGAAAATTCGTATATTCTTCTATTAAAGGAAGATTCTTTTAGATATTCATATTAGTTTCTTCCGTCCATTATAAGCAAATATATAACCAAAGTTTCCTAAATTTTTTTTTACGCCTACAGTCTTTCTTCATAGAGAATTTGTTTAGATGGAAAAAAAAGTTTTTAAATTGAAATTTAATTTTGATGGTTTCGTATGGCGCAGTTAGTTGTTTGGTTGTTTGAACATTCCAAACATGCTTGTCTAAATTTAGATTAAATAAATACTCGTTTAATTTGAAATGTTTTCCCCAAAGAAATTTTAATGAAAAGCTACTTCATAATCGAGCCTATCAATACGATGCCAACCCATAGCTCTTCTTCTTCGTCTCCACTTTATAAGATATACTAAAGCATTTCCACAATGTTTATTACGAAATAGTTGCCGGTTTGATAAGATTCTTCGGCTGAGAGTCAGTCAGCCAGCCAGTCAGTTAGTCTTCTTAACCATCGTTGATGGATTCTTAGACATGTTGTACTTGTTCACTGTACACTTCATTAAACTCGAGTATTGTGTTCGACATCGAAACGCAATCTGCTCCAAGTGTTGCTACACTTTAATTGGAGCGTGGGGAGCAAATGGGTCATGCTGAATGCCCTGCTGCATGTAGTGAAACATCATCATGGGGAAACGGATGTTCAATGCTTGGCTACGAAATCGACATCCGTTTCATGTAGTGGCAAAGCGGCTGCTGATGTTTTTGTAGTTGGTGGCATCACATCCCATAACAATTGTCTGATAATTGGTTTTCATTTAATTACTAAGCCCATTGAAACTCAACGCAATCAATTACCTGCAATTAACAATGGCTTCATTACCCAAAGCGTTACTCTGGCTTCGCCGTTTCAAATGCTTGGCTCTATCGTTGATCGGTTTTTCTTTAAAATTGCCTCTAATTGTAGACAGCTGACTTTATTATGTGGCAACACAAACCAGAACCGAAGCAAAACATTTATACTAGCTATCCTTTGGCATGAAATTGCAATCTTTTTCAAATTGAATTTACGACCGAATCAATTCTTTCATTTGAAAAAATTCCAATTCCAGAGAAATTATCCAACTAGGCGAGCCATTCATGAAGGGGATGTTTGTCCATTCTTGGCTTCATACCTTCACTCACAGATTCTACAATTTATTTATTTTAACTTTTTCCGGTTGCTTTGGAAAACTATGTTCCCCTCCCCCGCCCTATTTCTCGTAACAACTCACTTGGCAAATAGTTTGCTTTTCTCTCGAACAACATACATACATCCGTTTCTGGTCGTAAAGAGCAGACAATACGCTTCTAAGAGGGAAAACAATAACAATAACAACAACTTAAAGCGAGCTAGTAAATATTTTTGTAATGTTCGTAAAATGTCCAAACGAACAACAACAAAATAACACTCATATCGATATCATAAACAAACAGCAACAACAAAGGAAATCTATTAGAAATTGAGAAGAGCTTTTATTTCAAATCATGTTCATATGCATCATGAATTGTGGAGTCTGGAGTGGCTCCATCACACACAAAGGCAAAACTAATATTAGCAACTGGAAGCCATGCGTACTGAATGTTAAACTTGATTTGATTTTAATTTTATTTTCAATTCGTATTCATTTTAATTGAGCTCTCTAGTGTTTGTACAATTTTATGAATAAGGCAATGAATTTCAAAAAACCAAATAAAGTAGTTTTGGAGAAAGGATTGTTAAATGTGAGTGAGAATACCCTATAACACTACAGATGTGCATTTTAGCAATACCATCAGTGATCGGAGTCACTCTTTTACAATAAGAGTGTTTGCATGCTAGAAAAATTTGTGCAAATTTGCACAAAAAATTGCTGGAGGTGGTTCGGGTACCTTTTTTGCCAGCACAAGAGAGCGGGAGAGTGCTTGAGAGTGACTTCTAATACCCTGTACCACAGTAGTGGTGAAGGGTATAAAAATAGTAACGATTGTTCTTTCTCTCCTGCTAAATATACCCTACACCACTACTGTGGTACATGGTATTATAACTTAGTGCATTTGTTTGTAACGCCTAAAAGGAAGAGAGATATACCAATTGATAAGTATACCGATCGACTCGGAATCACTTTCTGATTCGATTAAGCCATGTCCGCCTGTCCGTCTGTCTGTCTAAATCTGAGTCGATTTCGATAAAATTCACCTGTAATGAAAATATATAAAAATAAATTTATGTTTGTTTGTTTGTGTGTTCCTTATAGACTCAGAAACATATGGTGCATAACGATCCCGTGGTGAAAAAAGGGTACTACATTTTTTGATATCTGAAGGGAGGGGGGGGGGGGGCGGACCCTCCCCCTTACCCTTATTTTCAGAAACGCCAGATCTCGGAGATGGGTGGTGCGATTTAAGCGACATTTTGTGTGCTCTCATATAGAACCCTAAAAATAAAAATTTGGTATCCAAATTTCGAATGGGGTACCTAGGGGGGCCGCCCCACCCTAAAACCTACCAAACATATATTTACACCAATCAATATGGGACTCAAATGAAAGGTATTTAGGATAAGAAAACGTATCTGATATCCAATTGTCGGATAAAGTGTTAGGGGGACCACCCCAACCCCTAAAAACCTCTAGATCGGACATATTTACCAACCATGGCAATATGGGACTAAAACGAAAGGTATTTGCGAGTGGAATACGAATCTGATATCCAAATGTGGGACCACGTTTCTGGGGGTCCACTCCCTCCCCAAAACACCCTCCAAACAGGACTTATTTACTGACCATGGGAATATGGGGCTTAAATTAAAGGTATTTGAGTGTAGAATACGAATCTGATATCCAAATATGGCACCGAGTGTTTGAGGGGCCGCCTCTCACCAAAACCATCCCCCAAAGGGGACAAATTTATGACCATAGCAATATGGGGCTCAAATTAAAGGCCCTTGGGAGTAAAGCACGAATTTGATATCAATATTCGGGAAAAGTGTCTGTGGGGCCACCCCACCCCCACAACACTACCTAAATAGTAAGTATTTGTTGACTATTACAATATGAGGCTCAAATAAGAGAGTTTTCAGAGTGGAACATGAATCCGATATATATTTTCAAGGCCAACTCACTGAGTGGCCGCCCATCCCTCAAAACACCGCCCAAGCCGGTCACGTTTGCCGACTATGAAAATATGGGGCTCAAATTAAAGATATATGAGAGTAGACCGCGCATCTGATATTAACATTAGGGACCAAATGTCTAGGGGACATCCCTCCACGATAACAACCCTCAAATAGGACATATTTGCTCACCAAGACAATTTGGGTTTTAAAGAGAGTTGAAATAAATATTTATAGTTTTTAGGACCAATACCAATAAGGTGTTTAAATGAGATTAGAAAACGAATTTGAGGCCAATGGCAATATGGGGTTCAAATAAATGATATATAGTTATATGAGAATAGAGCACGTTGCTGATAAATTTTCCGGGATTAGTGTTTGGGGGACCACCCTAATCCCCAAAACACCCCCAAAATCGGGCATATTTACCGACCATGTCAATGTGGGGCTTAAATGAAAGAGCAAGAATTGATACCCACTTTCGGGACCAATTTTCTGGGGGTCTACCCCTTTCCCAAAATACCCCACAAACAGCAATTTTTTACTGACCATCGCAATATGGGGTTCAAATAAAGGTGTGTGGGAGTAGAAGATGAATTTGTTATCCAAATGTAGGATCATGTATTTAGGGCATCACACCTTTCCAAAAACACCCCCCAAAGGATAACAATTTTTCGACCATGGGAGTATGTGGCTTAAATTAAAGGTATTTGAGGTTAGAAAAAGAATTTGATAACCAATTTTGGGACCATGTGTTTGGGGGATGCCTCATCCTGTAAACTCCCCTCAAAACCAATGGCAATATTGGGTTTAAATAAATGTTATTTGAGAGAAGAGCACGATGCTGATATTTTTTAGGCCCAAGTATCTGTGGACCACCTCGTCCAAACACACCAAAAATCAGACATCATGCGAATATCGGGCTGAAATAAAGTATTTTAAAAATGGAGTACACCTTACATCCAAACTTAAATTCGTAGACCAATAAAGACCGTATGGGATTCAGATAAAGGCACTTATATTGTTAAACTGTTTGTGAAGCGATATACTTTGTCGAAAATAAGCTCTTCAAGCTCTTTCATAGTCGAAAATAAATATTCCAAGGAAAATTTTGTTTCATATAAAGTAAAAGAAAGCGCAGCGTAGCGGGCCCGGTCCAGATAATATATATATGTATCCCCCGACTTTCACTCCTAGAGCCACTGCAAGCTCATTTATTGACCAAACTTCCCAAAACGTTGTACAACGCTTTCTTCAACGACTTTTATCAAAACTCCCTTTCAACTCTTAAACTCATTGCCGTTAAAAAGTAGCTTATCAGTTGAAAGACCACCTGCATTTCATTCATATTTGTGATAAGCTCAATAACCATATCCTAAACCTATTTTACAAGTTATTTTGGAGATACATTTTAATGTTGGGACAATTTGATTCAATTTTCCCAAAGGATTTGCCATAGGATTTGGTGCCACCGAAAGCATGCCAAACATAAAACAATTTTGTGTGTTGATGTTGCTCTAATGGCCCGAAGAGGGGGAGAGGGTACGATTTGATCCTTTGGCTTTTAAAATTATTCCAGTGCAAATCCTTTTGAATGTGTTTATAGTTGGCATTGGGAGTGTTACAACATAAAAGGATAATTTTCCATATTTTATGAATTTTTCCCATGTTAAGGGCTTAGCAAAAAGAAAAGCTTTCAGCACGAACTATCACACATCTGCACACTTGGCCACTTTATCCTTTGACAGAGGATGGTCTCTTTTAGTTTGGCTCTCATAGCCTGCAGTTTTCATTAAAATTTATTTAATGTTCTTTTGCTCGCTGTTCGTCTTTCGCTTTGGCTTTTCACTCTAGCCTTCTTGGCTTTATTTGCTTAGGAGGGTTTCCTTTTCCTCGGTGGCCAGCAAGCCGTTTAAATAAATCCCAATATGTTTGTAATAGTTATGGCTGTTTATTTTTGTATTTTGCCCTTTCTCTCTCACATCAGATTCGCTTTTTTGCCTCTTTTAATTGGTTGTTGACTTTCAGGACAATCGTGTCATCCGACTAGGGAACTGTTAGTCAAGAATCCTTACCATGGCTCATGTAGTTGTTAAGTATGTTTACCCGGCAAAGTCATGAGCGTGAAAGAGGCACACTTATCACAGGTTGTGATTGCTAAATGGAATAGGGTAAAATCAGAATGGATAAGTGGTAGCGTGGTCCTTCCACCATGGAGTTTTTTTGTCAAGATCTTCTAATGATGACTTGGTTTGTATGGTAGAAGCTTTAAACTAAACTGTTCTGGTTAGAAGATAAATCTGAAGTTCCGTTTGTGGCAGACTTCGAACCAAATAACCGAACTATGTTTCAAACCCTCTGAATAGGAGTTGCCATTTCTTGGTGTTGAAGTAGTCACATCGAAGCAGAGAAATATGTTGGAGTATATATTTGGATATGGCTACCTAAAAAGGCCGATATTGTGTTCTACAATATTAAACCATTACTTGCACCTATTAGACCACTCAATATCCGTCCCGAATTTTGACTATATTCTAATCAGACTATATTTCGATATAGCTGCTATGGGGCATAAATTAAGCATTTTTCACCGGATTTTGACGAAAGGTGGTTTACATATATACCCGAGGTAGTGGGAATTCAAAGTTCGGCCTTCTAACTTATTATTTATAAATTTTCCTTAGAAAAAATTAGCTAAAACACCTTAAAATTTTCTCCTTGTTTTGCAAAGAGAACATGTTATAGACGCGTTTTAAGTAAAGTTTTGACAACATATGCCATTTGAAACGAGAGTTATGTGTACAACGGAATAAGTTCCCAAAACGCATAACCTAGACCCCCCAATGGGCTTACGTTCCTTTTACTTCATGTGTCCGCTTAAATCATGGAACATTTTGTTTGCATCAAGCAATCTTTGTGAAAAATGCCGATTTGGAAATAATCTTTGCCAGCAATGGGCATTTTGGGTAATCTTGTAAAAAATCGGGCATCATGAATTTTTCGTTTTTTAATAAAAATTTTATCTGCAAACTGAAAGAAAATTTTTTAAATATTTGGTTTTTTTGTCAGCATAGTAGCAGTTAGTTCTTAAACTCTAGTCCCAGCCAGCCCTCAATGTCCAATGTGCAGACAATAAACCTGAGACGTAATTCTGGGAATTTGGCATTCCAACACAGATTATTTAAGATAAGCTTTGCTACTCACCCCAAAAACTAGTATTCCAATTAGTTTGCTCCCATTGCCTCGGGTATTTGCTGTTGATGTGACGTTGGTGGACACATAATTCCCCTGAATAAAAAATGCGTTCTTTAAACCACAGTTAGCACTTTGTTTGTGCATTTTTGTGCGTTAATTTCCCAACGTCTATTGTTACATTCAAGCGAAAAATAAGGCAAAAACGAACGTTTTTTCTATCCAATTCAGTTCTCTGCGCTGCTCAGTCAAAGCCAGGCGATGAATTACAAAAGCCCCAAAGCTAAGATTGATAGTTTGGCGAGCTATGTAATCCGAGAGAAAACTGCAATTCACTCAACCACCGTCAAGCACCACCAAATCATCATCATTAACAACAGCAAAAAAAAAAAAAAAAAAAAAAAAACATTTCAGCGCTTTAGCGCCAGGATGAAAAACGTGGATGTGAAAATTAAGGCAGCAATTGCGCGCTAAAGTTGCCACCGACTAAAAACGAAAACAACGAACGACTTTTTTGCCCATCGAAATGTTGGGCAAAAGAGAGAGAAAACAAGTGCAAGCTTAAATTACACCCTTGAAGCCTTCAAGTGTTGTTATCGTTGTTGTTGTTTGTTATTCTTCTGTTTTTTTGATTTAACGTTGATGCGGCTGCCGCATACAAAAAGGATTCGGCCCAACAAGTTGTCGTTATGCCAACATTGTTGGATGTTGCCAAAAGAAGTCTTGTTTGCCTAGTCTACCTAACAGGCGCTAAAATGCTGTCGCTTTCACTATGGAAGGTCCTACGGCACATTCCTTCATTTAATGTTTTCTAAAGTTGACCTTCGTTCGTTCGCTGGTTCGCTGGTTGCTTGGTTGGTTTCTTTGAAATTTTAATTTTGCCTCTTTGAACATTGCTTGCCGCTATGCTGATATCTATGTCGTTGTGGTTGTTGTCCTTTGGCAAACTGACTTTAGCTGACTTAAGATTCGTATGGAGTGCGTGCATGCGTGCGTACGTCTTTTGGTAATCTGTGGCATCAACTCCTTCCAGGTGTTTCAAGGCTAATTGAATTGTATCAATGCTAATTAATGTTCATCAGGACAATGGTCCCTCGTTCGTTTGGTCATACTGCCCCGGGGCCAATAATCAACATATTTAATGAAATTGTTGCGTAATTTCAAATCTTTTTGGTTTTTACGAGAACGATGCCGGGGGGATGAGGTGGTAGTGTTAGGGGGGCAAAAAGCAATTGGCTGGTTGTTTAAGGACTTAATTTTGTTTGTATAACATTGTTAACTGCCCCGAGCAAGATTCTTCAAGTGAGATATACATACCGAAGGCGGAAGAAGGCATTTTCTTGTCCAAAAAAAGAAGGCCATGATTTATTTCAAAGTTGAAAATGCAAATTTGCCCAGGAACATTCCACTAAGGAACTGGGGGCAAAATTCTCACACATCACTGAGTGTTGTCCGATTAAAATTTAAACCTCAATGATCAGGGGCCTTCTTTTCATAGTCGAGTCCCAACGGCTTGCCTTAGTGCGACACCTTTTTGGGGAGAAATTTTTACATGGCATAGTATCTCACCTCATAAATGTCGCCAGCATTAGGAGGGGATAACCACCGCTGAAATTAATTTTTTTTCTGATGTTCTCGCCAGGATTCGAACCCAGGTGTTTGGCGTCATTTACGGATATGCTAACGTAGTATTCTAGATCGTACTACATTCGGATATGGTTGCCATATATACCGATTTCCGGATTTAAGTTCTTAGACCCATACAAGCCCTACGAGCCGAACCGGGACCGCGCCGCTGCGCCTACTTTAACTCTAAAATACTCTTTTAGGGTGGGGACACTTCGTCCTGAATGCGGATATCGAAAGCCTATGACGATGAACGCGTTCGAATTCTGGCGAGAACATCGGACAAAGCGATGTTTATCTCCTTTTAATGTTGGCAACATTTGCGGGCTGCATGATCCTTCAATTTGAGCCCCATATTACCATGGCCGGTAAATATGAACCGTTTGGAGTGGGTTTTGGGGCTGGGGAGGCCACCAGCACTTAGCCCTGAAAATAGATATTAAATTCATTCTTTACTTCCAAATACCGTTGATTTGAGCTTCATATTGCCATAATCGAAAATGAAGTTCAGTTTAGGGGGTGCTTTAGGACGTACCCCAAAACCCTTGGCTCCAAAATTGTATATCAAATACGTTTTCTACTCTCAAATAACTTTCATTTGTGTTCCATATTGTCATAAAGGTCCGCCTCCAAAAAAATTATATAGCCTATGTTTCCTTCCAGACAAAAGTACCCAATCTATGAAAGTTTTAAGAAAATCAGTTCAGACAAGTATCATATAGTCATAATGGGTCTAATGGCATTTTTGAGGGGTGGCGTGATCCCCTATAGTTCGATCTGATTTTGTATGTCAGATTCGAAATCTACTCCCGAATATCTTTCATATTAGCCCCATATTGAAATGAACATCCAATATGTCTGTTTGGAGGAGTTATAGGGTTGAGGCTGCCCGATAGGTACTTAGACTCAAATTCTAATACCATACTCGTATTCAACTCTCCAATACCTTTAATTTCATACCTATATTGTCCCGATCGGTCCTCTTTTATTTTTGGCTAGTACTTTTGCAGTGAGGGGGAGGGTCCGCCTCTTCCCAATATCAAAAAATTATGTAGCCTATGTTTTCATCGTACTCTAATCTTAAATACCTTTCATTTGAATCCCATATTGTCCCGATCGGTCCTCTTTTATTTTTGGCTAGTACTTTTGTGGTGAGGGGGAGGGTCCGCCCCTTCATATGATTTCTTCTAGACTAACCTACACAATCTGTGAAAATTTCAAGGTAATCGGTTCAGCCGTTTTTGAGTCTATACGGAACTAACAAACACACCGACTAACAAAGAAGCCGACAAACAAACTCAAATTGAATTTCATATATAAGATTTCACTAAAGATACTCCTTTCAACATCCTTTCCGAATATGGTTCAAATGGGTTCATATCTAAATATAGCCCCCACATAGTCCGATCTCCCGATTTTTGGACTTAGCCCCCCTTCAAAAATCGAAAAATATAACCTGATTTCTATAAAATTTGGTACAGTCATTTGCACAAAGACCCTCAATATTCGTGCCGACAAAGGCCTAGATCGGACTCCATCTTAATATAACCCTCATACAGACGGACCTCCAGTTTAAAGGCATTAGGCCAAAAAACTATTGCTCTATTTCTCTGAAATTTAATATAGTTAGCTGTGTTTTGCTCTTTGACGTCTGTGCCGATATGGTTTATATCGGCCATTTTGGGTATATTCCCCATATAGACTGATCTTCCGGCTGAGGGTCTTTCTGCCAGTACTGGCCAACTTTTTATCCGATTTAGCTGAAATTTGGTACAGGGAGCTATGTTATATTCCTACACTCCCTCCACGGGTATCGAACAGAGTTTGGGTCCAAACAGATCACATTGTGGACGTTAACAACTTTGGACGTTAACAATATGACTATGGTCACTCACTACAATCCAAGATTGAACGTCGCACAGTGGGATATAATCGAAAAAAAAAAGCAATTATACAATATGGCACTTGAGAACTCTTTGAAATTTGATGCGGTTAGAGCTCAGCAGAACTTCCAGCATATGCATATAAAATGAGAACGGACATTGGCATAAGTGTTATCGGACAAGGGCTTAAATATTGGACATGGGCCTAAGTGTTATCGAGTTTATGGGCAAAATTTCAAGGCCACAGGTGGTCTTGATACCCTCCAAACGGTTACAATTTACCGGCCATAGCAATATGGGTCTCAAATTAGAATGATTTGGAAGTGCAGCACGAATTTGATATCCATATTTGAGTCGAAATGTATGAGGTGCCATCCCACCCCTAATGAGAACATTATCCTATAGATGAACATTACCACCAGGAACCGAGAAGGGGCAAATTCTCACACATCAATGAGTGCTTTCCGATTCAATTTTAAACTTTAAACCTTTTTCTACAGCCTAGTCCGAACGGCGCCTAGTTCGACATCCCTATAGGGAAAATTTTTATAATGACCATGCATGGCATTGTGCCTGGCGAATGTCGCCAGCATTAAGAGGGGATAGACATCGCTTTGTCCGATGTTCTCGCCAGGATTCAAATGCGTTCATCGTCATAGGCTACAATGGAACGAATTCGATATTCGCATTCAGGGCGAAGTGTCCCCACCCTTAAAGATATTAGAGAGTTAAAGAAGGCGTAGCGGAGCGGACCCGGTTTGCCTAGTCGGTCTATAAACAGAAATAGCCCCCATATAAAACGATCCCTGGATTTGACTTCTTCAGCCCTTAGGAGCCAAAACTTTCACTTGATTCGGCTGAAATTTGGCCCAACAAACACAACATCACACCTTAGAAGAACATCATAACATACGTGCCAAGTTTTATCCGAATTGGTCAACATGGTAATATAGGCCCCCCCGTCCCCAAGTACCGATATTCCGATATGACTTCTTGAGACCAAAATAATTCGAATACAATCTCAGTTAATAAGAGTATATAGTTGTCGGAATTCGTGGTGGTGGGTATCAAAGATTCGGCCCGGCCGAACTTAGCATGCTTTTACTTGCTTACTAGTTTTTTTCGATTCTTCGCACAGTGGGATGGTGCGACAGTATTATGCAATTACTACAGCATTGCGTAGCTTGGATATACCTAAGCGTCACTCAAATCACCTTTCATACCATTAGGACCGGCTGAGTTTAGCACGTTTTTACTTGCCAGAATAATTATATTCCAGAAGTTTGCTATTTTTAAAGTCGACAAAGGGAATCTTTGCACTTTTATATCATGTTAATATTTTGTAATCTTTCAAGACAGAAATGTCATATTGTAAATCTTTTAAATAAGTCATGGAAGGATAGACTGTCACTGGGCGTGTTTTTAATATTAAGCTCGTAATTTTTCTTGGCAAATGCTGCTGCACCTGCTGCCTGGTCTCTAGCTTTTGAAATTGACTTAAAGCATCCTACAGTGTTCATTATGCAGCTCATATAATTATTGATTATTTTTGCTTCCTTTTTCTCTCTCTCTTAGCTCTGGTCCTGGTTGTTTCAATACCTTTGCTGAATGTTGTGAGCAGCATTCATGGCATGTCTCTTTTGCGTATGCCATCCTTTGCCGTTGACATGTCATCTTCGTCGTGAATTCAATATCAGGTCCTTGTGCACGTAGCCAACATTAGCTTCGCGAATCAAAGAAGTTGCGACACTGAGAGCAGCCTTATCGTCATGCATCATCTCTGGGTAAACATCATCATTTTTGCTAATAATCCCAGAGAAATGTACAACGGCTACCTCCTCCTGGTGTCTGTCATCCGTTGGAATAATGTCATAGACAATATAATTTCGAAGAAAGAATCTGCTAACTATGTGCATTTTAAGTGAGAGTGCGAGGGTGGGGTAAAAAATCACCAACACCTGTCATAGGTGAAGAATTTGTAAGGGCTGGCTTCTTTAATGAGTTTGGAAAATGACAAAACATATGAAGGACTGTATCAAAGTTATCACCATCACCATCTATTAAGAAAGTAAAAGCGAATACATCTTTATATCCATTCACTGTTTAAGCACTTTCGACTCCACCCTCGCTTTTGTATGTTGAACCCATGGCATGGCGTAGATTCATATATTCGTTATTAATAAACTTTGACAATGGCGGTGGGAGGCTCCATGAAGAGACTACGACATCAATGATGATGGCACTGACTACAACACAGGCATGCCTAAGTCTTTGATGGCAGCAACGATTTCATGATAATGCCAACAAATGTTTTCTTAACCAACAGCCGTGATTTGCACAAATATATCAGCTGATAACTGCACGAATACTCCAAGAAGTTGTCAAGGATTATTTCTGCCCGTTGGCGATAGATCATGAATTCAGCTAAACAACGCAAGGTGACTCTAAAGATGGCTCAATGACTTAGTGAACAAAAGTATTCCGGAGGATTTACGTGCATAAATCTTCAACTATAGCAAATTGAAACTTCATTTTGAAGAGAAAAGGAACTTTTGAGCAAGCATGACCAATGCCACCCACGTGCCTAACGTGCATTTCTATGTCCCAGCCATTCCTTTGAGTGGTAGTCAGAGAAGGCTATTTTGGTCTTTTAGCTACAATTCGAGGCATATCAATGCAGCTGTGTATACTGAAGTAATGGCCTTGGGCAAACGGATTCAGTCAGAATGTCACGTACACCTCAGTAGTTTTCTTCTTAAACAAGGTGGACAGATATTTGGGTAATTTATCTCATGCTGTTATTAGTCTTTTAAGTTTTACGAATAAAATGGTGCTCTGCTAAGTTATAATGGTTTATTTGACTTTTAAAAGGGAACAGGTAAGACATAAGAGAAGACAAAACGCCAAGAACTCAGACGGACCAACTGAGCTTAAATGGTGGCTATCTAACAAAGGCCTGCACAAAACCATTCATTGAGGACTTTGCTGAAGTCGTGAACGCTGAACATATATGATGTTGTATTTCAAGACTACTAAAGAGTGAGACATTGAAGATAGAGTGAGACATTGCTGTTGGGTAGATAATTTTGAAAAACAATCACCATTCAGCGCTAGGGAGTAATTTTATCTCGAATTTATCGCCGCTACAGTGAGATATGAGAAATTACTCGCTGTATACGACAGCGTCTCGCTGTCATTTTTTAAAATATGAACTGATCCACACCACCCTGTAGGAGTTTCGTACTATGAAAGCAGAGGACAAGAAATATAGTACTTTATCTGAAGCAAAATTTATCCAAATACTTGTATTGTACAGCGTTCACTCACTGAAATCCGAATCAGTCTTTCTTTTTGCCGAAGGGCTCATTTTATGCATTCACTCATCTCCTTATCTTGGTGTCTTGTAATCTGTTTTACTCAGTTCTCAATTGTCGCATACAATGCTGTATTTTTAAACGAAGAGTTCAGTTCTTAAAGTACTCTATGATTGTTAGTGTGTCTTGAAAGCAGAAATGAATGGTCTTGGGCAGGCCTTTGCTATCTATTTATAATAAACTTGGTGGTCGGCGTGGAGCAGTTGTTAGCATGTCCCCCTATGATGCTGAAGACCTGGGCTCCAACATTTTCCAAGTGCTGGTTATCCTTTCACCAATGTTGGGGACATTTGTCAAGCATCAGTAGTCCGCAAAAGTAGAAGGTCCCTTATTGTTGATCTTAAACTTTAATCAGTCTGCACTCATTGATAGGAAAGGAATGAGCGCCGTACCTAACGGGAAGATTCATGGAAAAATAAAAAAAATTTTATATTTCTTCAAGCTCTTCTGTCTTGTGCGCTTTTTATAGCCTACACCACTACTGTGGTACAGGGTATTATAATTTAGTGAATTTGTTTGTAACACCCAGAAGAAAGAGAGATAGACCCATTGATAAGTAAACCGATCGACACAGAATGACTTTCTGATTCGATTTAGCTATGTTCGTCTGTCCATGTTAATTTGTGTACAAAGTACAGGTTGCAGTTTTCACCCAATCGTCTCAAAATTTGGTACAGGCCTGTTTTTCGGCCTAGAGACGAAGCCTATTGAAATTGGAAAAAATCGGTTCAGATTTGGTTATAGCTCCCATATATATGTTCATCCGATTTGCAGTAATAATGCAACCGTAATTGTTAACCTATTCTCTCGACATTTGGCAGGAAGAATCTTCTCTTGACTGCCGATGTTAGTGGTGAATTTCACGGAAATCGGTTCAGATTTAGATATAACTCTCATATATTGGGTTGCCCAAAAAGTAATTGCGGATTTTTCATATAGTCGGCGTTGACAAATTTTTTCAACGGCTTGTGACTCTGTAATTGCATTCTTTCTTCTGTCAGTTATCAGCTGTTATTTTTAGCTTGCTTTAGAAAAAAAGTTTAAAAAAAGTATATTTGTTTAAAGTTCATTCTAAGTTTTATTAAAAATGCATTTACTTTCTTTTAAAAAATCCGCAATTACTTTTTGGGCAACCCAATATATATAGCCCGACTTTAACTTCTATTGTCAGCGCAAGCGCATTTATTGACCAATCTTGCCAAAATTTTGCACAACCCCTTCCTCGACGACTACCACAATTTCTGAAATCGGTGAAATCGGTTCAGATTTATTTCTCCAATATAAACCGATCCCTGGTTTTGATTTATAGAGCACCTAGAGGCCTCAAGTTTGTCTGATTTGGCCGAAATTTGGCTCAAAGACTTCTGTTCAGACTGGTTTACATGACAGCTATATCAGGTTATAGACAGTTTGTGGCCATCTATCATTCGTTGTCTATTGAGAAAATGCAGTCCTTAAATATCGTTTGGACATTTCAGTTGCACACTCACCAAACATTCGTCTTCAAATGTTTGTTTACAGCGAATCGCTGAACACTCTTAAAGACGTTTAAAAACTATGTCACATGTCCTTTTGGCTTTGTGTTATGACAACGATCCTTTTGTGCACTTTTATTCACTCTCATGCCTTTTGCCAAAGTACATTATGTACACAAATGCATAGTAAATCCTTTGATCACATCCTGACAGGCAAACTGAAAGGAAAGAATTAAATGTTTTGTATGTCGAGACAATCGAAATCCCTCCCCAGATGGAATCTTTAAACATGGCCCTGATTAAAAGAGATTTGTTCTACATTTCTTTGCAAGTGCAAAAAACTGAAAGAGAAGCAAAGCGAGAGAGAGAGAGAAATATTAAAACTAGTATCATTACAATCTGCCATACACAAAAAGTCCTTGCCAGACGCAAGCCCCCAACACTTGTCATCATGGGGCTGCAGTTGAACACCAGTTGACAACGGAAACGGAAATTCATTTGCCTGTCAGTTGTTTAACACATACACGAGCACATATGTTCACAGCTACGAAAGTGTTTGTGCTATGTGTCGTACTGTTATTGTCTGTGTGGATGTGTGGATGTGTGGATGTGCATGTGAATGGTCGGCAAATGAGTTTGCGTGCATGTGGGTGTACGCCTGTGCCCTTATCTGTTGACACGTTGTAACTGCAGGGCAGAGATTTGTTATAAATAAATTTGACAAGTTTAGTTTTTCCTGTTTGTCTAAATCAAATCAACAGCATCGGGTCCCCATTGCACACACACGCACAAAAACTCAACTGAACTGGTCTATGAAGCCAAGGCAAATGTAAGTCAGTGTGTGTGTGTGCGTGTATGCGTTGCTATGTGTGCCTGCCTATCATATCAAATCCTGGGATATAGAAACTGTTTGCCGTAGGATATTTAAGTTGCTTGCCTGGGAAAGGACTGTGGAATAAATGACTCAGCATAAAAAGCTGTCAACAACAACAGCATGTTGTTGTTTGTGTTTATTCAACTATAAAAACATTAGGATTACTATCATTGCGATATGCCCTCCCCCGCACTCAAAGTGTGGTCCTTGCCTTCGGCTAACCGAAGAATTATTGGTGGCTCTGTATCCAAGTATCTATCAAATTCATTGCCAAAGGTCATGATAAGTGATTGAAATGTGGGTAGATTACTCCGGCATAAAATTTCAACTACCAAAATATGGAGACATGAGAAAAAAATAAAAACTAATAACGATTATGGCGAATTTCGCCATAAATTGTAATCTTTCCCCCTTATTCATAAAGTGGTCGTAAATTCATGGAAATTTGTCGCTATTACTCATCGCAGAATTTAGAGAAAAACATCAGCAGAAATTTTCAACACAAATCATCCGCAAATCATGCACTTTACATAAATACTTGGCATTATTTACATGGCAATGCAGCAGTGGCCATTCCGTCAGAGCGTGTTGTTTCAGCTACTCGAATGTGCAATGATAATGCATTCCCACATTGCCATGGAATTGTCTCAGTAATTGTTAGTTTTTTTTCTTATTTTGCTTTGTTAAAGTTGAAATATTGAAATGTTTTTTTCTTGTTCTTGTTGCTATTGTTGTTGATAAAATCTTTGCCAAAGAGATATAATGAAGGTTACCTTGAAAGTAGGGAGCGACATTGAGGCGAACAAGAGGAAAGCAAATTTTAATGGTATGCATGAATAATGTGGATAAATTGAAATTGTCTGAAATTTTTAATGCTTTACTAATTCCCTAAGAATTTTAGTTACTCTATTGATGACCTTATATTGTCTGGGTTGATGGGTTGTCATGCAAACGGTGTAAGTCCCTATATTTGATCTAGAAGAGATCTAAGAAAGAAAGAAACACCTACCGAGGGGTTTACTTGCTGCTAACGTAATGGTACTGACATTTATCTGAAGTACCGTACACTTGTTTGGCCGTCTCAGCGAAAACACAATTTCCAATCCGGATTTGATTTCTTGAGCATTCAGAATCCAGACTTCCCACATCCTTGCCAAGTATTATACGAAAAGGCAGCAGTATTCCTGCTGTTATAGCAAACCAACAGGCTGTCTGCTAAAAAATTTGTTGTTTATTGAAAATGTCTGCTGCTCATTTTATGAAGGGGTTGCAAGGAGGAGAGTTAATAAATAAAACAAAATATAATAAAATATAATAAAATAAAATAAAATAAAATAAAATAAAAAAAATAAAATAAAATAAAATAAAATATGGTGGCTTTATCAGGTTGTAGTCAGAGTAATAGCTCAATCAAACAACAATTCCGGACAATTATCGCTGCACGGTATAACTATGAGCACCACACAGGCTGGAACTTTGAGCTCCGATCTGTGTGGTATTCATTGTTATTAGGAGAATCTTAACTGCGAGCTACCGGGCTCGTCCACAGGTTGCGGATAGTGGAATACTCTTTACGGAGTGGCTACCATTTCAGTCGCGGGAAGTCAGCGGCATCGAGCGGAGTTTCAGTGAGAGGACGGGAGGCACCGGCTCTTGCACAGATACTGAGTGCCTAGGATGCTCGATATGACAAGGCGGGTCAATGGCGCCTTTAAATAACCAATGGCCACCCTGTTCCCGGGGCGATCGGTCCTTTGGACCGGTACGAGCTTACTCACCCATAGGAGCTAGATGAGTATGTTCACCCTCACATATAGGCATGTTGCTACATCAACAACAATTTCGGCTGCTGTGTACTCAAGAATTCAAGTCGAAGGACTTGAGATATATCCAAAACTGAACCGATAAGCCTGATGACCTAAATCAATAAAAAGTATCTGTGGCAAATTTCGAGCGGCTAGTTTTACGAGTTCGGCCGCTATTGTGATTTCCACGGGTGTACGTATAGGAGGATGGACGGACATGATATAACAACTTAGAATGTCAAGACGATCAAGAACATAGATACTTTATGAGGTCTTAAACCAATATTTCGATGTGTTGCAAACGGAATGGCTAGATTAGTAAACCCCACATCCAATGGAAGAGGCTTTAAAATCAGGTATGTGTCCAGTGATTTGTTAACATGTAACGTAAGATTTTAAATATTAATCCCTCTGTTTGATATGTATAGGTTACCACAGCCAAAAGATTTCTCCTACCTTACCACTTGCAAAATTTTGAATTTATGTTTAATGTTTCATTTGAACTATGCAAAACATTTTCAATTCAAGTCTTCTTCATGGCGTTCATCTTCCATTCATTAACACTAACACTGAATAGATAAAACTTTTAAAAGATTTTTTATTGCGAAAAAGCATAAAAATGTTTCATGTTTGTACTAGGGAAACAAAGCAAGTACCAGTGAATACGCAGTGAACACGCACATAAATACTATAAAACATTAGGGGGGTTCCACCTATGGTAAATTAACATTACGTTCTCTATCGAAACCTTAACCATTTTAGATGGCGTGGAAAACTTATAAAATAGATAGACATTAGCTCTGTTTTTCATTTTTAAAATTTTTTGAAAAAAAGTTATATTAGAGAAATTTTTGCATATTTCATATTATGAACCCAAAAAGCCTTCTCATATATGAGACATTCGCCGGAAAAAAGCCACATAAAAAATGTGCTTATATTATATATGTATTTGTACAATTATAAATAATATATAGCATGATTTTAGGTCCGTGATTTAGGTTCGAGCCACTAAGTCTTAAAATTAAACAATTAAAAAGGCATTAATTTGGGCGAACTTTGGATACCCACCACCTCGAGTATATATGTAAACCGTTTTTCGTCAGAATCCGGTGAAAATTGGATAATTTAAGCACCCGAATTCACCACGGATATTGAGTGGTCTAATATATATCACTATAGTAGAACAAAATATTGGTCTTTTTGGGAGATATATCCATTTATAAACCGATCGGAACCATATTTAGGTCGGTTATCGGGAGGCTCAGAAAAACTCACTGTTTCAAATTTCAGCGAAATCGGGTAATAAATAAAGCTTTTATGGGCTTCAGTCCCCTTACCGGCAGATCGGTCTATATGACAGCTATATCTAAACATAGTCCGATCAGAACAATATTAAGGTTGGATGTTGGGATCCTTAACCTACTCATAGTTCCAAATTACAGCGACTTAGATAAAATATAAAGCTTTTATGGACTTTAGACCCTTTATCTGAGATTGGTCTATATGGCAGCTATATCTAAATACGCACCGATCTAATTCATATTTAGGTCAGATGTCGGAAGGCTTAAAATAACCCACTGTTGCAAAGACGTATCTGTGTTAAGTATACCGATCGACTCAGAATCACTTTCTGATTCTATTTAGCCATGTCCGTCTGTGAGTCCATGTATTCTTGTAATCTAAGTGCGGATCGTATTTGTTGTCCGATTGTCACAAAATTTTGCACATGTCACTTTTTTTGGCCTAAGGACAAACTCTATTGATTTTAAACAAAATCCGTTCAGATTTAGATATAGCTCTCATATATATTTTTCACCCGATATGGTTTTGTAAGGCTGTAGAAGCCACAATTTTCATCCGATCTTTACAAAACTTGGCATTGGATATTTTATTTGAAGTCTACATATGTGTGCAAAATTTCATAAAAATCGGTTCAGATTTAGATATAGCTCCCATACATATCTTTCATCCGATATGGCCGTTTAAGGCTGTAGAAGCCATAATTTTTTACTGATCCTTACAAAATTTGGCATGGGGTGTTTTGTTTGACGTCTCCATATGTATACAGAATTTCATAAAAATCGGTTCAGATTTAGATATAGCTCCCATATGCACTTAAATGGCCGTAGTAGCTACAATTTTCAACCGTTCTGCACAAAATTTGGCACGGACTGTTTTGTTATTGATCTCAATATATCTGGAAAATTTCATATAAATCGGTTCAGATTTAGAAATAGCTCTCATATATATCTTTCATATGATTTGGCTTTTTAAGGCTGTAGAAGCCACAATTTTGTTGCGATCTTTACAAAATATTGCATGAGGTGCTTTATACTACAGGTATTTTAGGGTATTTTATAGTCCGCACCGCCCGACTTTTGCCTTTCTTACTGTTTTTTTTTTTTTAATTTGTAACCCCTAAAATGGTACTTCTTTCATCAACTTTCTACCCTATAAAGGATATTTTGGGACAGCTATATTTGTGAGAGTTATACATTAATTAATCAGCTCAGATCAATTCTCTCAATGTTCTTGGGTTTGTAATAGGTTAGGTATGTTATGTTGAAAAGAGGGTGCAGATATTAATCTGCCACATGCCACTATAGACATACATCTAAGCCAGTAATCGGCTTGTTGTACGCTGTAAATACTAAAAAAAGTTACTTCGAAAAAGAAAATTGTGTTACGAATTGCGTTCTTCTTACAAAATCCTTTATTATTTTCGATGCTGTTAGACACGAAAGTTCCAACGTCTCATCAACACCGATTTAACATAAGTGAGCTCGTAGTGATATGTAACCCGTTATGATACCGAAAGCTATGCTAATCTCCGTCCTACTTCCTTTCAGTAATAACCTCGTCTTCTCACGATGTGGATCTCTCCCCAAAGGATTTTCGCCGTCCTACCGACCGTTTCGCTGTTCTACAGTGTCGCATGCGCATTCGTCGCCCACTCCCTTAACTTGAACTACGTCGGCCCGAAAGGCTTCGGGTTAGCCAAGTTGATGGACGGCAGTTCTCTGACCTTCACTGGCAAATCCTCTGCTTTCTCATTCCCAGTTACTCCGCTATATCCCGGCACCCAAGCGATGCAGATCGCGCCATGCACAGAGAAGTTTATCTCCTTCTAACATTCCAACTTCGTGATCTTACTGTCCGTAAAGATGTTCATACTCGCCGTCCTCGCGTTAACACGACACCACCTCATGCATTCCGTGATGGCCCGGATCTCCGCCTGCAGGAACGTATTGTGGTCAGGCAGTCCAACAGATCTCAGTCCATGGGTTCTCAATGTAGACCCTCAGGCCCACTCTGTTCTCTCGCTTTGGTCCATTGGTGCCACATGATCTACCAGATGACAATACTAGGGTTCCGTCAATCTAAGATTGTGCCTCTGCCAGCAATGCATCGCACTCGAGCTCAAGTGTCGTCTCAGGTATCCGATAGGAAACCTCTTCTCTTTCTTCCAGGTTTCCTATCGTTGCCTCGATTATACCGCTTTGGTATGACCTGCTCCTATCATCTATCCATTCTCCTATCGCCTTAAGTCTCATAACCGCATTGGCTGCCTCACACTTTATCTGTATGTCTATGGGTCGGATATCTAGAATGGTCTCCATTGCGCTAGTAGGAGTGGTTCTCATCGCTCCGCCTATGCCAAGACAACATGTTCTTTGAACCTGTTGTATAATCCTAACGTTGCACTTTTTTTCCATCGCAAAAGTGCAACCACCAAACTACTGAGGCGTAAGTAAGTATTGGTCTAATTACGCTCCTGTTGAGCCAGTGGACTATCCTCGGATTCAGGCCCCATTTCGAGCCTTCGGTCTGTTTACATAGCGCCCAACATCTGTAAGCCTTCTCAGTACGCTCCTGAATGTGACATTTCCAATATAGTTTCCTTCTTCTTTTTTGCTACAATTTCGCGTTTGTGGCATGAGGCCCCTTAATGCAAGATCTGCTAGGTACATTTTGTTTTTAAATCTATCTTTATTTAAAATAAAACAAAAAATGAAAGGCATTTTCATTTTGAAACTGACAAAAATAAACATTTAACACAACATTGAATAGATGGGCCCAGAGAGGTGCGGTGGAAAGTGGCAACATAGCAGAACAATGCCTAAACTAAAACCAGTCGATGACATGAATGTAATCATCCGAGTTGTCGGACGTGGAGTGACATGTACAACTTGCTGTCATTGTAGGGCGCATCTGCAGAGGCAACATATTCGATGGGAAAAATTAATTTTGTTCAAAAATTACATTGTTATGATAAACAAGAAAAATTGATGTTTGAAATTAAAGGATTTTTTAAAGTGTTCTTAAAGAATTTGGGGTAATACTAATATATTTGTGAATGATAAGTACCTTACTCCACAACTATGGCAAAGGGTATGAAAACTTCGCCTACTGGTTTAAAATGATTTGGAGAACTCCATAGCCCATAGGTTAGGATGCTCCCATGTGAATCTAAATGTCTGGGTTCTTATCATGATGAGAACATCAACGATTTTTTTCTGAGGTGGTTAGCCTCTTATGCACAACTTCTCTTTACTCATATGAATACATGAACACGTACACTGAGGTGGCAGCCCCTGTTCGAGGAAGGGTTCCTTCGGTTCAATCGTGTAAACAGAACCGGCTGCCATGGGATTATTGCCAATGTGCAGAATGTATGTCTCGATTGTAATCTGAGACCACACGACACCTGTTTAACCGTCCAGCTTCTGGACACACGCCAACTTAGTCGCAGAGTTCCTGGATCTGTTTATACAACAGAACCAAGCAGAGAGAACAACACTGTTACAACAACAACCAATACGAATTGGTTTGCTGATTTCAAGAAAAGCTCGATCCAATATCAATTAACTTCCCATCGGCTGTGTGCCACTCTTACTATTTGTCCGCCTACTCCTGAATATGGAAAATTTCTATGTCTCCTTGATGTTGCTGCCCTATTGCACCTGATACAAGGAATATATCCTTGTTATACCCACCACCGTAGGATAGGGGGTATATCCATTTAGTCATTCCGTTTGCAACACATCGAAATATCAATTTCCGTCCCTACATAGTATATATATTTCGGATCGTCGTAAAATTCGAAGACGATTTAACGTGTGTCTGTCCGTCCGTATGTTGTTATCACCCTACAGCCTTCAAAAATTGAGATGAAATTTGGAGGCCACCGTAGCGCAGAGGTTAGCATGTCCGCCTATGACGCCTGGGTTCGAATCCTGGCGCGACCATCAGAAAATTTTTCAGCTGTGGTTTTCCCCTCCTAATGCTGGCAACATTTGTGAGGTACTATGCCATGTAAAACTTCTGTCCAAAGAGGTGTCGCACTGCGGCACGCCGTTCGGATTAGGCTATAAAAAGGAGGCCCCTTATCATTGAGCTTAAACTTGAATCAGACTGCACTCATTGATATGTGAGAAGTTTGCCCCTGTTCCTTAGTGGAATGTTCATGGGCAAAATTTGCAAAATTTGAGCTAAAATTTGCCGCAGATGATGCACGCTGGTAAAGATCTTGGACGGGCCAAATCGGATCATATTTGGATATAGCTGCTATATAGACTGATTTTCCGATAAAGGTTATAATGCCGATAAATGATTTATTTTTCATCCGATAGATGTGGATTGTTTTAGGCTTCCCGACATCTGATCCAAATACGGTCCATATCGGACTATATATATAGCTGCCATATATACCGATCCTCCGATAAAGGGTCTGAAGCCCATGAAAGCTTTATTTATTACCAGATTTCGCTGAAATTTGAAGCATTGAGTAGTTTGGCGATTCCTAGCAACGGACCCAAATATGGTTCAGATCGGATTATATTTAGATATAGCTGCCATATAGACCGATCTCCCGATTAAGGGTCTGAAGCCCATAAAAGCTCTATTTATTATCCGATTTCGCTGAAATTTAAAACAGAGGGTTATCTTAAGCCTCCTGACACCTGAGCTAAATATGGGTCATATCGGACTGTATTTAGGTATTGCTGCCATATAGACCGATCTCCAGATAAAGGGTCTAAAGCCCATAAAAGCTTCATTTTTTAACCGATTTCGCTGAAATCTTAAACATTGAGTTATTTTATGCCTCCTAACATAGGACCCAAATGTGGTTCAGATCGGACTATATTTAGATATAGCTGCCATATAGACCGATCTGCCGATAAAGGGTCTGAAGCCCATAAAAGCTTTATTTATTATCCGATTTCGCTGAAATTTGAAACAGTAAGTAGTTTTAGGCCACCCGCTATCCGACCCAAATATGGTAAAGATCGGATTGCATTTTGTTGAAATTTGAAATACAAAAATTCAACAAATTAGACCACTCAATATCCGAGTCGCATTTGGGTGAATAATTTATCCAATATTCACCGAATTGTGACGAAAGGGGATTTCACATATACCCGAGGTGGTGGGTATCCAAAGTTCGGCCAGGCAGGATCTCAGGAAATTTAGTATAAGTTTTTTAGAAAAAAATTATTTATTTTAATCATTTTATGCTTAAAGTAAACCCTACATTGACAAAAGCAATAATGAGGACAACATTACGCTACAAATCCCTTGCTGAAAACAGCATGGCTACATTCCTTAATTCTCTTTTGCTTTATATTCGTTGATTTTTCCTTAATGCTCTTTCTACACACCCAGTGCTGTCTCTTAATGGAAAATTATTTAGCATTTTGTCGATTTCATTTTACTAGAGTTGTTCTTTTTTTGCATAACAGGGAATCAATTAGCAGAGCTACACAAATGGAATGGATTCCATTCGAAGGAAATCGCCGATGACTGATTGCTGTGTTGCGCAGTTTAGCAAAATATTCGTTTTTTATTTAATCTTCCTGGTGACGTTGGACCATCCATCCACCAACAGTGTAGAACGGAACAGCTGCATTTGTGTCGACATCTCGCAAAAGCCGTTTACTCAGCGTGTAAACACTTGTGTTAACATTTGTTTTACCATCCAGCAGCCCCTTTGCCCCGCCCTCGTTCTTGGTTACCCTACTCGTCCTCAATGGGCGTTAGTGGGATGTGCTGTTGTAAAGTTCTGTTTGTTTTTATTGCGATGAAGCATCCAACACTTATATCTCTCTTCGTAACCACAACTGTTGTGAGTGGGAGCTAGGCGGTATGGCTACCAGTTTGGTTTATGGGGGCAACTTGTGAACACTACTGCACCCTGCAGAGTACTCAATGAGGCATAATATGGCATTAGTGGTTGGCAATATGGAATATGACCCACCATTGGCATGCTAATTGCACTTGACATGACTACTGAGGAAACAAGGGAAAACGTGCTAACTTCGATTGGGAAGAATCTAGGGTGGGTAACTAAGATTCCAAGCGGATTTACCATGGATGCAACTAAAACTGTGCTCTTATGAACTCAGTTTGTGTTTGAATTATTTTGTAACAATAAAATCGGGAATTGACTACGACGTCGAGTTTCGTGGGTTTCAAGAAATCAGATTGGGTATTTAGTGTATTGAAGGCCACCGTTGAAGGCCACCATCCTATGGCGCTGATCGTCTGGGTTCGAATCCTGGCAAGAGGATCAGAAAATTATTTCAGCGGTTGTCGTGCCATGCATAGAGGGTATTTTAACATAGCGCTACGAAATAACTCACAATGAAATAAACCCCAAAGAGAAAAATTAAATAACCTCTCATAATAATAATGAATAGGAACTGTTATGCTATTGAAGCTATATCAAGTCATTGGGTAATAGTTCAGTCCATTCGGATAACAAATGCGCCTTGTAGAGGCTCATGAAGCATAATCGAGAAATCGGTTTATATGGAAGCTGTATCAGACCAGTATTAAGACCTAATTGGACATACATGTTGAAGGTCATGGGAGAACTCGTTTTACAAAATTTCAGCAAAATTGGAAAAGAATTGCGCCGTTTAAACGTCAAGATCCCAGATCGGTTTGTATCGCAGCTATATGAGACTGCGGACCGATTTGAACCATACTTAGCATAGTTTTCGGAAGTCATAACACAACATTGCGCCCTTTAGATGCTTACGAAGTCAAGATCCCAGATCAGTTTATGTGGCAGGTATATAAGATTATGTACCGATTTAAACCATACTTGACAAGGTTTTTTGAAGTCATAACTTTTTATACCCACCACCGAAGGATGGGGGTATATTCATTCTGTCATTCCGTTTGCAACACATCGAAATATCCATTTCCATATTCTTGATCAGCGTAAACATCTAAGACAAACTAGACATGTCCGTCCGTCTGTCTGTTGAAATCACGCTACAGTGTTTAAAAATAGAGATATTGAGCTGAAATTTTGCCAGATTCTTTTTTTTTTTTGTCCATAAGCAGGTTAAATTCGAATATGGGCTATATCGGACTATATCTAGATATAGCCCCCCTACAGACCGATCGGCCGATTTTAGGTCTCAGGCCCATAAAAACCACATTTATTATCCGATTTTGTTGAAATTTGGGACAATGAGTTGTGTTAAGCCCTTCGACATTCTTCGCCAATTTGGCTCAGATTAGTCCCTTCAACATACTTCCTCAATTTGGCTCAGATCGGTTCAGATTTGGATATAGCTGCCATATATACCGATCTTCCGATTAAGGGTCTTAGGCCCATAAAAGCCATATTTATTATTCGATTTTGCTGAAATTTAGGACAGTGAGTTGTGTTAGGCGCTTTGCTATCTTTCTTCAATTTGGCTCAGATCGGTCCAGATTTAGATATAGCCGCAATATAGACAAATCTCTCGATTCAAGGTCTTGGGCCCATAAAAGACACATTTATTATCCGATTTTGCTAAAATTTGGGACAGTGAGTTGTGTTAGGTCAGTCGATATCCCCCTTTAATTTGGTTCCGATCGGTCCAGATTTGGATATAGCTGTCATAGAGACCGATCTCTCGGTTTAAGTTCTTGGGTCCTTAAAAGGCGCATTTATTGTACGATTTCACCGAAATTTGGGACAGTGAGTTGTGTTAGGCCCTTTGCTATCCTTCTTCAATTTGGCTCAGATCGGTCCAGATTTAGATATAGCCGCAATATAGACAGATCTCTCGTTTCAAGGTCTTGGGCCCGATTTTGCTAAAATTTGGGACAATGAGTTGTGTTAGGTCAGTCGATATCCCACTTTAATTTGGTTCCGATCGGTTCAGATTTGGATATAGCTATCATATAGACCGATCTCTCGGTCTTAGGTTTTGGGGCTATAAAAGGCGCATATATTGTTCGATGTCGCTGAAATTTGAGACAGTGAGTTGTGTTAGGCTCTTCGACATCCTTCTTCAAGTTGGCTCAGATCGGTCCAGATTTGAATATAGCTGCCATATAGACCGATCTCTCGATTTAAGGTTTTGGGTCCTTAAAAGGCGCATTTATTGTCCGATTTCACCGACATTTGAATCGGACAGTGAGTTGTGTAAGGCTCTTAGACATTTTTCTGCAACTTGACCCAAATTGGTTCAGATTTAGTTATAGCTGCCATTTAGACCGATACATCGGTCAAGTGCTCACAAGCGCAGTTGTTTCGTATTTTTGCGGCATTTATTTCTACCAACCGGGACGAGCCTTTCTTTGAGCGATTGACAAATTGTGTGGGATCGAACGCGAACAAATTTTTTTGACGGTCAAATATTCATGCAATATTGGATGTATGCTGGTACCACTAATACATAAGGTTGTCTCAATCTCACGATAGGTCACATGACGATTTTGTAATATCAGTTGGCGCACAGCATCAATGGTGTTTGTAACAACAACCGATTTTGGACGACCTTCACGAAATTCGTCCTGGAGTGAACTACGACCTCGGTTGAATTCACCATACCATCGATAAACTTCATCGTCTAAAATTGAATTAAGTTCATCGATGTACTGTTGTTGACTTAATCCACATTGAAAGTTGTAAAAAAATAATCTCACGAAAATGTTTACGATTTAATTCCATTTTTTGGGCGAGATGAATATTTTAAGTTACTGTAAACAACACAAATAGCGCTCGCATGTCAAAACGTTCAGAATATGTATATCCCCAAAAATTTCAATCTTTACGATGGAGATGTAAGTTTGCAAATTGCAACACAAGTGTTGTTCAATCCCGAAACATAAAAGGCAACCCTCGTACAAGAATTTGCTGTTTCTGCGTCTACCGGCAATGATGAAAAATTCCCAAAATTACTTTTGGTGATTATTTAATTTTTCAGCTTTGGAAGTTATTTGATTATTTGATCCTTCCAAAGAGGCTGTGATATGACATTCGGACTCGGCGTAAAGCAGGAGGCTCCTTATGATTATTCTTAAACTTGAATCGGACAGCACTTTTTAATAAATGAAAAGTTTGCCCCTGTTTCCGAATGGAATGTTCATGAGATTAAGTTGGCCAATGGAGACAATAGTAAATATCTGACATTCACAATTGGGAGAATTTAACAAATGAACTTACGGAGGAATAGCAAAAATTTTTCTTATTTGGGCGTGGGTAGGAACCCAATCACAAACTTTGGGACGAACACTCTAGGTACTAATCTGGTAATGTCTCTAGTGAATTGGTGGTGTTCCAAAACCTTACGCGCAGATACATTGACTTTTCATTACAACATTGAAAAATTATATCCGCATCCTTGGTATATATCTTGGACTTGCAATGAAAATATGGTACTTACGCTCACCCACGAAACTGAGATCAGATACGATGAAGACAATATAGTTGTCAAATTAATGGTGTTTTTGAGTAGAACTTGAATTCTAATTTGTGGTCAAGTGACCTGGAGCCAACAGCCCATCGAGCTGACAATACCTACAATATATTGTTAGTGGTTTGCTATGAATACATTGCAACAAATTATTTGCACAAGTCAAAACATTTGCTTTACAATACATGAGGATTCTGCGTTTCTTCACATTTGTGAATCCCCATTTGTCTTTGCCTAGACTCTGTCTTTGTGTTAGCGAAATGCGGTAGAATGTGGTTAGGCATCGTCATTCGGCCTGGTCGTGATCTTCTCAGGCAGCAACGACTCTGGCAATGTGGTCAAAGGAAAAACACTTTGAATCTGCTTTTAGTTCTAAATAAAATAGTTTTCTTTTAAAGTCACACAAGCGTATCTTGAGCAGACTTACTATTGCTGCCACATTCAAGAGCGTGGGGGGAAAATTGGCAAAACCTACCGCATCGTGTGCAGCTTTGAATCCGCAGAAGAGGATTGTAAGCATCGCACGCAAAACCGCAGGGGATCAGCTTTCGTTGTTGTTCACCTGCATAATTACATGACTGTAGACTGAGTGACGAACGAATGAACGGATGGACGTGCATTAGGGCTAAATGCATTTCTTTTGTCGTAGATGATGTTTCAAGAAACGTTTAGCTAAATGTAATTCGAATACGTTATGCCAACCGCAAAGCTGAAACAACAACTAAATCACTCACTTGCCGCATCAAATTTCCAAAATGCACTCACGTTTCCACTCCTACACAGCCGTCCTACACAGTGCTGCACGAAACGGAAGTGGCCAAATGTTGTAAACTGTTCCACGCTAAGCTTATGTGAATTCTTAATGGTTGGACAGAATTTCGTTCAAGGTTTCTTAAGGCAATGAAGGGCAATGTTTAACAGGCCAGCAATTGCAGTTGCTCTGAGCAAAGGACTTAAACAATTAAATGCTTAGAAATAAATGTGTTTCATGGTGGTAGTTTGCCAAAAGCCCTAATATACGCAGGAAGGATGCAAGTTTTAAATAACTTAGCTCTCTTGATTGACTTAGCTTTCCTGATTAAATTTTGTTATGATTTCATAGGTCGACATTTAATTTTTTTTAACAAAAAAAAAAAATCATTGTTTAGACAAAATTAAAGTAAAGTTGTAACTATCAGCTTATGGTAACATTGGATTATGACCTCTCGATTTGGTTCATTTTAGTTGAACTAGTTCGTTTATTTATTTCAGTTAGTTTTTTTTTTCGCCATTTTGCATGCCTGGCAACAGTGGCAAGTGGTAACAGTGTCATAATCGTGGCAACTATTTGATTGGATTAACCAAAGAGCGACGGACGAGTGAACGATGTGAATTGTCGTCTCATTCATACTAAAACGAAATGATTGGAGTAGGTGCACGCTTGGGTTCAAATCCTGACGAGAATATGCAACAAAAATGTTTACGTTGTTGGTTGTCACTTTTCTAACGCCGACATTACTTCTCCGACCCGAAGCGTTGTTTGACATCATTGGAATTTCTTTATATCAGACTAGGGCCCGATCCGCTGCGCCTTCTTTAACCCTCTTATATTTATTTAGGGTGGCGACACTTCGCCCTGAATTTGGATATCGTGCTACTGTAGCCTATGTCCGCCTATAGCGGCGGAACTTCGGACATAATTTAAAGCGGTGGTTGTCCCCTCTTAATGGTGGCTACATTTGCGAGGTACCATACCATGCATGGTCATGTAAAAAATTCTACCCAAAGAAGTGTCGCACTGCGGCACATCGTACGGACTCGGCTATAAAAAAGGTCCCATTTCGTTGATAAACTCAAGTTGAATCAGAAAGTTTGTCCCTACTCGGTTCCTCGACAAATTTTTACTCTACTCCCAAATGTCTTTCTTTTGAGCCCCATATTACTGTATTGGTAAATATTTCGGGTTTAGGGGGTATTTCGGGGGTGGTCACTTGGCCATCAAAGTAAATATAAGATTAGTGGTCTACTTTCAGAAACATTTCGTATGAGTCCCATAATGGCATGATCGGTAAATAAGTTATATTTGAAGGTGGGGTGGACCCCAGGGTCTTTGTTCCGAAAAAGGAATATAAATTTCCCGAAAATCAATAAATTTCCACCCCAAATATGTATTTTGGGTTGGGGCGGCTCTCCAAACACAGAGCTCTATATTGCCGTGGTTGATCTATATATCTATTTGGCGGGTTTCGGGCTGTCCCCGCGGCACTCGTCCCCAACAATAGAAACCATGTTTTTTTTGGGTGATTGTAGAGTGCAAAGAATTTCGAACTTATCGCATTACCAATCTCCGAGAAATTGTATTTTTGAAATTAGGGTAATGAGAATTGCTTTTTAGGGGAGATTTTTCGACTCAAATATGGATATCAAATTCATGTCTACTCCCAAATCCCTTTACTTTGAACCCCATTTTATCATGGTCGGTAAGTATGAACCGTTTGGAGGGTGTTTTGGGGCTGGGGAGGCCAACGGCACCTGAAAATAGATACAAAATTGATTCTTTGCTCCCCAAATACCGTTGATTTGAGCTCCATATTGCTATAGTCGGAAATGAAGTTCAGTTTAAGGGGTGATTTAGGGCGTACCCCTAAATTGGATATCAAATTCGTTTTCTACTCTCAAATACCTTTCATTTGAGTCCCATATTGCCACAATGGGTCAAATAAGCCATTTTGACGCATCTTTAGGAGGAATAGCGCCACCTAGATTTGAACGCAAATGTTAATTTCATATGCCCTTTGGGGGTATTTGGTGGTGGGCAACCTCCCATTACTTGGACCTACGGTTTTATGCCAAATTTGTAATCTACTGCCTAATACTTGTCATTTGAGCCCCATGTTGACATAAACTTGGAATATATCTGTTTAGAGGAGTTTTGGGGTTGGGGAGGGGAAGGGGGTGGCCCGCTGGGTACTTGGGCCCAAATTTGAATCTACTTCCGAATACCTTTCATTTGAGCCCCATATTAAAATGAACGTCCAATATATTTGTTTGGGGGTGTTTTGGGGTTGGGGCGGCGATGAGTACTTAGACTTAAATTTTAATACCATATTCGTATTTTACTCTCCAATATCTTTCATTTGATATTGTCCTTTTGGGTGGTGTTTTTGGCATAAGAGGAGAGTCCATCCCGCTTTCGATACCGAAAAAATATATAGCCTATGTTTCCTTTTAGACCAACTTACGCAATATGCGAAATTTTCGAGAAAATCGGCTCTGCCGTTTTTCAATCTTTACGGAACAAACAAATTGAGTCCCATATATCCGTGATAGGGTAAGGTGCCCATTTTGCGCGTTTTTGTGGCGGTGGGGTGACCCCCTATACTTGGACATGAAATGGTATGCCTGATTCGTTATCTACTCCCGCATACTTTTCATTTGATACCCATATTGTCCTTATCGGTCCACTTTTGATTTTGGGTGGTGTTTTTGGGGTAACGGTGGAGGGTCCGCGCCCTTCCGTTATCAATAAATTATAAAGTTTATTCCTAATTCCTAACCATATTCGTAATCTACTCCCGAATACCATTCATTTGAGTCCCATATTGTCATGATCGTCAAATAAACCTATTTTAAGGGGTTTTGGGGCTGGGGTACTTGGACCCAACTTATATTTTGAAATTCGTACTCTACTCTAGAATACCTTTTATTTGATTCTCATATTGTCCCGATCGGACCACTTTTATTTTTCGGTAGTACTTTTGTCAAAAATTATATAGCCTATGTTTCCTTCCAGACCAACCTACACAATCTGTGAAGATTTCAAGGTAATTGCTTCAGCCGTTTTTGAGTCTATACGGAACAAACAAACAAACACAAATTGAATTTTATATATAAGATTTGTAATATCATCAACGAAGGCCACTGTACCGTAGATGTAAGCATGTCCGCCTATAACGCTGAACGCCTGCGTTCGAATCCCGGCAGGAACATCAGAAATTTTCAGGGGTGGCTATCCTCTCCTAATGCTGGCGACATTTGTGAAAACTTCCATGTAAAAACTTGTCCCCAAATAGGTGTCGCTCTGCGGCACGCCGTTCGGACTCGGCTATAAAAAGGAGGTCCCTTATCATTGAGCTTAACATTGAACCGGACAGCACTCATTGATTTGTGAGAAGTTTACCCCAGCACCTCAATGGTACGTTCATGTGCACATTTGCATTTAATATCATCAACATTAATAAAAAGTCTTTGAACAAAATTATTGAGCATTTTCCTTAAATATCTCAAAAAATTCTTTTTTTCTTACTTTCGAGAGAAAAATTAAACTTCATGTGTTAATAAGTTTGTCGGTTTACTTTTGGCCTAGAGTGTACAGCAAATTACTGTGTCCGTGGTGGTGGGTGTTTATGGTTGTTTTTGTGATTTTATTGTTACCCTGCGTGTGGCTGTGTATGTGTGTTCTCAACAGGAACAATTGAAACTGGAGGTGGTGAAATTTTAGACTTTTAACGAAATTACTTCAGCAAATGACAGACTGTCTATCTTTTTTGTTTTGTGTCAGAACACCAAAACGCCCAAGAGTGACAGTAGGTGTCACAATTTGTAGTTGAAGTTATTTTTATGAATAACTCAAGAATGCAATTAAATCGCTTCAAGTGTAAGAAAACAGTGGCCACATAGCCATGAATCTATGGGTCATGCCTGAACAAATTTCCATTAAAATTTATTCCGCATAAAGGTGGTATAAAAAAAAAGAAATTCCCCTGGACGGCTCACACAGCACTTGCTTTTGTTTTTTCTTTTTATTGCAGCAATTAATTAAAACTGCTACATTTGTTTTATTGTTTGGACTGAAGGGATTGGATTACGTTTTTGCTGTTGTGCTTTAAAAGCGACAGTTGGCGTGAGCGGAAATTTAGCTTGAAAGTGACAAAAATTGTCAGTAATTGCTTGATATAGGCATGCTACTAAAGCGTGACGATCATATCCAACATAATTGGAATAACAAAATGGCAATAAGTGTCAGTGTTCGTTCACATATTCGTTTCGAATATTAATTCTTGAGCTCATGTATGCGGAGACCATTCTAAATACGAACTGATTTCTAAGGCATTCACCAGTCATATCAAAAGTGATAATAAATAGAATGGTAGGCATAAAATTGTTGTTGTAATGTGGTTTCTTTCGTTTTTTTATCGATACTTTCGTGATGTGTAGTCATCTGATATATTGGTCTTCTTTTTTTCATGATGTAAGAATGTTTGGGAAAAATGCATGATTTACCAACAAACTGTGCATTACAGAGAGAATTCACGCAGTTCATATACACTCATAGAAAAAAGTCTGCTGAAGTAGCAAACACTGTATGCTGACTGTTAGAAGTTAAATTTGCTACTATTACAAATTCCAAGAGCAAGGCTACTGCTGAAAATGATTGCTGCTTAATTTATGATGAGTTTGTTAGAAGAAATAAAATGAAAGAGGACATTTTTCTGAAAGAAAATGAGGAAAAACAAATAAAAATGTGGGCCGAATCGTATATACCCTCCACAACATTTTAGACTAACAAAGGATAATAGAAAAGAATTGCTGTGCTATTAGAGCTATATCAAGTTTTGGTCCGATTCGGACCATAATTGAATTGAATGTTGGAGACCATATTAGAAGTCATTGTGTAAAATTTCAGCCAATTCGAATAAAAATTGCCCCCTTTAAGGGCTAAAGTTTCTGTGATCCTTTATGCTGAAGACTCTTGAGAGGTTGGTAGAAACATATCTGAGGGCAAAGATTCCTGGAGATCGCCTGTCGCGGCAGCAACATGCATATAGTAAAGACAAATCCAATGAAACAGCCCTTCACGATCTAATCGGCTACATAGAGGGTTCTCTCGCTGTCAAGGAATATACAATGGTAGCATTTCTTGACATTGAAGGTGCTTTCAATAATGTAAAACCGACGTCAATCATGAAGGAGTTGGAGTTTCTAGGCATCAACTCTACCGTAAGAAAGTTTTTTAATAACTTACTTACTAAAATATGCATTATGGCAGGCTTGAGATCTGTGGATCTAAAAAGATAGGTCAGCAGAGGAACAGCTTAAGGAGGTGTACTGTCTCCTCTACTTTGGAATATAGCCATTAACAATATATTATTGTATTGTATGTGCAAAATACCTGGGTGTTTTTCTGAACAGTAAATTGAATTTCAAATCCAACATTTTGGAAAGGGCAAGAAAGGTCACTCTTGCCCTTTACACCTGCAAGAGAGCCATTGGCAAAAATTGTGGCCTAGACCGCGTATCATGCATGGGGTATATACTGGAGTTGTCTGACCTATAATGTTATATGGTTGTTGTTGTTGTAGCAGTGTATTGTACACCGAGGCGGCAGCCCTTGCCGATGAAGGATTCCATCGGATCAATCCGCTACGTACAACCGGCTACCATATGATTGATGCTATATGGTGTTGTAGTCTGGTGGACGGCGCTTCAAAAATCCACCTACTGCTCAATACTTAACCGGATCCAAAGGATGGCTTGTTTGTGCATCACAGCCGTACTGATAACGACACCATCTGATGCGCTGAATTTTAATGGTACATCTTATGCCTCTGGACATTGTGGCTAAACAAATTGCAGCTACCACTGCCGTGAGGTTAAGGAAGATTTCTCATTGGTCATATGCCGACTACGGACACTGTGTTATCCTTGATACAATATCCGAAGTTCCAGATAGTGTGGATTACACCCTACCTGAGCCGCTTTTGATTAAAAATTACTGGTCCACTATTCCTGATAGAACCCATTGCAACTACGATATCCCTGGTAACAGAAGTTACATAGACTTCTATACGGATGGTTCCAAACTAAACGACCAGGTGGGCTTTGCGGTGTACTCTAAAGATCTGGAACTGGTAATATCGAAGAGGTTTCCAGGGCCACCGCAGTGTGAATCAGGCAGGGATTCTATCAGGGATCATTAAGACGATTGGCATAAATATCTCCTCAGACAGCCAGGCAGCCATTAAGTCCTTAAGGAACGTATTTATGAACACAAAAATCGTCCTTGACTGCAGATCTCTCAACGAGATGGGGATGAGTTGAATGGATGGAGATGAACAGTTCATAATTCACCTGTTCTAGTACCGGGCCACAGAGATATCCCAGGGAATTGTAAAGTGGATGAGCTTGCGAGACTAGGAACTACCCTACACACTCCAGGGATACTGAAATCTGTGGGTATGCATCTAGCAACATGTAAGCTAAGTTTTTAGGAACAGGCCCAAAGGGCAACGAAAGATCGATGGTCACAAAGGGCTGTGAGCATTGCAAAACTATGTGGCCTAATTTAGACTTGAAGAGGTCTACTGCTAAGCTGTCATTGGCTAGAACAGATGTCTCAGTCATTCTCAGTCACAGATACTTCTTAGGGATGTTGATCATTGGCGATTGCAAATAGGTCATATCGGTTCAGATTTGGATATAGCCCCCATGTAAACGGATCCCCCATTCAATTTTCATCCAATTTCGCTGAACTTTGGAATAAAACCTTGTGTTATTACTTCCAGCATCTATGCCAAGTATGATCCAACTCGGTCTATAAACAGATATAGTATCCCTGACATACATCCTTACATCAGGAATAAGAAGACGAATATCAGACGAACACACACCATGAAAGTACCGATAGAACAGCTCCAAACAAGCCACATTGCGATGATGATAAAGGGAGGCAATAGAGTTGGAAAACCCACTGTCTCCAATCAACGCCATCGTTCTCCTTTGTACACGGTCAAGTAGCTCCAGGGATGATTTTGAAGTTCAAGCCCAGGCCATTTTCGGCCTTCTGAAAGTGGTGTAGATGTTAAGAAGATCAGGCGGAGTGAAGTAATTCTTACACCGTTTAAGGAAGCCTAAACACTTGAATGCTTCTTTCGACACTTCAAATACATGTTTAGCCCAACGGACATCAATTTGTATTTTCATGCCCAGAACATCAAGAGCTTCTGATTGCTCAACATCTACACCGTTGATAGACAAAGATGATTGTATTGGGTCAGAGTCGTCCGTGCATTAAAATCTACTCGATTCATTCGACCCCACCCAGAAATGACCGGCAAATCCTGGCAGGGTGTATCGTCCGTAACCCGCCTCTTGTCCTCAATCTCTCGAAGACTCGGCCTATGGCCGAATGACAGAGATTACTGTCATCCGCAAATGAGTAGATCGGATTCGAAGTCTGACCCAATAGATCGTTGATGAAAATAAGAAAAAGAGAAGAAGATAGTGAAAGAACAGAGCCCTGTACACCTTTGGTTAATTTATGCTCTTTGGATGACGACTGGCATAGTGCGATCTCTGAGAAAACTTGAAATAAATCGAACAAAGCCATTACCGACACCAAATGCGACAGGCTTTGATAGTAGTGCACCATGCCAGACCTTATCAAATGCCTTGGAGATATTCAGAGCCACATCTTTACTCTCACCAAACTGGCGGATTGAGCGTCTCAAACGTTGCGACAGAAGTGCCATAAGTTCGGCCATACTGTTGGTCGCTAAGAAGGCTATTAGACTCTAAATACCTCACAAGATGGTGATTGACCATGATCTCCATGAAGTTGGAGAGAGCGGAGCCTATCGCAATTGGCCGATAATTAGCAGGTTTGTTTGCCTCACCCTTGTTGGGTATTGGCTGAACGATCGCAACCTTCCAACGCGCCGGGAAGACTCCCGCATGGTAGGCAAGCTTGAAAAGGTTGTGCAATAGACGAGCGAGCTTCGAAGAACACTTGCGTAAGACAAACGTTGATATGGCATCCGGGCCCGGGTAATATGGTCGGAATCGATCTATAGCTTGATACAGCTTCCATATAAACCGATCTCCCGATTTTGCTTCTTGAGCCCCTACAAGGCGCAATTCTTATCCGATTGGACTGAAATATTACGCAATTACTTCTTTATTATTCAGCATTCAATTCATTTATGGTCAGAACTGGATTATATGTATCTTGATAAAGCTCCAATTGCATATCAGTTCTTATTCATTATTCTTTGTTTCCCTAAAAAGAGTTAGCTCGCAAAGAACTCGACAAATGCGATCCATGGTGGAGGGTATGTAAGATTCGGTCCGGCCGAACTTAGCACGCTCTTACTGGTTTTTACATAAATTTGATGCCATAGAATAGTGGGTAAATGTCGTTAAGATTTTTGTCACTATTGTTTTGTTCTAATCGTTGATACATTTTCCGCTACAACATGTATGACACACAGGAATTTGACACTTGTCTTCGGAGTATCTGGAAAAAGATATGCATTGATGGTGGCGTTGTCATGACATCCCATGTGTTGATTGTGTGGCATGACATGCATTGGCGTTGGCATGTGGTGTCATAACATGATTTTTTTTTTCCCTAGAATAGGGCAATTGCATAACTTTGCGATATAAACACCCTTTTATTAATTTTTCCCTTATTATAAAAATAGTTTGGTTTTCTTTTTTCTTCTGCTAAGTAACTCAACAATTATTATTTTTTTGTTGAAAACTTACATTTACTGTTGGGGAATTTATTTGCAAATGGAATTTCAATCACTCAAGTGATTATTTTTAGCTGCTAACAACTGCATCTGTGGCTGTTGCCGATGAGATTCTTTTGGCTGTCGCTGGGGTGGGTCATCATCATGATGCGGTGTCATGATTTTTCGCATTTGATTTATTTGGCCACTTTTTGTGCGAATGTTTGCACAGTTTTGTGCTGTGCTAGCTTTTGTTGTAATTTCATTTATTTATTTAAGATTCTGTTTTCTTTTTCATTTGGCTCTGCACTTGAGATTTATTGTTTTATTAAATTTTGCATTATTCTAAATTTTTGTACGGGCGTTGATGTATTTTTGGATATTTTTCTCTATGGTTTCAACATTTTTATTGCAGATTTTTATGATGGCTTTTTGTGAGGCCTGTTTATTTTTTTAATTTTTTGCTCCAAGACAAAAGTGTTGATATAAAATCACAGTTTTGATTTTTTTTTGGTTTTTTAAAATGTTTGGCATGCTTTTTTTTGGGAAATTTTATTGTTGTTGGTTGTTGTCTTATGGCATTATTAAAATTTTAGTCATATATGTGAGTTGGTGTATGCAATTTCATGCGTTGTTTGATTGTGTGTTGCTTCTTGATGGTGGCTTTTATTTGATTTTGTAGCTGCCGCTGTTGTTGATGTTGTTGTTTTGCTTGTTGTTGATTATTATTTACTTTGGCTAGCTGTATTATATCACATTAACAGCTTAATTACATGTTAGCCATACCGTTCATTTGTTTGTTTAGTTGTGTTTTTTTTTTCTTGCTAATAATGATATTTTTTGTTTTGTTTTTTGTATTAACCAATAGAGATCATTTGCAATTAACAATACAACTAAAAGATTCTTGAAACAATGTCGTTGTTAATGTGTTAAAACCAATGTTTGTCTGATGCTTTTTTTGTGCTAATACATTGTAAATATTTTTTTTGTTTATAAAAATTCATAAATTATGAATTTTTGTTAAAGAAAAACGCCAATAAAAATGCCTTCAAAAATTTTAATTCAGAAAAAAAACAAGCAAAAATCGCAATAATATCGAACGAGACATTTTGAGGACCTTAGATTGTGCCAAACATTATGCAGATTACCTCAGTAGATTTGGGGATTATTTTGGATAACTTATCTTCGAATTTAGTAGGCTCCTTGAACTCAATAAATCGAATGGGAAATCAGGTGGTCAATTGAAATGTCGCTTACGTCCACTTAAGAAGCTTTGTGTCCGTTGTGGGTGAAGTGTAGGTCATAAATCCATCTCACATACCAAATATGAAAACAAAACTAAGGGGTCTACATGTCAGATCAGGGAATTGTATTATGTGGGAGATATATCTAATAAAGAAACAAGTAAAAGCGTGCTAAGTTCGGCCGGGCCGAATTTTATATACCCTCCACTATCAGGCTGAAGACCGATTCAGACCATATTTGACACGTATATTGAAGGTCATGGAAGAAGCCGTTGTAAAAAATTTAAGCCAAATCGAATAATAATTACGCCCTCTTGAGGCTCAAGAAGTCAAGATCCCGGGTTGGTTTATATGGCAGCTATATAAGGTTATGGACCGATTTGAACTATATTTGAGACAGTTGTTGTGAGTCATAACAAAACACCTCATGCAACATTTCAGCCAAATCGGATAGGAATAGCGCCCTCTAGAAGCTCAAGAAGTCCCCAGATCGGTTTATATGACAGCTATAACAGGTTATGAACCGATTTCAACCATAATTAGCACAGTTGTTAAAAACTATAACAAAACATCTCATGCAAAATTTCAGCCAAATCGGATAAGAATTGCTAGAGGCTCAAGAAGTCAAGATCCAAGATCGGTTTATATGGAAGCTATGTCAGGTTATGAACCGATTTGAACCATATTTAACACAGTTGTTGTGAGTCATAACAAAACACCTCATGCAAAATTTCAGATAAATCCGATAAGAATTGCGTCCTCTAGCGGCTCAAGAAGTCAAGTTCCCAGATCGGTTTATATGACAGCTATAACAGGTTATAAACCGATTTCAACCATACTTAGCACAATTGTTGGAATCCATAATTCATTCATTCAAAATTTCGGCCAAATCGGTTAAGAATTGCGCCCTCTAGAGGCTCAAGAAGTCAAGACTTAAGATCGGTTTATATGGCAGCTATGTCAAAACATCGACCATTTACAATCCCGACCGACCTACACTAATAGCATGTATTTGTGTAAAATTTCAAGCGGCTCGCTTTACTCCTTCGAAAGTTGGCGTGCTTTGGACAGAGGAGAGAGAAAAAAAGTCTATTTCGCAGAAAAAAAAAGGAAATGGAAAGAAGTGAGTGTGAGCGAGTTGAGATATTCAGAAGCCAGAATAAAGTTCGGAAATTCTACCAAAGAATTAAACATCAAACCGATGGCTTTGGAGCAGGTACATCCTCCTGCAGAGACAAAGAAGGAAATCTGGTAACTGACACAAATATTGCGCTGAGAATATGGCAAGAAAATTTTACCCAGCTGCTAGTATCCAACGATGCCAGTGAAGAGGATACCGCACAACCAATCCCTGATGATGGTATAGACTGTTTTCCTTCTAGTCAGAATGAGGTCCAAGTAGCTGTGACCCGACTGAAGAACAACAAGGCACCAGGGGCCGACAGGTTGACCGCTGAACGATTTAAGACTGGAGGCGACTAGCTGATGAGGGGCTTGCATCAACTTGTCTGCGCAATCTGGCTAGAAGAACGCATACCCGATGATTGGAACCTCAGCATACCATGTCCCGTACATAAGAAAGGAGACAAGATGGAATGTGCCAACCAGAAAGAATAAGTCTCTTCCCCATGGCATACAAGATGCTATCGAGCATGTCGTGTGAAAGATTAGATAATTGGGACCTACCAATGTTGCCTTAAATACACCATAGACCAGAAACTCATACTGGGTCAAATCCTGGAAAAGACCCGAACAGAACAAACCAACATCCATTTCTTTGTTAATTAATATTCCGCTTTCGATAGCCCTGTACGTTCAAAGGTATTTAAAGCCATATCTGTGTTTGGTATCCCTGCGTTGGCTAGGTCATGTTTTCAGAATGAACGAAGAAGCTCCAGCTAAGAAGTCTTTTGAAGGCGATCACGATGGTACACGCAAACATGGACGGCTTATAGACCGATGAATCAAGTCGTGAGAAACACCTCGAAATTTGATGTCAGAGATTGTAGAAGGAGAGCAGATGATCGACGTGCTTGGAGCGCTTTTCTATGTTCGGCTAATAGGACAAACATTCTGTCATAGCCAATTAAAGTAAAGTAAAAAGTTGTTGTTGCTGAGGATTTCAATGTCTCCAACTCCAACTGGCATTCCCATTTGAGTCAGACGATTCCGTAGGGCCAATATGCAGAGCTGTTTGCAGCACATAATGACCTGATGCAACTATTGAATGAACCGATACACATTTCACAGGCACTAAAATAATACTCTTAACCTTTTCCTAACTTCACACCCGGAGAAGTATGAATGTGAGTGCACTTGCACCTCTTGGTATTTCCGATCACTACATCATTTCAGCAACTTTTTCGTATTCTGCTCTTCGGACAGCCTTCTTCCTAATACCGAGGCGAAGCCATCAGGCCTGTGAACAATCACGCTATGCATAAGACGTACCTTTCTAACATAAGTTAAACAAGTAAAAGCGTGCTAAGTACGGCCGGGCTGAATCCTATATACCTTCCACTATGGATCACATTTGTCGAGTTCCTTCCCGATATCTCTTTTTGGACAGATAAAGGATAAAAGATAAGAATTGCTATGCTAATTGAACTGAATGTGCAGACCACAGTATAAGTCATTGTGTAAAATTTCAACCAAATCGAATAAGAATTTTGCCTTTTAGGGGCTCAAGAAGTGAAATAGGGAGTTCGGTTTATAGGGGAGCTGTATCAGCCTATAGACCGATGCAGACCATATTTAATACGTATGTTGGAGGTCATGGGAGAAGCGCTTGTACAAAATTTCAGGCAAATCGGATAGTAATTACGCCCCTAGCGGCGCAAGAAGTCACGATCCCAGATCGGTTTATATGACAGCTATAACAGGTTATGGACCGATTTGAACCATATTTAACACAGTTGTTGTGAGTCATAACAAAACAATTCATGCAGAATTTCAGCCAAATCGGATAGGAATTGCGACCTCTAGAAGCTCCCGAAGTTCAAGAAGTCAAGACCCCAGATCGGTTTATATGACAGCTATATGAGGTTATGGACCGATTTGAACCATACTTGTCACAGTTGTTGGATATCATAACAAAATACTTCGTTCCTCTAGTGGCTCAAGAAGTCAAGATTCAAGATCGGTTTATATGGCAGCTATATCAGGTTATAGATCGGATAAGAATTGCGCTCTCTAGAGGCTCAAGAAGCCAAGACCCAAGATCGGTTTATATGGCAGCTATATCAAAGCATGGACCGATATGGCGCATTTACAATCCCAACCGACCTACACTAATAAGAAGTATTTCTGCAAAATTTCAAGCGGCTGGCTTTACTCCTTCGAAGTTAGCGAGCTTTCGACAGACAGACGGACGGACATAGCTAGATCGACATAAAATGTCACGACGATCGAGAATATATATACTTTATAGGGTCTCTCAGACGAATATTTCGAGTAGTTACAAACAGAATGACGAAATTAGTATACCCCCAGCCTATGGGGCGGTGCTTGACGAGGATATAAATGCTGCGGCTGAAATGATAGTTTGATAGGCAATAGAAGTGTGCACGTGAGTAGTCGTGTCGCTTGTGAGTCACGTGATTCGTGGTTGAGATTCAAATCTAATCACGTCATCGTGGGTGAGCATGCTTGAGATAAAATTCTTCGTATGTGAGCGTGAATCACTACTCACAACCCTAACGAATATACCCTTAACGAATATACAGAAACGACAACAAGTGAATAAATTTTGAGTTATCCCCGTCGATTTTTTCAGTAATTAACTTTGTATTTATATGTTGGAAAAATCTACCAAAAATTGAGGTCAGCCTACCAAGAGAATAAAAACCCACCAATTTTGGTAGGAACCTACCAAAAACGGCAACACTGATCGTGATATCTCGTGCTTCGTGAGATATCACGATACCACCACTTACAGTAAAATCACGAACCACGAGATATCACGAGCAGTGTTGCCGTTCTAATACGACGATCTAGTACTTTGTAGCGTTGAAATGTGTACTTTGATGTATTGCAACTGGAATGTCGAACTCTTCGGTGTTGGGTATAAAAAGTTCGCCCAGTCCGAACTTAATGTTTGATATAGCTGTCATATAAATCGATCCAGGATCTTGACTACTTGAACCTCTAGAGGTCGCAGTTCTTATCCGATACTATGGTCTCCATTATCCAACCCAAGTATTGTCCGAGTCGGTTTACAACCTGATATCGCACCAATAGCATTGCTTTCATTTCCTCTTATTATCCTTTGTTTGCCTTTAAAGAGATTCCGGGCAAAGAACTTGACATATGCCATTCATTGTAGGGGGTACATAAGATTGGGCCCAACCGAACTTGGCACGCTTGTTTGTTTATACACAGTTATCGTTGAAACTGCCTTGAGAGTAGTGGTTATATTGAAAAGAATTCAATCCTCACTCAACTATTGACCATTGAATTTAACAGCGATGTATTCAACCATTTTTGTTTTTTATATAGCGACGGTATCAACAAGACTATTTTCTGCGACAATTTTTTTCTAGATTTATATTTTTAAATGCAAGTTAAACTTCTTCAAAAGACCTCAATATTCTTCTAATATTTCATCAGTTGTTAATTTTCTTGTTTTTTCTCGTACCTCAGCTTTATTGCATGAAAATTAAATTTATAAAATTTTATTCTTTTGTTTTATTTTTTGAGATTTTTTTATTTATGTTTTCCAAACGTATCTGATTTTAAGTATTTTTTTCGTCACACATTTTTCTGTTTTAGCTGCTTAGCAAAAATATATATTTTTGTAGTTTGTTCTTTGAATTAAAATGTACAATAATTGTATTTTTTTTTTTAATTGAAATTCACGCTCGTTTTAGTAATCACTAGACCCACAAGATGCAGACAACATTGGAAAATATTTTTAATTGTGTTTTCTATTTTGACAAATTTGATACATTTTCTAAACTTTTGCTCTTGCGGGTGTTTTTCTTTTTTTTTTGTTTGCCTTAGCTTCATTTGGTATGCATTTTCACATGTTCATTTTATTTTATTTTCATTTAAATCACTCTCTCCGAGCGAACATTAAGCTCCATGATTTGAACGTTCCTAGCGCGTCGAGTTATCACAACAAACTGAATTTTGTGAATTTTCCTCAAAGCATGCCTACATAGTGTGTGACGGAGACCAAGCACTTGGCAGCATCAGCACTAACAGCAGCGGCAGCAGCTGTGGTTGAGTTAACAGCACAGCATCACTGCTGGTTAACATAATTTTCACTTTAGGCCTTCTACCTGGCTCTCGCAAAATGTTAAGGTGCTGCATGTGAAGCTTGGCGAGTGAGAAAACCATGGCCAAGGAAATAGGGGGTAAATGTTATCAACATTTGTTTTGGGAAATTTTAACCCACACAACAGCCTTTGGGGAGAGCAAAAAAAAGAGGCGGGAAGTTTTTACAAATGTTCGCTGCGGTCGCCGCAGAATAGCAGAGAGTAGCTGAGAAGGAGACAGTGAGTGGTGGTGCATGGCATAAGGCAAAACAAAATTTCTTCAAATTTTCTTTTGGTATGGTGACTCTGGTGCTTCACACTCAAAATAAACACAGCACGTGCTTTCATATTTCGGGCACGTGCCTCAGTGACAAATTTCTCTGTTTTAGGTTATTAGAAATGTCCCATGTTCCCAAGAAACCACAACAGCAACAACAATAATTATGCTACGCACCCACTAACGGACACACACACGCATAGTAAAAGAGAGAAAGAGAGAGTGGAAGACCTATAAGTGTTTGTTTATGTTTTGATTATTGCTGTTGTTGTTGTTGTTGTTGTTGCTACTTAATAGTGTTTTTCTAACTGAGTGCGATGAGTGTTGTTGGTATGAATGAATTGCCAAAATGGCCATATTCCACTTGTCAAAACAAAATATCGAAAAGTAATTTTCATGGGAAACCATGCCATTAATTGCCGGTCATTCGGCAATGTATGTCGCGGGTGATTTATGTTCGGCCGGTTGCCTATGCAACACATTAAGTTTTTCTCTCTTCATCTCCTCTATGGTTTGATAGAGTGCCCTCACTGGTTGCTGGCACTGTTGCCATAGGTACAGGTTGTCAAGTGATTAATTGTTTTCATTAATTACATGTATTTGCCAATATTTTACCAGAGATTTATTTGCCATAAACATAGGCTGTACGTATTCACATTACAAGGAGATGTATTTTGCTTTACCTTTGTTTTGAGGGAATGACTAGGTGTGAGTAGGAGAAAGGATATTTGATTATTGTGTGTGTAGCACGTGCTCTTTGATGTTGTGTTGTTGAAATAAACAAAATAAATAAATATTTTGAAATCTGGCCAAAATATTGTTTTGACTTAATTCAATTTTGCATTTGGTCTAAAAATAGAATCGATTGAATTTCCTCTGTCGTCACTATATGTACTTTGGAAGTGTTACCATGAAAGCAAGTGACGACATGGGGAAAGGTGAATGGAAATGTGATTTTTTGAGGAATGTAACATGCAAGCGATTTTTTCAGCAAAAAAAAAAAAAAAAAAAAAATATGAATGTTTTGTGGTTAGCCTTTTAGTAACAGATAATCAAAGGTTAGATTTTTTTCATACGAAAAATCAATCAAGAAAAGGAATTTATTTTGTGTAAAAAGTTTTGGTTAGCAATAATAACATTTTTAAAATTTAGTTTATTTCTGTCGTATTCAGTGCAAGTCAGGTGTTCTGGATTTAAAATCGAAGTGTAACACTGGTCAACAAACACAAGTAAAAAGGCATTAACTTTGGATACCCACCACTTCGGGTGTATATGTAAACCCCTTTTCGCCACAATCTGGTGAAAATTGGATAACTTATGCACCCAAATTCGCCACGGAGTGGTCTAATAAATAAAAGTCACTGCTGAATTTTGTGTTTCAAATTTCACCGAAATCGGATAAAAATTAAAGATTTTATGGACCCTTTATCGGGAGATCGCTCTGTATGGAAGCTATATCTAAATATTGTCCGATACAAACCATAATCGGGACGGACGTCGGGAGACCTAAAACTACCCACTGTTTCAAATTTCAACGAAATCGGATAATAAATAGAGCTTTTATGGGCTTCAGACCCTTTTTCGTCAGATCGGTCAATATCGCAGCTATATCTAAATGTAGTCCGATCTGTACTATATTTAGGTCAGATGTTGAGAGGCTTAAAACTGCGCACAATTCCAAATTTCAGCGCAATCGGATAAAATATAAAGCTTTTTTGGCCTTCAGACCCTTTATGGGGAGATCGGTCTATATGGCACCTGTATCTAAATATAGTCCGATCTGAACCATATTTGGGTCATTTGTCGGGAAGCCGTAAACTACTCACTGTTGCAAATTTCAACGAATTCGGAAAATAAATAAATGGGCTTCAGACCCTTTATCGGGAGATCGGTCTATATGGCAGCTATATCGAAATATAGTCCGATCTGTACCATATTTGGGTCAGATGTTGAGAGGCTTAAAACGTTGCACAGTTCCGAATTTCAGAGAAATTGGATAAAATATAAAGCTTTTATGGGCTTCCGACCCTTTATCTGGAGATCGGTCTATATGGCAGCTACATCTAAATATATATCTAAATATATTATCCAGCAAAAAATTTAAATCGGACCATAAATGAAGATTAGGCAGCCCGAACAATTTTTCGAAGCGGCTAAGTGAACAACTTTAGGGGCCCGCCAAGGGACGCCCAGACCTTGAAATTTTGCACATGATCTCGATAACATCTTAGCTTTAACAATTTCAAAGAGATATCTCTATCCATTCCAAATGGCATATTTTCAGTTGTTTTTTTGATTCCATCCTACTATGTGTCGTTTAATATCCATTATTGAACTAATCTTGAAATAAGTCCAGTTGGGAGAATTTTTAGAGATTGGACGGCCTACAAACAACTGGAACAAATTTTTTTTAATCAGTTTTGTACTCTACTTTCAAATACCTTTCATTTAATATCCATATCGCCTCAATCGGTAAATATATCATGTTTGGGGTTTTCTTTTGGGGGTGGGACCACCCCGAACATTTGGAGCCAAATTTGTACATCGAATTCGTAGTCAACTCTTGACTACCTAATAGTATTCCATGGCAATTTGGGGGGTTTGTGGGTGGAGCGCTCCCACTGGCTATTTGAACCCAGATTTATATCGTTACCCTTATGTTTTTGGTTACCGAAAGGCTGCACACAATTTTTTTTGCCAGAATGGAAGCACCCTTCACTGGGATATAGAATTTTTGAAAATTTTGGTAGGTGGGAGGGACATAAACTTTCCTAACAAATAGGATATTCATTCCGTAAATATCCCAATATGAACATAGGAGAGAGATACTTTCTCCCCTATTTTACCAGTAAGGCCAATGATCATTGCGCAAACTATAAAATTTATTTGCAAAGAGCTGTCAAAACACGAATACTTTATTCAAACAATGGAAAACACCAACAGGGAAGAAATATCTGTTTTGGTGGAACAAGCTTTTCCAACCACACAAACGGACGTATGATTCATATTTCATTCATATAGTTAATCATACGCCAACTACCTCCCTTTGAGGTATGATCTTTTAAACCAATCTGCAAGATTATTGTCGTAGACCTTTGTAATATGATTTCTGGCCAATTGTGATGATGTCCAAGCAAATATAATGACCTTGCAATATCATTGTACACCCAGATACAATGCCATAAACAAAAACCCAGACCAGGAATGTGTGTTGGCAACACCATTATCCGCTCCGTTGAGCTTTATTAAATAACCGACAAAATGAAGATACAAATGTAATATTTATTTTTGTTTTATTGCTAGCAGAGGAGAAACTGTACAAAAGAGCTGGTGGGGAGTTAGGAAGCAGTATGTCATAAATGTATGTTACTGGCGGCTTTGTATCCCATGCCAAGACAACATCTGTTTTGTTTTATTTTGGCCTTCATTTCGGAAAACTGGCTACTCTGTAATTTTCCATCACTGCATTGAATATTGAAGCCAAATTTCTGATGCGACAGTTCGTCAGAAAAAAGTAAAGAAAAAAAAACATCAAAAAATGCTGTCATAGTTTTTGCTGTTGTATTGAAGTAGGAGTAGCCACCATGTGTCTAAATTTTTCCTGGTATTCGTAAATACACAAACACACACGCACATTTTGTTTTGGCAATGTCATCACTTTATTGTTTATCATGACCATAAAATATTTGTCTGACTTGATGTGGGTGTGTGTGTGTGTGCTTGGTGTGGAAGGTGCAAGGCTGCTTACCTTTGTTAAACATGCGAAGGAATCTATCTATCCAAGCAGAAATTATTATTATTTATTTGAACTGTTCTTGTTGATGCTGGTATTTTTTTTTCGGGCATTTTTTCCCTTTTGACTTGCCAACCCACAATGCTGTCCCTTTTTAGCTTTGTTTTGTGGCTACCATTGCGGTTGTTGTTCTTGTTGTTGCTGGTCTCATTGAGTTTGTTTTTTTATGCTCTGCTGTGCTGTTTGGTTGATACAACAGAACTCATCTCATGACTCTTGCAATCACTTGGTGTGAGCGAGAGGGATTTGTGTTGGTGGTCGGTAGCCTGTCATATGCCTGAATTCTTATACTGGCTTGAACATCTCAGTTCGATTGTATGTTGTTGTATACCCCGATCACGTTCATGCCTAATACACTTGTAGTGCGTAAAAATCAGAGTTTCATCACACTCTCACACACACTCTTTAACATAAACACGTGCAGACGTGTGGCTAAGCCGAACACACTCATTAACGGTTTGCAAAAGAGATTTCGATGAGTGTGTGTATGAGAAACTCCACACTCGGCATTGACTTTGGCTTTGGCAAAGGGGCCTCGTGGTCTGGGCATGAAATATCCCATATGGTTAAGGAGTTTTCGGTTTTGTTTGTCTTAGACTAACGCCTCTTAGCGTTTGTCTTTTGGCAACGTGTTCGCAGTGTTGTGTTGCCAAGTGTGTGCATGTATGCTCGCATAAATGTATCAATACCCTACAAATCAACTCTTGGTGGAAAAGGTTCCTCATCGTTTTGGGGAAGGGGTAGAAATCTGCAAAACAGAAAAGAAACTATTACAAATGCTAACCTAATAAATTAATAAAGTCATGTGTGGAGGATATGGATGAAAAACTTGATATCCCCCAAGAATTAAAACAAATGTTCCCTTGAATTGAATAGCGCCCAGAAAGGCCACTTTTTGTTGGCCCATATGTGCCAGAAAACCAAATTGAATGTTACGTCTATAATTGTTAAATTTATGTCAACAAAAATTACCCTGTAATAAAACAATCTGAGGGAAAAAAAAAATAGAGAAAACTATTTTTTTTACTGTTACATCTAACACAAAAGCCTGGCGGTGCAGTCTATACAATACTCTATACCTCCGAGCGTACTTTCTAATTTTAATATATGTAGCCTATGTCTTAGCCTGTTGTATACCTATTGAAATTTGTATCGACTTTGAGGAAATTTTGTACTCATATTGAGACGTCAAACAAAATAGCTCATGAGAGCAAAATTGTTGCCAAAATAGAGCATATCGGATGAAATGTTTATGGGGGCTTTATATAAATCAATAGCGTTCGTTCTTGGACCAAAAAAGTGGACCTAGATCGGTTTACATGGCAGCTATATCAGGTTATGGATCGATATAAACCATGTTTGGCGTAGTTCATTGAAGTTATAACAAAACACCTCATGCATAATTTCAGCCAAATCGGATAAAAATTGCGCCCTCTAGTGGCTCAAGAAGTCAAGATTAAAAATCGGTTTATATGGCTGCTATATCAGGTTATAGACCAATTTGAACCATACTTGGCACAATTGTTGGAAATCATAACGAATCACTTCATGCAAAATTTCAGCCAAATCGGATAAGAATTGCGCCCCCTAGTGGCTTAAGAAGTTAAGATCCAAGATCGGTTTATATGGCAGCCATATCAAAACATGGACTGATATGGCCCATTTACAGTCCCAACCAACCTACACTAATAAGAGTTATTTGTGCAAAATTTCAAGCGGCTTGCTTTAATCTTTCGTAAGTTAGAGTGCTTTCGACAGACAGACGGATGGACGGACAGATATGGCTAGTGTCATGACGACCAATAATGTATATACTTTATGGGATCTTAGACGAATATTTCGAGGAGTTACGAACAGAATGACGAAATTGGTATACCCCCTATCCAAAGGAGGTGGGTATAAAAAGAAGGGTATTCGTTTCTCTGATGGGCATAGATGCAATATGGACCATTCTGCCGATTTAACATTAGGAACTTTTTGTAACGGCGTGTTTTTCGATTGTGATTTCTTTCGCATCAAATACTTCAATAGACTTCATTTGACATCAAACGTAGTGTGTTGAAATATAATTTCTGATACATGTACCAAATTCGGGCCATATGGGCTTAATACTTTAACCTTTAATATATTTTCCTTTCTTTCCCATTTGTTGTATGAAATTTCAGGTGATTTCTTGGTCGACTTGGCTTGATAACCAAATATTTCTTCTAAATTATTCCACATGTGGTGCGGGTGTGTAAGGGTTAAATAAAGGTCTGTGATTGTTGGGGTTCATGTGGTTTGGCCTGCAAGTGTGAATTTGAAAATGCCGCCGCATTCAGCATTCAAATTAGGATGTACTTGCACATGTGTTCGTTAAACTTTGCAAACACAAGACTTTCAGTGTGAACATAGCGTTCGATATGTAGACAGCAACAGGTCGAGGAATTAATATGCTTGACTCAATGGACAAAAAATTTTCAGGTTAAAAGTTGCATTTTATAAGGAGGGCGAATACATTTGTATGCCATTTACCATCGGATAAATGGTATGACTACTTAGCCAAGCCCTTTCCAACATTTAGAATTAATAAGAGATTTTTGTATATATAATGGATTCATAACTGAATATGGCTATAAAATAAAAGTTCATATGTTTCGCGTAGCGGGGAATATGTGAAATAGGAATCCCACCTGCCAATATTTAGGCCTTTATTCCTGCTATTTTTCCTACTTCTGGTTCACTAAACATGAATCTATCACAATTTATGTGGCGGTGGCTGTTTATAAAGGGGTTTCTTTTTATATTGAGTTTGACAAGCACTCTGTTAACGTTCCTGACACTTGGCCCCACCAAAAAAGAAATTAAAATAACATCCACACACACACACACACACACACACAAATGTTTAGGAAAGTGTTTGCTTAAATGGAAAATCGAACAACTTGTTAATTCCCCATTCATTTTATGGCTGTAATTTGAAAATTGTTGTAAATCTTAAAGTTGGGTTATCTTGGTTAATGACAAATGGTAATTACGAGAATGACTTTCTTTTTTAGGGATTTGGGTATTTAAATTGCTAATTGGTCCTTTGTTTTATGTGTTAATTGCCAGATTTAAAGTGACACATTTGTAGCCATTATCGATATCCTCTTAGTCAGGGGAAATGTGAGCTTTAGGATTTGCTAAAACTTTTTCATCAACTTGGTACATTGGACTCGATCGGGTCAATCTGGTACATACAACTGGCTTTAATGAGATTGATAAGTCCTTTGGTTTTGAAAATTCTAGTGCCCAGAGGATCAAAGAAATTTCCTTAAAGCTAATTGAGCAGGTCATGATATTTTTTATACCCACCACCGAAGGATGGGGGTATATTCATTTTGTCATTCCGTAGTATCGATTTCCGACCTTATAAAAAATCTAAGACGATCTAGCCATGTCCGTCCGTCTGACTGTTGAAATCACGCTACAGTCTTTAAAAATAGATATATTGAGCTGAAATTTTGCACAGATTCTTTTATTGTCCATAAGCAGGATAAGTTCGAAGATGGGCTATATCGGAAGATGGGCTATATCGGACTTGATATAGCCCCCATATAGACTGATCCGCCGATTTAGGGTCTTAGGCCAATGAAAGTCAAATTTATTATTCGATTTTAGTGAAATTTGGGACAGTGAGTTGCGTTAGGCCCCTCGATATCCTTCATCAATTTGGCCCAGATCAGTCCAGATTTGGATATAGCTGTCATAGAGACCGATCCCCCGATTTAGGATCTTAGGCCCATGAAAGCCACATGTATTATCCATTTTTCTGAAATTCAGGACAGTGAGTTGTGTTAGGCCTATCGACATCTTTCTTCAATTTGGCCCTGATTGGATCAGATTTGAATATAGCTGCCATATAGACCGATCTCTTGATTTAAGGTTTTAGGCCCATCAACGCCACATTTATTATTCGATTTTGCCAAAATTTTGGACAGTGAGTTGTGTTAGGCCCTTCGACATCCTTCGTCAATTTGGCTCAGATCGGTCCAGATTTGGATATAGCTGCCATATAGATCGATCCTCCGATTAAGGGTCTTAGGCCCATAAAAGCCACATTTATTATTCGATTTTGTTGAAATTTGGGACAGTGAGTTGTTTTAGGCCCTTCGACATCTTTCTTCAGTTTGACCTTGATCGGATCAAATTCGGATATAGCTGTCATATAGACCGATCTCTCTGTTTTAGGTTTTGGGCCCATAAAAAGCGCATTTATTGTCCGATGTCGCCAAAATTTGGGACTGAGAGTTGTGTTAGACCCTTCGAAATCCTTCTTAAATTTCACTCAAATCGGTCCAGATTTGGATATAGCTGTCATATAGACCGATCTCTCTATTTAATGTTTTGGGCCATAAAAGGCGCATTTATTGTCCAATGGCGCCAAAATTTGGGACAGTGAGTTATGTTAGGCCCTTCGACATCCTTCTTCAATTTCACTCAGATCGGTCCAGATTTGGATATAGCTGTCATATAGACTGGTCTCTCGATTTAAGGTTTATGGTACATAAAAAGCGCATTTATTGTCCGATATTGCCAAAATTTGGGACAGAGAGTTGAGTTAAACCCTTCCACATATATCTGTAATTTGGTATAGATCTATCAAGATTTGCATATAGCTGCCATATAGACCGATATCTCGATTTAAAGTCTTGACCCCAAAAAAAAAGGCGCATTTATAATCCGATTTAAATGAAATTTGACACATTGACTTATGTTAGGCTTTTTGGAATCCATGTTGTATATGATTCAGATCGGTTTATTTTTAGATATAGCTACTAAATAGTCCCATATTTTGTTATACACCATTGAACAATGACTTGTACTTATTCGTATTTGGTCCAAATCGGATCATATTTCGATATAACTGCTATGGGACATAATGCAAATTTTGCCCATGATCGTTCCACTAAGGAACAGGGGCAAACTTCTCACATATCAATGAGTGCAGTCCGATTCAAGTTTAGGCTCAATGATAAGGGGCCTCCTATTTATAGCCAAGTCCGAACGGCGTGCCACAGTGCGCCACCTCTTTGGAGAGAAGTTTTACATGGCATAGTACCTCACAAATGTTGCCAGTATAAGGAGGGGAAAACCACCACTGAAAAAATTTTTTTTCTAATGGTCTTGCCAGGATTCGAACCCAGGCGTACAGCGTCATAGGCGGACATGCAAACCTCTGCGCTACGGTGGCCTTAGGGGACATAAGGTATACAATTTTCATGAGATTTTGATGAAAGGTAGTTTACATATATACCCGAGGTGGTGGGTATCCAAAGTTCGGCCCGGCCGAACTTAACGCCTTATTGTTTGTTTTTTCTCCACATGTCCCCTAAGCCCATGCACAATTTTTGTTTTTGCACCTAACAATATTTGTAGCCTCCACAGCAAATTTACTAAAAATGCCGCTTTTGAAACCATCTTTGCCGGCAGGACTTTTCCAGGATTTGGCGCAGTGTGAATATCTGGTCTATGGTGGATTTACCAGGTCCAAAGCCGCATTGATAGGACCCAATTATCTCATTGACTTTAGGTTGACGCAGTGTGAATATCTGTGAATATCTTGTGTACGGGACATAGTACGGTGAGGTATCAATCATCGGGTATCCGTTCATCTAGTCAGGTTGTGAAGACAAGCTGATGCATACGCCTTAACAGCGTGTCGCCTTCGGTCTTAAATAGTTCAGCGGGTAACCCATCGGCTCCAGCTGCTTTGTTTTATATTAAAACTCGATAAATTTTGAAAATTTAAATTTCTTCCACTCTTTAGGTTCTTTGGCGCTTTTTCATTGCTAAAATCCTACGAATAAGGAAAAATCAAAAATTTTCGCTCACCTGTGCATTACCTTTTGTTTGGATATAAAGGACTAACGGGCAAAGAACTTGCAGTCTATAATTTTACACAAGTTCGAACGAAACAAATCCCACCACAAATTTGGAGTTAAGGGTTAAATGACTTCTATACACGTGTAAAGAAAGCAACATATCCCAAAACATTCAAAGACTAACGTCATTAACCTTGAAATATTATCAATCTTTCGATATATCTTTGAAGATTGCATGGCTATTCAGACCACTTATGTTTTGACCTTTGAATAGTTAAAGTGCTATAATAGCTACCGGACGTTGACTTAATCTCAATATCAATTTCTAAAAACTTTATGGAATGGAATCCATTGAGCGTTGAATGAATTAAAGTTTTCCTTTCTCATGAAATCCAAACACTTTCATCATCATTGTCATCTTTCCCATTAAGTCTGGTCTACTTGAACTTGACTCAATGTGAATGACGATTACTATTGCGATAAAGGGAAAATTGTTTCTCTCAAACAGAAACAGCTGCCAACAGTTGATGCCCAAAGCGTTGGGAGTGTTGTAAATAATTGAAAACAAAATTATCCCGAAAATGTGCGTTGGCGTTTAAGTTAAGCCGTTCATCGTCTCCAATTTAGGTTTCAGTTCTTAATGCTTATCAAATCCTCCAAGAAGCCATGAGTGGCTGATGCTTTGCTTTGGCAAACTTTTGGCAGACTGGCAAAATCTAGGAGAAATACAACCCCACACAACCCTTCTCCCTGACAAGGAGACGCATTAATTTCAGCCTATTTGTTAGACAATTACTTCGAAACCAGAGGCAAAGTACTGCCGGAAAATGGATGTTTAATGCAAATAGCAAATTGAATTTAATAAATTCCAATGAGGCAGGGATTTGTGCCATAGACAGAGACAACACTGGGCTGCAGCTGCTTTGTAGCAGCAATCTTCTCTTCTTCTTATATATTAAAATCAATTTGTGTTTGTTTGTTTGTGTGTTCCTTATAGATTCAGAAACGGCTGAACCGATTTTCTTGAAATGTTCACAGATGGTGCATAATGATCCCGTGGTGAAAATAGGGTACTACATTTTTTGATATCTGAAGGGGGGCGGACCCTCCCCCTTACCTTAATTTTCAGAAACGCCAGATCTCGGAGGTGGGTGGTGCGATTTAATCGAAATTTTGTGTGCTCTCATATAGTACCCTGAAAATAAAAATTTTGTTTCCAAATTTCGGATGGGGTACCTTGGGGGGCCGCCCCACCCTAAACCCTACCAAACATATATTTAGACCAATCACGACAATATGGGACTCAAATTAAAGGTATTTAGGAATATTTTAAGGAAACGTATCTGATATCCAATTGTCGGACCAAGTGCTAAGGGGGACCACCCCAAGCAAAACACCCCTAAATCGGACATATTTACCGACCATGGCAATATGGGACTCAAATGAAAGGTATGTATTTGTATTTGTATTTGTATTTTTATTATGATAAAACCCATACAAAAGACAGTGTCTTATATAAAGCATGGGTTAGTAAATTGATAAATACAATGAGTTCAACAAGTTTTCATTTAAATAGAACAATAATTGGTACAAAATATTTAACAATTTAAGCAAAGTTACTGATGCAATATTTAAGTTAAAAAAAGGTTTAAACAAAACAAAAAAAAGAAAAAGAAACTTTAAAGAAAATTTAACAATTTAATCAAAGTTACTAATAAAATAAATTAAAAAAATAGTTATAAAAAAATCAAAACAAATAATTAATTAAAATGATTATAAATCAAAGATTTGAACTGTCGTTCATTACTTATAATTTGAATACTATTGGGAAGATTATTCCAGAGACGTATAGCATTAACAAAGAACTGTTGTTCAGATACACGATATTGATGACGTATTTGTATTACTTGTTTACCTCTTGTAGAGTTAGCAAAACGCAAAACAGAAGCCAGATATGACGGTTCATTGGTATAAATTATCTTGTGGATCATTTGCAACAAGCGTATCTTAAGGAACGAGTTAAAAGAGACACCATATACTTGTCTGGCAAAGTCAGATACCCGGTCTCTTCTACGCAAACCAAAAATGTATCTAACGACATCGTTAAAGGCCACGTGCAATTTATTCCTATGAGTTACATCACTACCGTAAAAAACCTCGCAAGAGTATAATAGTTTCGGCAGAATAAATGTCCTAGCCAAAAGCATTCTTATTGACAAAGGGGTATACTGTCGACTCATATATAAGTTTCGTAAAACGCCGTAGGTCCTGCCCACTGTCATTCTGACATGATTCTTCCATGAAAGTCTATCATCAAACTCCAAACCAAGGTTTCTTGCAGATGAAACAATCTCAATTGGGGCTCCAGCAATTGCCACATCAAGATTGGGCGGCATTGTCACCCGATTCCTACCAATTACAAGGCACTTTGACTTTATTGGATTTAAAAGAAGTCCGTTGGCGTTTGCCCATGTGTTTATCCTATCCAAGTCATTATTTAGTCGAAGTACGCCATCGATCAACCTCCCCGGCGAGGAGCTCATATACAGCTGTACGTCGTCGGCATACATATGAATACCACAGTTGCGCAACTGTCCAGGAAGGTCATTGCTATATAAGGAAAAAAGGAGTGGGCCCAACACAGACCCCTGTGGAACACCTCTTGAGACTGGAAGATAACTAGAACAGCGGCTATCAACACATACCGATTGGCTTCTATTCGTAAGATAGGAATATATAAGATCCGTTGTTCTTTCAGAAAATTTAAATAAATGTTTCAGTTTAAGGCAAAGTATATTGGGATCAACGGAATCAAAAGCTTTCGAATGATCTAAAAGAACAAGAAAGGCAACTTTATCGCTGTCAATATCACTCCTTACATCTTCAACTACTTTCAACAGTGCAGTAGTGCAACTGTGCTTTGGCCGGAAACCAGATTGAAAATCTGTTAGCAGCGAATTATTCGCAATATATTCAGATATTTTCCGGTTGACTAGAGTCTCAAATACCTTAGAGACGAATGGAAGTATTGCTATTGGCCTAAATTCCTGGTTATTCTTTGGTATTGGGACTATCCTTGCCCGTTTCCAAGACTGTGGATAGCAACTCCTTAAAATAATATTGTTAAAAAGATGGCACATATACGGAAGAATAAAGGGTAGAATTATCCTAAAAAATCTTGGGTCAATACCATCAGAACCAATGGCATTAGACTTAATTGATTCTACAGCGCTAACGATATCGCTTTGTTCAAAACGCTCAAGATCAAAACGTAGGTCTGGTGAGGTGTTGTTACTACTATGGTTTACGTTACTAAATTCACTGTCGTAGAAATGTACGTTTGGCTCAGGAAAAGATATGTTCAAGAAACTCCTATTAATCTCATCTAAATCAACATGTATGTGCGATTAAAATTCGAATCTGATATCCAAATTTGGGACAACGTTTCTGGGGGTCCACCCCTTCCCCAAAACACCCTCCAAACAGGATTTATTTACTGACCATGGGAATATGGGGCTTAAATAAAAGGTATATGAGTGTAGAATTCGAATCTGATATGCAAATATGGGACCAAGTATTTGAGGGACCGCCTCTTCCCAAAAACATCTCCCAAAGGGGACAAATTTACGACCATAGCAATATGGGACTCAAATGAAAGGTCTTTGGGAGTAAAGCACGAATCTTGAATCAATATTCGGGAAAAGTGTCTATGGGACCACTCCACCCCCCAAAACACCCCAAAGCCGGTCATGTTTGCCGACTATGGAAATATTGGGCTCAAATTAAAGGTATTTGGAAGTAGACCACGTATCTGATATCAACATTAGGGACCAACTGTCTAGGGGACGTCCCACCACCAGAACAACCCCCAAATAGGACGTTGCTCACCATGACAATTTGAATCTTAAAGAGAGTGGAACCTTAATATTTAGAGTCTTTAGGGCCAATACCACAAACCGGACATATTTGCTGACTTTTGCAATAAGGGTTTAAATGAGATTAGACCAGGAATTTGATACCGAATTTTGAGGCCAATGGCAGTGTAGGGTTCAAATATATGATATATAGATATATGAGAATAGAGCACTTTGCTGATACATTTTCCGGGAGACCACCCCAATCCCCAAAACACCCCTAAATCGGGCATATTTTCCGACCATGTCAATGTGGAGCTTAAATGAAAGGTATTGGGGGGTGAGCAAGAATTGCTACCCACATTCGTGACCAATTTTCTGGTGGTCTACCCCTTTTCCAAAATACCCTACAAACAGCATTTTTTTATTGACCATAGCAATATGGGGCTCAAATAAAGGTATTTATTTGGGAGTAGAATACGAATTTGATATCCAAATGTAGGACCATGTATTAAGGGCATCACCCCTTTCCTAAAACACCCCCCAAAGGGTAAAAATTTTTCGACCATGCCAATATGTGGCTCAAATGAAAGGCATTTGAGATTAGAAAACGAATTTGATAACCTATTTTGGGGCCATTGTTTGAGGTCGCCTCGTCCTGTAAACTCTTTTAAGCCAATGGCAATAAATGGAATTTGAGAGAAGAGCCCGCTGCTTATATTTTTTCAGGGCCAAGTATCCAGGGGACCACCTCACCGCCGAAAAAACCACTAAATCAGATATCATGAGAATATTGGGCTGAAATAAAGTATTTTAAGAATGGAGTACACCTCACATTCAAACTAAAATTCGTAGACCAACAAAGATCATATGGGATTCAGATGAAGACACTATTAGTCAAGCGATATACTATTTTCGTAGCATGGTATATCACTAAAAGCTCTTTATTTGTCGAAAATAAATATTCCAAGGACACTTTTGTTCCATAAAAAGTAAAAGAAGACGCAGCGTAGCGGGCCCGGTTTAGCTAGTCAGTCTATATAATCTGATATAGCTCTTAATCCATTTTGTTTGAAAATTTGCACGTGGGTTTTATCGATTTTCAAGATCCCTGCTAAGTAGGTTCAAATCGGTTCATAACTTGATACAGCTGCCACATAAACCGATAGTCGGCTGACACCTTGAACCTTTACTGGGCGCTACCATTATCAGGTGTGGCTAAAATTTTGAATATCTATGACTTGATGTAGCTGCTATATATTTGAAAACGTCAGCCAAGGATTTTGTTCCATGTGATTCATTGTGGAAGGTTCATCGTGCTGTAAAAACAGTAGTAAATTTTTCTCTTGACTGATGTGTTCATTATTCATTCATTCATGACTTGCACTCATATCCTGCAGGCTAGTGTTACTCTGTCAATGTTGTATTTATTATGCGAATAATTAAAGATCTTTAATGTTTCGGATTTATATTCACTCGGCTTGTTTATGAAAATTGTCTTCCTGTAGTGGCCTGAAAACAAGATGATGGTGTTTGTCGTCTCATCGGTATGTCTTTCTTTACCGGTCTCGCTGTGCCCCTCCGCCGCCCGGTTGACTTTTGCTGTATGTCTGGCAAGTGTTGTGTAAGCAGTTTCCCCAGAATTTAATGTAGTTTGTGTTGTTAATGTTAGCTTTTGTTGCCGCTGCGTTGTTTTATGCTTTCGTGGAAGAGGACACGAAATAATGGAACTTCCGCTTCCGGCGTTCTGCTGGTAGCTGGTAGCAGAACATAATTCAATTAGAACAGCCAATTTAGCCAAAGGATATGCACCAAGTAGACAGCAGTACTCCCTTTGACAATCCTGCTCCATATGAGATATTGAGTTGTGTGATGGGCAAGCGATATCCATAAACAGGATATGTAGGAAGTTCTACGTTAGGTTAAAATATATTATCAAGTCTACTTCTTTCTTAATTGTTTATTGTTAAGAAGCTGTTAAAGAGAAGGTCTAAGTTCCCAGAGCATAGATCGAAAGACAAACGAAAAGAAAAGGAGTTCACAAATGTTCAATAACGTATTCACACATAAGTAGTCAGACTTTAATTTGGATACCTATTGCCATATTAAATAGAACTTTGTAAGATTTTCCTACGATAGGACAACAAATATGGATTTTCACATCCTTAAAAGGCCATATCGGATAAAAGATTATATGGGAGTTATATCGAAACCAGTGCCAATTTTGATGACACATACTGGGACGTCAAATAGAACATCACAAGCCCTATATTGTAGAGATGTGACCAAAACTGTATATATTTTATCCATAACGGATTTAATATATACATTGGAGCTATATCTAAATCAGGACCGATTTTAATTGCGCACATATGAGGACATTGAATAAAACCCCCCATGCGAAATTTTGTAAAGATCGGACCAAAATTGTGGCTTCTACAGCCTTAAAAGGCCATACCGGATTAAAGATATATATGGGAGCTATATCTAAATCTGAACCGATTTTTATGAAATTTTGCACACATATGAGGATGTTAAATAAAACAACCAATGCGAAATTTTGTAACGATCGGACCAAAATTGTGGCTTTTACAGCCTTAAAAGACCATGTCGGATGAAAGATATACATGGGAGCCAAAGCGAAATCTGAACCGATTTTTATGAAATTTTGTACACATATGAGGACATTGAATTAAACAGCCTATGCGAAATTTTGTAAAGATTGGACCAAAATTGTGGCTTCTACAGCCTTAAAAGGCCATATCGGATGAAAGATATATATGGGAGCTATATCTAAATCTAAACCGATTTTTATGAAATTTTGCACACATATGAGGACGTCAAATTAAGCACCTCATGCCAAATTTTGTAAAGATTGGACCAAAATTGTGGCTTCTACAGCCTTAAAAGACCATATCGGTTGAAAGATATATATGTGAGCTATATCTAAATCTGAACCGATTTTTATGAAATTTTGTACACATATGAGGACGTCAAATGAAGCACCTCATACTAAATTTTGTAAAGATCGGGATAAAATTGTGGTTCCTACAGCCTTAAAAGGCCAAATCGGATGAAAGATATATATGGGAGCTGTATCTAAATCTGAACCAATTTCGTTCAAAAAAAAATACCGTTCGTCCTTGGGCCAAAAAAGAGACTTGTGCAAAATTTCATGACAATCGGACAATAAATGCGACCTGTATCACAAGAATACATGGACGGACAGACGGACCGAAGGATAGTTCGAAATGATCTTTTTCGACTAACGTTGTTGTAAAAAATCCATTTTTCATCTCCAGTTATGATTCGTTTTAAAAACGGATCGACTTCATTGCGTTTAAGGTGCATATCACAAGCGTTGATTCGGTTTGGTAAATGAATTTCTTTCAATACATGTGGTACCCATATTAAAATTGACGCCAAACAAACAAATGTAAACAAAATTTTGGGCACTTTTTTTCTAAAGCAAGCTAAAAGTAACAGCTGATAACTGACAGAAGAAAGAATGCAATTACAGAGTTACAAGCCGTTGAAAAAATTTGTCAACGCCGACTATATTACTACTATATTACCGACAATTACTTTTTGGGCAACCCAATAGTACCCTATTTTCACCACGGGGTCATTATGCACCATCTTTGAAAATTTCAAGAAAATCGTTTCAGCCGTTTCTGAGTCTATAAGGAACACACAAACATACAAACAAATAAACAAACAAACCTACAAACAAACCTACAAACAAACACAAATTGATTTTTATATATAAGATATCACTTTAGAAAATCTTGCTAAATGTCCCTCTGTACCAAGTCTCCGTAAAAAAACATGGACATGACGGTATCGTTCTGACTGGGGAAGTCAGAACGATATCCATTTTTTTTATGGAGACTTGGCACAGAGGGACATTTAGCAAGATTTTCTAAAGTGATATGTTACCGCTTTTCCAAGATAGAGATTCTGCGCTACTGCAATTAGTTTTGTTAAATTTTGCAATGCCTTATCAGCTGCCATTTACTTCTAGAATTTAATGCTCAAATAACGAAAATCGTTCCCCATGTTGGCAAAGTTATTGTGGTTGATTGAACTTTGCAAAGTACAGACGGGGCAAAGAAAAAATGTCCATTTGACCCTAAATAGTTCGGCAATCGTTTCTTAACTATTTCCCTTCATGCTTTTATCATACTTCTCCCTAAATGAGCCAAAGTTTTAGGAAATGGTTCTGATACAGAAGTCATCATCTTTTAGTCATTTGCCTTGGTTTTTAATAGCAAACGGAAGGGAAGACATTTTATCATTGTGCAGTGATGTGTTTTTTTTTCTTATAGTTCATGAAGAAAATGTATGCCAGTGGGGTTGTCGTTGTGTCGGGCTATCGCTCAAATTGAAAAGTGAAATGTTAGTGTTTGTGTAGATTAGGGTGATGACTTTTTTACAACCTTATATCCCTGTATCGTAATTTATTGAATTTTTATTTTAGATCAGATAAAATCTTAAATGGAAGGTGATTCGTAAACCTCGAGCACAAAATGATTTGAAAAATTTCACAAACATTTAAAGGCACCTCCCTAATGTAGATACGTAGATGAAAATGTAATGCAATTACAAGAGCGTTTAAATGAAATTGCCCCAAGCGATTTTTTGCACCTACGCCAAAGCTTCGCGTTGCCAACAGTTTGGCCACAAAATATTGCCTCTGGCCATAGCCATAGCACACGCAATACATTGGGGCCAGAAAATTTAGAGGAAATATGAAACAGTATTTCATTTGTACAGCTTTACAGGCAGCCACAAGTCATCAGCCAGCCATCCATCCATCCATCTTGGCATCCTTGAGGCAGGCATAAGAAAGATGAAGAGCTGCAAAAAAAGGGAGACAAAGAGAACAAAAAAAAAAAAAAAGAAAAATAAATTAGAAAAATAAAACTGAAAGTGAAAAAATGAAAATAATACAATTTCCCTGGTGAATGATTTTTCTTCTCAGCCTCCCTTTTTGCATGATGGCCAAATAAATGAGCTTCAAGGTGACGCAAATTGGATGGTCAACCTGGAGTGAAAAATTTCCAACTGAAGTAAATTAGTTTTCAATTGCAATTGAAGCAACGAAACAAGGACGCGCTTTTAAGAACGAGTGGCATATTTGCTCTTTTTACACGCTTTTGTTATGGCCCTCCATGTCCCGTCCCCGAGAATCAATCATAAATGAAATGTTTAAAGACTGCAAGGAAACCCAAAATTTGACATTTGGAAATACAGATTTTCGTTTTTAATAGCATCACTTATTGGCAGTCCACAAGTCACAAAAGGATGCCTTGTACAGTTCGAGCAAGAAAGTTTTAATTGCCTCCCTTTGGATGTCAGCTAATGGCCATCTTAGTGGAATGGTTGTTTTTTTCTCTGCAAATATTTTTAAAGTTGATTAGGCTTCACAAAGATCTCACATTTCACATTTCATATGATGAATAACTGAAGTCTTAATTAAAAAGTTTTCTTGGGTTCCTTTTTTAATGGGGAAATGCTATCCGAAATCGGGAATAATCATTAAAATAATTCATCGCATTTTGTGCGATTTTCATAGCGGGGGCGAAATTATCTTTGGCATAAGGCATTCCCTCAAAAAGGTTTAATGAGTTTAATTAGGGGCAGAAGGAAAGGCGGGATTTTTTTTAATAACTTTAGTTTTAGCCAAGTCCAATTTCAAATGGTAAGAGTGGGAGTTTGTTAAGTGACCTTAAATTTCAATCAATAAGACATGCAAGATTTATTGGTTGAAATTAGGCTACCATGGTGCATGTAAACATAGGCTACGAGATCGCATTTGTCAAGTATTTTGTCTGGTATTTCTTTATAGGCAAACAAAGGAAAGGTGCCGGATCTTGGCAGCCCGTCACCATGGATTCTGCTAAAAATGTAAACAAAACAAATAAAAAGGCATTAAGTTTGGCAGGGCCGAACTTTGGATACCCACCACCTTGGGTATATAAATCTATATATAGTCCGATCTGAACCATATTAAGGTCGGATGTTGGAAGGTCTTAACCTACTGACTGTTTCAAATTTCAGGGAAATCGGGTAATAAATAAAGCTTTTATGGGCTTCAGACCCTTTATCGGGAGGTCGGTCTACATGGCAGCTATATCTAAACAAAGTCCGATCTGAAGCATATTTAGGTCAGGATGTCGGGAGGCTTAAAACAACCCACTATTTCAAATTATAGCTAAATCGGGTAATAAATAAAGCTTTTATGGGCTTCAGATCCTTAAGCGGGAGATCGGTCTATATGGCAGCTCTATCTAAATATGGACCGATCTAATCCATATTTAGGTCAGATGTCGGGAGGCTTAAAAGCAGCTTGAAAATTTTCACAAATACCTAATATTGTCATTGACGATTGCAATGGTCCATATCGGTTCAGATTTATATATAGATCTCATATAAACTGATCTCCCAATTTTACTTCTTGAGCCCCTGGAGGCCGCAATTTTTGTCAAATTTCACTGAAAGTTTGCACGAAGTGTTCTGTTATGACTTTCAACAACTGCGTCAAGTACGGTACTGATATAGCTCCCATATAAACCCATCTTCTGAATTGACTTCTTGAGTCCCTGGACGGCGCAATTTATGTCCGATTTAGCTGAGCCCCTGCAAGCCGCAACTTTTGTCCAATTTGGCTAAAATTTCGCATGCAGTGTTCCAACAACTCTGTTAAGTACGGTCCGAATCGGTCTATAACCTGATATAGCTCCAATATAAACCGATCTCACGATTTGACTTCTTGAGCCGTTACAACTCGCAATTTCTGTCCGATTTGGCTGAAATTGAGCATATAGTGTTTTGTTATGACTTTCAACAACTGTGTCAAATACGGTCCGAACCGGTTTATAACCTGATATAGCCCCCATATAAACCGATCTCCTGATTTGACTTCTTGAGCCCTTACAAGTCGCTATTTTTGTCCGATTTGTCTGAAATTGGGCATGTAGTGTTTTGTTATGACTTTCAACAACTTTCTTTTTTTTCTGTTATATATTCCAAAATCTATGCCAAGTACGGCCTGAATCGGTCTATAACCTGATATAGTTCCCATGTAAACTGGTCTCTCGATCATCTTTGTTCGATCAGTAGATATTTCATTTTTGATGGTTTAAAAGAAGTTTGGTATGTAGAATAAAATTATGCCCTTCAAATATGATCCAGATCAGACTATATAGATATAGCTGCTATATACATCGATTTCATAACCCCATAAAAAGCTTATTCCTAGCCTGATTTCGCTAAAACTGTAACTTGTTAAGAGTTATCGGGACCTGAATAAGATATGATCCAGACCAGCCCCTATTTAATTCGGACCCAAAGTTCGGCACCGTCAAACTTAACATGTTTTTATTCCCACCACCGTAGGGTGGGGGTATATTCATTTTGTCATTCCGTTTGCAACACATCGAAATATCCGTTTCCGACCCTATAAGGTATATATATTCCAGATCAGCGTAAAAATCTGAGACGATCTAGACATGTCCGTCCGCCTGTCCGTCTGCCTGTTGAAATCACGCTATAGTCTTTAAAAATAGATATATTTAGCTGAAATTTTGCACAGATTCTTTTTTTGTTCATGAGCAGGTTAAGTTCGAAGATGGACTATATCGGATTATATCTTCGTATAGCCGACATTTACACCGATCCGCCGATTTAGGGTCTTAGGCCCATAAATACCACATTCATTATCTGATTTTGCTGAAATTTGTGAAAGTGAGTTGTGTTAGGCCCTTCGACATACTTCTTCAATTTGGTTCAGATCGGTCCAGATTTGGATATAGCTGCCATATAGACCGATCCTCCGATTTAGGGTCTTAGGCCCATAAAAGCCACATTTATTGTCCGATTTTGCTGAAATTTGGGACAGTGAGTTGTGTTAGGCCCCTCGACATCCTTCTTCAATTTGACTTAAATCGACTTAGATTTGGATATAGCTGCCATATAGACCGATCCTCCGATTTAGGGTCTTAGGCCCATAAAAGCCACATTTATTGTCCGATTTTGCTGAAATTTGGGACAGTGAGTTGTGTTAGGCCCCTCGACATCCTTCTTCAATTTGACTTAAATCGACTTAGATTTGGATATAGCTGCCATATAGACCGATCTGCCGATTTAGGGTCTTAGGCCCATAAAAACCACATTTATTATCAGATTTTGCTGAAATTTGGGACAGTGAGTTGTGTTAGGCCAGTTGACAACCTCCTTCAATTTGGCTCCGATCGGTCCAGATTTGAATATTGCTGCCATATAGACCGATCTCTCGATTTAAGGTTTTGGGTCCATAAAAGGCGCAGTTATTGTCCGATTTCGCCGAAATTTGGAACATTGCTTTGTGTTAGGCTCTTTGAAATTTTTCTGCAACTTGACCCAAATTGGTTCAGATTTGGATATAGCTGCCATATAGACCGATATCTCGAAAGTCTTGGCCCCATAAAATGCGCATTTGTAATCCGATTTGACTGAAATTTGACACAGCAATGGTTAGGTTAGGTTTTTCGACATCCGTGTCGTTTATGGTACAGATCGGCTTGTTTTTAGATATAGCTACTGTACTTTTTTATATTTGGTACAAATCGGAACATATTTCGATTTGCATATATAAAGTATGCAATTTTCACTGGATTTTGATGATAGGTGGTTTACATATATACCCGAGGTGTTGGCGTAAGTTCGGCCCGGCCGAACTTTACGCCTACTTGTTACTTGTTTATTTGTAATTAAGGAACACGTTCAAATGGGCCAAATTCTTTTTGACACTGGAAATTGTTTAATTTTTCCTCAATGACTATCTTTCTATTTCTCTTGACAATCCATATGATCTTTTAACGTCTTAAACGCCCAGCAATAGCCTTGGACAATGATTGAGAACTCCTTAAACCAATATTATCGATGAAGTTAAATGCACCTTCAGTACCTTTAGTGCCTGACTAATGTGTCTTTGAGGTGCCATAAATAAGCGAAAGAGAATTTTTATATTTCAGGCTTTTACGACAAACATTAAGAAACAACAATACTCATGGCCATAAATTAGCTCACTTGTCAATGATGAACTCGAGAGCGGGAGCAGCAGCAGTTGTCTGGTATCTTTGCCTTCTCAATTCTTATCAGATGGAAATTCTTTTGCGTTTCGAATTTTCCTAGTAGGCCGATTTGCATGCGCAACTCTTAAATGTAGCAATTCTGGGGCGATTACTTTTATTGTGCAAATGACTTTTAATGTTGTCTGAGGTTGTTGTTGGTGTTGGCCAAGCTTTTGTAAAATCTCCTTCATTGTCAATGTGTTTGTACTCTGCATAGATAAAAAGAAATATTTATGCAGCCGCTTTACTTTTTATCACTTGGGAAATTCTTTTGATAATTTACCTGAATAAACATCATCAGAAGCAGCCTCGTCTTTAGTGGGCGCACAAGTAGTAAAAATCCCCAGTCAATGAAGGCAGGCCCAGTAGGCAGTCAGCCGCACAAAAGGAGTGCCATAAATGAATTAAAGTGGAATGCGATTAACTCAAAACAACCTGGCAGTAGAGAATGTTGGAGGTAGCATGGAGCATGAATGTTTGCAAATGGGACAAAAAGCTTACAAACACTGCAGAAAGGGGAGAAGGGGAAATTAAAGCCATTTTAAGAAATTCAATAAAAAAATCTGTGGCTAAAACATTTTCTTTAAAATCAGCTGCGGAGCAAGAATTTGATGTTTCTAAGCTCTTTGTAATAACACTCAGTGACAGCCTTAAAACCTCAAAATGTTGATTAGCATCGGCTTAATTTGTTAATGAACTACAATATAATATGCCAGTCATTTCTTGACATCTTCAGGATTAGTCCATTTGCAATGTTCTCAGCTGTCTATGCTTTGATTTTTGTGCGTAGCTTAGAAAAATGACAGGAAAATTCCTTTACGGCTGTGAAGAGAATAAACTCAACATAATGAAATGAAACACTCTTTAATCCTTTGACTTTAGATAACAGAAGTCAATTGCTATAAGGTATAATTAAAATGTGGAAGAAAGGGTTCATATTATGACCTACATAACATAAAATTGTCCATCAAAAAGGTCGCATTACACTGTTAATCGAAAGAAAAAGTTGGCAAAAAGTAAAAGCGTTCTTATTTTAGCTCAATCAAAAGTTATAGATAGCCTTCACTAAGTCGAGATTGCATTATCGAAAGAAACTTTAATCTAAGGGAACCATCCACCCTAAATCCATCCAATGTTTATCGATTGGTACAACATGTGTATAAAATGAATGGTATTTGGAAGAAGAGAGTAAATCTGATATGAAACTATGCTCCCTAGTAGGAAATTTCTCCTACGACCTCCAGCAGGGGATAGGACAAATCATCATGTAAAATTTCAGTCATATCGGGTAAGATTTGCGCTCTCTACACCCATAGACAAAATCAAACACGGCGTTGACAAAGTGACCACTTTCGCTCATAAAAGTGAATCAACACACAGATGCTGCCAGATCAACCAACAACATCAGTTTTTTGAATGAAACGTCCGCATCCGTTCACATGCTGACAAAGTCCAGTGCACTGTTGTTAAAAGATTGCAAAAATCCATTCCATTGAATGTTTACAGACGATTTTCCACATTGCACCACAGCCGAGTATGTACAAACAATGTTGTAAGATTCATTTGAATTTAAGGTTGATATACATACACATTTTGTAGGGATGATGTTCACAATGGTCGGTGCATGAAACAAGAACGCGTGTTCACAAAATCATACACGCTTGTTAGCCAACCAAGCTGCATCAACAAGAAGTAATTGTGCAAAATTTCGTGAGGCAAATGTAGGTCGTTGGGGATTGCAAATGGACCATATGGGTTCAAATTTCCATATAGCTTCCATATAAAGTCATCCTTCTGTTTGGCTTCTTAAGAACAACATAACTTACTCCACAAAGTCATCTGCAGAATGCGATAGGAACTATTTACTTCATAACAGCGGTAGGTGGAAACGATACGACTAGAACTACCTGTCATCTGATGAATCAATCATCTGTATTAAGTCCGTCCATTTACCTTAAAATAAATTAAAACATAAGAAAATCTGTCCTGTCAAATTTTGAGAGAAGCGTTGTACAAAATTTTGGGATGATTGGTCAATATACGTATATGAGAGCTATATCTAAATATGAACCGATTTCCATGAAATTCACCAGTAATGTCGAGAGTCCTGCCAAATTTCGAGAGAATCGGTTAACAAATGATGATTATATTGCATTATTAATGCAAATCGGACGAACATATATATGGAAGCTATATCCAAATCTGAGCCGATTTCTATGAAATTCACCAGTAATGTCGAGAGTCATTAGGGAATCCTTCTTGCCAAATTTCGAAAGAATCGGTTAACATAAGGCCATTTATTGCATTATAACAGCAAATCGAACGAACATACAATATATATGGAAGCTATATCTAAATCTGAACCGATTTTTATACCCGCCACCGAAAGATGGCGGTATGTTCATTTTGTCATTCCGTTTGCACCACATCGAAATATCTATTTCCGGACCTATAAAGTATATACATTCTTGATCAGCGAAAAAATCTAAGACGATCTAGGCATGTCCGTCCGTCTGTCCGTCTGTCTATTGAAACCACGCTACAGTCTTCAAAAATAGAGATATTGAGCTGAACCTTTGCACAGATTCTTTTTTGTCCATAAGCAGGTTAAGTTCGAAGATGGGCTATATCGGACTATATCTTGATATAGCCCCCATATAGACCAATCCGCCGATTTAGGGTCTAAGGCCCATAAAAGCCACATTTATTATCTGATTTTACTGAAATTTGAGACAGTGAGTTGTGTTAGGCCATTCCACATCCTTTTTTAATTTGGCCCAGATCGTTACAGATTTGGATATAGCTGCCATAAAGACCAATCCGCCGATTAAGGGTCTAAGGCCCATAAAAGCCACATTTATTGTCCGATTTTGCTGAAATTTGGGACAGTGAGTTGTGTTAGGCCCTTCGACAACTTTTTGCAATTTGGCCCTGATTGGTCCAGATTTAGATATAGCTGCCATATGGACAGAATCTCCGATTTAGGGTCTAAGGCCCATAAAAGCCACATTTATTATCCGATTTTACTGAAATTTTAGACAGTGAGTTGTGTTAGGCCCTTCGACAAGTTTCTGCAATTTGGCCCAGATTGGATCAGATTTGGATATAGCTGCCATATAGACCGATCTCTCGATTCAAGGTTTTGGGCCAATAAAAAGCTTATTTATTGTCCGATGTCGCCTAAATTTGGGACAGTGTGTTATGTTACGCCTTTCGACATTCTTCTTCAATTTGATCTTCTTCAATCGGTCCTTAGGCTTATGTTAGGCTTTACGACATCCGTGTCGTATATGGTTCAGATCGGCTTATTTTTAGATATAGCTACTTAAAAGACCAATATTTTGTTATACACAATTGAACAATGATTTGTTCTTATAAGTATTTTGTCTAAATCGGAGCATATTTCGATATAGCTGTTATGGGGCATAAGGTATGCATTTTTCACCGGATTTTGACGAAAGGTGGTTTACATATATACCCCAGGTGGTGGGTATCCAAAGTTCGGCCGGGCCGGTTCTTAACACCTTTTTACTTGTTTCAAATTTCAGTAGGCTTCGTCTCAAGGCCGAAAAACATGCCTGTACCAAATTTGAAGACTATCGGATGAAAGCTGTAGTTTATACACAAATTAACATGGACAGACGGACGTAGCTAAATCGAATCAGAAAGTGATTCTGAGTTGATCGTTATAATACCCTGTAACACAGTAGTGGTGTAGGGTATACAAAATTAAATTCTTAAGCCCAGAGTTTCGTTTTTTTTTTAAGTTCTCCCACACTGGGACGAATATAAACAATGGTCCCAAGAAATAAAATTGGGAAATTAATATATAGGTCAGCTATATCTAAATATTGCCCGGTCTTTACCATGCTCGGTTCGAATGTCTAGGGGCCTAACACAACTCATTGTACTAAATTTCGGAATGACTTAATGTATGTACCCCCTATCTTATGGTGGTGGGTTTAAAAAAACAAATCTGTACAAAGTTCTAGCTCAATATCGCTATTTTGAAGATTGTAGCGTGATTTTAACAGACGGACGGACATGGCTAGATCGTCTTAGATTTTCATGAGGATCAAGAATATATATTTTTATTGGTTTGGAAATGGACATTTCGACAAGTTTCAAATGGAATGACAAAATGACCCACCATCACCTCATTCTTCGGCGGTAGGTACCGAGCAAATAGCATGACAAATGCCATCCATGGCGGAGAGTATATAATATTCTGCCCGGCCAATTTTAGCACGTTTTTACTTGTCCGAGGATTTTCAAGAGAATCCATGGTTGTGGGTTCCCAGGATTCAGTTTGATCGAATTTATGACGTTTATACTTGTGCTAACGTTGAGTTTGAGGCCTACACCAAAATACCTTTGACCTTGGCTCTAAAAATCTTCACTGCTAGTGTTTTTGTTATTTTACTCAAGTTGTTGTCCTATTTCTCATTTATGAATTTTGATTTGATTAACTAATAGCGTAATAATTTCGAATTATTTGTTGCTGACTAGCATTTAAGTGCAGAATTTATTCACTTTCCAGCATGAAGCCCAACTCTCCTGGCACTCGCAAACACCATATTTCGCCAAGTCACCATGTAACTGTGGTTTGTGGAAAAGTGCCAATTAATAAACTCCTAGTTCATGACCATGACCGAGTTTTAATGGACTCTGGCGTTTGATCTTTTATGATTTATGGTCAATTTCTGTAGGTAGCATAGTGTGTACATACACACAAGTTATTGCAAAGGTAGTTTACCTGCAGGCAAAGTTTTAAAAGCGATGTCATTTCATTAATAAATAAGGAAGCAATTTGCAAAAGAGTTCTATTGGCTGTTATGTTACGGATGCTCCTATTGGATCTGTTTCGAAGGCGAAGGGGTATTAAAGTAACCGTTGAGTGGAGAGGGCTCGTTTTCATTTCACTCCTCAAAGAAAAATATCTGTAAATATCAGAATAGATACTACCTATTACGTAAAAATTTTAAAGCGTATTCTCAAAATTATTTCTAAAGACTCAACAGCTGCGGTGGTGGCATCTGGCTGTAGCATGTAGCATGTCCGGCCCTCCTATAGGTGTCGGTGCTTTGGCACCTGCAGTTCAGAGTAATGCTTTAAGCGCACAACCAGTTGTCAGACTCACGAATAAGGAAGAGGCAGATAAACCAGATGGATGAACAGTACGTCCCCAGTGGAGCTGGCAAACCATCAATAATTGCAACATTCGATATTTTCGATATTTTTAATAGTAAATATCGATAGTACCGATACTATCGTTAATTTCCCATCACCTATATTTGAAACAAAAATGAGAAGCAAAAGTCAGAAGATCGATTTATATAGAAGCAATATCAATGCACAGACCAAATAAAATCAAGGTTAATAAAGTCAGTTGGAAGTCATGAGAGAAGTCATTGTACAAAATGTTTGCCTAATCGGATGAAAATTGCGCCCTCTATAGGTGCAATGTATTTTAAACGATACATTCAGTGTCGGATTGGTTATTTTTGCAAAACATTTACCTTTTGCGATAGTATTCATCGGAAAAATATCAATCCATAATATGTCAAAAAATTAAATATCGATAGTATCGATAGTGCCATCGATATTTTGCCAGCTCTAGTTTCCAGCGTTTAAGTAATGTTGGTGTTTCCAATTCAAATTCAGACAAAATTCAATAAAATTGTCATCGCAGCCGAATCGGGGGATGAGGACAGCAAGATGACGCCAGTGGTGACCGAGGGCTTTGCTGAGCTTACAAGATGAAAGAGAAAACAATCCGAGACACGACGAAGGAGACTAAGGAGTATGCTGGTAGGGATAGAACTGACATTCCAAGCACTTCTACGGAAGCTGGAAAGAAATTCAGATCTCCCGAAGGTCATAACACTGCTGAAACGCATAAAAAAGAGTTCTCCGCTTTCTAGTACTCTTGGAGACAAACCCAGCGCTGCCTCAATTGAGGCCTTCTCTGACCATCTTTACATTTAAAATAGGTTGAAAACCAATTGGACAAAATGCGGAATCAGTCGATCAGAAGAACATTTGGGCAGGATGATTTAGTTTGTCCAAGCATAGAAGACATTAAAAACTATGTCAACAAGATTTCAACTGCTATAGTGGTGTCTCTCTAAGACAGTTGTCTTCTTCGAGCAAGCAAATAAGTCCAAGAAAAACACTGAATGACTAGGGGAATTCGCAACATTGGGAAACAGGTCCGCGTCCTTTATAGCAGAGCACGTCGTAAAAAAGCCGAGCTTTTTGGAAAGTGTATTACACACGGCTCAAGGGAGGCAAATGATGTCAAATCTTGAAGAAATGTTAGAAACAGCCAATTGCAGCTTTGGTGCTACCGCTGTAGACAAGAGCCCTTTGAAGTTTAGCTCAAACCAAGTAAATTCAGTCAAAGTAAATGCAATTTATAATCGGGAAAACATATTGGGAGTTGTTTTGGACCTGTGGGCAAGCAAATATTTCGGTGGTAGGCCATGGGCGTGTCAACAAGACTCGGCAACGTCACATAACGCACGTGTAAAACAGAATAGCCAAAAAACTCATGTTCCGCTTCTCATTTGGTCCTTACAAATGTTGTCAAATTCGCCAGATACCAATTCGAAGGACTTTGCTATTTGGGTAGGGATTAAAATATATGACCATATGGTTGCGTTCAAGAAATCCATTGTAAAGAGAATAAATGTGGCTTTAATGGGCCTAAAACCCTAAATCGGCACATGCGGATATATGGGGGTTTTCAAGATATGGTCCGATGTAGCCCATCTTCGAACTCAACCTACCTAGGACTTCGCATAGATTCTTTTTTGTCCATAGGTAGGTTAGGTTAATATCTGCACCCTCTTTTTAAGCTAATCTAACCTAACCTACCTATGGACAAAAAGAATCTGTGCGAAGTTTCAGCTCAATATCTCTCTTTTTAAAGACAGTAAAGTGATTTCAACAGACAGACGGACTGACAGACAGACGGACGGAGGAACGGACATGGCTAGATCGTGTTAGATTTTTACGACGACCAAGAATAAATATACTTTATAGGGTCGGAAATGGATATTGCAATTTGTTGTAAACAGAATGAAAAAATGAATATATCTCCATCTTTCGACGTGGAGTATAAAAATGGTTATACATGAATTATGATACCGAAAGCTGTACTGACCTGCTGCTTACTTCTTTACAGCAATAGCCATGTCTTCTCAAAATCTGGATTTCCCCATAGGATTTTCGTCATCCTAAGTTGTATTTGACCTTAACTTATCCCTGAGTTGTATTTGACCTTAACTTATCCCTAAAATCGAACTTTGTTTGAATATAGCTGAAGAATAGACCAATATTCTGTTTCAACGTCTTGAATAGCGAATTGTATTAGACCCCCCGACGAGTTTGATGCAGATGGGATCATATTTCGTTATAGCTACTATGGGTTCGTAAATAATGCAACTTTCTTATATTAAGATAATTGGCGATTAATTTTAAGGTAAGAGATAAATTTTTGGAAATTTCTTAATATACCCATCTAGAAATTACTTTTCCTAAATTTTTTTAAGTCTCCTTCAGTCGTAAAAGACTTTTAAACATATATTTTACATCTTTATTGTTAATACCGAATTCTCTCAAGAGAACACAATTAACGAGCAAATTTAATTGAATAACTTCATATTTAAAGTAACTACGAGCACCTGCGAATTCTGGGTATTTGCACTTTTGCATACCTAACGTTGTTTGCACATTATGCAGCATTAGATACGATTATCCATAATTTAATTAATTTGCAAATGTTTATGCATTTTTTTTTCTTGTGCTTACTCTTGAATTGAAAAAAATAGCATATTCATGTTTCTGCCATTTGCTGTGATTCAATTACATATTCCCTGTTTCATTTCTTTGCGACGGCAGAAGGCGGAATAAATCTGTGATAATGTAATTTCTGTTTAAAATGAAAATGAGGCTTTCAAGTGTAAGTCCTATTCAAACAAAGATTCTAAGCAAAAAAAAAAAAAAAATTCTCAGCCGACTCGTGTTTTAAATATTCTTTAAAAGGGTAGTAAAAAAAAGCAAAAAAAAAAAATTAAGAAGAGACAAAAGTGGGCGGACCCTAAACTACCGTTATGAAGCATTAAAAACTTTCTTTGCGAAATTTGGTGAGGATGAGACAAAGATGTGAGTAATATGGCTCTAAAAATGAAATTTTATCCCATAAAAATGTACTTTACCATCTGTGTTAACAGTATATGACTGCTGTATCCAAATCTGAACAGATTTCAATTGCAGACCAGCAGCAATACGCCACTGGTCATGTAAGAAATCATGGTGATGGCTTCAGCCGGTTTCTACAAAATTTAGTTTATTTTTCACCTCTCTAATTATAATTATACCCTACACCACTACTGTGGTACAGGGTATTATAACTTAGTGCATTTGGTTGTAACATCGAAAAGGAAGAGAGATAGATCAATTGATAAGTATACCGATCGACTCAGGATCACTTTCTGATTCGATTTAGCTATGTCCGTCTGTCTGTCTGTCCGTCTGTCCATGTTAGTTTGTGTACAAAGTACAATACATGTCGAAATTTTCATCTGATCGTCTTCAAATTTGGAATGAATAGGTTTTTTGGCCTATAGACGAAGCCTATTGAAACTGGGAAAAATCGGTTCAGATTTGGATATAGCTTCCATATATATGTTCGTCCGATTTGCAGTAATACAGCAATAAAATGGTCATTTGTCAACCGATTCTCTCAAAATTCGACAGGAAGGATTTTTTCATGATTCTCGACGTTATTGGTGAATTTCATAAAAATCGGTTCAGATGTGGATATAGCTCCCACATATATGTTCGTCCGATTTTCAGTAATACAGCAATAAAATGGTCATTTGTTAACCGATTCTCTCGAAATTTTTCAGGAAGGATTTTCTTATGACTCTCGATATTACTGGTGAATTTCATAGAAATCGGTTCAGATTTGGATATAGCTTCCGTATATATGTTCGTCTGATTTTCAGTAATACAGCAATAAAATGGTTATTTCTCAATCGATTCTCTGGAATTTTGGCAGGAAGGATTTTCTTATGACTCTCGACATTACTGGTGAATTTCATAGAAATCGGTTCAGATTTGGATATAGCTTCCGTATATATGTTCGTCCGATTTTCAGTAATACAGCAATAAAATGGTAATTTCTTAATCGATTCTCTCGATATTGTTCAGGAAGGATTTTCTTATGACTCTCGACCTTACTGGTGAATTTCATAGAAATCGGTTCAGATTTGGATATAGCTGTCATACATATATATCGCCCGATTTTTACTCCTAGACCAGGTGCAAGCGCATTTAATGACCAATCTTCCTAAAATTTTGTAAAACGTTTTCCTCGACGACTTCCAAAATATCCATAGAGTTTGGTCGAAATCGGTTCAGATTTAGATGTAGCTCTCATATATATGTTGGTCAGATTTTGGGTCATTTGTGTCATTTGTTAACCGTAGATATTACATTTTGAACATATTTGCTATGCTAGAAATTTGATACAGGAATTTTAATAATCTATCTGGATACATCCGCCGAGGTCCATCAAAATTGGTGCAGAATTAGATGTAGCCCCCTTTCGTTTTTATAGGGTAGGTGTAGGGTATTATAAAGCGGCACCGCACGACTTTTGCCTTTCCTTACTGGTTTTTTTATCTATCCTTCCCTCCAAGTGATTCAGTTCAATAGGGGTATAGAAGTTTTTCCATTTATCATTTGCCCAACGAAATATATCCACATGAGATTTTTGTCTATTTATTACGTTTGCCCCAACCACTTTCTATTCTGTGCACTTTCGCCTTCGTTTAAAGTTTAGTTTGTAGTATCAGGGAATCAGTTTGTCTCTAGCTACCCGACAACAACATATTTTACAGCCTGTTAATCTTCTATGGACGTTGATTTATGATGACAGTAATGATTATATTATGTAACTCTAACAAAATTGAAACTTTATGGAACACTGATGCGCCGAGGGTTGGCCTAAGGCATGTTTCAAGTTTTCCCTCACACTCAAGCCAAGACGAAATGTGTATCGCTTTCAAAAGTCAAGTTTATGCGCTGCATCTGGTGGAAATGATGCTCTTTGCTTCATACCTCTGCTGCTCCGCTCAATCATCTATTGTGTGTTGCCCAAAAAAGTATTGCAATTCTTGGACTTGTGTCTTGTTGTCCTTAAAGGATGATTCGGACTGAAAAGACTGTTAAGACAATGAGTTTATGATGATGTCAACAATACTAAACTGGCAAAATGCCATTCAAGGAACAGCGAACAGCTGTAAACTGTTGAAAATACAAAACTTTGCCATCATAGCCATTGTCAGGCTGCCCTCTTTCAATGCTTGAAAAGGACCGAAAAAAAAACCATCGCATAAAATGTTTAAAAACAGCCACTCTACTTTAGGGAACGGAGGATAGTGAGTCTTCTCAGGCTCATAAAAGTTAAACGACAGCGCCCGTTTGAAGTGTTGGCGGCAACAGAAACTGAGTTTCTCTGCCTCCTGGCACTCAGCGAGCAGCAGGCGGCCTCACAGTGGCTGAACTTGAAGGACGTTTTAGCGAAAGGAGGCAAGAACGGATTTATGGCCGTTAAAGAACAATGAATAATAATGAAAATGTCGACTAAATAATGAGTTAAAAAATCATCCTCTTTTGCGTTGCGTTATTTTTTGGCTTTTATTTCTTTTGCTGGCTGTTTCCTGTTTTGGTTGTCGCTTTTTGGCCCATATGAAACCATTTGATATGGACGACCATCCAGCCTGCCAGCCAGTCAGCAAGGCAGTCAGTCATTTTGTCACACAAACACTGGCAACATTTTCTCATGAAGTTTTGTGGTTCATATCCCATGGTCGGTCGTTGGTCGACTAATGGTAGGAAACGTAGATTGCACTTTGTCTGAATTGTCCGAAAGAAGGCAACAGGGAAGTCGAGAGTGAAAAGTTTTCAGATAGAAATGTTTTATAGTCGTTCGTGTGAAAGCTGAGATGAGCCCATTTTTGGGTGTGCGCTTTCATACGCCAGCCACATCAAACATACCACGAGCATGGCGGAATGTTTTTGGCTGTAATTCTCTTTTTTTTTTGTTTTGGAGCTGAAGATAACAAACAACGCTGCAAATAAGGATAAACGACCTTGTAGTTGTCTGGCCCAAATCGCATATATCTCTCGCCATGCATCAGTGGCTCCTTTTTTTTGGGGGGGTTTTGACTGTCTTTCGCTATAGGTTAGTGTGGATGAAATTCCCCGGAGCCAAAGTTAAGTTAATTTTGTAACACCCGTCGCAGGGGCGACTGACGAAAATAATATGGTCGTAATGTTTGAAGGAATTTTTGTGTATGTTTTATTTGAATCGTAATTCACAAAGCGAGCGAATTAAATGGGCGGTTTTATGAGTATAGAATGAAATGAAATAACCAAAGTAACGTTTAAATTTCAGATTTGACTCTGTGGAAGTAGGAAAAGGAGATGTGGGAAGGTAAAGACAATTTTCCGAATAGCGAGACAATATTTCCGAAGAAGCCTTTGTCCCGAATATCTTAAAGAAATTTGGAAGACATAGACATAGACAGCCGCACAGGAAGAGAGTGGGAATAAGCTCAAGGAGAGAGTGTAGAAGGTGAATGTGCTACAAGTAATCGAAAGTCTCCCCGGTTACCGAGTTGGTAGCGTGCGTTCCACTCGAAGCCTGGTCTGTCACTAATTAGTATCGCAATGGAAAAAAATTGTCTAAGTGACTGCCACCTTAGCTTATGGCTAATGCTAAGCCTAAAACTAAGACTAAAACCAAGACCAAGACCAAGACTAAGACTAAGACTAAGACTAAGACTAAGACTAAGACTAAGACTAAGACTAAGACTAAGACTAAGACTAAGACTAAGACTAAGACTAAGACTAAGACTAAGACTAAGACTAAGACTAAGACTAAGACTAAGACTAAGACTAAGACTAAGACTAAGACTAAGACTAAGACTAAGACTAAGACTAAGACTAAGACTAAGACTAAGACTAAGACTAAGACTAAGACTAAGACTAAGACTAAGACTAAGACTAAGACTAAGACTAAGACTAAGACTAAGACTAAGACTAAGACTAAGACTAAGACTAAGACTAAGACTAAGACTAAGACTAAGACTAAGACTAAGACTAAGACTAAGACTAAGACTAAGACTAAGACTAAGACTAAGACTAAGACTAAGACTAAGACTAAGACTAAGACTAAGACTAAGACTAAGACTAAGACTAAGACTAAGACTAAGACTAAGACTAAGACTAAGACTAAGACTAAGACTAAGACTAAGACTAAGACTAAGACTAAGACTAAGACTAAGACTAAGACTAAGACTAAGACTAAGACTAAGACTAAGACTAAGACTAAGACTAAGACTAAGACTAAGACTAAGACTAAGACTAAGACTAAGACTAAGACTAAGACTAAGACTAAGACTAAGACTAAGACTAAGACTAAGACTAAGACTAAGACTAAGACTAAGACTAAGACTAAGACTAAGACTAAGACTAAGACTAAGACTAAGACTAAGACTAAGACTAAGACTAAGACTAAGACTAAGACTAAGACTAAGACTAAGACTAAGACTAAGACTAAGACTAAGACTAAGACTAAGACTAAGACTAAGACTAAGACTAAGACTAAGACTAAGACTAAGACTAAGACTAAGACTAAGACTAAGACTAAGACTAAGACTAAGACTAAGACTAAGACTAAGACTAAGACTAAGACTAAGACTAAGACTAAGACTAAGACTAAGACTAAGACTAAGACTAATATAATACGGATCGGCTTAGAATCACTTCCTGATTCGATTTATTGTAGCTACGTCCGTCTGTCCATGCATTCTTGTAATCAAGGACAGGTCGCATTTGTTGTCCGATTTTCCAAAAATTTTGCATAAATGTCTTTTTTGGTCCAAGGACGAAGGCTATTGATTTTGAAAAAAATCGGTCCAGATTTAGATATAGCTTCCATACATATCTTTCATCCGATGTGCCATTGCCTATGCAGCGCATAGGTAAGCATATCCGACTTTGACGCTGAACGCCTGGGTTCGAATCCTGGCGACAACATCCTACAAAATTGGTCAACAATGTTTATCCTCTCCATATGGCATCTATATCCAAATGTGATCTGAATTGAACCATACTTGGTTCGTATATAGGGTGGCCCAATCCAACTCACTGTTTCAAATATCAGCTAAATCGGATAATAAATGCGGCTTTTACGCGCTTAAGACCCTAAGTCGGCAAATCGGTCTATATGACACTTACATACATCCCAATGTGTTCTGATGTGAACCATACTCGGCTTGAATATCGGGTGGCATTGTCCAACTCGCTGTTCCAAATTTCAGAGAAACTTTACTATTACTTTACTTGGTTATGACAAAAGAGTTATCCCATTAGCCGAACGTTGAATAGCGTTCCAATCACCTCGATCTTCTGCGAAACTTGGTGCCTGAGCTCTGACACCAAGTTTCGAGGTGTCTCCCATCTTTCCATCGGGCTTTTGGTCATCCTGGTTTGCGTGTACCACCGTGTTTGCCTTCAAAGGACTTCTTGGCTGGAGCTTCCTCATCCATTCTGACAACATGACCAAGTCAACGCAGCCGTTGTATTTTTATACGTGTAACTGCTGTCGTTGTCATGCAACTTATACAGCTCGTGGTTCATACGACGCCTATATTCTCCATTAACGCAAACTTGTCCATATATTTTACGAAGAATCTTTTTCTCAAACACTCCAAGTACTGCCTTAGAACCATATAACAACACGGGTAGTATTAGTGTCTTGTATATCATTGTCACAATACCCGGTACGCTTCTAAAAAAGTAAAGTGTTTAAGATTCCCCTCCCCCCCCCCATTTTCTCTAAGTAGTTCGAAGGTGTAGGAAGTTGTGATTTCATATGGCCATCGCTGTTATTTTATATTTGAAAATTTAGTTCTGCAACGCCTACAGAACAAGAATATACAAAATATTTAATGTCAGCTTTATTTCTCTTCAGCAAGCCGGTTGTGTACAATGCCACCTTTGCTCATGGCATTTCAATGGGTTTAAATATTTAAATTATGCAGCATTTCTAAAAGTCCTATTAATTTAAAGACCCTGCTTAACACTGATGGGTTATCTCAAATTAGACCAAACAAACAAAAACAGCAATTTTTTTTGTTGTTATTGTTCATTTTATTTGGGACTTGTTACCATTAAACCCACGTGCGAAAAACTTTTGTAATCACCAGAAAAGAAAAATAAACCTTAAAATAGGGCATTTTTTCTTTATTGACAACAAGCAGAAACGAGCTGTTACTGCCGCTACCGCTACCGCTGCTGTCCCGTTAAAATGGGCCGTAAAAGTAATGAGCCAACGCCACAGTCTCTGTCTCGGTCTCTAGACCAAATGGGAAATTGAGATAAATAATAAGGATATGCAGGATTTTTTCTTTTCTTTTGCTTGGCAGTCAAGGGAAAATGACAAAACTCTAGTCTTTGTTTGCTAATCAAATATTTCTGTGTCTGAGTGAGTGGGGAAACCGTTTAATTGCCCTGCAACATCCGTTTGTAATGACATGTTTTGTCATTGTGTGCGACTAAATGAGCTTGGCCGGCGGAAGTGCTTTCAAGATGAATGTGAACGAGCACCCACTTACCTATTGAGTCCTAATTGTGGGCTCACCTGTGTCAACGATCTTGGGCTGTGATTCCGCCTTTGTCATTGTCGCTGGAATTATCAGTACCACCAACAGCAGCAACACCTTAAACCAAACTACATCCGTCATCTCAGCAGTGTGGCGTTAGTCGCAGACTACAAAAACCATTGTAAATGTGTTTTTAAAACTTTTCTACATTTGTCATGGCTCTGACAAGTGTTGATTTTTTCTTTTGTTGCCCAGAATAACCAGTAACGGCAATTTCACCCACACCTAAATGCAGCAGACACCGATAGCACCACTTGGCAACATCACTACCAACGAATCATGGTGTCATTTGTGATTAGAAAGAAACCGGCTTTCATTTCCTTTGTTTGCGTTTGTGTGTGAGGGAAGCACGAAAAAGTTTAACTAAAATTGCATGGAAATGCCTTCTTTCGCTGTTGTAATGGCCAAAAGGACCATGAAGCACCAATGCCAAGTGATGAACTTTGGTATAACAACAAGCCTAAGAGCCAAGGTATTATTTTGGGCTAATTTCCCTTGTGCCCATGTTGAGAAATTTGTTTTAAGGAATATGTTTATTTTCGTCCTTGTTACCTTTATCTTCTTGCGCGTCTGCTTGCCCGCTCACCCGCTCGCCCGCTCATTGTCATTTGCGATTATGTCAAAACATCTTCTTAAACTTTTTAACAATTTCTTAAGGAGTTTTATCGCCATAGAAGGCCTGTTTAAACAGCGAAACAATTAAGTACACCAAAGTACAATCATTAATAAAAATTAGTTTTGTTTTCTTGATTTCTTTTGCTCTGCAAAGCGTTAACAAAATAGAACGAGAAATATATGCCTCTTTGTGACGGATGGCAGGCATATCACAGCATATCTAACATAGGAAGGACACAGTGTCATGGCATGAGGTTTTACATGGCATTGGGGAAATTTTATTTTTTTTTTTGGAAATTTTCTGTTAGATTTTAAGGCTTCACTTTCCATACCGATCGATTGATCGCTGTGATATTTTTAAATTAAATCTTCTAATAAGCGGTGTCGAAAGCACTTTCCAACGAGTAAAGTTAGCTACTCGAAAAATTGCATAATTACTTCGCATTGATGTAGGTCGCCTGGGATTGTAAATGGGTGTAATCGGCAATTGTTTACATATAGCTCCCACATGAACCGATCTATCAATTTTATTTCTTGCTTATCTAGAAGACTCAATTCTTATCCAAAAACCAAGAGGATTTCTGGTTTTAACAGCCCAACATGTTAAGTTTCTGCCTGCAGAGGGCATATAAGATTCGGTCCAACCGAATTTAACACGCATTAATTTGCTTTACTCTAGAATAGCTCTTGTACAAACCGTTCTTCCGATTGGATTTCTTGTGCCCCTAGAGGCTTGAATATCATCACGTGTGTGTCTGCTGTTATGGCTTCCAACACCAATGCCTTGCACGATCTAAATCGGCCCATTACTTGACGTATCTTTAATATAAACTTATCCCTAATGGAGGCCAAATAAGATTGGGTCCTACCGAACTTTACGCGCTTATACTTATTGTGCCATAAACCATTACTGTGATATAGGGAAAACTAATTCAATGAGTTTCTGTGAGAATAAATATCTTGACGGTGTATCTGTGAGGAAACGAGTAAGGATCGGTTCAGGTTTACATAAAAAAATTATTATTAAAATTATTTTCCACAAAGGTTTTTCAATGTTGCCCATTAACTGTGGTGTAGGGTAAAGATCTGTTCGTGAGCGATTTTCCACTCACGCTCACGAGAAAAAATTTTACATACGCACTTACAAGGAAAAGGCTATAAAAGTATCCTTCTCTAAGGGAAAGGATAGTAAAAGTATCCTTCCCCCAAGTATAAGGGTAATAAATGTACCCTTCACCAAGGGAAACGGTACTAAAAGTACCCTTCCCCAAGGGAAAGAGTTAACAAAAGTACCATTCTCCAAGGAAAAGGGTAAAAAAGTAATCTTCACCAAGGGAAAGCCTTCCCCAATGGAAGAGGTAATGAAAGAGCCCTTCCCCAAGCGCAAGGGTAATAAACGTACCATTCCCCAAGGGAAAGGGTAATGTAATAAGGTAATATAAATAAAAGTACCCTTACTCAAGGGAAAGGGTAATAAAAGTATCCTTTCCCAAGGGAATGGGTTAAAAAAAAGTACCATTTCCCAAGGCAAAGGGTAAAAAAGTCCCCAAAGGAAAGCATAATAAAAGCACCTTACCCAAGGGAACGGGTAAAAAAGTACCCTTTGCCAAGGAAAAGGGTAGTAAAAGTACCCTTCCACAAGGGAAAGGGAAAAAAGTATCCTTCCCCAAGGGAAAGGCCAATAAAAGTACAATTCCCCATTGGAATTGTACTTTTATTGTTTTCCCTTCGCCAAGGGAAAACATAATAAAAGTACCCTTCTCAAAGTGAAAGGGTAAGAAACATTCCCTTCCCCAAGTTAAAGGGTAATAAAAGTAGACTTCCCCAAGGGAAAGGACAATAAAAGCACAATTCCCCAAGTGAAAGGGTAATAAAAATTATATTCCTCAAGTGAAAGGGTAACAAAAGAAGCCTTCCCCAAGGGAAATTGTAAAAAATGTAACCTTCTCCAAGGAAAAGGTAATAAAAGTACGTTCCCAAGGGATAGTGTAATACAAGTACCCTTCTCCAAGGGAAAGGGAAAAAAGTACCCTTCCCCAAGGAAAAGACAAAAGTACCCTTCCCCAACGGAAAGGGTAATAAAAATAGCCTTACAAAAAGAAAAGGGTAATAAATTCCACAACGGTAATAAAGGATAATAAAAGTACCCCTCCCGAAGGGAATGGGTAACAAAAGTACCCTCCCCCAACTCAAAAGGAAAAGGTAACAAAAGTACCAAGAAAAAGTTTGTAAAAAACTTACCCTACCCATTTTTTATATTCCCCATCATAGGATGGGCGTATATTAACATCGTCGTTCCGTTTATAGCACATCAAAATATTGCTATAGGATCCCATAAAGTGTATATGTATATTCTTTATCCTCATGACATTTTTGTCGATCTAACCCTGTCCGTCCGTCTGTTGAAAGCACGCTAACTTTCGAGTGAGTAAAGGAGTGAAGGTCGGTTGGTCGCTTGATTATACTTCTTGAGCCTGTAGAGAGCGCAATGTTTAACTGTGTATTCGGTCTAAAATCTGATATAGCTTTCTTATAAACGAACTCCCAATTATACTTCTTGAGTTTTAAGAGAGCGTAATTTTTATATAATTTGGCTGAACTTTTGTAAAGTGGCTTTTTCCATGACCTTAAACAAACGTGCCAAATATGGGTCATAGCCTGATATAGCTCCTATATAAACCAATCTCCCGATTTTACTTCTTGAGCCTCTAAAGAGCATAATTCTTATCCGATTTGGTTGAAATTTTGCACAATCGCATCGACTATGGACTATGGTCCCTATCTGCTATGTTATCCATATACTATGGTTTCCATTTATTGTGATCTCCATCTACTATGGTCTCCATCTGCTGTGGTTTCCATTTACTATGTTCTCCATCTACTATAGTCCCGATCTACTATGGTCTTCATTTTATGTGGTCTCCATTTACTATGAAATCCATCTACTATGGTCCCTAACTGCTATGGTCTCCAACTACTATGGTCCCCATCTACTATGGTCTCCATCTACCATGGTCCCCATCTACTATGGTCCTCATCTACTATGGTCTCCATCTACTATGATCTCCATCAACTATGGTCTCCAACATCCGAGGCAAGTATGGCCCGTGTCGTGCAAATCTTATCCATTCCATTATCTATTGTTTGACTTCACAAATGTAATCCATACAAATACAAATTTTGCCCATGTACATTCCACTAAGGAATAGGAGCAAACTTCTCACATATCAATGAGTGCAGTCCGTTTAAGTTTTAGCTCAATGATAAGGGACTTCCTTTTTATAGCCGAGTCCGAACGGCGTGCCTCTTTGGTGAGAAGTTTTACATGGCACAGTACCTCACAAATGTTGCCAGCATTAGGAGGGAAAAAGCACCTCTGAAAATTTTTTCTCATGGTCTCGCCAGGCATTCAGCGTCATAGGCGGAAAGGCTAACCTCTGACCTACGTTGGCCTAAAAATGTTATCCATGGTGGAGGGTCTATAAGATTCGGCCTGGCCGAAATTAGCACGCTTTTACTTGTTTTAATTTAGTGAGGCTCGTGAGTCGTAATTTTCCCTTAGTGATTAGTTTCGTGAGCATGATTTTACTCACTCACGCTCACTCACGAAGAATTTCAATTCAATCACTATCACGTGATTGGATTTGGATCTCACTCACAAACTACGTGACACACGCATGATTCATACGTGACACAACAACGCAAGACTCAAAGGCAATCCTTTAGTGTAGGGTATGAAATTCGACATGGCCGAACTTAGCACGCTTTTACTTGTTTGAATTTAGTGAGGCTCATGAGTCGTGATTTTTCCCGCAGTGATAGTTTCGTGAGCATGATTTTTCTCACTCATGCTCACGCACGAAGAATTTCAATTCAATCACTATCACGTGATTGGATTTGAATCTCACTTACAAACCATGTGACCCACGCAAGATTCATACGTGACACGACAACGCAAGACTCAAAGGCAATCCTTTGGGGTAGGGTATGAAAATACCGTATTTGCCCTACTTTAATCCATTTGTGAAAATGTGTTTGACAACTGACGACATCTGCACAATTTTTCTTTGAGTGTAGTGTTTATCTGTTTGTGTAGCAAGCCTTTTTACTGATGGTGATGATTATGATGATGATGATTTACTCACACTTGTTTAAAGTGCACAAGGTCCTCTCTGCCAGCGAACGAAGCAATAAATTTGATTTATTTCATCACATTGTCTATGACATTGAGACACTGTGTCCTTTCCAGACCCAGAAAGGACTGCTGTGGTCATTAGAAAGTTAAATTGATGCTCCATGTAATGATGACATCTTGGCATGTCACTCGTTGTGCAAGTTTTGGCCATGTTGTGATGGTGGCAAAAACTAGACAAATGTTTTACAAATCTATGCCTCTCTCAGCTACAAGCCACGGATGCTGATGAGGCTGCCGTTGGCCAACAAATGATTAATGGAATATAATTTATTGTCAAATGCATAAATAAAGTGCTTGTAAACACTTTCCCCCCGCGCTGGCCCAATCTAAAGATGAATGGACTCATCACAGTGATAAGCAATAGATAAGGGCGGGTAAGTGAGGTAACAAAAACACCAAAGTGTCCCCAAGATTTCTGTTGCATGTTTCCGCTGGTCCGATTTGAATTATAACATCAAAATCTGTCTAATGGTTTGATTAATTAGTTTGTAATTAAACTTGGACAAATTCTAAAGGGAGAATGTGAATGGGTGCTCGTAATAGTCGACCAGGATGACAAGGCCTTGATAAGCCACAGACTACTTTGTATTCAGTTTTTACGGCCTTTCTATCTACTGCGAACATCTTTTACGTTTCTACAATTCCAATTACCTGGCATGACAAAAAAACAAATGTAAAGAAGCAAATTTGGCAAAGATGTTTTCTGACTTTCATTTAAAGTTGATTGCAAACATGATAACATAGGGCCTCTTCAAGAAGTAATTCTCACTATTGTGGTCTAGTGAAAAAAAAAAAAAAAACAAAACAAGGGTTGGGGAGAGAGAGACCAGAAATGAAGTACAAACAAAATCAGCAGCCCACAACATTTGTAAGCAGTCGAGAAAAAACAATATCAGCCAAAACAATAAATGCTAATGAAGGCTCCAGAGTGGCATAGGGAGGTGGGTGGAAGGAGCTCACATTTGGTCCATTGAAAGTTGTATTGCTATACCTATACCAGCTGCTATTGCTCACAAGGCTTTGGCTTGGCGAAACATTTGGAAATATCATAAATATCAATTTATCATACCGCAGTGGAGTCCAGGTGTTCTTGCTCCTTGTTAAACTGAAATATTGTCCTTCGTTGTATTTCCATTTTGCAATTTTGCTCCTTTGAATGCCCTTTTTCCACAGCCTTTGTTTTTGCCGTTTTTTTTTTGGCAATTAATGATTTATGACACATTTTTGTTTGCTTCTTTTTTGCCATGCCTGCTATTGGCTATTCTCTTGGTGTGCGTTTTTATTAAATTAAAGCCTGAGCAAAACAATGGCCCAATCAGATTGAAATGTCATCGCATAACCCCTGCGGGATTATTGAAGTTATCACGTCTCATTTGCGTGAAAATGATGCCCGGCTTAGATGTGACATCTCGTAAAACAGGAAATTATTTTTGGTCATCAAGACAAGGGTAAAATTGAAAAAGTTTAAAGAGTTTAAAAACAAAGTTTGGATTTGTTGATGGCTTAAGCATGCCAATTAAAGTGCCACTGAAAAGTGACAGGAAATGACTTTTTTTTTTTGGAAAAGTTTGAAGCAAGCTAAATTAATGGCAAGATTGTTACATTTTGAATAAAAACTCATGGCCTCAAAATATTTAAAAAAAAAATGTGGAACAAAGTCAAAAGCTATCCTAATTTGTTTATAGGAGGTTATAACTGAAAACAAGTTTAATTTTCTCAACGGAAGCGACCAAAAAAACCCCCCTGCAAAAAAACCCCAAGAGGACACTTTCATCGCTTTGGGTAATATGGGTATGAAATGAAAGGTATTTAAGAGTAGAGTACGAACTTGGCATTAATATGTTACCCTTAGTATCGGGGGCAAAAACATCATCCAACAGGACACTTTAACCACTTTGAGCAATATGGGTATCAAATGAAAGGTATTTTAAAGTAGAGTCCAATCTATTTTTTGGCCCACCCCCCAAAAAAAAACCCTCCAGCAGGATACATTTATTGATTGGGATTATATGGATATCAAATGAAATCTATTTAAATTCAGAGTCCAATGCTGATATAAAAATTTATTCCTTGGTGTCTGAGGCACCTCCTCACATATTTACCGATTGAGATAATATGGGTATCAAACGAAAGATATTTTGAATTTGTTTTAAGAATTTGGTCCAAGGTGTCTACGGGCATGAATGTCCAACGTCTCAAACGGGGTATCGAATGAAAGGTCTTTGGGAGTTGACTACGATTCTGGTATGGACACATTTAGGACAGAGTCTGGGCCCGGCCCACCCACTAAATTTCCTTCAATAAGATGTGTACTTCGATCGGGATAATATGTCAATCAAAAGAAACGTCTATGACAGTATATTTCGAATCTAATGTTCGTATAAGGATTCAAGTATCTGGGTCACGTCCTACCGTTCCGCAGGACAGTACATGGTGACAGTAAAAGACTCAAATTAATTGTCGTTTGGTTCTTAGCGTCGCCTGGACCGACCCTCTACTCCCAATAAATGCAACGCCAAACTGTCATGTAGGATGACCGAGAATATATTTTGTACTCCTAAAAAAAAGGAATTAAAAATAATATATGAGTAATATGAAATAATATATGAAGACCGATCAGGATAGAATAGGACAGAAATAAAACGTCTTTTGTAGTAGAGTTCACTTTTTACCCTCAAATTGGGATGGACACAGGAGGACCTGCGGATCTTTAAGAATGTGGTATCCCAAGTGGTCGCTTTGAAATATGATTTTGAATGTAGATAACCACTTTGAAACTGAACGAGACTTGATAGCCTCCTTCAAAATGCTTGGTGTTCAAACAAAATCGTGCTCTAGCACGATGCTGAAATAACTGCAGGGCCCGCCTCTAAACTCCCTTCAAACCGGTCATGATTGCCTGCTATGGCGATAAATAATAGGTATTTGATAGTAAAAAACGAATTTGAAATCAATTTTGAGACCAAATGTTTGGGGGCCCTGTCCAGCTAGTCTATATCTAAATCTGGGCCGATTTCTATGAAAGTGACCAGTTATATTAAGAGTAATAAGAATATCCTTCCTACCAAATTTCGAGAGAATTGGTTAATAAATGAACATTTTATTGCAATATTTCTCAAAATCGGACGAATATATATATGGAAGCTATATCTAAATCTTACCCGATTTTGACCAAACTTTATATATATTGTGGTAGTAATTGAGGAAAACATTGAACAAAGTTTTGGCAAGCTTTGTCAAAAAATTCGCTTGCAGTGCTGCTAGGAATGAAAATCGGGCGATATACATGTATGGCAGCTATATCTAAATCTGAACCGATTTCGACTAGAGCACAAAATTTTGGGAAGACTGGTCAAAAAATGCACTTGCAGTGGCTTTAGGAGTGAAAATCGGGCGGTATATATATATGAGAGCTATATCTAAACCTGAACCGATTTCCATGAAATTCTCCAATAATTTTGAGAGTCAAGAAACAATCCTTACTATCAAATTTCAAGAGAATCGGTTAACAAATGACCATTTTATTGCAATATTACTGCAAATTGGAGGAACATGAATATGGGAGCTTTATCTAAATCTGAACCGATTTCCATGAAATTCACCAGTAATTTTGAGAGTCCGAAGAAAATCCTTCCAGCCGAACTAAACTAAACTAAATACCATTTTATTGCAATATTACTGCAAATCGGACGAACATATATATGAGAGCTCTACCTAAATCTGAACCGATTCCGAGCAAACTCCTGTGACATTCGTCGAGGAAAGCGTTGTACGTATGTTTGGAATTACTGGTAAATAAATGCGCTTGCAGTGGTTCTAGGAGTGAAAATCGGGCGATATACATATATGAGAGCTATATCTAAATCTGAACCGATTTCTATGAAATTCACCAGTAATATCGGGAGTCATAAGAAAATCCTTCCTGCCAAATTTCAAGACAATCGGTTAACAAATTACCATTTTATTGCAGTATTACTGCAATTCGGGCCAACATATGTATGGGAGCTATATCCAAATCTGAATCAATTTTTTTCCAATTTCAATAAGCTTCGTCTCTAGGCCGAATCGTTTTCAAATTTGGTACAGGCATGACCAAATTTGAAAACGATCGGATGAAAATTGCGACCTGTAGTTTGTACACAAATTAACCTGGACAGACGGATAGACAGACAGACAGACAGACGGACATAGCTAAATCGAATCAGAAAGTGATTCTGAGTTGGTCGGTATACTTATCAATGGGTCTATCTCTCTTCCGTTTGGATGTGACAAACTAATTCACTTAGTTGTAATACCCTGTACCACAGTAGTGGTGTAGTGTCTACATACGCTCATTATGAGGCTGAGAAGTGAAATCGCGCGATAGGCTATTGTGGTAGCTATATCGAAATATCATCCGATTTGTAAACCAATGCCATATGGTCTACATACCAGTTATGAGATGGTCCTAGTGTCCCGTTATGGCATACTATGGTCATCCCATAACTCAAACCCCGCCGCCTCTTGTAGTCTGTTCCTCTGACATAATTGTTTAATTAATTTCTTTCGGTTTCACTTTTCTATGATCCCCCGATAAGACCTCCAGGGCTTAAGGATTATGAAGTTAAAGCAACAGGCGTCTTTGCTTAGTGTCATTAATGACTTATTGCCCTTAAGTAGATACAAGACGTATTACGGTTGTCATTCTGCGCCAGTGTGTATTGGGGATTTTGCGCAGCTAGTCTGCATAAATTAAAACTAATTCTTTTCAAAACTAATTTTTTACTCATTATACAATCTAAACAACGGAATTACAACAATGAAACCCCATATCATTGTAATGAAGGTAGTTAAATTAAATGTTTAATTAACGTTCAACAACTCTTTTGAAATGTCGTTTTATTCGTAGCTGAAAGCAAGCATGAGTACTTAAAAGATGTCGCTTGTTGATTGGCATTTAAAGGTTAAGCTTCCCTTTTGTTTTGTCTTTGATTAAACATTGCAAGCGCCTAAAGCTTTAATAATAAAGAAAAATAAAATCATTGTAGGGGAGTTTTCCCTTCCAACTGCTTGCTGGTGAAATGGATTAGGTAGACTTCCGCTTTGTTGTATGTGCAACTGTGGGTGTGGCTGTGTGTGTGTGTGAATCTCAATGCTGGGATATGTATCTGAAAGGCTACTTTCAACATTGGGGATCTTTGGTTGAATGATTTGGTGTTGACACTTCGGTGTCATCATCCATTGAAGGGCTTAATCTTTGTTTGCCTTCAAGTGCACATTGTTAATCAAAATTATTGCCCTCATCATCAATGGAATGCTTAACAACGTGAGAGGCAGCCAGAGAACAGCAGTAGTGGTAGCATTGTTCTCAAGCATTGTTCTTGATGTTGTTATGCGATTTTTTTTTGTCTTTTGTCTTATCGGAAAATGTCGACAGCATTACTTTGGAACAATAACCTTAAGCCGGGCTGCCGATGTTAAACACTTTCTGATGGTAAAATCATCAACTATTCGATATCCATAGAAAAACTCATGCACGCAGACACACACACATACACTTGTATTATGTAGCCCATGCAGTAGTCATACTCATAAACTTGGCCATAAAGACAAAGCATCCTAATAAGAGTCGCTCTTTATCAATGCTGTAAATTCACAGTCTACCGACTAGGTGAAATGTGATGCTAAGACGAAGTGTGGCGTAGAGTAGCCAAATGGCAGAACATTATCAAGGAAGGAATCACATGACGTACGGACGGCATGTACACATCCTTCCATTTTTGGATGGATTGGATTCAAGCATAGTTTGGGGGCCAAAAGTTTGGTGTTCAATAACAACATTTTGCGACAAGTGTTAAACAATGAACTTATTCTCACATTGAATGCCTCTGTTCTGCCCGAAAAGAGTTAAGGGAAAGAATGATTACAGTGCTTTGTAGGTGGTTAAAACAACGTTTTTCTTTTACTGCACTGAGCAAACTTAATAAAAAGATGATTAATTTTCCAAATTTTAAGGAAACATTCACTTTGGTGAAAAATATTTTTCTTTATATTAAGGATTTTTTATTTTAAATTGTAGGTTAATCCTTAGGTAGGTAAGTTTGAGTGGATTGCCCACTAAAGGTGAGTTCACTCGGAGGCCACTCTGGCCCTTTGTGATGCCCTAGAAAGAAAGGGAAGAGAAAGAAGATGTGAGACAACGGACTAGAGGCTATACACGAATAAAAGAAAAGCAGGAGGAATAGAGAACCCGAGCGGCGGGTAAAGAAACGCTCATCCCCACGCAAGCACGGATGTACCTACGCCGGAGCTTATGACACCGCCTGTCTGAAACATCCTGTTCCTTCAAAAAATCTCAGAAGACCTACCAGATATACTTCCGCAAGTTCACCCAGATCTCAGAAGAAACAGCTCACCAGAAAGAGAAAGAGTTTATTTTCCTACAGACCCGGATCTGAGCACAGCAAGCTATCAATAGTCTTCTCTTCATCCTCATCGATGCAACTCCTACGGAAGTCATTGTATGATACTCCAATGTGCACCGCCATGAGACCTATGGCATAGTGTCGGTTATGACCCCTGTTATGGTACTCATCGATCTCTTATCGAACGAAAGCCACTCCCTCGTCCTCCTTCGGTCGATGACAGGCCAGAGTGCCTTTGCAGTTCGGCAACCATAAATCGAGTCATATCTCGCCACCGACGCCGCCCTGGCCATCCCCACTACTGTGATCTGACAAATGGCACGTAGGCAAGACCGATAGCTGGTCCGCCCGGCGCTGACGAACCCCTCTTGGCGCACTCGTACCTCCTCTAATTTCTGGAATCTCCTCATGTCCAGGAACTCATATCAGTGTCACATCGTGGACCGGGAGCCTATCCAGGGACTGCAAATAATCCGCCAATCATCTCGACGTCAACAACAACTTCGACCCCAAGGCCATGAGAGCCGGCGGCAAATCCCTTACCAGAATTTCCCTTGCGGCTACTGCAATGGCACAGACCACTGCCTGAAATATTGTAGACTCGTCCTGGAGTCTCAGAGACATACCGATATTGAATGCGTCAGAGTAGACCCTCAATCCAATCACTGATTCCATCTTGGAGCCATCGGTGTAGATTGGGGTCTCATCCTTCTCAAACGCAGCATACGTCTTCCATTCATTCCTTGAAGGAAAACGAATCCTGAAATTCCATTCATCCTTTCAAGGAAAAGAATCCTGAAATTCCTTATCTCAGTCGGTACATGTGCCAGGTAGTCGGAGATCCTCCACGGCCTACCCTCCCCATCCATAACACCCAAAATCGAATAGTGGCCGCAACCATTCCCCTTCAGCATGCCGAGCTCCCTCAGCTTAAGCGCGACTTTGGCGGCGTAATTCCAAATATAGGCCTCAATGGGCTATATATCAAGCATCGCCTCCAGGCTTGACTGCGGTGCGGATCTCCTAATTTATATTCCTCTGAAGTGAGAACTTTCCAACGAAAAAAAATGCCATCTCCATGTCTCCAATACTTCTACATCTTCAAAATTGTATGGCGATCGCAAGATCTGCATCAACGTTTTAACTGCCACGATCCGAGCGTTGTCAGCTTCAAAAGTGACGGTTATTAGCTTTTTATTCATGAGTTGGACTTTACGTCCACGATCTACACTAACTTCTCAATTAGATTGATCATCCTCTGGTTCTTCTACGCCAGCTGCAAAGGGGGTTTCCCAGCGGGCTTTCTCATCTGTCATCAAAGTTCTCCTATTTCATCTCGTTCGGTCTCGGCTGCTCTTCGTGCTCTCTTCGAGCCGGAGAAATAAAGCTCCCTTTAGGCTCTGATTTGGTCAAATTAAGAAATTTTATTTTGGGAGACAAGTTGATTTCAACCACTTTTGTAAATGTTAGTTTGGAGCACCATTTGGATTCGGCCATCTCTTAAAAATGTATACCTTTTCAGGTCTCGAGTCTCATTCTAAATCATTTTCTCCATATATCATGGGGCCGCACTTAGTTACGGCAAGCTCTCGACTCCTTCCAGTATAAGGGAATTTTACGTCCGGTACCCTTACGCTTCCGGCTCTATCTTTGTATTCCCCGATTCTTCGGAGTAGATTCAATATGCCACACTAAAGAGGTCATCGCTTCTTTGAATTTTTCGAATATATTCCTGTATTCCGGATACTTAATCACTTGCTTTCTCATATTCTCCATAAAACCAATTTACTATTTCCTGGAATGCTTCAAACCTTCCACCCAATGATTCATATCATTGGCGGACTGCAATTCCTCGACGCTTATTTTGAATTTCCTAATGCTGAGTCTTACTTGATACGGCAAGGCTTCTCTCCTGTCCCTACGTCCGTCCCTACGTCCGTCCCTACGTCCGTCCCTACGTCCGTCCCTACGTCCGTCCCTACGTCCGTCCCTACGTCCGTCCCTACGTCCGTCCCTACGTCCGTCCCTACGTCCGTCCCTACGTCCGTCCCTACGTCCGTCCCTACGTCCGTCCCTACGTCCGTCCCTACGTCCGTCCCTACGTCCGTCCCTACGTCCGTCCCTACGTCCGTCCCTACGTCCGTCCCTACGTCCGTCCCTACGTCCGTCCCTACGTCCGTCCCTACGTCCGTCCCTAAGTCCGTCCCTACGTCCGTCCCTACGTCCGTCCCTACGTCCGTCCCTACGTCCGTCCCTACGTCCGTCCCTACGTCCGTCCCTACGTCCGTCCCTACGTCCGTCCCTACGTCCGTCCCTACGTCCGTCCCTACGTCCGTCCCTACGTCCGTCCCTACGTCCGTCCCTACGTCCGTCCCTACTTCCGTCCCTACGTCCGTCCCTACGTCCGTCCCTACGTCCGTCCCTACGTCCGTCCCTACGTCCGTCCCTACGTCCGTCCCTACGTCCGTCCCTACGTCCGTCCCTACGTCCGTCCCTACGTCCGTCCCTACGTCCGTCCCTCCTTTAATAAGGATAGCATTCAACTTTTTGAATGCTATCCAACTTAGAGGATTAAGAAGATTCGGCCCGGCCGATCTATTATTATTATCTTTTGCTTGTTGCGAATGATTTTGATTCTGGGACTTAAATTTCGTTTATTTAAATTTTTTCATATAACAACTCAAAATGAAATCCCTTGCTTGCTTACAAGCCAGAGGAAAAAAGGTTAGGGAAAATTAGGGAGAAAATTCCCCATTAAAGCTATTGATGGAGTTTTATTTGAAAATGGAGGCCACAATCAAATGAATTGGGGTTTTTTTTAAATGGTGGTTTTTCCAAAAACTGGACATGCCACACTATGCGGTTTCCATCGAATCGATTGGGTTTCAATATCACGCTCTTCTAGCTCCAATATAATTTGTGGTGGAATTTGTCGTTTATCCATTCTGTTCACATCAGTCTGACAAATCGTTTAATTTTATTGATGTACTGCGGACACCAGGCCGTTTCTCTCATTGCTGCTCACTCCCTGGTTCGTTCTTAAATCGAATGTTTGTTTAAATGTAGCACACACACACACACACACACACACAAAGGCACCACACAATGTCGAAAGAAGAACAATAAGCGGCTTTTAGTTTCCATTCGGAAGACAGCAAAAAAAAAAAAAGGAAAACAAATGTTTCAAATAGAAAGGTCAACCTTTGCATTGTTTCATTTTTCGAAACCTGAAAAAGCTTTTTGTGGTTTTTTGCGAATTTGGTCTTTACTTCTGAGTTGTTTTGTCCTATAGAACTTGGAGGCCAACAAAGCAAAACAAAAAAAATAAAAAAAAAATCGCACACATCCTTTCCACACAAAAAATAAATAAATTACATTTACAATTCATTCCACACACACAAACACAAACAAGCTCATGGCACAAGGAAACTCTTTGAAATCCTGACAAATGTTTTTAAAATACAGCCACAATTGTGTTGATAAGTTCACAAACGCCCGCACCCACACTACAGCCTTCATGTATTGGGGGAGTTCTTAGATACTTTGTTTGCTTGTTTCGTATCTCATCTGACAATATTTGCTGTAAAGGGCAACAATAAACAATTTATTCTTTTGTTTTCGCTTTTCTGCTTTCATTTTTTGCCAAACGTTTCAAATGCGAGTAGTACATCACCTGCGAACGTGCGAAACACCAGAATGAAGGTCCCCAGCACTCCTTGGTAGCTGATGTTGTGCACAAAGCAAATTAAAAGAGGAGCCACCAGCAGAATTATCTTTGAAAGCGGACTACTCAGTGAATGGCAAAATAATGAGGCAGTAATTCGGCTGAGCGTTCTTCTTTTTTGGCCATCAGCCTCATATGGGCTTTGGCTTCTCTCAGCAATGTTTAATTAAACCGCTGCCAAAGACTTGCAAGTCTAAAATTTGAAAAGAATTGAAATTGTAATAAATTAGGTTAAAATTAAAATTTCTGGGGGTAGATGATTACTAATCAAAGGGCTGTACTTGGCCCCTGCAATTATCTAAGGAAGCTAGAAATTTAAACGACTTTTAAATTTTTAAAGGAATTTTTAATCAAAATTTTATTTGGAGTTGAAATTGCTTCGTTTCATATGGGGCTAATATTCGCATTATTAGAGCAAAAAAGCGGTTGATTCCGTTTTCCACATACATTTCCTCTCAAAAATTTCACAGTGTGCCTTGGACATGCATATACTCCGAAAGCCTGGCTGGAGGCAAGGGTGGTGTTTGTACCTAAGCCCGGCAAGGCAAGTTATGCGACACCAAAGGCCTAAAGACCCTACAGACTTCTTACGTCCATTCTACTCAAAACCATGGAACGTATTATGGACATCATGATAAAGAGTAGGACATCCAGCGAACTACTCAATTACAAACAGCATGACTATGTCAAGGGAAGGTGGGTGGAGACTGCCCAGCACGGTGGAAGTTGTGCATAAAATTGAAGAATCCATACAGACTGGCGGTTTTCTTTAACATCGAGGGGGCTATTAACAATGTGCGGACCCACACACTGATTCAATCCTTAGACCAGTACCGGGTGGACCCGGTCCTTAGAGACTGGATAAACCATGTGCTAAGGAACAGGTAGATAAATTGTGTGTCCCATGGCATAAATATAAGGGAGAAAGTGGCACTGGTCACGCCACTGTGGGGCATTTTATCGCCACTCCTTAGGTGTGATCTTAAACAGGAAACTGAATTGGAAGTGTCACATTTAGGAGCGTACTGAGAAGGCTCATAGATATTGGAACATGTTGTCTTGGCATAGGCGGAGCGATGAGGACCACGCCCACTAGGGCACTGGGGACTATTCTAGATATCGGACCCATTGACATACAGATTAGGTGTGAGGCAGTCACTGCGGCTATGAGACTTAAGGCGTTGGGAGAATGGATTGAGGATGGGAGCTGCTCGTACCATCGTGGTATAATCGAGGCGACGATAGGAAACCTGGAAGGAAGGGAAGAGGTTTCCGATGGGATACCTGAGAGGAATCTTGAAGTCGAGTGAGGCGCACTGCTGCCAGAGGCACAGTCTTGGATTGACGGAACCCTAGTATTGCCATCTGGAAGATCATGTTACACGGATGGATCGAAACTAGAAGGCAGAGTGGGCCTGGGGGTATACATTGAGAATCCAGGCACTGAGGTCTGTTTTAGACTGCCTGACCATAATACGGTCCTACAGGCGGAGATCCGGGCGATTACGGACTGCGTGAAGTGGTGTGGTACTAACACGAGGACGAGGCCAGAGGACTGCCGTCAATAAACTTGGTTAACCCGAAGCCTTTCGGGTCGACGCAGTCCGATTTAAGGGAGTGGGCTACGAATGCCCCTGCAACCTTGTGGAACAGCGAAACGTTCGTTAGGACGGCGAAAATCCTATGTGGGGATCCAGATCGTGAGAAGACGAGGTAATTACTAAATGGAAGCAAGAAGGAGGTCAGTATAGCAATTGGTATCATAACAGGACACATAGGACTACGAGCTCACTTATGTAAAATCGGTGGGACAATTGATAGCATGTGTAGGGCATGTGGCGAGGGTGATGAGACGTTGGGCGCATTTCCTATGTCATTGCTCGGCTTTTGCATCTCACATGGAAACAATATGGATTTTTCAAGTAGACGGAATTCCTAGTTTAAAATTTTTGTCCGATTCCGCTAAAATTTTGCAGATAGTGTTCCGTTATGAGTTCCAAAAACTGATTTAGTTCTCATGTAAAGCGATCTCCCGATTTTCCTTCATGAGCCCCTTGAAGCCACAATTTTCCCGATGACTTTCAACAACTGTGTCAAGTACGGTTCAAATCGGTCAATAACCTCATATAGCTTCCATATAAACCGATCTCCCCCCATGACTTCATGAGCCCATGGAAACCGCGATTTTGACTGAGTTTGCTAAAATTTTGAAAATAGTGTTCTGTTATGATTTTCAACAACTGTGCCAAGTACGGTTCAAATCGGTGTATAACCTGATATAGCTCCCATATAAACCTATCTCCCGATTTTACTTCTTGAGCCCCTTGAAGCCACAATTTTTCCCGATAATTTCCAAGAACTGGGCCAAGTGCGGTCCAAATCGGTCTATAACCTGATATAGCTCCCCTATAAAGCGATCTCCCCATTTTACTTCTTGAGCCCCTGGAAGCCACAATTTTTCCCCGATGACTTTCAAAAACTGTGCCAAATATGGTCCAATTCGGTCAAAAAAAATTTTCCCCGATAACTTCCAACAACTGTGCCAAGTACGGTCCAAATCGGGCAAGAACTTGATATAGCTCCCATATAAACCGATCTCGCGATTTGACTTCATGAGCCCCTGGAAGCCGCAATTTTTGTTTGATTTAGCTAAAATTTTGGAGATAGTGTTCTGTTATGATTTTCAACAACAGTGCCAAGTGTGGTCCAAATCGGTCTTTAACCTGATATAGCTCTCATATGATTCGATCTCCCCATTTGACTTCTTGAGTCCCTGGAAGCCGCAATTATTGTCTGATTTAGCTAAAATTTTGTAGATAGTGCTCTGTTAAGACTTTCTGAGAACCTGTAAAGGCTGTCACATGTGATACAATCGTAATGTCGTGCACTTTCATACCCAAAATGGGATTCTTCGAGATTTTTCTAAACCAAATCCACTTGACTCGCTCCTTAGGGGGTTTGGTGCATGGCCCCTTTTTCATATCCACCATAATCTGAAGTACGTTTTAAACTTTTCAACAGCATCAAAATGCATTTTCTGCACCTCATTTCAGTTGAAAATTTCATTTTTCCGGACAATGTATTATGCTCAACGCTTTGCTATTCATTGCAATATGCCATGTGCAAATAAATATTTCATTGTTGTTTCGAAATGAGTTTTCAAAATGTCCTTCTGAAAAATTTCATTTTGTGCTGTGAGAACTTTCTTCGAGGAACATCAGTTGTCGCAGCTGACCAACCACCCCATGAGAGAGAGAGAGTGAGGCTCTTCTAAAAGTGGCATGAATGTTTAAGTGGAAATAGTTTTGCAGCATTGCCGAAAATGTTGCAAACTTTAAATTTTGTTATCCAAAGCTAAGATGGAAGAGAGCACAAAAAGAAAAATGAGTGAATATATTCAAGTTTGTTCATTTAAATAATTTTTATGTTGCACAAAAAGTTTGTGGTGTTATCACAACGCACCCTCACACTCGCACTCACTAATGGTTGCCTACTTTTGCATGTGTTTTAGGGCGGAACTTCCTTTCGAAGGATGTAATGGCATGCATGTGAAGTGGGGAAGGGAGGGAGAAAGAGATCTTCCTTTGTGAACATTACAAGTTATCTTGTCTTTATTTCTAAATCATTTAACTTTGTCTGAGCAATTTTTTGCTATTGTTGCAATGCATACTCCCCCCCCGCCCCCAATTCCCCGACATATCTGCTCAAGGTATCCTCTTCAGTCATGAGATGTTGGTGTTCTTTGTTTCTTAGTTCTTCGAAAACCAAATGGAAATAAGGAACACAAAGCAAAGTGGCAACAATTGTCTAAGATTGAATCTGTCGCACAGGTGGCCTCTTGGAAAAGTGTCGAAAGTGACTTAGAGTCTTGAGTCTTTTAAGATTCATTCATGCTTTGCCTCTGCTTCTTCTTGTTAATTAAATGTTCTGAAAATATGTCTCCCCATTAGGGGGAGACCAAACTTTGGTGCGCTGGTGGCGGCACTAAAGATGGAGGTGGGGGCTGCTGTAGCATTTCATAAAATGTTGCTGCTCTGGCAAAAGGGGGAAGACAGTGCAAGGGTGTTTGGCCATGGGAAAAAGAGGGGGAAATTGTTTTATTTAAATTTGCTGTAATTTTGCAAGGCTTAATTAAAACTTTTTCAACATTTATGGCCATAATTGTCAGAGTTTTACAGGGTAAGTGTGTGAATTTTTTGTTCATGCGAGGAATGTCGGTGGCACAAGTGGGCTGGTGTTTTCGTTGTCTGAGCACATCTGAGCATTTGCTGGGCGTTATGTTGGAACATGACAAACTATTCATTGTGGTTTTCACAAAAAAATTGTCCCTGGCAAGTACGGCAAGGGCTCTTCTATGATATTTGATATGAACACGAACAATGAGCTTAAATTGTTTTTGTTGGAAAATGTGTTACTAGTATGAGCCCTGCATGTTATTGGCTAAGTTGTGAAGAGTTCTGGTAAATAATTTTATATTTCCTGCAATTTAAGATAACGGGTTAATTTGTTTGAGTAGACAACATTGTATAGGGTTTTGCATGTAAAATTTATGGACCAGTTTGCATTGATGGAGAGCATAGGCGTCGTATGAAACACGAGCTGTATGCGCTGTATGAAGATGATAGCATAGTTAAATGTATCAAAATACAACGGTGACTTTGGCTAGGTCATGTAGTACGAATGCATGAAGAAGCTCAAGCGAAAAAGTCTTTTGAAGGCAATCACGGTGGTAAACGCAAGCTGGGGACGACCAAAATTTCGATGGAAGGACCAAATGTTGAAAGACATCTCGAAACTTGGAGATTTAAGAACAAGCACGGAAGATCGAGTAGAACTAGTCTAGTTCGTCTGAGACCCCATAAAGTATATAAATTCTTGATCGTCGTGACAGTTTATTTCGATCTAGCCATGTCTGTCTGTCCGTCTGTCTGTCCGTCTGTCTGTCTGTCTGTCTGTCCGTCTGTCTGTCCGTCTGTCTGTCCGTCTGTCCGTCTGTCTGTCTGTCTGTCTGTCCGTCTGTCTGTCCGTCTGTCTGTCCGTCTGTCTGTCCGTCTGTCTGTCCGTCTGTCTGTCCGTCTGTCTGTCTGTCCGTCTGTCTGTCCGTCTGTCTGTCCGTCTGTCTGTCTGTCTGTCTGTCTGTCTGTCTGTCTGTAACTAATCTTCATAGTTATACAGTGTTTTATTGAAGCAGATTACTATCTTCAAAAGATGTCACTAAATCAGCCGTAATACAGTCTTTTTATACCCTCCATCATAGGGTGGGGGAATACTAAGACCCCATAAAGTATATATAATCTTGATCCTCGTGGTATTTTATTTCGATCTAACGATGTCCGTCCATCCGTCTGTTTGTCCGTCCGTCTGTTGTCTGTCCGTCCGTTCGTCTCTCCGTCCGTCTGTCCGTTTGTCCGTCCGTCTGTCCATCCATCCATCTGTCCGTCTGTCCATCCGTCCGTCTGTCCGTCCGTCTGTCTGCCGAACAACACTAACTTTCGAAGGAGTAAAGCTAGCCGCTTGAAATTTTGCACAAATGCTTTTTTTAGTGTAGGTCTGATGGTATTGTAAATGGGCCAAATCGGAACATATTTTGATGTAGCAGCATATAAACCGATCTTAGGTTTTGACTTCTTGAGCCTCTAGAGGGCGCAATTCTTATCCTATTGGAATGAAATTTTGCACGACGTGTTTCGCTATGGCTTCCAATAACTTTGCTCAGTTAGGTTCAAATCGATCAATAACCTCATATAGCTGCTATATAAACCGATCTGAGATCTTGACATCTTAAGCCACTGGAGGGCGCTATTCTTATCCGATTGAATTGTCGAAGTATTTTGTTATGATATCCAACTACTGTGCCAAGTATGGTTCAAATCGGTTCATAACCTGATATAGCTGTCATATAAACCGATCTGGGATCTTGACTTCTTGAGCCTGTAGAGGTCGCAATTGTTATCCGATTTGCCTGAAATTTTGTACAACGGATCCTCCCATGGCCGTCAACATGCGTGTTTATTATGGTCTGAATCGGTCTATATACTGATGCAGCTCCCATATAAATCAATCTCTCTATTTTACATCTTGAGCCTCCAAAGGGCGCAATTCTTATTGGAATTGGCTGACATTTTATACAGGTCTCCAACATATAATTTAAATGAGGTCCGACCTCATTTAACTTAAATTGCCGTAGAAAGGACAATTTTCAACCGATCTGCACAAAGTTTGGCATGGATTATTTTGCTACCGATCTTAACATATCTGCTAGGTTTCATTAAAATCGGTTCAGATTTAGATATAGCTCCCATATAAATGTATCGCCCGATTTGCACTTAAATGATCGTAAAAGCTACAATTTTCAACCGATCTACACAAAATTTGGCACGGACTGTTTTGTTACCAATCTTAACATATCTACAAAATTTCATCAAAATTGGTTCAGATTTATATATAGCTCCTATATATATGTATCACCCGATTTGGACTTAAATGGCGGTAGTAGCTGCAATTTTCAACCGCAAAATTTGGCGCGGTTTCTTTTGTTGCTGATTTTAACATATGTGTGAGATTTCATCAAAATCGGTTCAGATTTAGATATAGCTCTCACATCCATATATTTATATTTATATTTATATATTGCCCGAATTTATAATTGTAGGGTACGTGCAGGGTATCATATAGTCGGCTCCGCCCGACTTTTGTCTTTCCTTACTGGTTAACAATTAAGTTTTAGTTTTAATATTTCATTTAGCTTTTATCCATCCGTGCGTCCGCCTGCCCATCCGTCCGTTCGACTGTTCTATTTTAGTACCTTCCCTGTCGTCTTCTCTCCATTCAATTCCTTCCTACTTTAACCCAATTCTTATAAATCTTGTTATTGTCAATAATTTCCATAATAAGGACACTGTTCCCTTTACTTGCTATGAAACATACAAAGACTTTGTGGTATGGCAATTTAAGTTGTTAGATAATAGAGAAATCTTTATATGCTTTCGCTTGCTTGGTATATCACAACAACTTTTAAAAAGTTGCACAGAAAACTTAAGAAGAGTTTATGCGCACTCATCTTTTGCATGTGTGTTGGGAAAAACTCAACAGAGGCCACATAACCACAATAATGATATAAAGCTTTTATTTCACTTCCAGCACTTAGTCATTAGGCAAAGGTATTTGCAATAGCAATGGATTTTGTGGTAGACCAATTTCTGACAATGTTCTACAATTAGCCAAAATAATGCTCTCAACATCTCTTGAGATTAAATTCAATACAAAAACCGCATGGCATTAAGTACCCTACTACATTCAGGGTTTAAATTGCGGAAAAGAATTGTTTTCATAAATTTGCTTAGCCTTTGCGATTAGGTTTTTGTCTAAAGCTCTTCTACTCAGCCCTCACATAACGAAGAATCCGTAGCTGAAAGTATATTATTTTTGTTCTTTATCAGTAATAGGGCATGCGTTCATAATGGCCGCGTCGCAGGCATCTTGATGTGTCTGCATACAGCCATCCACTCATGTCCTTCTATAGCTACGTCAAGACTTTTTTTCGCCGTAAACTTGAACGATGTCAGTTAATTCCAGTAAGTTTGCTCAAGAATAGTTACATGTTTTTCTTGCTTTAGACAATATATGAGATATTTCCGAAATTTTAGGGAAAACGAACCGGGTAAGGTTTCTTTTAGAAGCTGTTGGGTGATCAATAAACCGTATTTTATTCGAAAAATAATAACTTTTAGATAACCGGCTAGAGTTTTTGAAACCCCCTTTGGTCACAATCCGGTGAAAATTGGATGACTTATGTTCACAAATTCGGAATGGACATTGAGTGGTCTAATAAATATAAGTCAATATTCAATTTTGTAGACCAAAATATTGGTCTTTTTGGCAGATAAATCCAAATATAAACCGATCTGAACCATATAGAACGATCTGAACCATATAGAATGAAATCGGATAATGCATGCGTTTTTTATAGGGCCAAAACTTTAAATCGAGATATCGTTCTGTGGGGCACCTATAACGATCGTGAAAATATGGGGCTCAAATGAAAGGTATTCGGGAGAAGTTTACAAATATAGTTAGGTAGTAGGAATAGGCTTTATAATTTATTGATAACGGAAGGGGGCGTACCCTCCACCGTTACCCCAAAAATATAACCAAAATCGAAAGTGGACCGTTAAGGACAATATGGGTATCAAATGAAAAGTATGCGGGAGTAGTGACAAATCTGGCATACAAATTCATGTCGAAGTATAGGTGGTCACCCCACCCCCACAAAAACGCCCAAAATGGATACATTAGCCAATTACGGATACATGGGACTCGGTTAGATTGTTCTGAAGACTGATAGACTGAAAAACGGCAGAACCGATTTTCTCGAAATTTTTGGCATATCGTGTAGATTGGTCTGTAGAGAAACATAGGCTATATAATTTATCGGTATCGGAAGGGGGAAGGACCCTCCCCCTTATGCCAAAAACACAATCCAAAATCAAAAGTGGACCGCTTGGAACAATATAGGTATCAAATGAAAGGTATTGGAGAGTAGAATACGGACATGGTATTAAAATCTGAGTTTTAGTACCCATGGGGCCTCCCCAACCCCAAAATTCCCTCAAACAGACATATTGGACGTTCATTTTAATATGGGGCTAAAATGAAAGATATTTGGGAGTAGATTTCGAATCTCACATACAAAATCAGATCGAAGTAAAGGGGATCACTCCACCACTCAATAAAGATTACGAATATGACATTAAAGTTTGAGTTCAAGTGGCGCATTTCCTCCTAAGCATACCTTAAATGTGTTATTAGACCCATTATGACAATATGGGACTCAAATGAAAGGTACTTGAGAGCATAAAACGAATTTGATATTCAATTTTAAAGTCAAGTGTTTTGGGGTACGTCCCAAAGCACCCCCTAAACTGAACTTCATTTCCGTTGCGAACAAAAAACGAAATCTGTTTTCAGTGCAAAGTGCCGTTGGCCGCCCCAGCCCCAAAACACCCTCCAAACGGTTCATATTTACCGGCCATGGCAATATGGGGCTCAAATGGGGAGATGAACACCGCTTTGTCCAATGTTCTCGCCAGGATTCGAACGCCTTCAGCGTCATAGGCTACAATGGCACGAATTCGATATCCGCATTCAGGGCGAAGTGTCCCCACTCAAAAAAGATATTAGAGAGTTAAAGAGGACGCAGCGGAGCGGGCCCGGTTCGGCTAGTTATTTTATACTTGATATTAAGGTGGAAATGACATTTGTTTCCAATCATTACGAAAATTTGCATATAACATTTTTTTTGCCAAAAAACAAGCTCTAATATTTTTGGTAAAAATCGGTTCAGATTTAGATATAGCTCCCATTTATATAATTCGCCCGATTTACACTTATAAGGGCATATTTAGTACAATTTTCATCAGATTTCACTCCCAATTCTAATCCCATTTGGCTGAAATTGTGCATTTTGAGTTTTATTTTGACTTCCAATAACTGTGCCAAGTATGGTCTAAATCAGTCCAAAACTTCATGTAGCTGCCATATAAACCGATTCGATTTTTTCAGCTTCTAGAGAGTGCAATTCTTTTCCGATTTGGTTGTGCCAAGTATGGGTCAAATCGTACCCGGATATAGCTGAGCTTCTAAAGGGAGCAATTCTTATCCGATTTAGCTGAAATTTTGCACGTTTTTCTGGTATAACTTCCAACAACTGTGCCAGCTATGGTCCAAATCAGTCCATAATCTGACATAAACTGAACCTCGGATTTGACTTCTTGCTAACGTGCAATCAACTCCCGATTTGATTGTTATAAAATAATTCAAATTGTGGGTACCCAATTGTTTTAATTTTTAATACCTCGAAATCTATCAACACTTGGAGAATTCATTATCACTGCTGAAGGAGTAAATTTTATATATGTGTTGCATGGAATTGCTCTTCTATCTGTGGTGGATATACGCCACTTGAGTGTTGGTTGATCCTTATGTGTCAGTGTATTTTTGTAGCATAATTTAATACGAAGTGCATCAACAAATTTCTCGCTGGCACTTGTTGAGGATATGTCTAATATGTTAAGTACACTAGGGTGGAAAGAAAAAAGAACATGAAAATATACTCATGAATATTCGATTGAAGAACCGCAAGGATAGTTCCCTCAAGTCAACGCATGCTGTCTAAACCATAAACCGTTGTTTTTCTGAACCATGAACCATAAAAAATTCGGCAGATAAGTTTATATGTGGTTCAATACCTTAGAAATTTCGCCATCATTAGTGAGAAGATAACTGTTGATAAATTTGTGTGATCTCGAGATTCTCCTTTGTAGCGCTGAATTTCTGTCTCTCTCTGAAGCTCATGGAGAGTCTATCTGATGTTTCTGGCTGAAGGTTGCCTATCCACATGGAGTTGGGCTAACAAAACCGCCCAGTTTACTGACACCAATACATCATCCGTAAAAAATCCATCTTAAAATCTTGATTGTAAAGGCAGTAGCGGTGAAAGAATTTTGATAAGTAGCGACAACATATGGAAACACTCTTAGCGAAAATAAATAAAAATTTGTTTTTTTTTATGAATTTTCCAATTTTCCATATTCAGAATTCCTGCATTCATACCACTCTAATAATCATCAACTTTCTTTAAGGGTAATTTTTGCTCCTCCATGTCAGAGAATGCACAAATTCCTCTGGTATGTTTCGTTGATTCATGCTTATGAGCAGATTTTTTTTGGCTGATCTCCTGCATTGAAAAAATAGAAAAATGAACTTGTGGTTGCAATCATCGCCATCGTTATTATGCACTATGGTAGTGCAGCCAAGAGATTTAGAATTTTTGAGCTTTGCAACACGCTCTTACGGTTTAACACAGAAAAAGGAGAAAGGAATAATACCCCAAAAGAAAATGAAGCTCCTTAGGAATGTATACAGTCATGTAATGCTATTGCCTTTTCACTATTCAAGCGTTTATTTTTTCAAAGAATTTTTCTGTGAATTTTGTCTGCAAAATAAACTGGATAAGGAAGTATAACCAGTAGAGTGCCCCAAAAAATACAAAATACGAAATATTCAAGCGACAGCTTAACGATAACCCAAGCCGATACGACGTCCAAAGTTGAATGTTGTACTTTCACTGCGCCACTATTGTGGCAGTAATAAAATCTACCGTTCGACTCTTCGGCTAAGCCAAATCAGGAAGTATACCCCCATCCTCCACCACAGGATGGGGGTATACTAATTTCGTCATTCTGTTTGTTACACCTCGAAATATGCGTCTGAGACCCCATAAAGTAAATATATTCTTGATCGTCATGTAATTTTAAGCCAAACTAGCCATGTCCGTCCATCTGTCTGTCCGTCCATCTATCCGTCCATCTGTCCGTCCATCTGTCTGTCCGTCCGTCCGTCTGCCTTTCGAAAGCACGCTTACTTTCGAAGGAGTAAAGCTAGCCGCTTGAAATTTTGCACAAATACTTTTTATTAGTGTAGGTCGGTTGGGATTGTAAATGGCCCAAATCGGTATATAACCTGATAAAACTGCCATATAAACCGATCCTGGGACTTGACTTCTTGAGCCTCTAGAGGGCGCAATTCTCGTTCGATTTGATTGAAATATTGCACGTGTTTCGGTATCCCTTCCAACAACTGTGCTAAGTATGGTTGAAATCGGTCCATGTATTGAGATAGCTGCCATATAAACCGATCTTGGGTCTTGACTTCTTGAGCCTCTAGAGGGCGCAATTCTCGTCCAAATTGGCTGAAATTTTGCACGTCGTGTTTTGATATCACTTCCAACAACTGTGTGAAGAATGATTCAAATCGGTTCATGTTTTGATATAGGTGCCATATAAACCGCACTTGGATCTTGACTTCTTGAGCCATTAGAGCGCGCAATGCTCAACCGATTTCGCTGAAATTTTACAAGAGATGTTCTGTTATGACTCCCAATAACTGTGCTAAGTATGGCGCAAATCGGAAGATAACCTGATATAGCTGCCACATAAACCGATCTGGGATCTTGACTTCTTGAGCCTCTAGAGGGCGCAATTGTCATTCGATTTGGCAGAAATTTTGTACAACGGCTTCCCTCATGATCTTCAACATACGTGTCTAATATGGTCTGAATCGATCAATAGCTTGATACAGCTTCCAAATAAACGATTTTGCTTCTTGAGCCCCTGCAAGGCGCAATGCTTATCCGAATGAACAGAAATATACCGCAATGTTTTCTACAATGTTCAGCATTCATTTATGGTCCGAATCGGACTATAAGTTGATGTAGCTTCAATACCATAACAGTTCTTATTCAATATTCTTTGTTTGCCTAAAAAGAGAGTCCGTGGCAAGAGCTCTACAAATGTGATCCATGGTGGAGGGTATATAAGATTCGGCCCGGTCGAACTTAGCACGCTCTTACTTGTTGCACCTTTTGTCTTTCTGAGGTTTTTTATACCCACCACCGAAGGATGGGGGTATATTCATTTTGTCATTCCGTTTGCAACACATCGAAATATCCATTTCCGACCCTATAAAGTATATATATTCTTGATCAGCGTGAAAATCTAAGACGATCTAGACATGTCCGTCCGTCTGTCCGTCTGTCTGTTGAAATCACGCTACAGCCTTTAAAAATAGAGATATTGAGCTGAAATTTTGCACAGATTCTTTTTTTGTCCATAAGCAGGTTAAGTTCGAAGATGGGCTATATCGGACTATATCTTGATATAGCCCCCATATAGACCGATCCGCCGATTTGGGGTCTTAGGCCCATAAAAGCCACATTTATTATCCGATTTTGCTGAAATTTGGGACGGTGAGTTGTGTTAGGCCCCTCGACATCTTTCGTCAATTTGGCTCAGATCGGTCCATATTTGGATATAGCTGCCATATAGACCGATCCTCAGATTTAGGGTCTTAGGCCCATAAAAGCCACATTTTATAACCGATTTGAATGAAAATTGACACAGTGAGTTGTGTTAGGCCCTTCAACATTCTTCGTCAATTTGGCCCAGATCGGTCCAGATTTGGATATAGCTGCCATATAGACCGATCCTCCAATTTATGGTCTTAGGCCCATAAAAGCCACATTTATAATCCGATTTCGCTGAAATTTGGGACAGTAAGTTGCGTTGAGCCCTTCGATATCCTTCGTCAATTTGGCTCAGATCGGTGCAAATTTGGATATAGCTGCCATATACACCGATCCTCCGATTTATGGTCTTAGGCCCATAAAAGCCACATTTATTATCCGATTTTGCTAAAATTGCGGAGAGTGAGTTGCGTTGAGTCCTTTGACATCCTTCGTCAATTTGGCCCAGATCGGTCCAAATTTGGATATAGCTGCCATATAGACCGATCCTCCGATTTATGGTCTTAGGCCCATAAAAGCCACATTTATTATCAGATTTTGCTGAAATTTGGGACAGTGAGTTGCGTTGAGCCCTTCAACATCCTTCGTCAATTTGGCACAGATCGGTCCAAATTTGGATATAGCTGCCATATAGACCGATCCTCCGATTTATCGTCTTAGGCCCATAAAAGCCACATTTATTATCCGATTTTGCTGAAATTTAGGACAGTGAGTTGCCTTAGGCCCTTCGACATCTTTCTTCTATTTGGCCCTGATCGGTTCAGATTTTTATATAGTTGCCATATAGACCGATCTCTCGATTTAAGGTTTTGGGCCCATAAAAAGCGCATTTATTGTCCGATGTCGCCGAAATTTGGGACAATGACTTGTGTTGGGCCCTTCGATATTTGTCTTCAATTTGGATCAGATCGGTCCAGATTTGGATATAGCTGCCATATAGACCGATCTCTCGGTTGAACAATGACTTGTACTTATAAGCATTTGGTCTAAATCGGATGATATCTATAGAGCTGTTATGTGGCATAAGGTATGCATTTTTCACTGGATTTTGACGAAATGTGGTTCACATATATACCCGAGGTGGTGGGTATCCAAAGTTCGGCCCGGCCGAACTTAACGCCTTCTTACTTGTTTGTACTAAAGATGGGGATCGAAATTGTTATTCAATCATCATAAAATTTTCATTACACAATTTTTTTTTTTCCAGAGGCGAACTCTAAAAATGTTACTATATATCTGTTCAGATTTAGTTATAGCTCCCATATATTGAAAACAAAGAAACGATAGGCGGACAAAAGCCACAAAAAGGATCTGCGTATTCTTGGAAGGACATGCAAATGCAAATTTTGTCCATGGACGTTCCACTAAGAAACAGGGGCAAACTTCTCACATATCAATGAGTGCAGTCCGATTCAAGTTTAAGCTCAATGATAACGGGCCTTCTTTTTTAGCCGAGTCCGAACGGCGTTCCACAGTGCAACACCTCTTTGGAGAGAAGTTTTACATGGCATAGTACCTCACAAATGTTGCCAGCATTAGGAGGGGAAAACTACCGCTGAAAATTTTTTCTGATGCTCTCGCCAAGACTCGAACCCAGGCATTCAGCGTCATAGGCGGACATGCTAACCTCTGCTCTACGGTGGCCACCCTTGGAAGGACATGGCTAAGCCTATTTAGAATCGTGCATTTTATCATTCTTAGTAGTGGCGCATGATGCAGTTCATTTTTTTTTAACAATGAATGCCATACAAATGTGGACATTCAGGGACCTAAAATTTTCCACAGTCTACATCCAATTTTGGACGAAGTGTCGGTAATCGTTAACTGATCGCTATACTATTTTTAATTAAGCTTTTTGTGATCTGAAAGAAAAAAGTTGATCGTGATGCGTTGCCCTTTTTGCGATAATAACTTTGTTTCTTATAGCATGGGGCAGTCTAATAACCAGCACCCATACTGGCAAAGTATGTGCAAGGATTGCCATGAATATGGAGTAGGGATGTATTCGTCTTTTCATTGTTGGCGTTTTTTTTATTCGCATCACCCAGAGAAGGCTGAGATGGCTCAGAGATTCCATTGAATTTAATAGTTGCAAGGCAAATTGAATGAATTTCCTTCTTATTTACCAACATGAGTGAAATTGGCTTTTGTTTGCTACAGTTGAAACGGAACGAAACAAAAGTAACCGCTTGTGATAGAGCAAATTGCAAAACCCAATTATGATGCTACTGAATGTTGCATTACTAGTTATGTGTGGTTAAGTTGATGAACTTACCTCGGGGTCTTTATGGAGTATGAAGTTTAAAGATGATCGGTGTGAATGGTATTTCTAAGATTGGAATGATTTCTGAAGAACTTGTTCCAAAATGCAGAGCATACGATTACGCAATTTATGTTTTTTTGCCACGCCTATTATTAGCTTGCGCATTTGGATTGCTTAAGCGTTTTTCCGCTTTTGCAATTTGTTCTCTTACGCGATTCGTTCACTTAAGCGAATTATTTGCTTACGCGATAAGATCGCCAAAGCGATTCGTTAGTTTTCACGATTCTTTGCTTTTGCTTTTCATTTGCTTTCATGATACTTTCGCGATTCGTACGCTTATGCGATTCGTTTGCCTAAGCGATTTGTTAGCTTGTGCGATTTTCTAACGAAATCCATTCGTGCAATTACGCGATGCGTTCGATTATGTAATTCATTCGCTTACGCGATTCGTTCGCTATAACGATTCCTTTGCTTAAGCGATTCGATTACTGTCATGATACCTTCGGTTACGCGATTCGTTCGATTACGCGATTCGTTCGCTTACGCGATTCGTTCGCTTACGCGATTCGTTCGTTTACGCGATTCTTTCGCTTACGCGATTCGTTCGCTTACGCGATTCGTTCGCTTACGCGATTCGTACGCTTACGCGATTCGTTCGCTTTGGAATGGCTAGAGCTTAGGTGTTTGCGAAATTGTGCGAAAATTTCAAGGGCCAAGGTTATCCAGGCGGCTTTTGGCATACCCCTAATGTTGCTACAGTCTTTAAAAATAGAGATATTGATTTGAAACACAGATTCTTGTTTTGTCCATAATCATGTCAAGTTCGATATAGGCGCCATATAGACCGCCGATTTAGGGTCTTAAGCCCATAAAAGCCACATTTATTATCCGATTTTGCTGAAATTTGGTACCGTGAGTTGTATTAGGCCCATCGACATCGTGGTTTCGGCCGGGCCGAACTTAACGCCTTATACCCACCGCCATAGGATTTGGCTATACTAATTTCGTCATTCTGTTTGTAAGTCCTCGAAATATTCATCTAAGACCCCATAAAGTATATATATTCTTGATCGTTATGACGTTTTAAGTCGAACTAGCCATGTCCGTCCGTCCGTCCGTCCGTTAGTCGAAAGAACGCTATCTTTCGAAGGAGTAAAGCTAGCCGCTTGAAATTTTGCACAAATATATCTTATTAGTGTAGGTCGGTTGGGATTGTAAATAGGCAAAATCGGTCCAAGTTGTGATATAGTTGCCATATAAACCGATATTGGGTCTTGACTTCTTGAGCCACTAGAGGGCGCAATTCTCATCCGATTTGGCTGAAGTTTAACATAAGGTGTTTATGACTTCCAGCAACTGTGCTAAGTACGGTAGAAATCGGTCCATAACCATACATACCGATCTCAAATCTTGACTTCTTGAGCTTTAAGAAAGCGCAAGTCTTACCCGATTTAGCTAAAATTTTGCAGGTGGTGTTTTGGTATCACTTCAAATAACTGTGCTAAGTATGGTTCAAATCGGTTCATAACTTGATATAGCTGTCATATAAACCGATCTTAGGTCTTGACTTCTTCGGCCACTAGAGGGCGCAATTCTCTTCCAAATTTGCTGAAATTTAGTATGGAGTGGTTTGTTATGACTTTCAACAACTATGCTAAGTATGATTTGAATCGGTCTATAATTTGATATATCTGCCATATAAACCGATCTTGGATCTTGACTTCTTGAGCCAGTAGAGGACGCAATTATTATCCGATTTGGCTGATATTTTGCATGAAGTATTTCGTTATGACTTCCAACAACTGCGATAAATATGGATCAAATCGGTAAATAACCTGATATAGCTGTCATATAAACAGATCTGGGAACTGACTTCTTGAGCTTTTAGAGGGCGCAATTTCTATCCGATTTGGCTGAAATTTAGCATGACGTATTTTATTCTTTCTTTCAACAACTGTGTTAAATAAGGCTCAAATCGGTTCATAATCTGATATATTGGGTTGCCCAAAAAGTAATTGCGGATTTTTTAAAAGTAAATGCATTTTTAATAAAACTTAGAATGAACTTTAATTAAATATACTTTTTATACACTTTTTTTCTAAAGCAAGCTAAAAGTAACAGCTGATAACTGACAGAAGAAAGAATGCAACTACAGAGTCACAAGCTGTGAAAAAATTTGTCAACGCCAACTATATGGAAAATCCGCAATTACTTTTTGGGCAACCCAATAGTTGCTATATAAACCGATCTTGGATCTTGAACTCTTGAACCTCTAGAGGTCACAATTATTATCCGATTTGTACGACGGATCCTTTCATGACCATTAACATACGTATTTATTACGGTCTGAATCGGTCTATAGCCTGCTACAGCTCCCATATGAAACGATCTCTCTATTGTACTTCTTGAGCCCCAAAGGGCGCAATTCTTATTCGAATTGGGTGACATTTTGCACAGGTCTCCAATATATAATTCTATTGTAGTCCAAACCGGACCATACCTTGATATCGCTCTAATAGCAGAGCAAATCTTTTCTTATTTCCTTTTTTGTCTAAGAAGAGAAGCTGGGAAAAGAACTCGACAAATGAGATCCAAGGTGGAAGGTATATAAGATTTGGCCTAGCCGAACTTAGCACGCTCTTACTTGTCTTTTTATTATTTTCACAGTAGAAAGCGTTTACAAACAGCTACCTCAGTTAACTTTTGTTTTGGAAGACAGAGCATTTACCATTAGACTATAATGCTGCGGTATTCTATTATGTAGAAGTCGTTCAATTTTCGTTCCAAATGTTATTGGTAAAGTCTGATAGAGTTAAAGGTGTGTTGTTTACGTAGCTTCTCTTTGTTATGAATCACGTATGCAACTTTTTCAGTATATATATGAGATTTAATCAAAAACAGCTTGAATCAGCACATTGCACATAACTGTCAAATAATCCCTAATACCATATTACTTAGAAAATAAAAAAAATTTCGAGGGTATTTCGAATTTAAGTAACTAATTTTGTAAGCTCCTGTTACTTTAATGTTACACGCTGCAGTGACCCCTCGCTAAATGGGATTTTTAGTTTTGGTTTGGCAACTTGGACTTTTTTTTATAGTTTTCTTCTATTTCTGTGTTCTTTTTTTTTCTTTTTCATCTTTCACATTTATGGCCCTCAGTTTATAGCTGCTTGGCACATGTTGATGTAGAGCAATGGACAACAGGAGCAAGAAAACCTTAAGGTTCCGAAACTTTCTCCTTCTCTAGGAGCTGTGGAAGAAAATATCATTTGTGGAGCCATAAAAATACCCTCGGAAATGAGTTAATGTTATGTTTGTGTTGCAATAACAATTTGCCTCAAAAGGTTGAATAAAAGTTTTATGCTTCTTTACGGTAAGTGGTCACGAATAGGTAGCAAACTTTAAAGTTATATCCGGGTATTCTTACAAAACTACACAAACAAATAGACACGCAAGCTAAGACACACATGATGGACTGATGCATTTTCTGGTCGAGTGTATGTACAAACACACATACACTAACACCCGCTAAAGTTTAAACATTAATTAGCTGCACATTTACTTTACTATGACAAAGGTAGTGAGAGCGAGAGAGAGAGAGAACATTGCAGCTAAAAGGCCACTGTAGTAATTTAATATCTAAAATTATATCCTCTTGTGAGAATTTTTAAATCATACAAAGCTGCGGTGTGTGTCTGGGGGGCGATTTTACCACAAATGCCATTTGTGATTCATTCATGATAGAAACCTTACATCGGTGGGCAATGAGTGGGCTTGCTTGCTTGGATTTGGTGAATGAAATAACATCAGAAGAAATCACAACATTTACTCATCTTACCAACTGAAGATAACAGAACTCTGCTTACAAAGACATGTCAATGTTTAAATTGGGGATATTTTAACATAATACAGGGATTTTGTTTAAGGCTACCCATTTAACAGGCAATAGAAAACACACTACTGGCACACTTATCTGAGTTGCTTAGCCTCTATGTGAAATGTTAATTTTATAGGCCCAATGTTTACTTTCACATTTTCATGCAACATTCCAATGATTATCCTTTCCATGTCCATATGTCAACTATAACAACTGACCCTTTTGGATTCCACAAAGAGGCCTTTTAAGTATCCAATGACAAGTAAGCATTACCTTTATTAACCGCTTCATTATCATTAATTGAGTATTTATCGAAATGTTGGAATATGTCATTAACCTGTCACTCAATCAATTACATAAACTGAGGCATGTTTTTGCTATAAACACTCTAATGAATGATGTGTTAATGCATAGACCATTAGTAATTTAAGGCAACTTAAACAGATGATATGTGAAACATTAGGTCCAAGTAATGGGAGATCGCCCACCCCCAAATACCCTCAAATACGCCCAAATGGGCGTATTAGTCGACCATGGTTATATGGGACTCAAATGGAAGGTATAAGGGAGTAGATTTCTAATATGACATTAAAATTTGTGTTCAAGTCTAGATGTAGCTTTTCCTCCGAAAGATACGGGTTATTTGACCTATTATGACAATGTGGGACTCAAATGAATGGTATTTGAGAGTAGAAAACGAATTTGATATCCAATTTTGGAGCCAAGTATTTTGGGGTACGCCCTAAAGCACCCCCTTAACTGAACTTCATTTCCGTTGGGAATAAAGAACGAATTTGATATCTATTTTCAGTGCAAAGTGTCGGTGGCCGCCCCAGCACCAAAACACCCTCCAAACGGTTCATATTTACTGGCCATAGCAATGTGGGGCTCAAATTAAACGGATTTGAAAGTGCAGCACGAGTTTGATATCCATATTTGAGCCGAAATGTCTGAGGTGCCATCCCTCCCCTAATGGGAACATTACCCTAAGGAAGAACAATACCACTAGGAACTGAGAAGGGGCAAATTCTCACACATAAATGAGTGCTTTCCAAAACGCCCTCCAAACGGTTCATATTGACTGGCCATGGCAATGTGGGGCTCAAATTAAAGGGATTTGGAAGTGCAGCACGAGATTGATATCCATATTTGAGTCGAAATCTGAGGTGCCATCCCTCCCCTAATGAGACCATTACCCTAAGGTAGAACATTACCAGCAGGAACCGAGAAGGGGCAAATTCTCCTACATCAATGACTGCTTTCTGATTCAAGTTTAAACTCAATGATAAGGGACCTTTTTTTATAGCCGAGTGAGAACGGCGTCCGCAGTGGGACACCTCTTTGGGGAAAATTTTTTAAATGACCATGCATGGCATTGTACCTCGCAAAAGTCGCCAACATTAAGAGGGGATAAACACCGATTTGTTCAATGTTCTCGCTAGGATTCGAACGCATTCAGGGCGAAGTGTCCCCAGCCTAAAAAGATATTAGAGAGTTAAAGAAGGCGCAGCGGAGCGGGCCCGGTTCGGCTAGTAACCTAATACAGCTGCCATATAAGCCGATTCCCGATTTTACGTTTTAAGCCTTTAGAGGGCGTAATTCTTTTGGTTGAAATTTTTCACCATGGCATCTACTGTGGGCTCAAATATCCAAACCAAGAATGGCCCGAATCGGTTCATAGCCTGATAAAGCTTCCATAGCAGTTCTTATCCATTATTCTTTGTTTGCCTTTTGAAGAGACCCTGTGTCTCTTAAAACTTGACAAATACATGGTGTAGAGAATATAAGATTCGTCCCGGCCGAAGTTAGCACTTGGTTTTCCTTTATTTTTTTGTGCCAACATAACAAAACTTACACGTACATATGTAAGTACCTTATCTTACATTAATTGCAATACATTCCTAATTGTTCCTTATTCTATTAATGCTCATTTGTTGGCACATCGCATTGTTCGCAGGAGTTTTCATAAGCAGATTTTAAATTATCCTTAACACGGCAACAACTACAAAGGCAGAAGCAAAATTGGTTTTGTTGCCTTTGTGCTGCATTACCAGAAGTTTAAAAATGTCTTAAATTAAACAAATCTTTTGTGTGCGATTCTCTTTATCAATGTTTTAATAAAGAAAACACACCTACACACACACACACAAAACAACAAGAAAGCAAACCGACACAGCCAGGCTACAAGAAGCTCTGCACAAATTGCTCCCCGTGGCAATGTTTGTGCTTCAGCTTGTGGTGAGAGGGGTTTAGTGGTGTTGTAAGTGGTTTTGGTAGTGTTGGTGAAAGTGGTGATGATGTTAATGGGTAGGAGAATGGATGTTTCTGGTGGTTTCTTGTTGTTTACTTCAGGTTTTTGCCTTTCGAAGGCGACTTACACAATTTCCATTTCATTATAACGGTTAAAAGTTAACAACAACAACAGCAACACAACAGGGTTTAAATCGCATTCACCATAAACATACATTAATGCGAACGTGATTATCATCACCGTAAGGTATTAAGTAAACAATTTAAATAACAACAATACACAAACAATGCACTGGCACACCAACACCCCCTCTAGGAGTTGAGTTGGTGTAAAAAAACTCCGATTATACTCCTGCTGCCATTGAAAGCATACAAGCTGCCGTAACATGTTTTTGGGAGACAGCCAACAGATATTTTCAAGATTGTTGCTTGCGATAATAACTGTCAATAGAAAATTTGTAAGTTAGTCAACTAGGGGATAAGGGTGGCGCCAGTTTGGACTTATCTTTGCAGACGGAAAATAACAATACTACCTAATCCAATTACTTAAATAATTTTGAATTATTTTGGAACAAAAAAACAATTTATTATACTACAATACACGAACTGAATCTTGGGTTCTTTCCCCACTAGAGTTCTTTTTTCCAAAAATGTACAGTACTAAAAAATTGTGATTTTTAAGCTGTTATCTTTTTGAGCAGAGTTGTTTCACTGTCAAACATCTTCAGTTTGGTCTATAATTTAACCATGAATCGTCTTACAAACGAAAAACGCTTGCAAATTATTGAATTTTATGAGCAAAATGCGTGCTTTGTTAAGAAAGTTCATTGCGCGCTTTATTGTGTTCAGCGACGAAGCTCATTTTTGGCTCAATGGGTACGCAAATAAGCAGAATTTTCGATTTTGCAGTGAAGATCAGCCAGAAGCATTGCAAGAGCTACCAATTCATCAAGAAAAAGTCACAGTTTTATGCGGTTTATGGGTTGGTGGCATCATTGGACAGTACTTCTTCAAAGATGATGTGAATCGTAACGTAACTGTGAATGGTGAGCGCTATCGTGAGATGATATTCAACTTTTTTTGCAGGAGCTTGACTTGTATGACATGTGGTTTCGACGAGACGTTGCCATATGCCACACAGCACGCTTAACAATGGACTTATTGAGAGGCGAGTTTGGTGAACATTTTATTTCACGTTCGAGACCGGCCGCCTATATAGTGAGATTTAACACCTTTAGATTACAAGTTTAAGCCAAGTCTATACAGACATGCCGCTTCAATTGACGCATTGGAAGACAACATTGAAGCATTTATTCGTGAGATACCGGCCGTAATATTGGAAAGAGTATGCCAAAATTGTACTAAGCGGATGGGCGCAGTCACGGTCAACATTTGCATGAAATAATCTTCAAACATCGACTCAAAAAAAGATTTTATGCATTTTTCTTAATATTATTTCTTATTTTAAACTTTCCTATTAACAAATTTCCCTTTATTTGATTTATTTTGAAGCAATTTAATAGACTAAAGTTTGAGGCTGCATGGGGCCTGAGAAGTCATATCGGGAGTGCCGTCTATTATATTATTGGGCCCTCCCCCTAACCCCAAAAGTACCAACCAAAAATAAAAGTGGACCGATCGGGACAATATGGGATTCAAACGAAAGGTATTCGGGAGTAGATTACGACTATGGTCAGGAAGTAGGGATTGGCTTTATAATTTATTGATAATGGATGGGGGCGGACCCTCTACCGTTACCCCAAAAACACCACCCAAAATCAAAAGTGGACCGATAAGGACAATATGGGTATCAAATGAAAAGTATGGCGGAGTAGTTAACGAATATATCATACAAATTCATGGCAAAGTATAGAGGGTCACCTCACCCCCTCAAAAACATAGGCTATAAAGTTTTTCGGTATCGGAAGGGGGACGGACCAGCCACAAATACAACAAAAATACAAAATCAAAAGTGGACCGATCGGGTCAATATAGGTATCATATGAAAGGTATTGGAGAGTAGAATACGAATATGGTATTAAAATTTGAGTCTAAATACCCATCGGTCCGCCCAAAACTCCCTCAAACAGACATATTGGACGTTCATTTCAATATGGGGCTCAAATGAAAAGTATTCGGGAGTAGATTACGAATATGAGATTAAAATTTGCGTTCAAGTCTAGGTGGCGCTCTTCCTGCAAAAGAAACCTCAAATTGGTTTTTTTGACCCATTATGACAATATGCGACTCAAACGAATGGTATTTGAGAGTAGAAAACGAATTTGATTTCCTATTTTGGAGTCAAGTGTTTTGGTGTACGCCCTAAAGCACCCCCTAAACAGAACTTCATTTCCGTTGGGAATAAAGAACGAATTTTATATATATTTTCAATGCAAGGTGCCGTTTTAAACTCGATGATAAGGGACCTTTATTTATAGCCGAGTCCGAACGCAGTGCGACACCTCTTTGGGGAAAATTTTTAAAATGACCATGCATGGCATTGTACCTTGCAAATGTCGCCAACATTAAGAGGGGATAAACAGCGCTTTGTCCAATGATCTTGCTAAGATTCGAACGAGTTCAGCGTCATAGGCTACAATGGCACGAATTCGATAACCGCATTCAGAGCGAAGTGTCCCCACCTTAAAAAGATATTTGAGAGTTAAAGAAGGCGCAGCGGAGCGGGCCTGGTTCGGCTAGTGTAGAATAAAATTATGCCCTTCAACTAAATTTATTTTGTTGAGATACCATTGCGGGATATTGTCTGACTTTAGACCATTGTTGCTTTCTATGCAAAGAATACGAAATCAGCCTCTAAGCACTCTCGAATAACCGCCTCAAATGGTCCGTCCGCTTAGTCCAATCTTGGCATACTCTCTCCAATATTTCGGCCGGAATCTCACGAATAAATACTTTAATGTTGTCTTCCAATGCGCCAATTGAAGTGGGCTTGTCTGTATAAACAGGAGCTTTAACATAGCCCCACAAAAAATGGTCAAAAGGCGTTAAATTGCACGATGTAAGCGCCCAATCGACCGGTCTGTATGTGAAATAAAATGTTCACCGAACTCGCCTCTCAGGAAGTCTATTGTAATACCTGATGTGTGTTAAGTGGCACCGTCTTGCTGAAAGCACTTGTAATGCAAGTCAAGCTCTTGCATTTTGGGCAAAAAAAGTTGGATATCACCTCGCGGTAGCGCTCACCATTCACAGTTACGTTACGATAATCATCATCTTTGAAGAGCACGGTCCAATGATGCCACCAACCCATAAACCGCAACAAACTGTGACTTTTTCTGACGGTACGGTTATATTCAGTATAAAATCGGCAATTCTGCTTATTTGCGTGCTCATTGAGCCAAAAATGAGCTTCCTCGTATAATGGGAGAGGCTCGCGATGAACTTTCTAAAGAGAGCACGCATTTTGATAATAAAATTCAATAATTTGCAAGGGTTTTACGTTTGTACGACGATTCATGGTTAAATTATAGTCCAAACTGAAGAGCTGCGTGGTCCGTGCGTGAGCTGTTTAAACCAGTGTTGCCAAAAAGATAATTGCTAAAAAATCACCGTTTGGTTAGATATAATTGGGTGCAATCATATCCTAAAGGCGTAACTGTAAATTTACATAGGTGGGGTGTACAAAAGTTTTAACTATAAAATGTAGACTTATTTGTGCCACTGTATATTCACTACATTCCGTCCATAAAGGAAGCTTTCATAAAGCGACAAAAATTACTCAACGTTGCTTCCTTTCTTTAGGTTTTAATTCAGTGTCGATGACAATAAATGGGAATACAGGCATTTAAGCGATATGATGCAAAAGTGTAAAAGAAGTTAAATTTAGTTGGGTGTACCGAAATAATGTAGGAAGTAAAGGGAACATAGAATGTGCATTCAATAGGATTCGATAGTTTAATATGCAAGATGTTTGCACTTTATTTGTTATTTGTTTAAAAAAGGAAGAAACCCTTTTTTCTTTTTTCATAACTTTGTAAATTTGCTCTATATCACCATAATCGAACCAAAGTTTATATAAACGCTTTGTTATTTTTTAGAGAACTCATTAGAAATTCAAAAATTTGTAAGATTTTTCAAACGTACACTTCCATGCCTGTAAAATATTTTTAAAATAATTTTTTGTGGCCCTTAAGTCACTTTCGTCTTGTCATACCTTTGCACTCAATTCAGTTTTTCCAAGAATTCGATCTTCTGCTAAAGCCATCCTAAATGAATTTTTGTGTAGACGCTCATATGTGCATGCGTTTGTGTGCTACAACTACGTAGTGAATGTACCACTACATATGTTTCCTTGGGCGTTGTAATGTTGTACTTACTGAGAGGATTATTATGGTTATGTGTCAGCCAGTATCTCAACTCCCGCGAGCGTATGAGTATGAGTGTGTGTGTGGTGTGTGGGGATAAGTAAACCTGAAATGGCAAAGACTGTTGTAAATGTGAGCCTCTTCGTTGGCGTCGTCGTCTTTGTAGTGGTAGTTGTTTGTTTGATTCGCGCTTCATCGGTTTATTCGTAAATACTTCAAGGCATAAGACGCGATACTAGAGTCACAATTTATAGCCTATGGTGGATGTAACGACAATGTGAAGCACTCGAGAATTCCTTACTAAGACATACACTTTAAGGGGACACATAGACATGCAGATTCACAGACACAGACTAATGTATATACATATACTCATGCAAATTCTTAGATCTTCCACGAATTTGTAGGAAAATTTTGTTGTTTAAATTCAGTAGCCAAGAACATGAAATTGCTTGATTTTTACGATCAAGTGAGATGATAAGGATTTGACTTATGTTTTTTATATGAGACATTTTATGTAGTTAAACACTTTCCATGGGGCAGGCATAAAAAGTTGAATCTAAATGATGCATACAACTTTAAAACAAATATATGTGTATTTAATAATTTAACTTTGTGATATTTAAGTAGCAGGAATATTTGGGAAGCAAAGTTGGTTAAAAGTAAAGCACAGCATACAATAACACGCAAGCAGCATTATTAAGCCCGAAAAGAGAAAAATAGTGGAAGGTGATAATGCTAGCATGGGCTTTGGAAGATACATATGGGAGCTATATTTAAATCTGCACCGATTTTGATGATATTTTGTACACTTAATGCAAAATTTTGTTTAAATTGGACCAAAATTGTGGCCAAAAACAACAAAATTTGCCCATGAACATTCCACTAAGGAACAGGGGCAAACTTTTCACCCATCAATGAGTGCAGTCCGATTCTAGTTTAAGCTCAATGATAAGGGGTCTCCTTTTTATAGCCGAGTTCGAACGGCGTGCCGCAGTGCGACACCTCTTTGCAGAGAAGTTTTAGATGGCATATTACCTCACAAATGTTGCTAGCATTAGGAGGGGAAAGCCACCGCTGAAAATTTTTTCTGATGGTCTCGCCAGGATTCGAACCCAGGCGTTCAGCGTCATAGGCGGATAAGCTAACCTCTGTGCTACGGTGGCCTCCCAAAATTGTGGCCACTATAGCCATATCGGAAGAAACGTATATATCACAGCTATATCTTAATCTGATCTGATGTTGTTCGTCCTTGGACTAAAAAAGAGACTTGTGCAAAATTTTACGAAAATGGAACATTAAATGCGACCTGTAACTAGATTACAAGAATATATGGACTGACAGACGGACAATGCTAATTCGAATTAGGAAGTGAATCTAAACCAATCGGCATACTTATCAATAGATCCAGCTCATCTCCTTCTTAGCGTGGCATTCGAATGAACATATTTATAATACCCGGTGTATGGTATAATAACCGACCCCGATTTGACATATTTAGCCCTAGAAACCGCAATTTTTGTCAGATTGGAGTGAAATTTTTTTATGTAGTGTTCAGTTACAATGTCCAATAACCGTGCCTAGTACGGTTGAAATTGGTCTATAACCTGATATAGCTCTGATATAACTCGATCTTCCGATTTGACACCTTGAGCGCCTGGAAGCCACAATATTGTCCGATTTGGTCCACATATTGGATGTTGTGTTCTGTTACGACTTCCAGTAACTGTGCGAAGTAGGGCTAAATTTGGCTAAACTTTTGTACGTGGGGTTCTGTTCCGACTTCCAACAACTGTGCCAAGTTCAGTCGAAATAGGTCTTTACCCTGATGTAGCTTTCATAGAAACCCATCTCTCGATTATCCTGGTTCGGTTCCTAGAAGCTTTTTCTGTTTTTTTGCAGAAATTTAGTACGTTGTGTAAAATTTCGCCTTTTATTTTGTGTCAATTTTACGCAGAATCCATGATGGTGGGTTTTAAAGATTCCACATAGCCGAACGTAGCACGTTTTTACTTGTTTGTTGTAAAATAGTTTTATTACCCTGCCAAACGGAAAACCAAATAAAGGTACTTGGAAAACCAAATGAAGGAACTTGGAAAAGCAAACGAAGGTACAAAACTTATACCAATATTTGGGCTTTGGGAGGCTGTACCACTCCAACAATTCTCCCCGCACATAAAAATGTGTAGCGATTAGGACAATCTGGGATTCAAATGAAAAGTGTTAGGAAGTAAAATACGAAACTTATAAAAAAATTTGGGATAATACTCAGGGGTCGAAAATAAGTATATGGAGCCCGTCGAAAAGGAGTGTCTAGAGCCCAAAATAAACATAAAGACTGATCGAGACAATATGGGAATCAAAAGAAAGAACTTTGAAAGCAAATTACGAATCTGATATCCGAATTCTGACAAGAGTATCCCAGGGTTTGCAAAAAAAACCCCACAAGCGGACATAGAGAACGAAAGCGATAATATGGAACAATATGAAGGCACTTTGAGAGTAGAGTATGAATCAACCCAAGTAGGCAAAGTTGGATTTTTAATACATTGTATCGAATATAGTATTTATAAGACACTATCTGAACCGGGCCCGCTCCGCTGTGCCTTCTTTAACTCTCTTATATCTTTTTAGGTTGGGGACACTTCGCCCTGAATGCGGATTACGAATTCGTGCCATTGTAGCCTATAATGCTGAACCCATTCGAATCCAGACGAGAACATTGGACAAATCGGTGTTTATCCCCACTTAATGTTGGCGACATTTGCGAGGTAGAATGCCATGCATGGTCATTTAAAAAATTTTCTCCAAAGAGATGTTGCACTGCGGGACGCCGTTCTCACTCGGCTATAAAATAAGGTTCCTTATCATTGAGTTTAAACTTGAATCTGAAAGTACTCATTGATGTGTGAGTATTTGACCCTTCTCGGTTCCTGGTGGTAATGTTCCTCCTTAGGGTAATGTTCTCATTGGGGGAGGGATGGCACCTCAGACATTTCGACTCAAATATTGATATCAAATTCGATCTGCACTTCCAAATTCCTTTAATTTGAGCCCCATATTGCCATGGCCAGTAAATATGAACCATTTGGAGGGTGTTTTGGGGCTGGGGCGGCCACCGGTAGCTGCAGATAAAGTCACAGTAAATGAGCAGTGTCGTGTGGAGAGTTTTAGGAAGAGACCGCTTGGCACTTGCTATTGCTTAAATACGAATGCCTATAGTGCACGATATGACAAGGCGTGTTATTGGCCATCGCGTTTCAGCGGCGATCGAACCTATTGATCGGAATGGGTGTGCTCATCTATGGAGCTTGACCCACATCCTATGGTGGTGTGTAAAAAATCATTGAATTATTGGGTGAAGGTCAATACGATCAGTATTAGTTCAACTCATATCCAAACCAATTTCTGTTTGAGTATAATAATGATATTCTGAGTTGGCTTATTCAAAAATTAATTGTCAGAATTTTATTAAAAATGAGTAAAAAGGTGTGAAGTTCGGCCGGGCCGAACTTTGGATACCCACCACCTTTGGTGTATATGTAAACCACCTTACGTCAAAATCCGGTGAAAAATACATACCTTATGTCCCATTACAGCTTTAACGAAATATGTTCCGATTTGGACCAAATACTAATAAGTACAAGTCATTGTTAAATTGTGTATAACAAAAAATATAAGTCTTTTTAGTAGCTATATCTTAAAATAAAAATGTCGAAGAGCCTAACACAACTCACTGTCCAAAACTTCGGCGACATCGGACAATAAATGCGCCATTTATGAGCCCAAAACCTTATATCGAGAGATCGGTCTATATGGCAGCAATATCCCAATATGGACCGATCTAGGCCATATTGCAAAAGGATGTCGAGGAGCCTAGCACACCTCACTGTCTCAAATTTTGGCGACATCGGACAATAAATGCGCCTTTCCTGGCCCCAAACCTAAAACCGAGAGATCAATCTATATGGCAGCTATATCCAAATCTAAACCGATCTGAGTCAAATTAAAGAAGCATGTCAAAGGTCAAAACACAACTCACTGTCCCAAATTTCGGCGACGTCGGACAATAAATGTGGCTTTTATTGGCCCAAGACCTTAAATCGAGAGATCGGTCTATATGACAGCTATATCCAAATCTGAACCGATCAGAGCCAAATTGAAGAAAGATGCCGAAGGGCCTAAGACAACTCACTTTCCCAAATTTCAGCAAATTCGGATAATAAATGTGACTTTTATGAGCTTAAGACCCTAAATCGGCAAATCGGTCTATATGGCAGCTATATCCAAATCTGGACCGATCTGGGCCAAATTGAAGAAGGATATCGAAGGACCTAACACACCTCACTGTCCCAAATTTTGGCAAAATCGGACAATAAATGCGCGTTCTATGGGCGAAATATCAAAAATCGAGATATCGGTCTATGTGGGAGCTATATTCAAATCTGGGCCGATGTTGGCCAAATTAAAGCACGATGTCGATGGGCCTAACATAACTCACTGTACCAAATATTAGCAAAATCGGATAATAAATGTGGCTTTTAGGGGCCCAAGACCCTAAATCGTCGGATCGGTCTGTAAGGCGGCTATTGTATATCCAAATCTGAATCGATCTTGGCCAAATTGAAGAACGTTGTCGATGGGCCTAACACAACTCACTGTCGCAAGTTTCAGAAAAAATCGGATAATAAATGTGGATTTTATGGTCCCAAGACCCTCATTCGGCGGATCAGTCTAAATGGGGCCTATCTTGATATAGGCCGATATAGCCCATCTTCGAACTTAACCTGCTTATGGACAAAAGAAGTGTCTGTGCAAAGTTTCAGCTCAATATCTCTATTTTTAAAGACAGACAGACGGACGGACATTACTAGATCGTCTTAGATTTTTCCACTGATCAAGACTCTACATACTTTATAGGGTCGGAAATGGATATTTCGATGTGTTGCAAACGGAATGACAAAATGAATATACTCCATCCTTCGGGGGTGGGTATAAAAGATATAAACATCGACTTATATGAAATACATGCTAAATTATTTTCTTAGTAATTTCACTCATTGAGCCTGTGCTCTAAAGACTTGCCTCATACATTCCATACTCATTTGGTGGTGTGGGGAACTCGTTAATTCTTTCTAATTTGCATGCTCTAAGGCCCTGAAAGTATTAAGGGGGGATTATAATGCAAAGAGCTAAAGCCAATTGCTTTTCTTTTTTTGCTCTCTCTCTCACTCTCTCTCTCTCGGATTTGACTTGAGATAAGAGATTCTTGTTAACTTAAGAGGGAAGAAAGAAAAAAAAAAAAGCCAAAGGATATACTTGTTATCAAAAATTCAGCACGTAATTATTATCGACGAGTACAAGGTTTCCTTGGAGTCAGACAATGTTGCCACCTCAGCAGCGGCAAACAACAGCATACCAGCAGGCAAACAGCAACAGCCTCTTACAAGTGTTTAACTGGCAAATGCATTAGGGAATATTAAGGCAGCCATCATTTTAATCCAGTCGGCATTTGGCATTTGCCTTAGAGTTTCATGGGTTTTTATTGACCTTCATAAATTCAGTTTAGCACACAACTGCCATTAGATGATATCGTAGGAAGTTGTCATTTATTATTAATAGAGATGGCATAGAAAAATAGACCGAAAACACCATCCATGAAATGCTCCATTTGCTGATTTCTCCTATTTTCCTTTCGCGTGAATGTGAAAGCATAGGGCCGCCCTTAAGCTGACATATGGAAAGATGAGCAGTAATCCCTATCTGATTAGAGTTACATTCGTAAGGATTGCAAACAAGGTTGTATAGGAAATATCCATTTCCGACCCTATAAAGTATATATATTCTTGATCAGCGTGAAAATCTAAGACGATCTAGACATGTCCGTCCGTCTGTCCGTCTGTCTGTTGAAATCACGCTACAGTCTTTAAAAATTGAGATATTGAGCTGAAATTTTGCACAGATTCTTTTTTTGTCCATAAGCAGGTTAAGTTCGAAGATGGGCTATATCGGACTATATCTTGATATAGCCCCCATATAGACCGATCCGCCGATTTAGGGTCTTAGGCCCATAAAAGCCACATTTATTATCCGATTTTGCTGAAATTTGGGACAGTGAGTTATGTTAAGCCTTTCGACATCCTTCGTCAATTTGGCTCAGATCGGTCCAAATTTGGATATAGCTGCCATATAGACCGAACCTCAGATTTAGGGTCTTAGGACCATAAAAGCCACATTTTATATCTGATTTGGATGAAATTTGGCGCAGTGAGTTGTGTTAGGCCCTTCAACATTCTTCGTGAATTTGGCTGAGATCGGTCCAGATTTGGATATTGCTGCCATATAGACCGATCCTCCGATTTATGTTCTTAGGCCCATAAAAGCCACATTTACTATCCGATTTTGCTGAAATTTGGGACAGTGAGTTGCGTTAGGCCAGTCGACATCCTTCGTCAATTTGGCTTAGATCGGTCCAGATTTGGATATAGCTGCCATATAGACCGATCCTCCGATTTATGGTCTTAGGCCCATAAAAGCCACATTTATTATCCGATTTTGCTGAAATTTGGGACAGTGAGTTGCGTTGAGCCCTTCGACATCCTTCGTCAATTTGGTCCAGATCGGTCCAAATTTGGATATAGCTGCTATATAGGCCGATCCTCCAATTTATGGTCTTAGGCCCATAAAAGCCACATTTATTATCCGATTTTGCTGAAATTTGGGACAGTGAGTTGCGTTTAGCCCTTCGACATCCTTCGCCAATTTGGCCCAGATCGGTATAGATTTGGATATAGCTGCCTTATAGACCGATCCTCCGATTTATGGTCTTACATTTGGGACAGTGATTTGCCTTAGGCCCTTCGACATCTTCCTTCTATTTGGCCCTGATCGGTTCAGATTTGGATATAGCTGCCATATAGACCGATCTCCCGATTTAAGGTTTTGGGCCCATAAAAAGCGCATTTATTGTCCGATGTCGCCGAAATTTGCGACAATGACTTGTGTTGGGCCCTTCGATATTTGTCTTCAATTTGGCTCAGATCGGTCCAGATTTGGATATAGCTGCCATATAGACCGATCTCTTGGTTGAACAATGACTTGTACTTATAAGCATTTGGTCTAAATCGGATGATATCTATAGAGCTGCTATGGGGCATAAGGTATGCATTTTTCACTGTATTTTGACGAAATGTGGTTCACATATATACCCGAGGTGGTGGGTATCCAAAGTTCGGCCCGGCCGAACTTAACGCCTTCTTACTTGTTTTTTTTGATTTTATTTTTTATATGGGGGGAATGAAAAATGCAAACGACCTTAAATAACCGTAAGTTTTTGCCATATTTGTGTATGCTTAAATATTTTCTTGTTTGTTCTTTCGAATTTATTTCTTGTGATGTGAGTGAGTAAATGTGGGCCTCCTTTGAAAACCCAAGGCCAAGTTTGAGAGAGTTTTCTTGGTCCTTAAAAATTAGGCAATATTTGCTTGCCAACTTTTAATGAAATTTCTTCCATTAGCTGAAAAGAAAATAAATGAATGAAAATTGAACTTACAATGAAGCAAAAGAAAAAAGTATTTTCTCAAATTTTTAACATTTAGCTTTCCTTTTAAATGGGAAAGCAAAGCTAGTGTTCTAGTTTTAAATTTAAATTACATTCCAAAAAAGGAATTTTTCAACAATTTTACATTCAGTTTGGCCGACATTAAGTTCGGCCGGGCCGAATTTTGGATACCCACCACCTCGTAACCTCCCTTTCGTCACAATCCCCTGAAAATTGGATAAATTATGCACCCAAATTCAGAACGGACGTTTAGTGGTCTTATAAATATAAGTCGCTGTGGAATTTTGTATTTAAAATTTCAACAAAATCGGGTAATAAACAAAGCTTTTATGAGCTACAGACCCTTAACCGACATATCGGTCTGTATGACAGCTGTCTTAATAAAGTTCGACCTCAACCATATTAACCTCGGAAAACGGGAGGCTCAAAACAACTCACGGTTTCAAATTTCAAAGAAATCGGTTGAACAATAAATCTTTTATGGGCATCAGACCCTTTATCGGAAGATCGGTCTATATGGCAGCTATATCTAAATATAGTCCGATCTGAACCATACTTAGGTTAGATGTCAGGAGGCTTAAAATAACCCACTGTTTGAAATTTCAGCGAAATCGGATAAAAAGTAAAGGTTTTATGGGCCTCAGACCCTTAACGGTAGATCGGTCTGTATGGCCGCTATATCTATATATTGTCCGATCTGAACCATACTTAGGTCAGATATGGGGAGGCTTAAAATAACCGACTGTTTAAAATTTCAGCGAAATTGGGCAATAAATAAAGCTTGTATGGCCCTCAGACCCTTTATCGGCAGATTGATCTATATATCCGCTTTATCTAAATATAATCCGATCTAAACTATATTTGGGTCAGATGTTGGTAGGTCTAAAGCTACTCACTATTTTAAATGTCAGCAAAATCGGTTGAAAAATAAAGCTTTTAAGGGCTTCAGACCCCTTATCGGGAGATCGGTCTATATGGCAGCTATATCTAAATATAGTCAGATCTGAACCATACTCAGGTGAGATGTCAGAAGGCTTAAAATAACCCACTGTTTCAAATTTCAGCCAAATTGGGCAATAAGTAAAACTTTTATGGGCTTTAGACCCTTTATCGGGAGATCGGTCTATATGGTAGCTATATCTAAATATAGTCCGATCTGAACCATATTTAGTTCAGTTCTCGGGAAGCCTTAAACTACTCTCTATTTCAAATTTCAGCGAAATCGGATTAAAACTAAAGGAGTTATGGGCATTAGACCCTATATCGGAAAATCTGTCTATATAGCAGCTATATCCAAATATGGTCCGATTTGGCCGGTTCAAGAACTTAACCAGCGTACATCAAAAGGAGGTGTCTGTGCCAAATTTCAGCTCAATATCTCAATTTTGAAGCCTGTAGAGTGATTACAACAGATGGACGTCTTAGAATTTTACGACGATCCGAAATAAATATACCTTGTAGGGTCGAAAATTGTTATTTCGATGTGTTGCAAACGGAATGACTTAATGAATATACCCCCTATCCTACAGTGGTGGGTATAACAAGTTAGGAAAGCCACAAAACAGGTTGGTGGCGACTATGAAATTCCCCACATTTACCCTTTCTGTATACGTAAGGAGCTGTCATTATGAGGACACTATATCTTATTCAGAAACGAATTAATGGACTTTGGAAGTGGTGGTCAGAGAGATACTATATTTTACTCGAATTTGGAATCTGAATCGATTTTGATCAAAATCCTACATCGTATAGAACGGAAGAGCAATGGCCTGACAAAGCCAAAACGTGCCCATGAATATTGCATTAAGGAACAGCAGCAAACTTCTCATCCATTCTTCATAACAACGAGTGCTGTTCGATTCAAGTTGAAACTCAATTATAAGGGACGTCCTTTTCATAGCCGAGTCCGGACGTCTTTCTGCAGGGCGATTCCTCTTCGTGGTGAAGTTTTTACATGGCACAGTACCTTACAAATGTTGACAGCATTAGGAGGGGCAATGTTTTCTGAAGTTCTCGCTGCGATTCGAGATACGTGAGCGGACAAGCTAACCTCAGGGCTACGATGGCCTCCAAACGCAGACAAAGGCTCTAGGAGTGAAAATCTGGTGACACATATAGACATGCGAGAGCTACATCTTAATCAGGAAGACACCGTGGTGCAGAGGTAAGCATGACGCAGAGCGCCTGGGTTCAAATTACGGCGGAACATCAGAAAAAATTATAGTGGTGGTTTCCCCTTACTAATGATGGCTACATTTGTGAGGTATAAATTGCAAGTTTTGCCTTCTAACATTCCCCTAAGGGACAGGGCCATTTGTGAGGTATTCTGTAATCTTAAAAATTCTCTACCAAGTGATGTCGCTAAGCGGCGTGCGTTTGGAATTAATAGTGAGACCCAAAAGCCCTACAGACCCATAATCCTTACGTCCTTTCTACTCAAAACCATGGAACGTATTGTGGACACCATGATAAATAGTAGCACATCCAGCGAACTGCTCAATTACAAACAGCATGCCTATGTCAAGGGAAGGTCGGTGGAGACTGCCCTGCACGAGGTTGTGCATAAATTAGAACAATCCTTCGATGCCAAAACGTACACACTGGCGATATGCATTAACCTCGAGGGGGTTTTTAACATTGTGCGGACTGACACACAGATTCAAGCCTTAGACTAGTACCGGATGGACCCGGTCCTTAGGGATTAGATAAACCATATGCTAAGCAACAGGTGGATAAATTGTGTGACCCATGGCATAAATATAAGGGAGAAAGTGGCACAAGGCACGCCACAGGAGCTATTTAATCACCACTCTCATGGGTGACCACCATAAATGACTTATTACGGGTGCCGACTGAAGTGGGATTTAAACCCGTCTGCAATGCAGACGATGTTATAATACTTCTAAGGGTAAGGATCCGAACGAGCTATGTAGAAGGGCCGAATGGGTCTTGCATATGGCATATGACTGGTAGAGCCAGAGGTCTTAATGTTAATCCAGAGAAGACGAATGTGGGACAATTTAACGCACAACGTTTCCTCAATAAGACGATTTCGATTGCTGACAAAGTCAAATACTTAGGTGTGATCTTGGACAGGAAACTGAATTGGAAGTGTCA